>NC_071387.1:136121855-136821523 GCF_022682495.2 Desmodus rotundus
CGGTACTCTGCCTTCTCTCCTCTAAATATGCATGAGTTCTCTGCTCTGAAAAGAGGCCAACTACTTAATTTGTGTACTACACCCATTCTGTCTCCTCCATTCAAGGATATCGTTCCAGACTTCTTCCTTTTTTTCTTGCATAATTATGTGTTTATGTCCCCCCTCTCCACTGAAACGTTTCCATCAGTAAACACAGAAGCTATATTTCTTCCACCTCAATAAAAGACTCTCCTGACCCACTGTGACCATCAGTTATGTCCCTGTTTCCTTCCCTTTTCTTCTTAACAGAATTTTCTACAGCTCCTGTCTCCATAATCATCTCTTATTTGGTAAGCCTCTCAACCAAAATTGATTTTTTAAAGTCAGCAATAACCTTTGCTTTGCTAAATTCCCTTGGTCAATTTCTTGTAATATTTATTCATGAGCATTCTTCATTCTGCATCCTCTGGTTTTTCCACTGGCTACCTTTGAGGAGTGTTTGGCTGATTCCTCTTTATCTTCATGTCCTCCAAACACCGAGTGGCCAGGTGTTTGAACACTTTTCCCTTTTGCTCTCATCCAGTCTCATGGTTCATAAAGTATCACCTATTTACTAACAACTCCCAAATTTATGTCTTCAATCTTGACCTCCCCCTGAAATCCAGGCTTATGCCTGCAGTTGCTTACTTGCTATTACTTACTGGCTACTTAATTGGTATCTCAAACTTAACACATCAAAAAAATAAACTTCTGATAGTCTCACTTCAGTCTTTCCCATCTCAACGAATTATAGCTCCCTCTTTCCAGGTGCTCAGGTTAAATGTTTCAACTCCACTTCTTCCTTCACATCCGATACCCAAAACTTGAGCAGAATCTTACTGACTCTGCCTTTTTCCTATTAAGACCACTTCTCAACACTCAACACCAGCCCTACAGTCATAAGGCCACTGGTCCAAGCCATCATCGGCCCCCAAATGAGTTCCCACAGTGGCTTCCTGTCTGATCTTCCTGCTTCTCCTCTCTCTTTAGTCATTCTCATGGAGGAGCCAAAGTGTATTTCAGTAGATATGTGTTATTTTCTGCTGAAATCACTTTAGAGACACTTCACCTCCCACAGAGTGACAACCAGAGTCCTTACAAATATCTCAAATATTTTGGGATCTGATACTTCTTTGCCATTCTCTCTTCGTCATTTAAACTCTTCCCTACAATTCCTTCCCTTAGACCACAATGTCTTTCTAGCTACTCCCAAACATGCCACTCATTCTTCCCCCAAGAGATTTGTCTTTTTGTTCCTTTCATCTTGGATAGTCTTCTCTAGATACTTGAATTGCTCAATCTATCATCTACTTTAGATTTTTATTTAAATATAATTTTCTAAGGGAGACTTGCTCTGTCCAATCTATAATAGCACTTCCCCCAACCTCACCCTTTCTATTACCTTTCCCTGCATTTTAAAAGTAGCATCTCTCTCCATATAACATTTTGTATTTCAATAATTTGTTATGTTTATTTTCTGACTCTCTTCTCTCCCTCTCCTGCCAGCATATAAGATCCATGAGGGTATAAACGTCATACTTTAAAAAAAGTGTTATACTGCCAGAATTTAAAAGTATCTGGAACATCGTAGTTACACATATATATCATTTGATTTAATTAATACCCATCTCAAGGGGTTGTTGACAAATTAAAGGATATAATATATGCAATCTTTGAGCACATTTGTTATACAGTAGAACCTTAGTAAATGCTTTCTATTATCAAGGAAATGAATCTATTTTTAAAAAGACTTTCTTTCTTTCTTTCTTCATTCATAGAGAGGGGAAGGGAGGGAGAAAGAGAGGGAGAGAAACATCAATGTGTGGTTGCCTCTCAAATGCCCCCTACTGGGGACCTGACACACAACCCAGGCATGTGCCCTGACTGGGGATGAACAAGTGAATCTTTGGTTCGCAGGCTGACACTCAGTCTACTGAGCCACACCAGTCAGGACTAAATCTGTTTATTATACCCAGAAATGTGTAGTAAAATTATAAAACATGGATGAAGAAGAATTCTCCAGTTGAACAGTAGTTGTTACTTCTGCAGTAAAAGAGGTAAAAATGGAATTATGGTGTGAAACAAAGGACACAGAAAAATTAAATGTGATCAAAGATATAGATTTATGGATATATATCAGATTGATACAGTGATAAACAGAATATATCACCTTTCCAAATACATATCAATTTTTAAAAATGATTATAAGGTAAGAGAATTTTTGTGAAATAAAATCCTATCATTCTATGATCATAAAGCAATTAAATTGAAAATCATCAATAAAATAAAACATAATAAAAATAAAATTTCTCCAACAGAAAATTAAAGAATAACATGTATTAAAAATCATTTGGGTAAGAAGAGAAATACAAATCTAAAAATTCCCAAACAGGTAGTTATAATGTTTATTCTTTTTAATATACAGAAGATATGGATCATTTTTGAAGCACAGGCAGTAATAAAAGTCTCTTCAAAGCTTATGTTTTTTTCTGGTATCTTGCAAATTCAATTCCTAAATGGCCATGAATTTTAACCTTTGTCTCTTTAACTCTTACTGCATAAAACCCTTTATATGTCTCACTTCTTATTTATTACAGTTATTTACATACATACATATACAGTATCAAGAAGAAAAAGATATATTTATTAGCATGTATGTTAGTTTGTTTTCAAGGGTTGTTTTCCTAACATTTTAAAGTTATATTTAAATATTGCTGAGGGAGATCTTGGTATCTGACTTCTTTCTACATTGTTTACCAATTATTCTTTATCCAGGTTTTATCTTTCAAATGATTTTGGATCGACGTCCTTATCCAGTCCTTTCATTGTAAATCTAAGTAGTCATCTTCATTTATCTGTGAGTCATCCTAAAACCTTTCAATTTTCTTATTTGTACTTGAATAGTTGATTGCTGCTGTGTGTTTTTTGTACTGTTAGAATTTTTTAAAGATTATGATTTTTCTAAGTGCAATGACAATCATTACCTTATGAAATACAAAAAAAATAATAGTATAATTTTTAATCCACTCTCTAGTGATAGTGTTGGATATTGATATTAACATGTCTTTACTTATAATGACAACCCACTGGTTGGAAGTAGAACTACAGTGGTATCCGAGTTCTGTCCATGGTTCTTGTTGACTTTAGAGTCTTGTGTACATTACTCTAACATATCTGAAACTCAGTGTACATCCACCTCTGAAATTATTTTAAAGAGTGACATCTAATTTCTTTTACAGTAATTACCTAGTTGAATATTTGAGTTATGCATTAAAACAAAACAGAATTTCTTGGATGCCATTGTCTTTACATATAGTTCTAAATATACAGGCTGAAAATGTAAACAAACAAACAAACAAAAAACCCCTGCAATTTATCTACATGTTTATTTCCAGCATATTTTAAATGCTAATTTTGGGGGGGAAGATTCTATAAGCATCACTGCCACAGCCTTTTCTTTTATAATTACAGTGTTTAAACTTTTGCTTATAGTCAGTATTTCCAGAGCAAAACTTTTTATTTGTTCATAGGACTACTCATTCAGGTTTACTGTACTCGAAGAGAAGCACTTCCTCTCTGTTATGGTTTAATGGACACAGTTTGGCCAATGTTTTTCAACAAGCTTCAGCTTATTCCTAAAATAATCAGGCGTTCTCTAGGCAGGCAAAAGCTAGTAAATCAACTCTAGTGTTAATCAATAAAAGCAATCAGCCTCTGAAGTAAAACCTGTCTATTATAATATGTAACAGCTCGCTCCTGGGTGGACTTTAAAACATGGCTTAAGGAGTAAACACCGAGTTGCTCCACTGCACTGTTTGTTCTACGTTACTCCAAGTTATTCCAGAATTCTGGATGAGAGTAGAGTTTAAACAGATTCTTTCTGAGTGTGCGTATTGATAAGGGAAAAAAGAAAACAAAACAGAAGAATGAAAGAAGCAATGGAAATTGGTGTGCAAAATTGTCTCCAATGTGATGTATGAATGAAAAGTTCTGCATAATCCAGATGTGACTTTGTCTGTGATACGTTTGTTCATTTGTTTGTGGTTTATATGCCATTCAAAGTTTTTGTCTAATGGCCAGGTCAGTTTCTTCTGTGCAATTTTCACCCAGCAATCAACTGTAGATTTAATGATATAGTTCTGTTTTTTAAAAATTATTTGGTTGAGTTTCCTGGACCTTATGTTTTGATAACATAGGTTTTCAAATTAATTAATTGATAGCATAAGGTACTTAAAATAGTAAAAAACCTAGAACATTAAATCAAGTGAACAATTAAAGAATTGAAGCAACTGAATAACTAAAGATATTGTTAAAAATTAAAGAAATAGTTACATTAAGTAAATTGTTAAGTGAGGTTTCAAAGAGATATGTTTGGGGAATTGTTACAGGGGAATAAATAAAACCAAAAATAGTAAAATCTACACTGAACTCCTGTAATAAAGAATGATGGAAAGTATAGCTGGGACATATATTATTTTTAATAGTTTTTTAAAGCAACACTTCTGTTATTAATGTAATTTTTTAAAGTATTTTTTTAAGATTTTATTTATTTATTGTTAGAGAGAGGGGAAGGGAGGTAGAAAAAGAGGAAGAGAAACATCAATGTGTGGTTGCCTCTTATGTGAAAATGTGGCCCACAACCCAGGCATGTGCCCTGCCTGGGAATTAAGCCTACGACCCTTTGGTTCGCAGGCCAGCACTCAATCCACTGAGCCACACCAGCCAGGACAGAAATGTAATTATTTTTCACCAAGTCTGGATAAAATGAGCTTTTCTAATTCTACTAAATATAAAATGTTAATGAAAAGTGATTTATAAATTTTAGAGTACTGTATTTTGCTGGGCATAATGCACACTTTTTTGCCCAAACTTTTGTGGGAAAGATAAGAATGTGCATTATATATGGGTATAATGATTACATACCATAGGTATAGTAATGTGTATAATAATCCCATGTATAATGCATACAAAAACATGGATGTGCATTATACATGGCAAAATATGGGTATATAATACATGATAAATATGATTACTTTATCAGAAATTTCTATTAACACTTTATAAAAATGTCATTAAGTAATAGGGAAAGATTTCTAAATATTAAATCTCTAAATATAGCTAAGCCAGCATGGAATAATAAAAATAATAATAACTGTGGCAAAATCATTTAACAACACTCACTGCTGTTCATTGTGCATAACTAGTATATATTTTTGACATGTAGTACATAGTGAGTCTGTGAAGAGCTCTCTTACATTTGAGAAACAACATAAAAACTTTAAGTTAGGGCTTATTTGGCAATGTTCCCGCATCTGAGCTTCACCAGAACTGCAGGATGTTTCAGACTAAAGTACTCATATGAGCAACAGTCAGCATGGGGAACAGGGAGATGTAACTTCTGCGGTGGCCCCCTTATATTTTTAGCGGCTGAAACAGCAGGCTGAGAGAAACACTGGGCATGGTGATACACTAATTTTGATCTGCATGGTCGGCTCAGGAACGTGAGAGCCAGGATGGTAGGGCTCACCTACTGGGAACTCATTATTAGCCTCATTATGGATTTAGGCCAGAGTGAAGCTGCTAAACTGTGTTACCTTCAACCAGCAGGGGAACTGGAGGATCTGGAGCAAAATCCTGTGTGGGACATGCCAGTTTAAGGCCTGATCATTGCTAAACCTAGAGTCATTTTTGGAATTAATTTTTCAGTCACTATAATATTCCTCAAATAAGGATTTTTAAGTCACTTATTTTTGTAATCAAATATATGTAAAATTTGATGGCCTGTGTATAGAGACTTTTGTATTCAACTTTTAGCAATTGATATTTATTCATTTTCCAAGAGATTCATTTATTGGCTCTTTGTCCACTCTACTCATATATGACAGCCTCCAGGCTTCTAGAAAAATGGTCTGTAAACATGTTCTTCCAGAGAAACTAAAGTGTTTACAAGTCAGATTGCTAAGTGTTTGTTTAATGATTTTATGCTTATCAAAAACAAGCTCTTTTAAAGTGTAATTTTAAAGTATGTTCATTTACTCCTTAATGTCACAAAAAGCCTTTTTTGAAATAAGGCTGATGGAGTTTCATTCTCAATCTCTACTAAAGAGGTTGTAAATTTGCACTAAACTGTATCACTTCAGCTTTTTCTGACAATCCCCATGGGTTAAGACATAGGCTCAAATAATAGTCTTATCACAATCATTTTCCTTGCTAAAATTCTTTCTTTTTGCATATTTAACTATCTAGAATAGCTATATAAGTCATTTATTTACTGAAACTTATGACTCAGCGGCAGCTTTCCATATCAATTGGACCACCAGCATCCAAGGTCACAGCTTAATTACAAGACTTAAATTTCTATCATGAGACCAATAATTTTATGTTGACTGTTAAACTCTACAAAAATAACCTGTCTTTTCTGTCCCAGCCAAAGAGTTAGTTATTTACGGTCTCAACTTGCTAAACTGACTGATGAACCCTAGGGGCTTCTTCAAAGTCTGGAATAGAAGTGTTAATAACCAGGCTTCAAACCTCTAAAAGGAGTGTGAAATGCCTGTAAATGATGATAAATCTCACTGTGTGCAATATGACTAATTTATAGTGTCAAAACACAGTCTTCCAAGGCTGAATGTCATGTGCTTAAAAATCAAAGCTCCCAAAACTCGGGTGTGTGAAATAGAAATTTAACAAAGGTCTAAATAATGCAAATCCCCCTGGAACTTGTGAAATTTATTTACTTCTTTAATTTTTATCCCTTGTTTTTGCATCAGCAAATAAAGATACTTAAGTAAACTTTGCAAAATTTGCTAACACTTTCATATCAGTTCTGTTAGAAATCTGTTCCAAAATTTCTTAAGTTGAATATTCTGGTATCCATATTGTTTATCTACAGTATTATTTAATTTTTACACTTTTCTTTCTTTCATGTATAGCTGGGGTAACTTGAACATAAACTACAAACAAAAAAGAAGATATACTAGAATGGAAAACTAGTTGTAGTGCTCAGTCCATGTTGTATAATAATCCATTTGTGGGGGGGCTCTGCCCGAAGGGCCCCCCCTCCCCTGCCTGCCACAGATGAGAATAAGTTTACCAAGACATGATCTGCTTGGGGAAGATAGGTGGCTGATCTCTCAAAGGAGAAGGGCCAAGAGCCTTTTCCTCAATGGGCTTTTTTTGGGTTCAATTTACACAGGAATACAGGTAAAGCTCATCAATCATTGTCAGGCAGTAAGGATCAAACAATAGATAACAAACAAAGAACTCTGAGGGCTTATTCTGAGTCAGGGTCAGTTAGCTAAAGGGCTGTAAGATTTTGGGAAACAAACTCATTTCAGGCTTGGACCCTTATCATTTAAATTGAGGGTATTAGCAAAGCAGGTTTCACAGGATTTTATGCATTCTTTCTTAGGCCTGATCTCTCCAGGGAACCTGCCCTTTCCAGCCCAGGGCTGCACCCACCTCTGGCATTGTTTCAGGCTTATATCGAGCAGGGGACGTAAGGCAGCCGAAAGATTAGGAGACTTCTTGCAGACAGAATGATGACTCAGGCTATGTCAAAGCTGAGGGTGAGGGTCCATCACCCCCTTTTTCTATAGCCCCCAAGTCCTTCTCTGTGGGCTTCTTCATGATCATGCCTGTCTTAGGTCATCCCTCCCTTGAGGAATCTTATCGATCATTGGCTAACTGGTCAGGCTCAGGGCCAAGCAGGGTAAAGTAAAGTGGGCAGGGGTGTCCCTGACAGGGAGATAAACTTTGTCTCCTTAGTGGCTTATGGTCCCAAGGTCTCTGACTCAACCTTAACCATGGGGAGTTATAGCTTCTGAAACCAGGCAGGCTAGTTCCCAACATCCATTTTCTGATTCAAGAAATTTAAGTAAAATGAAAATGAACCATAAAGAAAATACAATTGAAAAATAATGAAAACATGATTCCTTCTAAATAATTTTGTTTTGATATGGTGACTGTGTTAATTAAATGGATTAGAATTAGTATACTTAGGATATGATGAAGATTGGTTCAAGTTAGTGGATTGAGTATTGTGGTAAGCAGCTTTCTCTTCTCTCTCCAAATTATAAAAGCACACAATGACCCAAATTTCATGAGGCAACTCAGAAAATGTCAAGTGCATTGGATAATATTGAAGAAGTTAACCAAATATCAAAATTTTATAAGGCAAGTATACTGAAAAAAAAGTGTGACTGATTTCAGATATTCAAAAATTAGAAGTTATGTCTTCCACAAAGAGGAAGATAACTATTTTCTAGGAATGCTGTGATGAATTACCCTAATCTTAAGGGTTTAAACTACAGAAATTTATCCTCTCATAGTGCTGGACTCCAGAAACCCAAAATCAAGGTATTGGCAGGGCTGTACTCCCTACGAAGGCTCTAGGGGGGATTCCATTTCGTGTCTCTTCCACCTTCTGGTGACCTTCTGTGGGTGTCTCACATTATTCTCAGTTGCTGCCTCTCTGTCTTCACATTGCCTTCTCAGTGTAACTAGGTCTTCTCTTCTGTCTCTCCCCTACAAAGATACTTGTCATTGGATTTTGTGCCCACTCAAATAATTTTAAAAAGTGGTTTTCAACCTTTTTCATCTCATGGCACACAAAATTACTCAAATTTTGTGGCACACCAAAAAATATATTTTTTGCCGATCTGATAAAAGAACAGATATAATTTTGACTCATTCACATTGGACGGCTATTGTTGGGTTGGCTGTTGTCTTTTCCTTATTTGACAATCTAAGGGAAAAGAGGTCGGTGCTCCTGACTGAAATAGTCAGGCATGATTTAGAAATTCTTGCAGCACACTTGTTGGAAATCACTGATTTAGAATGATCTCCTCATCTCAGATTTACCTTAATTACATCTTTAAATATGTTTTGCCAAATAAGATAATATTCACAGATTCCAGGGATTATGAGTTAGACACACTTTAGAGGGCCACCATTCAGCCCCCTACAGTGACTAACAGTACTGTATCAGGACTGTTTACACAAAACTATAAATCCTTCCCCACTTCCAAACTCTCCTCAGAACTGGATATAACAACAGAATGTTTACTCTTTATGTCACGAGAAACAATTTCAGGTTTGTGGTTATGAGAGATAAGGACAGGTGCATGCCTTGGTTACATCCAATAGGCATGATAAGACTAAGATCCTCGGTGATCTAATAATAAAGCACACTTTTCAGCAGTGAACTCACAGTCATGGGGGGTAAAATGGATTATACCATCTTCGGCTATATTTCCATTGCACTCCTTCATGTATACATACACTAGCCTCAATAACAACTAGTAAAGGAAAACTATACTATAAACCATTAAGCATTTACCGTCAGGTTAAATAAACTCTTTGAGATGTGCACTCATCTGAGAATCACCAAAATTAAGAACAGGGAACAGCATGATATAATAATAAAACAACCAACTAACAAACCATGCCATACCACAAAACAAAGATTTAGTAGAGAAAACAGAAAGAAAATGACCTTGGAATAAACATTATCAATGACCTGAGCAAAAAATAAAACTAAACCTCCACCATTAATATTTATAAAACCTAGGTTAAAAATGAAAAACAAACAGCTATTTGAAGAAAACATCATCACTAGCCAGAAATCAAGGGGGTGAGATCACAGAGAATGGATAAGGACAATGAGGAAGTCTCAGATTCACCAATGCTATTACTCCTTGAACACTTTGACTATTTGCTGACTCCTGGAAAATATTCAGAGTTTGAAGAAAAAGCAGTAATCTAGATCCTCCTGAGTGCTCGCTGGGCCAGGGAAAAAATAAACACAGTTTTAGCATTACCAAGCTGCCTGGATGTGAGATATTATAATCATGAAGAAAACGTAAGAAAGAACTATAAAACATGCATGATACTGTTATTTTATAAGCAATATGCCCATAAAGCATTGGTCAAGCCCCAAAAGGCTAGTGTAGAGTATAAGAAGCAGGGAAACAAAGCAGAAAGCAGCTGTTCCGTGGCTAGAAACTTAATCAGAAAATTCTGTGATATTGAGGTACTGTGTGCACACTCTATTGGTTCTGTCTCTCTGGAGAATCCTGACTGATACAGTGTTCAGCTCTCCTTAGCGTTAGCCTGGTGTTGAGGGGAGCATGTGTTTTGTCTTCCTAATTTCACCTCAGTCTTAGACAAGCACCAAGTCCCTGAGTCTCAGCTATTACTGTTTCAGTGCCCCTGTGCCTCCCTGGTTTTATTTTCTAGTCCACTTGGCATTTCTACCTCTCCTCCAGGGACAGTTTTTAGTTTCTTTTTTCCTGTTCCTGTCCTCCCAGCATAGTAGTACACTTAGTACTTCGCACCCAATGATGACAGTGGTTGTTGCTTTTACCTCCACATATGAGACTTTTATTCCACATGGGAGAGACTGGAGAAAGAACTGTGTGGCTTGCATGCTGTTCCCATCACAGCCGCCATTCTCCTTCTCCTGTTGACAGCATAGGGGACATTTTTTTACAGCTATGTCCAATAATTACCATGAGCATTCAGTGGGGTTCAAGGTGAAAGCACTGGAGAGAGTATGAATGTCCCAGTTTCTGTGGGCCCCTGGGATTTCACATACCTGCTCCAATGTGCTCCTGATGCCCCACAATTCTCAAGCTGTGCTAAGTGTACTCTTCCCAGTATCCCACTGTCTCATAAGCCATTGCTCATGTCCAGGCTTTCCCTGCCGCCATCTGTTCAGTTTGATGCGTTGCAACCTCAGTCCTTAAAGTAGATTCAAGGAATGTTGTTAATTCGTAGTTTGTCTGGCTTTTTAAATTTTCCCCCATAGGGCTTTCTAGGGAGCAACACACTTTCTAGGTGTCTCATCCCTGAGCAGATACCACAATTCAAGTGTTTATTATTTTTAATCTAATAGCATTCTTTTCTCCCCTATTTTCCATTTCCTCAGGTGAATATAAAATATTTTTTCTGAAATATTTTTTATTATTATTCTATTACAGATTTCCCATTTTTCCTACTTTTATTCCCCTCCACCCTGCACTCTCCCTCCCAGCATCATTCCCCCACCTTAGTTCATGTCCATGGGTCGTACATATAAGTTCTTTGGCTTCTCCATTTCCCATACTAATCTTAACCTCTCCTGTCTATTTTCTACCTACCATTTATGCTTCTTATTCCCTGTAACTTTTCCCCCATTATCTCCCCTCCCACTCCCCACTGATAGCCCTCCATGTGATCTCCATTTCTGTGATTCTGTTCCTGCTCTAGTAGTTTCTTTAGTTCATTTTTGTTTTTTTAGGTTCAGTTGTTGATAGTTGTGAGTTTGCTGTCATTCTACTATTCATAATTTTTGATCTTCTATTTCTTAGATAAGTCCCTTTAACATTTCATATAATAAGGGCTTGATGATGATGAACTCCTTTAACTTGACCTTATCTGGGAAGCACTTTATTTGCCCTCAGATTCTAAATGATAGCTTTGCTGGACAGAGTAATCTTGGATGTAGGTCCTTGCCTTTCTGACTTGGAATACTTTTTTCCAGTCCCTTCTTGCCTGCAAGGTTTCTTTGATAAATCAGCTGACAGTCTTATGGGAACTCCTTTGTAGGTGACTGTGTTCTTTTCTCTTGCGGCTTTTAAGATTCTCTCATCTTTAATCTTGGGTAATGTAATTATGACATGCCTTGGTGTGTGCTTCCTTGGGTACAACTTCCTTGGGACTCCCTGAGCTTCCTGGACATCCTGGAGTCTATTTCCTTTTCCAGATTGGGGAAGTTCTCCTTCATTATGTTTTCAAATACATTTTCAATTTCTTGCTCTTCCTCTTCTCCTTCTGGCAGTCCTATGATTTCGATATTGGAACATTTAAAGTTGTCCTGGAGTTCCCTAAATCTCTCCTCATTTTCTTGAATTCTTGTTTCTTCATTTTGTTCTTGTTGAATGTTTATTTCTTCATTCTGGTCCAAACTGTTGATTTGAGTCCTGGTTTCCTTCTCATCACTGTTGGTTCCCTGTTCCTTTATTTCACGTTGCATAGCTTTCACTTTTTCCTTTATTTTGTGACCATATTCAACCATTTCTGTGAGCATCCTGATTACCAGTGTTTTGAACTCTGCATCTGATAGATTGGCTATCTCTTCATCACTAAGTTATATTTTCCTGGAGCTTTGATTTGTTCTTTCATTTGGGCCTTTTTTTTTTTTTTTTTTTTTGCCTTGGTGTAGCCTTAGGTATTTGGCAGGGCGTGGCAACCCATGTAGCTGTGTTGTTACATTGTATGTGGGGGAGGGGTCTGAGAGGGAACAATGCTGCTTGCTCAGCTCTCTGCTGACTTTCAGTCACTTCCCCCACTAACCACAAGCAAATTGGGCCTTTCTTGTGCTGATTCCCATGTGGGTGGGTTTGTGTACATTCTAGGACCCTGTGGGTCTCTCCAACAAATTCCTGTGAGCCTAGTAGTTTCCCCTGACACCACAACCCCCACAGGTTTTTTTCAATCAGAGGTTTTGAAGCTTTATTTCCCTGTACTGGAACCCTGGGTTGCTTGGTCTGTCAAGCTCCCCAGTTGTTCCTCTGGTTTATCCACATGCAAATGTGGGACCCCTCGGTCCAGGAGCTGCAGCCTTGCCACACATCCTCTCTGCCTCAATGGCCCATCTCCACCCCTCCTACTGGTCTGGATGAATGTTTCTTCTTTAACCCCTTAGTTGTCAGACTTCAATACATTCTGGTTTTCTGAAAATTCTGGTGGTTTTGTTTTTAAATTTGTTGTTGTCCTTCTTTTGGTTGTGCAAGGAGGTACAATATATGTACCTATGCCTCCATCTTGGGCAGAAGTCCCCCCATAAATTCTTTAATATTAGTCTGGCTGGTAATAAATTATATTCATAGTAATTCCCCTTCAGCACTTTCAATATCTTATTTCAGTATCTTCTGGACCCATTGTTGCTCTCTCTGATCATACATTACTCCTTCATAGGTATTTATTTATTTTGTCAACATCGTGGAGATAACTTTTTTATTTGCTAAATCAGTAATTTTAATACTATGTGTCTTAGTATGGATTAACTCTTGTTTATCCTATCTGAGACATATTATGGTTTTGTTCTTGGTTAGTTGGATAACATATTTTAAATCAGTTCTGAAAAAACTATTGATATTGTTTTATTAAATATGTTCTTCCTTTAATTGTCTCTAAATTTCTAAATCAGTTATTAGAGTCTAATAGAACTTCATTTATTGTCTGTACTTCAAATTCCATTTCACATTTGAATGTTTTCATTTCTTTGCAAAATTATTTATTTCTGGGTATATGTATTTGAGATTTTTCATTTCATTTGTCTAGTTTAAATTTAATTTTTCATTAATTGTATTTCTTATTTCAAAGACTATGCTTTTTGAAATCCTTAAGACTGGAATTTCTTATTTAGCTTCACAAAAAAAATACAGCTATTTATATTTTATAATGTCTTCTTTTTCACTTATGTATTATTCTCTTCAGTCTTCTATCAATTTTTACCTCATTGTCACAAGATGGTTGCTCTATAGCCAGTTTCAGTGTTCTAGCTGAGAATAAGATAAACTAAATTCCCAAATCTGCACTTTTATCTTTTCAAAAAGCTATCTTAACATTTCTACCCATTTCTACTTAAGACTATTAGTGGATATAGGAGGTGTGATTCATACCAGTAAGCTTCCTCAGAAAGAAAAAAATGGAAAAAAAATCTATGCCAACACATATTCCCCAAATTCCAACCACTGAATGTTTACAGATGAAGGTCTAGTCTTTATTAGATGTTTTATTTATATAATAGACAGTTCTAAACATATGTGGAGGTAAATACCTTTCTCAGTTTTTCAGTAATTTTAAAGAGCATATTAGAAATATGTATTCTCAAGAATTCTAAGCACAAATGTAAGCAAAACAATGAGAAACTGGGTTCAGAAAGCTTGATAGTATAATTTTAACATATCAATAATTTTACCACAGTTAACTGACTATATATAAAGCAACACTCAGATTGCTAATAGTATAATTATAACTAACAGTAGAGGAATCATAACATTTCTTTTAGGAATAAAAGCTCTCCATAGAGTTAATCTATGAGTTACTACTTATTAACATTATCAACAGGCACAGCAAACTTTTCTTGCATTCAGCAAATTTTGATATTTCTAAAAGTGAATGTATGTACTAAGATTTTAGTAGAGATGCTCCTTCACTTAGCATGAGGCTACATCCTGACAAATCAGTGTAAGTTGAAAATATTGTCAAAAATGCACTTAATACACCTAATCTACCAAAAATCATGGTTTGACCTAGCCTACCTCAAGTGTGCCCAGAACAGTAATAGCCTTCCTTTTCTTCTTACTAGAAGTAGAAGATACAAATAGATATGATATAATGCAAAAACACAAAATAATATCCAAGACATCCTGGCGACACAGTACACTGTAGAGTGTTGGTTGTTTACTCTCACGATCACGTGGTTGACTGGGAGCTGCCTCCGCCCAGCATAATCACAAGAGGGTATCACACTGAATGTCACTAGCCTGGGAAAAGAGCAAAATTCAGTGTGGTTTCTAGTGAATGCTTATCACTTTGATACTATCATAACGTTGAGAAATTGTAATTTGAACCATTGTTAATCGGGACCATCTGTACAAAGAATACAGTATCAATAAGCGATATTTTGAAATGTAACATCCTCTATTCTAGCAAGTTATACAAAAGCTATTCATTTGGTATCTATATTTTCTAGAGGCAAAGAGAATAGGTAGAGTAGTCCCCCTTATCCACTGGGCTATGGTCCAACACCCTCTACCCAGTGTATGCTTAAAACTACAGGTAATGCCAAACCATGTATATATGTGTGTGTGTGTGTATTATATAGACACATATAGCATATACATACATATATGCTGTATGTATGCATATATATGTGCTTTGATTTTTTCCCTGTACATGCCTATGATAAAGTCTAATTTATACATTAGACAATTTCAGATAGATTCATTCTTACAAAAGATCTTAGCCACCCCAGCATATGATTTTTTCTTTCCTTATTAAGTCAACAACTTTTCACTTACAGAAAGCATTTCACAGCTTCTCTTAGACACATCACTATCTTGCACTTTAGGGCCATTATTAACTAAATTAAGGGCTTCTTGAAAACAAGGACTACAATACCAGGATAGTTGATGACCTAGATGGCTGCCAGGTCACTAAAGAGCAGGGAGCACATACAGTGTGGAGATGCTGGACAGAGGGATTTTTCATGTCCTGGGTGGGCTGGAGCAGGATGGTGTGACACGTCATCACACTTCTCAGGCTGGTGACCAATATAAAACTTAGGAATTGTTTTTGGAATTTTCCCTTTAATATTTTCAGACTGAGGTTGACTGTGGGTAACTGAAACTCAGGAAAGGAAAACTGTGGATGGCAGGGGGAACTACTACATATTCAGTTGAAAACTCTACATCATGGCCCACAATTCTGAAATAAAAGGAAATAACACTTGTAAGAAGTGAAGTCATTTTGACTGAAAGAGGTAAAAGAGAGGAAATTTTTCAGTAGCAGAAAACAGTTAAGCTATCCTTAGAGAACTATAACTTACATAACTGTGACTTACACTTAAAAGAGAGATAATAATATGTGTAGACACTGAGTTTGGCAGAGCTATGAGGATAATATATCTCTTCAATCTCAAATATTATTTCATTTTTGATGCTACATATTTCTTGCAACAGTAACTTTTCATAATTTTTCCCCTCAATGACCTTGACCAATATGTGGGGAATAATGAGCTCCATCTTCCTGTGTCTTAAATGGTTTGGTAATTTGTCTTGGAGAGATGTCTGAATAAATGTCCTCATCATTACTTGAAAGCTGTATCTGCCTTAAGCAATAATGTTATCTTAGGCAGATGTGAATCAACCAAAACCATGAGTTATTTTAGTCTGCAGAATATTTCAGATCTCAAGATAGGCTAGTTTCTGTTTTCATTGAGTAGGATTTTGTGAAATTAAATATGCATAGCGGGTCTATGAGGTGTAGGCAGGGTAATCTAACCCTAACTTTGATTTCTCCACATTTAACATACTTATGTTTACATTTACATGTAAATGTCATCTACAATTTTCATGTTGTTAAATTCACTTAGCATGTTGCCTTAGTCTTTGATAACCACATTGCCTTTAGGTGGTGTATTTTTTGAGAGTCCTTTCTTCCTCCAGTATACAAGGAGCATTGTTGACAACCTAATTTTGAAATAAAAGTAGAGATGCTTTATTCTTCATTTCTTTGTCTTTATAACCATGTATCTCTAGCATGGTTCTAGAAGAGGTTTTTTTAAAAAAGATTTTATTTATTTATTTTTAGACAGAGGGGGAGGAAGGGAGAAAGACAGGGAGAGAAACATCAATGTGTGGTTGTCTCTCACATACCCCACACTGGGGAATCTGGCCTGCCCTGACAGGGAATCGAACTAGCAACCTTTTGCTTTGCAGTCCATGCTCAGTCCACTGAGCCACACCAGCCAGGACAAAAAGAGGCTTTTTGAATCTTCCTATGGAACAAGAACCTTCTTTTTTCTGAGGCTCCACAGAAAATGGACTGTCTTTCTATCCCCCAACACATTGGACAGGAAAGAAGATCAGGAGACTTTCTGGGTAACACCATTAAACATTCTATCATTTCTTTCCTCTTTAGTACCCCACCAATAAAAAAATGCCACAAAACCCATTTTGAGTGGTGTCACTAATAACAAATTGACAGTGAAGCTACTGCCTCTTCTACAGCCCTAGGAAAGGCTTCACAAATTTGTTCTCATTGACATATATTTTGACAATGTGCAATTGTTCTGTTATCATTAAAATTGACCTCTCAGATTTAACTAATACCATTAGGCCCCACAAAACTTTTATATGCCTCTGGCAAAAGTCTAATGCTCATGAGCATAGGAAGAATGAATGAATCCAAAATAATCATGAAACTTTAGAAGTTGGCAGAGCTTTCAGATTCAGCTACTTCAATTCCTTTCTGCTAAAGATGAAGAAATTAAGGCCCAGAGAAGTTCAGTTATATGCCTTAAGTCACAAAGCTTGTTAGCTGCAAAACTGTATTAGAATTCTGGTGTCTAAATCCTGAACTAGTACTCTTCTGAATATACTACTCTACTCCTTAAAAAGAAATGATGTAAAGAGGAACAATGCAGAAAAGGAGTGAATGCTTTGGAGTTGGGTGGATGAAGATTTAATTCTAGTCCTGACACTCAGAGACTCACTTTTTTTTTTTAATCTGTTAAATGGCAATGATATCCACTTGAAAGGATGATTCTGAAGGAGTGTATGGGAACCTCCTAAAAATGACAATGGCCCAACTGCCAGCTATGCTGTATTGTTCTGTAAAATCTTTGCCAACTTACTGCAGATCTTAAATTATTTACTTATCTTTAATTTGTTATTTCTAAACAAAGATAACAGATATCTGACTACCAGCAGCTTAAGGAGGCTTCTATAAAGAATATTCCCTTGTTTAGTTTGCTTAAGTCATTGGACCATCAGTGGAAGATGTTTAAAACAAAATTTCACTAATGCCTATACCCAACCAAAGAAAGGTCTACTAAATCAGAACTATTACTGTCTTACATACATGCAAATTCTCTCTCTCTCTCTCTATATATACACACGCACACACACACGTACAAACATACACACATGTATATATACACTGACTGAAAAAATATACATATTTAAATAAATATATATTTTTTCAATCAGTATATCTAATAGGATTAAGTTATATTTTGATCCATTAGCTACCACCATGAATGCCACTATTCTCTCTCTATATATTATTCATTATATGTGATCTATTATGAATTAGATTACATGTTTTGTTGTGTATATAAAGTATATACTTTATACTTTAAAGTGTATATTTCTTTTGGTTAAGGATTTTGTATATAATCTGTATCATGTTATAAATTATGAACATAATTAAAATTATTTTTAACAACATATGATGGTCTCTAAATAAACCCAGATTTTAATATACCAAGATAAAGCAGCATACTTAGTTTTAAATTCTAATTTGTAATTAATAAGTATTTAATATATTCAAAGTGCTAAATAGGTTAAAAGGTTTACAAGGTACTTGATGCTTAATAATTTTGTACTCAGGAAAAGCAAAAAAGGAGAGAAAAAAAGGCCTTCAGAGACGCCAAAGAGATAGCAATAAAAAGGAATAACATAATGAAAAATACTTTTTAGATCTCTTCCAAATGAGATCATAAAATATACTAGGGATTTTAGGGGAAAACAAGGATGAAAGGTAGTATGAGTAACATTTGGTAATTTTAAGTGGGTATGTGTGTATACAAGAATAGCATCCACTAAAAGGTTTATCAAAAGCTCCATCATCAAAGGTACCTTGCAAGATAAAACATTCTTTAAAAAGTTCTAAAGAAATAAGATGGAATGTGAAAACAGGAAAATCTAATTGACCAAATTAGGTTATTGCTCTTAATACCAAATGTCACTCATAGTATAGTGATTTTTAAAATCCATCTTCTTTCTGCAAGGAGAGGCTGAGTGATTAATACCTTAGATTTTTTTTTTTTCTGTCATTACATCAGCAGAATTTCATAGCAGGCTTAGAAATCACTCACTCTGATTATGACTTCTCATTTCATACCATGTTCTTTTCTCAACTAAGTTACAATTGAAATTGACAATTCATCTTCAAATTTGACCCATAAAATCATTAATCAAGTTGGTCAAGTTGAAACCTAGTTACAAAATGTCATAAACTCATTGGTGAATGAAAACCTCTCATTGTAAAGAAAATATAGCATAATAAAATTACAAATACTTGGGGAAAAAATCTGAGTAAAAGTGTAGGCAGAAATTGAATGACAGAATGTCCTTTACTAAAATTCTACTGAAACAAGTAAGAACAACATAGAAAGACACTAGCAGAAATCCAACACATGCCATTATATCTTAAGGGGATTCTAGAAAGAAAGCACATTAAAAAAATACCGCTTAAACTCCATCTACGTCTAACTGTGCTCCTCCCAATATTGGAGGGGAAGGAAAGTGAATGGTCAACATCTGACATTCACCCTTATTACCATCCAAAACTGATTTTGTGGAAGACCCATCTTGAGAAGGTGGGCAGGAAGTCGATTGAAAAGGGGCTGAAAACTCATTTAACTTAGATACAGGGCTGGGAAAAAGCAGGTTTACAGTTTTGAGTAACAAAGAACAAAACACAGTTTATTCTTGTATGATTATTTATTGATTATTGAGTTATTTATATTAGAACTGTAAACCTCCTTTTGCCCACCTTATATAGAGTTTGCCATTCAATTTGTCACCCCTCTATTCACCACTATTCATTAAAGCTTGAGAGCAAAGCAGGAAAGGAAAGGCAGCTAATTTAAAATATTTCCCTAGATTTTCTCTTTGACTCATGGATTAGATATGTTTGTCTTTAAATTTTTAAATACTGGAAGATTTTCAAGATATCTGTATATTATTGACTTCTATTCAATATTATGGTCCAAGAACATACTTTGCATAATTTCTGTCTTTTTAAATTTGGTAAGGTTTGTTTTCCATCCCAGGGTGAAGTATACCTGGATGGTGTTACACATGCACTTGAGAAGAATGTGTATTATGCTCTTGTTAGGTGTTTTATAGCTCTCAGATTTCATTGATTGATAGTATTTTTCAGACTATTTATTGCCTTATTGGTTTTCTTGCTACTTGTTCTATCAGTTACTGAGAGAGGCATACTTTTATCTCCAACCATAATTGCAAATTTCTCTCTTTCTCCTTTCAAGTCTACCCATTATTACCTTGTATATTTTGACACTCTATTGCTACATGTTTACATACTTACTCTTAAGTATTTTTGGAAAATGTACCACTTTATCATTATGTAATATTCCATTTTATCCCTGATAAAGTTTCTTATTTTGAGGTGAATCTGTCTGATATTAATGTAGTTACACTAGATTTCTTTTGGTTAATAATGATTGCAGCTTTCTTCATCCTTTACCTTAAACTATCAATGTTTTATATTTGTAATGGATATTTATTGACAATATATAGTTGTATCATTATATTTTATCCAATGCCAACTTCTATTTTAACTAGTGGATTCAGACAATTGTCATTAAATTGGTTATTTATGTGATTGGATTTCATTTAGCACTTTGCTCATTGTTTTCTATTGGGGAAGGGACAAGCTAAAGAGCATGAGTAGAGAACTCATGGACATGGACACTGGGGTGGGATTGACTGCGGGAGTGGGTGGGACAGGGCAGGGGAGAGCAATGGGGAAAAAGGTGGAACAACTGTAACTGAACAACAATTAAAAAAAAAGATAATCCTTAGAATGAAGGAAAATACTTGCAAGTCATACAGATGATAAAAGTCTATTATACAAAATATATAAGGAACTCATAGCTCAACATAAAAGATAAATTATCCAATTAAAATGGAAAAAGTATTTGAATATTTCTCCAAAGAACATATGGAAATGGCCAATAAGTACGTGCAATGGTACTCAATGTTCTTTTATTGAGAAATGCAAGTGAAAACAATGTTTTTCTCCTTTCACATGTACAAAACTGTATAATAATATAAAAAAAACAATAAGCATTACTAAAGATGTGGAGGAATTGGAACTCTCATACATTACTTTTGGGAATATAAAATTATTGCAGCTACTACAGAAAATAGTTTGTCAGTTCCTCAAAAAGTTAAACAAAAATTACTACCTCACCTAATGATTCCACTCCTCAGTACATAGGAATTATATAAAAATTTAAAAAATTAGAAATAGATGTTCAAATGAAAAATTATACATGAATGTTTATAACAGTATTCACTATAGCCAACAGATGAAGGCAACCCAAGCGTCCATCAATGGATGTAAAAATATATACACTGTATATGAATATTATTTACCCATAAAGTACAATTAAGACCTGATGCATGCTGCAACAACAATGAATCTTGGAAACAAAAAGCCAAACACAAAAGGCCACATGTATTATGACTCCACTTATATGACATACTCAAATTAAACAAATCCATGTATCAGAAAGCACATCACTGTCTGCAAGGAGAAGTGGGACTGATTGATAACTGGTATGGGGTTTCTTTTTGGAATGTTGAAAATACTCTGGATTTAGTTGTGATGGTTGCACAGCCTTGGGAATGTACTAAAAACCACATAATTGTTCAATTTAAATGGTGAATTTTTAATATTTGAATTATATTTTAATAAATATACCCATATACATACATTTGCATACATGCAACATTTTTATACAATAGTGTATATATATATCAATATTCTTAGGGCAGTATGATAGAAATGACAATAATCATGAATGAAATAGTAGCTCAGGAAAGATTACATTAAGCCTTTTGCAATGAAGGCAACAATATAAAATTAAAAATCTATAGTAAAAATGTTGCATCTTTAGCATTAGGTCTATATTTAGATATACTCAATATTAAAGAGCCGTGAGAATTTTTTTTTTCTTTTTTTAAATTTTTATTGTTATTCAATTACAGTTGTATGCCTTTTCTCCCCATCCCTCCACCCCACCCCAGCTGAACCCACCTCCCTCCCCCACCTCCACCCTCCACCCTGGGTTTGTCCATGTGTCCTTTATAGTAGTTCCTGTAATCTCCTCTCCTCACTGTCCCCTCCCCACTCCCCCCTGCCCATTGTTAGATTGTTCTTAACTTCAATGTCTCTGGTTACATTTCATTTGCTTTTTTCTTTTGTTGATTATGTTCCAGTTAAAGGTGAGATCATATGGTATTTGTCCCTCACCGCCTGGCTTATTTCACTTAACATAATGCTCTCCAGTTCCATCCATGCTGTTGCAAAGGGTATAAGCTCCTTCTTTCTCTCTGATGCATAGAATTCCATTGTGTAAATATACCATCGTTTTGGGACCCACTCGTTTGCTGATGGGCACTTAGGTTGCTTCCAGTACTTGGCTATTGTAAATTGTGCTGCTATAAACATTGGGGTGCACAGGTTCTTTTGGATTGGTGTTTCAGGGTTCTTAGGGTATAATCCCAGCAGTGGAATTACTGGGTCAAAGGAGCCGTGAGAATTTTGAATATCCTGTTGACACTCAGGATAAATGATTTAAAAACTTTTTCATCTAAAAAATATCAATTTTGTAGTTTAATACAATAAATTTTATAGGTACAAAGCAAAAATATTTTTAAAAGTTCAGAGAAAAAAAAGTGACCAAAACTAAAGTTTGTCAATTTCTGCATTTTTCTTAATGATGTAACAAATTATATAGTCAAAGCTGATAATTGCAGGGGAAATTTTAATACCTTATTTCAAATGATAAATGTTAAAACTAAAGATATGTTAATGATAGAGGAGGAAACTATAATTAATAATTGCAAGATTAAAGCAGAAAGGAGGTAGAGAAATATTTTGAGTCTGAGAATTTTCTAATCTTGCAGTTTTAAAGAAAAGTAATTAAAACTATTTGACAGTGAAAAAGAAATAGGAACCTAGTAGAATAAAATCAACAAAAGAGAATTGAGCCTAATGATGCTAGATTTTAATATATGGTTAAACTTGAATTTTAAATTAGTGACAAAAATTTGTAATTTTTAACAAATATTTACACTACAGCTACTTATTTGTTTAGGGAAAAAAGATGTTTCTCATCTCCCTTGTGTATCAATGATATGTAATTACAGGTTACTTGTAAAATATATCATAAATGCAATGCACTTTATATGTTGCATATGATACATTCAGTATTCAGTATTTAGTATTGTCTTTGGCAGTCATTAGTATTAATTTGAAATATCAATCAAAATATAAAAATGTGTATTATTTTAGTGAAAACACTGAAATGTATTCAGAATTATTTTGTAATAGCTAAAATTTAGAAGTGACCTAAATGACCATCAGAAGAAAAAAATGTTTTTAAATACATAATTTATTCATAAAAGTTAATATTGTGACACCAGCTAAGAATGTATCCCTTCATTTGTGTTGATTTCAAAGTGTCTCCAAATATAATTTTAATTTAACAGAGCTGATAGGTTTCTTCCAGTGCAACAGTAGGACCAAGGTTTTGTTTCTTGTGAAATATCAGAGAAGTAGGATTTGGGGAGACTAAGGGATATGGTTATCTATTCCTTATCTTTAATTATAACTGGCTACCAGTGTTATGCAGACTTCTTTGCTACAAATGTTGATGTTGGCAACACTGTAGCACTCCAAAATGTCTTGTCTAAATTGTCCAAATGGTGTTAAATAATTTAGTGTTACTGATTTTTAAGCTTAGGGCCTAAGCAATTACAAAAGGAATAAACAGAGAATCAGATGAGAAACAGAATAGCCAAGTATTGTGAGAGGGCGTGAGGCATCTCTGAGGTCTCACTAGAAGCTTAAAGGCTCCTCTCTCCTTCAATGGCCGTGGGTATCTCAGGTTAAGAAATCCTCAGTGCTGGGTCTCTGCTCAAGACTCAACTTCCTGAGAGGGAGTACCTAACTGGCCTAGCCTTGGCCCCAAGTCCAGCATCACTAAGGTTTGAAAGGCAGTGGTTCCTATGATGTATAGTCCCACCAGGACCTTGTAGAATTAACAATGGGAAGTTTTCAAAGAAAGGAAATAAGTTAAAAAAATAGGCAAATACTGAAGCATCACATCTCTTATTATGGTCAGTTATATTATTTATTCAGAGTTGTATGAAAAAGAAATATTTTCCTGAGGGAATTATATATCACCCCAAATTACTGTGTTAACCCAAGTTTGCTGACTGCCAAAAAGCAATTATATTAAACATTATTGGTTGATCTCATTTATTTATTCAATTGGTTTTCCTTGTAAGTCTCTCTGATCCTTCTTGGAAAGAGATAGTTTGCAAATGTATCTCAATTACTACTTTATTACTAGTTCAAAAGTCAGGAAATAAATTATTAGGAAATGTGAAGAATACATAAGAAGATATTACACCAAGAAAAAAATAACTTGAAATTATGTTTTGAAACATAGGAAGTAGCCCCGGCTGGTGTGGCTCAGTGGTTGAGTGTCAGCCTGGGAATCAAAGGGCAGGTTGATTCCCAGTCAGGGCACATGCCTGGGTTGTGGGTCAGGACCCCAGTAGTGGGTGCGTGAGAGGCAACCACACATTGATGTCTTTCTCCCTCTCTTTCTCCCTCCCTTCCCCTCTCTAAAAATAAATAAATAAAATCTTAAAAAAAGAAAGAAAGAAAGTAGTAAAATACAGTGAGCACATGTTATCCTGAGGTATTAAGTCACATTTAGGTTGCATTTGAAAATGCAACTAATTTAGAGTTTCCTGTTATGTTTTGGGTAAAATTAAATTATTTTGAATGTAATAAGCTAAGGTTTCTATGACAGTTACAAATAATTCCAACTTGGGATTTCTCATTTCAAGTTTTAGAACCAAGAAATCTATGTTGTGTTACCTGGTTGGAACTAAGTTAAACTTCTTTACAGTTCTTTATATTTTTACTAATCAAAATGGTATAGAAAAGAATAACTTTACTTTATACATTGTAATGCTAGCTTTCCATGATATCTACATGCTCAGAACAATATTCCTATTAAAGTACCAAAAAAACACCAACAACCAATCAAACAAAAAAAAGCTTTGAGAAGTCTACTAATTTCAGTAATCAGACAATGTCATTAAACAAAGTAATAGAACTGTAATATTCTTTATCAACAACATATTGTAAAAAACATAAATTGGGCGTTTTAGGTTTTTGTGAGGCAAGTAGATCAGGGCAAAAATAAGTATGTTTTAAATTATAAAGGTATTCATGTTCAAATTAAGGTTAAATTTTTGCTGGTATAAGTTAAAAAATTTCTTAGTATTTTAGTTTTCTAAAATAAATGATTTTATAAAATCATTCTCCAAAGATATTTTGGAGTGCTATTAGTGGTGTCATATTTAACAGATAATTTAAATTCATAATTACAGACACTTGAAAACAGCAAAAACATTTGATAAATCCTGGAAATGACTATATGTTCAGATGTACTGTTCAGGTGTGTGTATGTTCAGACGTGCTACAGTTCTGATGCTGAGAGAAATATCATAAAATACTGTAATTCTTCGATCAACCAACAAAAAGAACTGACATTTATGTGCTTCTTGTAAACATGTGCATATTTTAATGATTATTCATTCAATAGATAATTTAGTTTATAAAAGAATACATACATTTTTAAATGTCAAGAACAACTGATATATATACAATTGCACAAACTACGGGTAAAGTTACTAAAAATTTGGGTTAGAGAACTGACACAGTTTTTGAGAAGTGACCTACATATACCATGTATAATTTATATAACTGAAGATATCATTTAGGGCTATAAAAAATAAAAATAACATTGCATGGAAAATTTTAGCAAAAGGAGGGAATGGAGACATCTGTAATAGGGTAAACAATAAAAATAAAGTAAAAGTATAAACATACCAAATGTATATTTTAATGCATAAGAAAACTAACATATGCTAAAAAATAATGAAAATATCCAGTAAATGTGAACTAGAAATGTTTTATATTAAGGGAATCTTAAAAAAAATAAATCTCATTGTAAAAAAAGTTAACCAAGGAGGGGAATTACCTGCACATTGAAAACTATAAGACATTGAGGTATCATTGGCAAATATGTTTTCCCAAACAGTTGGTTCCCTTTTCATTTTGCTGATGTTTTCTTTAGCCATGCAGAAGCTTTTTATTTTGAGAAAGTCCCATTTGTTTATTCTTTCCTTTATGTCCCTTGCTCTAGGGGACATATCAGTGAAAATATTCCTGTGTGGAGTATCTGAGGTTTTCCTGCCTCTGTTCTCCTCTAGGACTTTATGGTGTGGTAACTTATATTTAAGTCTTTTATCCACCTTGAATTTATTTCTGTGTGTGGTGTTTCCCCAGAAAATTAAAAATGAAATTGTCTTTTGACTCTGCAATTCCAATGCTAGGATTATACACTGAGAATCCTGAAACACCAATTCAAAAGAACCTATGCACCCCAATATTCATATAAGTGCAATTAACAATAGACAAGTACTAGAAACAGCCTAGGTGGCCATCAGTAAATGAGTGGACCAATAAATAAACAGTGGTACATTTACATAATGGAATACTATGCAGCAAAAAGAAAGAAGGAGCTCCTACCCTTCACGACAGTATGGATGGATCTGGAGAGCATCATGCTAAGTGAAATAAGTCAGGTGGTAGAAGACAAATGCCATATGATCTTGCCTATCAGTGGAACCTAATCAACAAAACAAACAAGCAAGCAAAATGTAACTAGAGATATTTAAATAAAGAACAAACTGACAGTAACCAGAGAGAAGGTGGGAGAGGGATAATGAGGGAAATAGGGGAAGGGTTGGCAAGGAACATGTACAAAGAATGCATGGACAAAGCCAAAGGGGAGAAGGATTGAGGGTGGGAGGTGGAAGTGAGTGGGACAGGAGAAAGTGGTGGCAGAGAAATTGACACAATTGTACTTGAACAATAAAAATATACTTAAAAATAAACTATAAGACATTGATGAAAGAACTCAAAGAAGATAGAAATAAATAAAAGCATGTTCTGTACTCATGGATTGGAAAATTAATATTTAAAAATATCCATACTACTCAAATCAATCTACCAATACAATGCAATCCCTATCACAACTTTAATGGCATTTTTCACAGAAATGGAACAATCGATCCTAAAATTTGTATGGAACCACAAAAACCTCTAATAGCCAAAGCAATCTTGAGAAAGCAGGATAAAACTGGAAGCATCATCCTTCCTAATTTCAAACTAGAGTAATCAAAACTGTATAGTATTAGCATAATACTGATAGACACATAGATCAAGAAAACAGAATAGAGAGCCCCAAAATAAATCCACAAAACTGTAGTAATCAAAATAGTATGGTATTGGCATCAAAATAGACACAGATCAATGGAATGGGATAGAGATGCCAGTAATAAACTCACAGTTGTATGGTCAATTAATTTACTACTCAGGACTCAAGGATAACAGTGGGTAAAGGACAGTCTCCACAATGTTGAGAAATTTGGACCACTATCTTACATTATACCTAAATCAACTCAAAATGGGTTAGATATTTGAACATAAGACTTGAAACCATTGTTTTCTAGAAAAAAACAGGCTGTAAGCACCTGGGTATTCGTTTCGGTGATAATATCTTGGACATATCATGAAAAGCAAAGGCAATACAGAAAGCAAAAATAAACAGGTGGGACTATATCAAACTAAAAAGCTTCTGCCCAGAAAAGCAAACCATCAACAAAATGAAAAAGTAACCTATTAAGTGGGTGAAAATATTTGTAATATTTGGAGATCATATATCTTTTAAGGGGCTAATATCTAAAATATATAAAGAGCTATTACAAATCAATAACAAAAATCCATAATCCAATTAAAGGGGCAGAAAAAATTAATATACATTTTTCTGAAGGCATACAAGTGGCCAACAGATACATGAAAAGAAGCTGAATGTCACTTATCATCAGGAAAATATATATAAAAACCAATGAGATATCACCTCACACTGACTGGAATGTCTATAAACAAATGTTGGTGAAGATGTGGAGAAAAGAATACCCTTGTGCAGTGTTGTTAGAAATGTAAACTGTTACAGCCACTAAAGAAAACAGTATGAAGGTTTCTCAAGAAATTTAATATAGAATTACCATATGATCCTGCAATTCTACTTCTGGGTATTTATCTAAAGGAAATGAAAAGACTAACTCAAAAAGATACGTGCATCCCCAGGTTCACTGCAGCATTATTCACAATAGCCAAGACATGGAAACATAAGTGTCCCTCAACAAATGAAGATTAAAGAAATGTTATTGTATATCTGTATTTTTATGTATTTCATATATAAATTATATATTTATAATTATACACTTACATATTCATATTTTATATAGATACAAAATGGATTATTATTTATCCACAAAAAGAAGGAAATCTTGCCATTTCTGACAATATGGATGGACCTTGAGGGCTTTATGCTGAATTAAATAAGTAAACAGAGAAAAACAAGTATGTTAACCCATGTACAGGGTGATTGCCCAAGGTTGGGGTTGGAGAATACGTGAAATTGGTAGAAAAGGTCAAAAAATATAAACTTCCAGTTAAAAAATAAATAAGTCATAAGAGATATATAGTTGAGTACAATTAATAATACTGTTTTATTTTTTAATCATTTTTTAATTTTTGCTTGAGTACAGTTGTCTCCATTTTCCCACCACCACTTTCCCCCGCCCCACTCACCCCCACCTCCCACCGTCAATTCCACCCCCCTTTGGCTTTGCCCATGTGTCCTTTACACATGTTCATTGATGACCCTTTCCCTTCTTTCCCCGTAATACTGTTTTATATAATTGAAAGTTGCTGGTGGGGTAGATCTTAAAAGTTTTTATCAGAAGAAAAAAATATGTAACACTGTGATGATAGATATTAAGATATTACCTAGATTTATTGTGGTCATTATTTCACAATGTATACAAATATCAAATCATTAGTTTATATAGCTGAAACTAATATAATGTTATATGTCAATCATAACATAATAAAAATACACATATATATACTGATTTGAACTCATCCTCTTTATACCATCTTCTTGCTATAATTCTGAAGTTAAATGAAATAACTAGGTTCTACTGAATATTTTTTAAGAGATAACGTATATAGGGATCTAAGTGGAATTATTTTTTGATCCCTTTAAAATCAAACCATCCCCATATATTCAATAAATAAGTAGTTGCATCATCTTGCAAACATTTAGTGGTTAACCAGATGCCCTTTAACATATGCACACACTTCTTACCCTGTATTCCATGGAGTGAGGAATGCACCTTCACCTCATCTGACACACAAAGTGACAGGCTCTCAAACCTCATGATCCCTGAAGCCCGAGAGAGACACTGAGTGACAGGGTTTAGGGCTACTGTTGTCTTCACAAAAGGAGACATTTTCCGTGATCATCCACAAACAAACCCAGAACATAATACTTGACAGGACTTTACAGCCATGAAAAAGAATCACTGGAGGAAAAATTATCCATCTCTTTAATGTGCTAAAAGATGAATTTATTCCTAACTTGGCATTTATTCAGAGCAGATGCAATGTTAAAAAAATGTTTTTATCATGTTTGAATGTTATATCAGTTAGACCAAGTTATAGTTCTTAAATAAAATGTTAATACATTAGAAGAGATGTATTGTGGGTTTTCATTATTCTACATGTTTAATCAAGAACATTAGCTAATTATGTTGTCACCTAAAACAATTCTTAGGTTTGGAAAGGTTAGCAACATATTTTACCCTCTGTCCTCTTTTAACGAGTCCCTATTTCTAAGAATTCATGTTTTTATTTTTAAAATTTTAATTTGCAAAAGCCTGTAATGGAGGCTTGTGTACAGAAATATTGTGTTCTTCTACAAATGTTGACATTATATTTTTAATATTTAATGGAGGTTTGCGGAAATTCAGTTTGAAAGTTGGATGGAATCAGCCCTCCCACAAACGTAGTCTTTCATTAACTCAGAGGAAAACCTAACAATATCTCTGGTAGTCAATGTACAGTTAAATTTTCCTATTTTTCTACTGAACCAGTTCCAGAAAAGGTCAGATTGAATTGTAGTAGTGGTTGAGCAACTGTAGATATAGGGTTATAGTTAGAGGGATAAAAAAACAGTCTTTGAACTGATTTTCCTGCCAGCAGAAAAGAGCAAACAGAAATGTTAGTACAGAAACAGCAACTGCTACTAGATAACAAGCCCTAAAATGTCTTGCAGTCTTAATTTTACTTAAGGAAACAAAAAGAAAAAATACAGATGCACGAGGAATACTATTCTTCTTTGATAGAAAACTGAAGTTTTCCTTTTATTTTATAAATATGCACATGGCATAGGTGATTAAACTAGCCAAACTAATAAATAGATTACACTTTCGTCTTTGAAAATTCAATATTCTGTGTTACTTTTAAACATATAAATATCCTAAGAAATCACATAAACTAAGCTAGTCAGTGCGTGCCACGGGAAATCAATCACCTGGTTTGTAGCAGCATGGACACTCTAGTCATTCTCCTGTTAACACACAGTCTAACATTGGACAAGTGACATATTTCTTGCACCACGAAGTGTTTAAACATAAAATGGGGTCTTGGACCAGGTGATATCTAAGATGCTGTTCACTTTAAACTTGACTGCAAGGTTTTCCATCTACTTTTTAGAGTACTGAAAATAAAAGGCATCATCATTACAACTTTTCCATTTCTCTGGTCAAGACTAATTGAAAGAGTTCATACAAAACTTTCAAGTGGAAAGAACATCATTTAGTGAAATAATATAGCTCACTAGTTGCAGTTTTTTTTTCTGATTTGTAGAAGGAACATCTTATATTCAATGTGGCACTTGCCTAGCACATACCAAATGAATGTAATTATTTTTCTTACAATTGACTCTAAGAGAGAAAGGAGTGCAAGGACCATCAACCCTGAGAGACTCCATTACACCAGACCTTTACTTGATCACCATAAAGACTATTTCTTAAAGAATGAGCAATGGAAGTTATTTTAATAAACTGAGTGCAGGCCTAATCAGAAGGTTCCTTTTTTTTAACCTTTAGCATAACCAAGATGACCTCCCTTTTCTTGCACTTAAAAATTCCTAATTATCTCTCAGCAAAGTATTCAATCACTTTTCTCACTCTCATGGGTTTCCTTCCCTTGTAAGAAAAACTTTTCCTGTCTCCTATGAGAAGCTTGGTACTGTGAAAAGTTAAAGTTATGCCTTCTTTCCTCAATAGAAATTATCTTAATTTGACACTGGTTAGCCTTTTCAATTGCTTATAAAATGTTCCTTATGTGTTACTCCAGGATATCCAACATTTTGGCATCTCTGGGCCACACTACAAGAAGAAGAGTTGTCGTGGGCCACACATTAAATACCCTGCAACATGTAATCACAAAAGAATCTCATAATGTTTTAAACAAACTTATGATTTTGTGTTGGGCGGCATTCATAGACATTCAGGGCGGCATGCAGCCCATGGGCTGTGGGTCGGACACCCCTGCTAGGACGATCTAATCAATATAGTATGATAAACACAATTAGTACAAATTAATACATCAGAGTATATGGTCAAATTCTTCAGGAATCCCAATATAAATTGGTTTATAAACACTTTTGAATACTTACATATTTTTAGAGTAATGCTTAGTTTTTATAAGAAATAATTTGCTGTTTAGGCAACAACTCTAAAAAAAGAGCTTTATGTTTGTTTACTTGATTATAAAGCTTTTTCATGTTTTTAGGTACTTTTGTGTTAATATTATGTTACAAATATAAAAGAGAAAATTTTTGTGTGATATTTCAAGCAAAATGAATCATTTAGACTATTTTCATTATACAATTTTGGCCCAGTTTTATCAGAGTATAAACATGTAAGTATAATCTAGTTTGCACAATACTTATTTCATTGTTTTATAGACATAATTAATCAGAATTTCCTAACTCTCTATAATAAGTTTACTGGCCCTTGGCTATTTTACTTTCATAAATGATTAAGATTGGCAGAAGATAATATTAACAATAAAAATGTAAATTATGTACCCAAATAAATTAAATATAATATCTAGTATCTTCATAAAATAGATTAATTCTGGTAGCCTCAGACATGGTAGAGCTTGTATGAAAGTACAGAATTTCTCTAATAAAATTACTTAAACCAAATGGAATATTCTGTAAAATGATTTTTAAATTAGCACTAAGTGAATGTTCTCTAAGGGTGCCTTAAATCTCATTCCCAAGATATATACTTGGCTTTGAAAACTTGAGAGATCTTATTGAAAATTTTTAATTAAAAAGAAACCTAAGAAAATCAAGTTCCTGAAATGAAGAGTACACATGTTTAGAATTATTATGCAATAGTTGTTCATTATATTCTTTCCTATGTCTTGACTATTTTGTGTGTGAAATTTAATTTTTATTTAATTATTTTTATTGTAATAACACAATATTAGGTCAACCTTAACACTTGCCTAGGTGTACAGTATTATTAACTATAGTCACAATGTTGTATGGCAGATTTCTAGAATGTATTCATCTTGGATAACTGCAGCTTTATACCCATTCAACAGCAATTTCCCATGTCGCACCCCAAGTCCCTGGCAACTGCCATTTAATTGTTTCTATGAGTTAGAGATTTTAAGGTATGTTGTAGAATCATGCAGCTTTCATACTTTTGTGACTAGCTAATTTCACTTAAAATAACATCCTCAAAATTTACACATGTCACATATTGGCAAGATTTCCTTAATTTTTTTAAGACTAATAGTCCATTGTTTATATATTGCAAATATTTGTCATAGATTCATTTGTTCTTGAACCTTTCTTTGGATTGTTTTCACATCTTGTTTCCACATCTTTTTTCCATATCTTATATCTTGTGGATAATGTTTCAATGAATATGAAAATGCATATATCTTTTTGAGATCTTGATCTAATTTTTTTGTACATATATCCAGTTGTGGAATTGCTAGATCGTATGGAAGTTCTATTTTTAATTTTTTGAAAAAGGTGAAGGGATTGAGAAATAGAGACTGGTAGTCACAAAACAGTCATGGGGATGTAAAGTATAGCATAGGAAAGATAGTCAATCATACTGTAATGACTATGTGTGGTGCCAGTTGAGCACTGGAAATATCACGGGGAACACCTTGTAAAGTATATGATTGTGTAACTACTATGTTGTACCCTGAAACTAATAAAAATAATATTGAATTAAACTGTAACTGAAAAAAATTAAAAAATATTTTAAAAGGAAAAAAAATAAAATATACAATCAAAGCAAATAAAAGGCAACTGGAATTTCATCACTTTGTGATCATTACAGAGCAGATGTCAACAATTTGTTTTTTACTAAAGGAAAAAAATAAAGGGGACTATATCAAATTAAAAAGCTTCTGCACAGATAAAGAAACCATCCTCAAAATAAAAAGGAAACCAACTGTATGGAAGAACATATTTGCCAATGATTCATCAGACAAGGATTGATCTCCAAAATATATAAAATCATACAACTCAACATCAGGAAGACAAATAATCCAATTAAAAAATGGGCAAAGGACCTGAACAGACACTTCTCCAAGAAGGACATACAGAGGGCCCACAGACATGTGAAAGGATGCTCAGCATCACTAGCCATCAGAGATACAAATTGAAACCCTAATGAGATACCACCTCAGTCAAGTCTGTTATTGAATCTAATGAATTTTTAGGTCTGTTGTATTATTTTTTAGCTTCAAAATTTCCATTTGCTTTTATTAATGGTTTCTACATCTTTGTTTATATTCTCATTCTGTTTATATAGTGTTTTCTTGATTTTGCTTAATTTTTGTTTATCAGTATTGTTTTATAACTCACTAGATTCTTGGAGATGATTATTTTCAATTATTTTTCAGCAATTCACAGATACCCATTTCTGTATAGGAGATTATTGAAGTTTTTGTTCCTTTGACTGTTCTCTTTCCCTCATTCTTCATGCCTTGTTCTCAGCTGCCCACAGATATTCAAACGGTGTTCCCTGTGAGGTAAGATGGAAACAGGTACCTCAGGCTTGGGTGAGCTCTCTCAGGGCTGATTTGTGCTGGCTTGGGGGCGGGCTGAAGTTACTAAAGCAGAATCACTCTTTTTACCCATTTTAATGTATCTTTCTTGGTTTTGCGCTTGTCAAGGGAACTCAAATTCTTAACTGGGTTGTGGACTTACAAATAATCCCTACATCATTTTTAAATTGGTGTTTCTGTGAGGGCTGGTGAGCTGGAGTTCTGGGAGTTGCTATTCCACCATTTTGTTGGTGTCTCTAAGTAAAAGCATACTTAATAATAAAAGATTGAATGCTATCCTGCTAAATGGAGATGGTATGAATGTGTCCAAGAATTCATTCTCTATTTCCTGGCAATAATATAAGCTTGTCCTCAAACAATAAACCCTCTTAAAGGGAAACAGAACAGCAATATTGATAACAATATGACACAAAAGTTGCCTTAATACTTATGCAGAAATTCCAGATAATACAATAATTTTAAATAAAAGGTTGAACTTACTACAAAGGAAAACATTTTACCAGTAATTCATCACTTAGATAGTATTGGATGTAGGTTGAAGATGGCCACGTAGATGGATGCTGAGCTCACACCCTTCTAAAAACACATGGAATGTATGCCTATATTTAGAGCAATTTCTCCTTAGAGACAAATTTGGGTTAATTTAACAACTTCTTCACAACAATTAAGGGGAAAAATTACATAGAGAAAGTTGAGGTACTTCTAGAGCTCTTCTGGAGCTGAGGGAATAACCCAGGACTGAAGGAATGGATGAGCCTCTTGTTTACATTTTTCCTGAATGTGGATAGCAGGTGGGAGCTCCAACCAGGTTCTCTGGCTGACCAGCAAGGCACTCTAGCACACCTTCAGCCACTCCTCCTGAAGACAGATCCAGCAGAAACAAGAGGGCACCATAATATACATATAAGGGGATCCTGCACCTGGAGACTGATCCAGTGAGTACAGCAGGGTGTTGCTTTATATGCACACCCACTAACTGTGGGCTCATGTGGGGCTGCCACTTGGGAGAGAGTATGGAGCTAGCAAACACTGTGATACCTGCATACAGGACTGCCAGGTCCAGAGAAAGTGTAGAGACACTGGAGCACTGCTGCACATGCACATGGAGCTGCCTCTCCTGAATAAAGTGAGGAGCTTGCAAACCTTTGCAGTGCTCATGCAGCAAGCTGCCCACTGCTCAGTGAGTAGGATGCTGCTTTGCATGTGTGCAGGGCTGCCCCACTCAGAAAAAGGGGAGAAATATGTGGCTTTGAGGCACTGGCATTCAGAGTGGCTCTAAACAGACCCTACTCTGATGGCAGACAATTAAAGCAACAGGACATGCAGACAGGGCTGCCCAGGTGGGGTGAGTGGAGCATGGCTGAATGTAAGAGGTGCTGCTCAGATCATAGAGGGTGCAGAAATCGTAAAGTGTGGCTGTGTGCACCTACAAAGTTGCCCCAACTGAAGAAGGGCACAGCTAGTAGTGCACTGAGACACGGCATTCAGAGAAGCCCCAACCATACCCAGGTCTGACTGAGAATATTTAAAGCAACAGGACATGCTCACAGGGCAAATGTTAATAGTCATAAAGCCATAAATTAACAGTAATACTATAATAGTTTGGGACTTTAATACTCTACTTCCAAAATGGATATATCATTCAGACAGAAAATAAAGGTCTTAAATGCCATATTAGGCCAATTTGACTTGATAGAGACACTTATAGAGAATTTCATCCCCTAACTGCATATTATATAGTTTTCTCAAATGTACATGGATAATTTTCCAGGATACATCACACACTAGGCCATAGAACAATTATCAATAAATTCAAGAAGGTTGAAGTTATATCAGGTACTTTCTGAATACAACAGCATAAAACTAGAAATGAACTATACAAGAAAAGGTGGAGATGAAACAACATGCTTCTAAACAATGAATATATCAAACAGGATATTGAAAACTTCCTTGAGACAAAAGACAATGAAAATGCAACCCTATAAAACTGATGGGATGCAGCAAAAGCAATTTTAAGAGGAAAGTTTATAGCTATACCAGCCTACCTCAAGGAACAGAAAAAAGGTCCAAAATAAACAATCTAAATTTAACCTAAAAAAGCTAGAAAAAGAAGAAGAAACAAAACCCAAAGTGGGAAGAGAGAGGAAAATAATAAAGATCAGAGTGCAAATAAACAAAATAATAAATAGAAAACCAATAGATAAAATTAATGAAGCTAAGAGCTGGCTCTTTGAAATGATTAATAAAATTGCCAAGCTTCTTGTAAGACTCATCATGCAAAAAAGAGAGAGAACACAAATAAAAGCAGAAAAAAGATTACAACTGACACCACAGCAATACAAGGGATCATTAATGAATACTATGAAAAATTATATACCAACAAATTTGACAATCTAAAAAAATGAATATATTTCTAGATTACAACATTGTAAGGCTAAACCAGGAAGAAACAGGGAATCTGAATAGACTAAATACTAGCAATGAAATTGAAGCAGTAGTTAACCAACAAAAGCCAGAGACCAGATAGATTCACAGGTAAATTCTACCAAAATTAAAAAAATAATAATACCTATCCTTCTCAAAATCTTTCAAAATTGAAGAGAAAGAAATACTTCCAAACTCATTCTATAAGGCCAGCATTACACTGATACCAAAGTCAGACAACAATACAAGATAAAAATTACTGGCCAATATCCTTGATGGACACAGATACTGTAATTCTCACCAAAATACTACCAACCTGAATTCAACAGTATGTTAAGAGCATAATTTGCCATGTCAACTGGGATTCATACCATGGGTGCATAGATGGTTCAACATTTGCAATGCAATTAATGTGGTTCATCATGTCAACAAAACCAAGGATAAAAATCATATGACTATCTGAATAGATGCAGAAAAAGCATTTGACAAAATTTAACATCTATTGTAAAGTAAAAACTCTCAACAAGGTGGGTATAGAAGGAATGTACCTCAACTTGATAAAGTCTATATAAGACAAGCAGACAACACGCAACATGTCTCTACCAAGCAGACAGTGGTAGAGAGCTGAAAAGTTTTTCTCTAAGATCAGGGACAAGACAAGAATGCCCATTTTCTCCACTATGCAATACAGTACTGGAAGTCCTAGCCACAGCAATAAGAAAAGAAAAAGAAGTAAAAGAGAATCAAGTTGGAAAAGAAGAAATAAAACCATCACTGTTCGCAGATGACGACACTACATATAGAAAACCCTAAATAATCCACCAAAAATACAGAATAACATAATTCAATAAAATAGCAGAATATAAAGTTAATATACAGAAATCCATCATGTTCCTAAACACTAATAACAAACAATAAGAAAGAGAAATTAAGAAAACAATTGCATTTGTAATTGCACCAAAAGAATAAAATATCTAATGATAAATTTAACCAAGTGAAAGCCTTTACTTTTAAAACTACAAGATAATAAATAAATTGAAGAGGACACATAAATAAAAGAATATACTGTTGTCATGGATTGGAAGGTGCCTCGGCCTGCGAGGCAGTCAACGGGGTCCGCCGATATACCTGCAACGGATGAAAAGGGATGGGACAGGAGGCGCGAAAGAACGGCAGCAAGACAAAGGATTCTGATCAAGCTGCAAATTTATTTCAAAACGGAGGGAGTTATATAGAGGAGGGCAGTAGAGGAAGTGCAGTGGATAGGTGGCTTCAAAGCGTGCTCTAGCCTGCGATTGGCCAGGGGGTGCATGGCGGGCGCGTGATCAAGGCACTGATTGGTGTGCCAGCTGCATGTCCAGGGGGGGGTTTCTATGGCTCCTGACCGCAGCATCCTGTTATTCCGGTGCAACCTTCAAGTCTGATTGTATCAGCCTGTTTCAGGCTTATCCCAGCCCCCAACAGGAAGGATTAATATTAAAATTACTGCATTCCCTAAAACAATATACAGATTCAATGAAATGTCTGTCAAAATATAATTATATTATTCTCATAACTACAACAAGTAATTCTAAAATTTAGATGGGACCACAAAGATCATGAATAGCAAAAGCAATCTTGAGAAAGAACAACAAAATTGGAGGTAGTACATGCCCTGATTTCAAACTATACTACAAAACTATACTACAAAACTATAATAATTTAAATAGCATGGTATTGGCCCCAAAACAGACACACAGCTCAATGGAACACAGCCCAGAATTAAACCATCACTTATATGATCAACCGATGTACAACAAAGGAAATAAGAACATACAATGGAGTAATGACAGTCTCTTCAACAAGTGGTGTGGGGAAAACTGGACAGGTACATGTAAAAATATGAAACTGGACCATGCTCTTATACCATATATAAAAATAAACAAAATGAGTTAAAGACTTAAATGTAAGTCATGAAACATAAAACCCCTAGAAGAACATATAGGTAGTAAAGTATTTAACATCAATCTGAATAATATGGTTTTGGACACATGCTTTCAAGCAAGGGAAACAAAGGCACAAAATAAACAAATAGGATTTCATCAAACTAAGAAGCTTTTGAAATGCAAAGGAAATCATCAAAAATACAAAAATATGGGAGAATATAATCACAAGTAATATATCCAGTAATAGATTGATATCCAAAATATACAAGAAACCGATACAATTCAATAACAAAAACAAAATGCAATCAAAAAATGGTCAGAGGACATGAAAAGACATTTCTCCAAAGACAACAGAGAGATGGCCAACAGACATAAAACATGCTCAACCTCACTAATCTCAAAGAATTGCAAATCAAAGCCACCCTGAGATGTCACCTCACACCAGTTACAGTGGCTGCTATCAAAAAGTTAACAAATAACATGTGTTGGTAAGGATGTGGAGAAAAGGCAAGCTCTGCTGTACACCGTTGATGAGACTGCAGATTGTTGCAGTTGTTATGGAAACTACTATAGAGGTTCCTCACGAAACTAAAAATAGATCTACCACATGACCCAGAAATTCCACTTCTGAGTATTTAACTGAGGAAAACAAAAACACTAACTCAAAAAGATATATGCACTTCCATCTTCGTTGAAGCATTATTTACAATAGCCAAGATACAAAAGCAACCTAGGTTTCCATTGATAAATGAAGGGTAAAAGAAGTGATACACATATACAATGGAATATTAAGCAGCAATAAAAAAGAATGAATTCTTGCCATTTGAGACAATATGGATGAACTTAGTGGGTATCATGCTAATTGAAATAAATGAGACAGAGAAAGACAGATACCGTATGGTTTCACTTATAAATACAATTTAAAAAATTAAAAGTTGAACAAACAATACAAAACAAAAACAGACTCATAGAAACAGATAACAAAGGGATAGTTATAAGGGAGGGGGTAGAGGAATGGGTGAAAAGGTGGAGAATATAATCAATAATATTGTGATAAATTTATATGATGATTGGATGATTACTAGAATTATTGGGATAATAACACAAAGGTATAAAAATGTTGAATCACTATATTGTACACCTGAAACTAATATAACAACTGTAATATTGTACGTCAATTATACTTAAATAAAAAAGACTTGTATTCAAGTGTTGAGATTTAATAAAGTAAAGTGTTTTTACTGTTTTATCACGGGCAAAAAAAATTTTTAGAGAGTACTAAAAACAAGTGTGTGAGCAATTCTTTGAGCCATGGCTGCCCTTGAGAATCTAGTCTTCAAAATCCTCAGCTATGATGGTCACATAGATTCTGAGCACATGAAATATTTATAGTTGGATCTTAAAGTCCTTCCTAAAGCTTTAGATCTTTAACAACATAGCCCTTAATTAAAGGTCAAATTATAAAAAAGTAAAAAGTAAAAAGTAGACAAAAGTAAAAAGAAAAAAATAAGTAAAAATATCTGGTTTGGCTTAAATTTGTTGTGGGTAAAATGTTTCATTAAGAAACATGTGTAATCACCGGCCGTTCTCACATGGGCAGGTGGTCGATTTTATATTAACAGTAGAGGATGGAAAGTTTCGCGCTGAGAAAGTAAGAATTAGTTCTGAGAATGGTGGCAGTCAATCCACCTGTCAGAAGCAAACACCTTCAATAAAGAGCTCATGCAATACCCACACATTAAATAAATCTGACCTTCAGAAAAAGGAAATAATCCTACCAAGTGTATCACAGATACAGGGAAAAATAATGAGGTGAGAAGCTGGTAAGCATGTGGGTAAAGCATAATATTCAAATCTAAGTGTATTTGATATATAGTAATATGAATATAAGCATACATTTATAGAATTACAAGAGGGAATGGAAAAATATTCCGCATTTCACTGGGAATTCTTAAACCACTTATCTTTATAATAGAAAGACAAAGCTGACTCATTTCTAGATCCTTATAATTTTATGTGACAGGGGAAAAAAGGAAATCTATAATCATAATCCAAGGGAATTTTGAATATTTGCACCATGTTAAAATATAAACTTTGTTATGATGATGATAGAAAAATTTAAAATATGTATGTTTTAGATTAGAAAATTGAAATAATAAAATTTTTGTTAATATTGAGACTAGTTTTCATAACTTTTCAGCTAATCACTATAAACATGACCCCAGACCACTTTATAGAGAAGTCTTAAATGAGTATACTGTACCAGGAATAAATTTATCTTTCACTATACTTAATAAGTGGGGTAGATACAAGCAAAGATATACTTTATATGAAGTCATTAGCATCTATTCTCTTTGAGTCCCATGAAAGCTTTCATATGGATTTTTACTTGGTATTTGTACAAAAATAAAATATATATATATTTCTGTTATATATAGAGATGCTCCCAAGAGAATACAATATCTCTGAGGAAAGAATGTATTTATTGTAATTAGTCACTAATTAGAAACTTAAATGTTCCATTCAAGAACACAGTTTCAAAACCACAAACTTATAACATTGTCAATGAAAAGAATTATGATATTTTGAAATTATTAATATGTTCTATAGTGCCTATCATTAAATAATACATTTATTATTAAACATTGAATTAAGAACTAAACAAATTATGTCGGGGGGCTTTAACACAGCCCCCCGGTCCGCCACGGATGAAGAATAAGTCTACCAAGACATGATCTGCTTGGGGAGCAGAGGTGGCTGATCTCTTGAAAGAGAAGGGCCCAGAGCCTTTCTCTCCAGGGGCTTTTATTAGGTTCATTCGCACAGGAATACAGATAAAGCTCATCAATCATTGTCAGGCAGTAAGGGTTAAACAATACATGATTTACAGAGAACTTTGAGGGCTTATTCTGAGTTAACAGCCAATTAGTTAGAGGGCTATAAAACTTTAGGCGCCAGACTCATCTCAGGTCTGGACCCTTATCTTTTAAACTGAGGGTACAAATTAAGTAGGTTTCACAGGAATGTATGTATTTTTCTTAGGCCTGATTCCCCAGGGAATCCGCCCCTCCCAGCACAGGCCTGCCCTGCCCTCTTGTTATTGCTTCAGGCTTAAGTCAGGCAAGGGAAGTAAGGCAGCCAAGAGATTAGGAGACTTCTTGCAGACAGAATGAGGACTCAGGCTATTTCAAAGCTGAGGGGCAAGGGTCCATCACCCCCTGTTTCCACAGCCCCCCGAGTCCTTCCCTGCGAGTTTATCCCTGGTGACCAGAGCCTGTCTCAGGTTGATCCTCCCTTGAGGATTCTTACCCGTCATTGGCTAACTGGCCAAGCTCAGGGCCAAGCAGGGTGAAGTGGGCAGACATGGCACACCTGCCAGGGAGATAAGCTTTGTCTCCTTCATGGCTTATGGTCCCAACTCTGACTCAGCCTTAACCATGGGGGGTTACAGCCTCTGAAACCAGGCAGGGCGGTTCCCAACAAAGTTACAAACAAATTTTAATAAATGCATTGTGTAATGATCAATATTCTAAATTGCTACTTGTGGTAGTATGTGAAATTAATAGATGTGTAATTGTTACTTTTCCAGGAATACTTCCAAGTCAGTAAAATGAAAACTTTTATATAGTTGCACTGGAAAAGCTAACACACAAATAAATGGGCCTTTGTGCTATTTTATATCGGCTTCCCTTTAATCCCAAATTTAAACAAAACAAATAACAACTTTCTTGTGAGATAGAAGTCTTTAGCTAGAGAACCTCTGTTTCCTTTCAGAAATCTTGCATCTATTTTTAAAATTTTTTATATTTTATTTTGTTTTTAAATTTAATCTCTATTGTATGTTTCCATTACCATTTAGTCTCCTTATATCCCTGTAACCCCCAACAATCACCACACAGTTGCCCATATCCACGGGTCCGTTTTCCTTTTTCTCAATCCCTCCACCCCCCTAACCCCCCCCCCCACTGGCTGTTATCTGCTCTCCATCTATAAGTCTGTCTCTGTTTTGTTTGTTAGTTCAGTTTGTTCATGAGATTCCACATATGAGTGAAATCATATGGTATTTGTATTTCTCTGACTGGCTTATTTTACTTAGCATGATATTCTCCAGGTCCATCCATACGGTTGCAAAGGGTAAAATGTTCTTTTTTATAGCCAAGTAGAATTCCAATGAGTAAACGTCCCATAGTTGTTTTATCCACTCATCTACTGATGGACGCTTGGACTGCTTCCATGTGTTGGCAATCTTGACCTTCATTAAAGCTGCGCAAACTGGAGACATACATGAACAAGTGTTATGTAAATGAGCTGGCTAAAATTCACTTTATCCTTGAATATAACTTTAATGTCAGATATAGTTCCATTTTAATCCCACATCATCTACTTACTAAATGTGGGAACATCATACTTTAATATTAAGACCTTTGTACACTTATCAAATGATTTTGCATAGGATGAAATAGCATATGTGTTCTTAAAGGTTTGTCAAATCACATGGCAGAACAACACTCTCTGCATGCACACTAAACTAGTGATACGGTATTAAAAGAATACACGAGGACTTCATGGAACAGTGCAAGTCTCAGGGACAGCTCGGTCAGACCTCTCAGAGGCTTTAACGCCGTTCAGGAACTATATGATCACTTAGGACACAGTACAGCAATGTGGACACGGCTCCTTTATTGCTTCTTTTGCAATAGCTTTGCGTAATTTGCTATCCTTGAGCTTCACTGCATCATAATGTTTGTGTTTGTGTGTGTGTGTGTGTGTGTCCTCAGTTTGTGGTGTTCAGCTTTTGACCTTGCAAATGTCTCTACTATATTTCATGTGTCTCTACACATTTGATACAAATCTTTTCAACACATAAGGAGTGATTGGTTGGTGGGCATAACTTATACACCAAATAATTATTTGACTGCTGACTCACCTATAGTTGAATGGCTTTGGGCCAGATTCCATCCCATGCCCGTTCAGATCTTACAAGAATGACAGAGCCTTTTGCTAAGCATTTCAAGAAAAATTCTCTGTACTTTCCAAAACATCCAATTAAAATTAATATATAATAACATTTTTATATAGGAAACATAATGCCAACCTGTAGCACTATGCCTCCTAATATACCTCTTAATCACTATATGTCAAACATACTGACTATATCTGAAATAAGAAAAAAAATGTCCTTGTCCCTTCCACAGGATATTGACTTTGTTTTTTACTTTGCCTGGAACACTCTTTCTAGACATTTTTATAATTGGTATAATCTAATAATTTAAGACTCAGTTTAAATGTACTTCCTAAAGTGTGGAACTTTCCCTGGCCAACCACATAAAGTCACTCCCTCTTCGATTACCCTGTTTTATATCCTTCACATTACATATCACTATATAAAACTGCTTTACTTTTCTGTTTGTTGTCATATTAAAATACAAGCATTGCCATGGCCTGAACTATGTCTGCTTTGTCACTCTCAATCACTAGTTCTGCAAATTGACTATGACAGTGTAGGTACTTATCAGGCGATTTGGAATATGTGACTGGTTTATTAGTAGGCATTTACAACAAAGCTCCCCTCTATCACGTAAAGTATATCAAACAGCTTGGTGTACTACACAAGTATAAAAATTGGTCGTGACAAATACCCCCCAAATTAATATATGAAAATGCCGTATATTTTTAAATTTCCTGGAATAAGACTGAACATGTATGTGGTCAGGGTGCAGAGGCTTTGTTTGCAGTTTGGCTCCCTAGGACTAGTGTGCATTCCAGCCCCCGAGACTCTGCTAGCACTGGAGTGGGCGTATCTCAGAAATCATTGCGGTGATACTCTGGCCCAAGACACCCTAGATCTATGACTCAGACATCAGTAAAAACAGCATTTTAAAATTTTTTGCAATATAGTATGATTTGTTTCATTTTGTAGTTTGCATAGCTCCCCACATGGTAACAGGAAATGTCAGACTCCACCAGATAAACAATAGATAAACAGATGGACAGTGGACATTTTATCTTCCGGAAAAGAAATGTAGAATTATTTCTTTCAGCACTATTCATGACACTACTGGTTAAACTACACCTGGAATTCATGTTATGTGTATAGAAAAGACTGTGAAATTAAAAAAATAGAATAGGAGGGTAGGTACAGAAAAAATGAAATATGATGAATGAAAACTTTTTATACTTTCACTTAGAGATTTAACATTTTAAAGTATTAAATTGCAAAAACTATTATTTTGTTCATTCTGGTTTTCTCTGCTAGGCAGCAGAAGCAAAATAAGAGATCACTGTATCTCACTCTATTATTTCCAAGGTACACTATAATTTAGGAGACTAGGTTGTATAGAAAGAGTCCTGAGAATGTGTTTTCATGCAGTCAAATAAAATCTTATTAGCACAGTGTTGGGTGGTATTTGAATATCTGTATTAACAGGTTTTATGGCCACTGATCCTTTTTTTTTTAATGCAGGCATCAAGGAAAAGAACATGAACAAAGCAAATCACTTAAACAAAATTGTAGCAAACATCCACCATAAAAGTCTAAGAAAATAAAAGACAAGTGAATGCAAACAGAAATGTGTAAACAGACTTGTAATAATTGTAATTTTTACTTCTATGAAGCCATAATTCAAAAATAACAAAAGATAAACAAGAGCCTGTTACAAAACATTGTTGATGCCAATTCCAGGTGCTTGATAGAAATAAAAGAATTTTTAATATTATGCCCTTGAGCCCTGGCTGGTGTGGCTAAGTTGGTTGGGCATTGTCCCATAAACTGAAAGGTCATAGATTCGTTTCCTGGTCAGGACACAGGCCTAGGGTGTGGGTTTGGTCTCGAGTTGGGGTGCATATGAGAGGTAACCAATCGATGTTTCTCTCTCACCTTGATGTTTCTCTCCCTCTTTCTCCCTTCCCCATCTCTAAAATCAAACACCATATGATCTCACCTTTAAGTGGAACCTAATCAACAAACAAACAAGCAAGCAAAATATAACCAGAGACACTGAAATTAAGAACAAACTGACAGTAACCAGAGGGGATGTGAGAGGGGATAATGGGGGGGAAAGGTGGAAGGATTTTCAGGAACAGCTATAAAGGACATATGGACAAAACCAAGAGGGGGTGGGATCAGGGGTGGGAGGTGGGGATGGCTGGGGTTGGTGGGGGAGTGGTAAGGGAAAAATGCAGACAACTGTACTTGAACAACAGTAAAAAAATTACTAAAAGAAAAAAAAATAAAACCAATAAGCATATTCTCAGATGAGGATAAAAAAGTTATGCCCTTGAAATTAAATTGAAAATAACTTTGGCTTTTTGTTATACTTAAATCCAAGTCTGTTATATCTCTGTTATCATTTCAGAATTATGGAAAAGGAATGTAATGTGAATAAGAAAGGGATTAGCTTATATACGTGTATATTCGTGTCTTATATTGGTTTTTATGTAGCTTGAAGTAAATTGGAAAAATATTTTACAACAATATCAATCACAGACTACAAATAACAAAATCCATTCTTGATAGATTATTAAAATATGTTAGGTTGTTCGCAGATATTTGGAATGGGCCAGAGGTTAGGAACAGCTCCCCAACATACTATCTAACAAGATTTTTGCATCTAGGTGGCAGCATTTTTGCCACTCCAGTTTCTAAAGAATCAAGTCTTCATTATCACACTGATTGCCTCCCAAACTAAATCTTGCTCAGGTATATCTGACTGATGAAACCTAGGACACAAACCTGCAATTTAGGAATAGATAAGTCTGGCACTCACCAGGGTGGCTGAGTGGGTGGGAGCACCATCCCACATGCCAAAAGGTTATAGGAGTTTAATCCCCAGTCAGGGCACATATCTAGATTGTGCATTCCATCCTCCATTGGGGTGCGTATGGGAGGCAACCAATCAACCTTGCTCTCTCACATCAATGTTTTTCCCTCACATTGATATTTCTTTCTCTCTCTCTCTCCCCCGCCCTCCCTCTCTTCCTCTTGCTCTAAAATCAAGGGTATTTTACCCAGGCTGTTGTGATGGAAAAGCAAGACAAAAAATCTGGGAAATTATCATTAGATTATGAAGTCACAAATGACAAATATATACTATTAGATCATGTAAAGTTCTGAAAAGGGAACTGCTTCTGAAAAGGGAAATGTTGAATTAGATATGATGAATTGATTTCAAAGTCATAAATTTCTGGCACTGAGTTCAGATTTTTGGCCAAATGCGATATCTGAAATGGTTATCATTATCAGGACCGGACATGGGTTGTTGTAAAAGACTAATTATAGTTTTTTCACCTTAAGTCCTGATACACCAAATCCCTATAGTAACTGTAACATTTCTAAAGTTTTTCTCAAAACTTAAACCTTTCAAAGAGACTAAAGAAAAAAATTAAAGAAATAACAAGATAAACCCCCAGAAAAATTAATGAAACTAAAATAATGTGCCTGATAAAGAATTCATAATGATGGTTAGAAAATGCTCCATAATCTTGGAAAAGGAATGGATGAATACATAGGGAAATTTAACAGTCAGAAAATATAAGAAAGTTGAAAACAGAAGTTATGGACCTGAAGAGTACAATAACTGAACCTAAAATACACTGGAGGGGTTTAATACATCAGCTGGGAGAAAGCAGAACAAAAGCATCAGTGACCCAAATAGAGCAGTGAAAATATGAGAGATTTTCCACCAATATCTTTATTGTTTTGGATATTTTGAGTATGTCAGCTATCTCCCACATGGTATGACATTGATTGTTCTCATTTTAATCACTATCAACTTCAACTGGTCTATCCGACCATGAAGCATCGTCCAGTGTGAAATCTTCAGCATGAAACTTCACAAATCACTTATGGCGTGTTCAGTCAGTCACAGCACCTTCTGCACACACTGCACAAATGTATATATATATTTGCATTTTGGTTGTGTTTTTACCTTTCTTGAATAAAGCATAATATGCTAAAATCGTTGCTTAATTTGTTCCATCTTCAATATTAAAATGCCTACACAAAAAATTCACCAATTCTGACATTTTTTAATTGAACGCGATGTGACAGCTGTCACAATACAATCTAACAAAATTGTTTCAAATGAAGTTAAAGACAACTAAGTGCTACTAGAGCCATCTCATGGAAAAAAAAAAACATTTTGCCCAACCCAATAGATACATACAGAACATTCCATCCAAAAGCAGAATATATAATTTTCTGAAGTGCCCATGGAACATTCCAGGATAGATCATATGCTAGCTCAAAAAACAAGTCTCCATAAATTGATAAAATAAATATACCAAGTATCTTCAAGATCACAATGGTATAAATCTGGAAATCAATCACAAATGAAAACGGGAAAAAAATCACTAATATGTTGAGATTAAACAACATGCTACTAGACAACCAATGGGCCAAGAAGGATTCAAAGGGAAAATAAAAAAAACAATACATCGAGACAAATGAAAATGAAAACGTTTCAAAATATATGTGATGCTGCTAAAGCAATTATAAGAGGGAAGTTTATACCAATAGAGGTTTACCTCAAAAACAAAATATATCTGAAATAAACAATCTGGTATTACACCTAAAGGAATATCAACAAAAAATGAAAAGAAAAAAAACAAAGCCCAGATTGTATAAAAGAAATAAATGAAAATAGGAGTGGAAATGAAATAGAGACCCCTGCCCCTCCCCCCAAAAAAACACAGTAGAAAAGATCAACAAAGAATTGGCTCTTTAAGAAGATTTCAAAAAAACTGATTGAATAAAAGTCTTTATTTAGACTCACTAAGAGAAAAAGCGAGGGTTCAAATGAATAAGAAACAAAAGAGAACTTAAAACTGATAACGCTGAAATACAAAAGATTGTAAGTGATTCCTATGAAGAATTCATAGAAGGTGAAGGGACTGAGGACTACAAATTGGTAGTCACAAAATAGTCCCAGAAAAGTAAAGTACAGCATAGGGAATAAAAAGTCAATAATATTGTAATAATTATGTATGGGGCCAGGTGGGTACTTGAAATATTGGGGGGACCACATTGTAAAGTATGTGACTCTCTAACCACTATGCTGTACACCTGAGACTAATACAAAATAATATTAAATTTAAACTGTAGTTGAAAAACAAAATTAAAAAATGGTGGAGGGATTGAGGAAAAAGGAAAAAGTACTCACAGACACAAACAACAGTGTGTTTACTGCTGGGGGGATGGAGCTATAAGGGGAATAAATGGTAATAGAAAAATATAATAAAAGTTATGTATTTTTTTAAATGGGCAGATCTAAATAGATATTTTTCCAAGGAAGACCTACATACCAATAAGCACAGGATAAAATTTTCAACATCACTAATCATCAGGGAAATGCAAATCAAAACCACAATAAGATATCTCCTCATACCAGTTATGGTGGCTACTGTGAAAAAAAATAAGACATTGCAAATGTGGAAAAGGTGTAGAAAAAATGGCCACCCTTGTATACACTGTTGGGGGATATGTAAACTGGTGCAGTCACTATGAAAAAGTTTGGAGATCCCTTAAAAATTAATAAGAGAACTGCCATATGATTCAGCTATTCTGCCTCTGGGTATTTATCCAAAGAATATGTAGACACTCATTTAAAAAGGTAACTCAACTTTAACTGGAACATAATTAACAAAAGAAAAAAGCAAACAAAATATAACCAAAGACATTGAAATTAAGAACTCTAACAATAGTCAGAGGGGAGTGGGAAGGGGACAATGGGGGGAAGAGTTTTCAGGAACTACTATAAAGGACATATGGATAAAACCAAGTGGGAGGGTGGAAGCAAGGGAGGGCGATGGGTTTGGCTGGGGTTGGGGGGGGATGGTGGGGGGGGGAATGCAGACAACTGTAATTGAACAACAACAAAATAATTTTTAAAATAAATAAAAAGGTATCTCCACTGCTATGTTCATGGCAGCATTACTTACAATAATAGCCAAGATATGGAAAAACCTAAGTGCCCATTGGTGGATGAACAAATAAAGAAAAAGGGGAATGTTAACCCTTTGGTGGGAATGTTGGTGGGAATGCAAACCAGTGTGGCCACTAGGGAAGACAGTATGGAGTTGCTTTGGAAATTAAAAATAGAACTATGATATGACCTAGCAATCCCACATCCGGGTATATATATCCAAAGGAAATGAAAACAGGCTATCAGAGTTACTATACTCCCATGTTCATTGTAGCATGAGAAAATGGCATACAACAGGTAAAAAAGCAAGTCCCTTATAAGAGAGCAAATAGGATTGTCTCTTCCACATAAAATAGAAAATGACAGATGACAATGTTTACAAAATTTTCAGGGAGATTTTGTAAGATTTTGACAAATAATCAGCTAAATTGTTGTAAACCTATTAAAACAATAGTGATGAAACAAAGATGAAATTATTCTAAAGAAGGTATACATAAGAGAGTCTTAGAAAAGGTCCTTGACTAGACTTCAGACAACAATAAAATAAGCCCAAATAAAATAACCAGAAATAGGGAAACTGTGGTAAACAAATAGACAACTGATAAGGAGCAATTAAATAAAATTTTCCCAAATCTTAGGGCAAAACAGCTAAGTAGTGTAGAAAGAAACCATGTTAAATGTAAAACTATTGGGAAAAAAATGAATATAATGGTTTGGTAGGAGGTAGAAAGGGAAATCAAATTAGTAGCTATAAGTAAAATGTATACTTAAAATCATCAGGTGTTCCACATTCTTTTGGCTTTATTTTTAGCTTTATTTTCTGACTCAATATGTGGTCTATTTTGGTGGATGTGCCATCGCACTAGAAAAGGATTTCCACTGTTTTTGTCTTAACTATTCTACAAATGTCTATTAGATCCAGTTGAGTTATGGTGTTGTCAGTTCTATATTACCCATTCTTTCTCTATTAGTTCTGTCAATTACTGTATTTTTTGGACTATAAGATGCACTTTCCCCCCAAAATTTGGGAGGAAAAGGGGGTGCATCTTATAGTCTGAATGTAGCTTACCTGGTTTTTCCTATTTTCCTCCTCTAAATCTTAGGTGCGTCTTATAGTCCAAAAAATACGTTACTGCAAGAAAAGTGTTGAAGTCTCCTGTTATAATAGTGGATCTGTCTCCCTTTCTATTAAGTCCATATTTACTTCCTGTATTTTGAAGTCCTTTTGCTAGGTGCATACACATTTTAGATTATTGTCTTTTTTTAGTGAATTGACTTCTTTTTTATCATATAATATTCCCTTTTATTCTTGATAATATTTTTGATTTAAAGTCTGTCATTTGATACCATTTTAATTCCACCTGAAGAACTTTGTATAGCAATTAAAAAAAAGTTTTTTTGCAATGGATTCCCATAGTTTTCTTTAATATGAGAAGGTATTTATTTCACTTATTCTTAAAGATATGTTCATTGGATATAAATTTCTGGGTTGACAGTTTATTTATTTCACTTTAGACATGTTTTACTACTTCTGGTCTCTCTACTCTTTAATGAGAAATATATTGTCATTTAAATTGATATTAGCCTGCAAGTAGTTTATCATTTTTCTCTAGCTGCTTTAAGTAGTTGTTCTTTGTCTCCAATTTTCAGCAGTTTGTTTACAATGTATGTTAGTGTCAATTTCCTTGCCTATCAACTGGTGTTCAGTGAATGTCTTGAATCGATACAGTGATGTACTTTGTCAGATTTGGGGACTTTCCAGCTTTTTTCTTTTTCCTTTTTTTTGTATTTTTCTACTGAAATCTTTCTCAACTTTTATGAGGGTATCTCTCAAAGAAATCTGATATACTATTCGTTTTTTTCAATATTTTTCCTTTTGGTCAGTTTGAATACTTTCTATAGATTTATCTTTAAGTTCACTGACTCTTACCTTGGTCATCTCCTTTCTACTTTTGACTCGAAAACAGTGAGGGAGGTATTTTGGTTGGCTTGTTTTAGTTCTAAAATTTTCTTTTGGTTTTATAATTTTTTTCCATTCTTTGTATTATTTATTTTTGCTGAGAATTTCTCTCCATTTAATTCAAGGATGTTCGTTTTTATTTGTTGGACAATATTTACAAAGTGCTCCTTTCAAGTTTTTCTCAAATATATGTAACATCTTTGTAGTCGCAAATTTAATGTCTGTTAGTGGTCTTTTCCTCTGTAAGTTGCTATGTTTCTGATTCTTTTTATGCAAAAAATTGTATTGTCTGTTCTCACTGTGAAATATCTGCTAAGAGACTGTGTCCTGTTTAAATCCTATAGAGCATGTTGGTATTTTTCTTGTTTTGACAGAAAATCAACCTACTTGGTTAAGACTGTGAGTTCTGTGGGTCATGGCTCATATGTAAGTGTTGTTTTCAAATCTTTGCAGGGCTATTTAGAGCTGTCTTATCTGTGCTGCAATCACATCTAAGCTGGGATGTTGGCAGTGGTTTAGCTCATGGTTCAGTTTCCAATGTCTGTGCATGCCTTTTAGATCGGATTCTCACATGCACATCTCAGAGGTGAGCTCAGGAGTTTGTACACAGCTGTGAGGTTGCTTTCCCAAATTAATCACTCTCCACACTCTCCTCCCTATCTTGTGGTACCCTGGAGCATCTTTTCCCCATCCTTCGCCAGAAGTCTGGGCCTTTATTTACATGGCTCTTCTATGAACTTCCCACATCTGTGCCTGCCATGACAGAGACAAGAGGAGAGAGGAAGGAAAAATATCCAAAACAAAAGAAAATTGTCCTATTATGGTTTTCTGATCAGAGGTAGTTTCTGTACCGTAGACCTTTGAAAATGCAGCTGCCTATTTTCACGGCTATTACTATAGCTACTATACACTTATTTCAGTGGTAAGATATAGGAGAATGGGGAATCGATAAACAACTGAGGATTCCTTTCACTCTGTCCCTAATGTTAAGAACCCCTTTTCCTCTCCTTAAGCCAGAACGAGAGGGCTTACTTGTGAGTGCAGTTGGTCCGGGACCATGCCTGCTTCCAATGTGGAGCTGTACGGAGTCCAAGCCAGGGTGTGCTGTGCAGGAAAAAATGACAAACTCACCCCTATTTTGGTAATACTTTGAATTCCAATTTTATTTCTCAATGTACTTGGGACTATTTACATTTCAGAGACCTCAGTAGCTGTCCCATGCATTCCGTCCAGGTTTTATAACTGTAATCAGTGGGAAAGATGGGAGATTGTGCTTACTTCATATTACATGGACCTGAACCGCCACCTTATTCATAATTTAATAAATTTTATTCCCTCAAAAACTAAAATCACTTGTCATAAAAGAAAGAGATCAATGAATTTGGAACTTCAGAAAAACATATTTTAAAAAATCTCTGTAACTTGATATGTTGAATCGTTATATATTTTTTCAGTCCCTTTTTTCACTGAAGGCATGCAGAAAATTAAATATAGTTCAAGCTTTACCAACTAACCAGCCCTACGTTTGAGACCAATCTCAACACACTCTCACACTTTGTTTCTTCAGCAGAACAATACATGAGACAGGCCTAAATATTCTATTACTTCTGACCCAAATCATTTTATTTAAAATCGATTAAAATAAATTTAATATCCCTATATTTTGCTCTTAATATTTTCTCTATGGCATGTAGAGCTGGATCCTTTTTTATTTTTTCCTAATAAAAATTACACCTAGTTGCATATTAAACATCTCTTCAGTTACGTGCTGGAGTCAGATGCCTCTGGTTTCGGAGCGTGTTTTGTGCACATCTCTTCCTAATTCCGCGTTCAGTAACAACTGTTAGTGACTTGAATTTAGCTCTAGTAGGAGTATTTGCTCAACAAAAATTGTCAAATATTACAAATTAGAACACTGTTTTCTTTCCTTTTTTTAATATACCCATAACTGTTTATTAAATATTTACTAGAATGTCACTGCTTATATTCAAGAATAGGGATTTTTACTTCATAGATGAAAAATTTATTTCATAAAATATTTCACAGATGACAAAGGTTTACAAAAGGTATAACGGGACACAGATATATATTAGATATATCAGTTCTTCTGGCAATATAACTTACTGTCACAGCATTTGGTTCTGATTTTTGAAAACTTGCCTAGCGTTCTGTCACTCTGTCAGATTCTGATTGCAAATAAATTGAAGCTGTACAAATACGTTGTAGCTTATACGGCCCAAACCTTGGCTGTTTGTTCAAAGCCTCTAAGGGTAGCTACAAGTATAAGACTGGCTACTATTGCCTATAGAGCCTGTAGACATACAGTTTATATGCTATATCCAAGTATATTTCTGACTGAATTGGGAGAATATTGCAGCTGCTTTAGGAGATTTGTTTCTAAGTAACATTTAAGTAGAAGAGCATGTGAACATAGTTTACATAAATCACCTAAGGGAATATAATCTTTCCCTTATAGCAGCTTTTCTATGTAGGCGGAGTTACCAAGACACATCGATCCTGAAAATGGAGTTAATTGGAGAAAGGCAAGAGGGTGGTGCCTACTAGGTTTGGATTGAGAAGCAGGAAGTAATAAAAGGCTCTCATCTAAGAAACATTGGCCCTGGTGATTTTATTGTATGGCAACAATTCAAGCTATAGTGCCCATGATGAAGAGTCAGAAACCCAGTTTTATCAAAACAAGGATGGACATTCTAACAGAGGAATATTCTCATATAAAGAAATCTTAAGATTAGTGTATGAAAACAGAATACTAACTATACTTTGCCATGAACCTGACTACATAAATAGGCAGACCTACATGGAATGCCAAATCATAATCAGAAAGTTATTTATTTGAATCAAAAGAATGTACAATAGCATTGGTTTCAAGAAAATATGATTTGCTTATCTCCACAATAGGATTTATCTAATCAATGAAGCTGTAATTACTGAAATCATTGGCTGAGATAACAGTGCTGGCTCCGCAATTGGATGAGCTTAACTTTGGGAACTCACCACCCACAATCAATTGGTTAAGGCTGCGACTGTGACCCATCTGATCTGACACCTGTATCTGATATTCACATGGAAGCATTCTTTTTCTTCGTATTACTGTTTTTTAAAAGTTGATATTTTATGTTTGCCCAGATTAAAATGAAAGCATTTCTACACACATCCATGTTTATATTTGGAGGGAAAATGATAAACCAATTTATATAAGAATATTTCTGATAATTTTTCCATATTAATGATGTTAAACTAACTCTAAGCAGGATACTGTTATAAATGTATATGACTAGTATAAAGAAGATGCTATTTAAATTTCTTTCTCTCATTCCTACCTCTAAAAGCATTTGATGCAGTAAACAGGAAGACATTTTTTTAAAAAGTGAGATTCAACAAAATAAAACAACGCTCTTCAGAAATATGACAGTTGTGTTGTGGTCTCCATTCTGTTTCTGAACATTCAGAAATATGAGATTTAAACATAAAGGCATAAACCCAAAAGAAAACGCTCAGTGCCAGAAATTTACTAAATAAACACTACTCAGCAATTGAGATAAACAGAAAGAAAGCTTATTGTCTGGCTGGGACTGAAATGGAGAAGAGAAAAGTTCTTAGGTAGCAGAGGATGGACTGTCCCTAGATCTAAAGATGACAAGATTACCTGAACTCCTAATATGGATTGCTGACCACAAGCTGAAGAAACAATGAAACAAACAAACAGAAAATTCTGTATAAAAAGCACAGATGGCAAATAGGCATGAAAAGATGCTCAACCATCACAAATCATCAGAGAAATGCAAATTAAAACCACAGTAAAACATCACCTTACACCTGTCAGAATAGCTGTCATCAATAAATCAACAAGCAAGTGTTGGCCAAGAGGTAGCTAAAAGGGGAAGCTTGTGCGTTACTGATGGTACTGCAAGTAATTATGAAGAGAACTACCTTATGACCCAGCAATTCTATTTCTAGGTATTTATCCACAGAAATTCCAGACATTAATTTGAAAAAATATGCATCACTATGTTCACTGCAGCATTATTTAAAATAGCCTAGATATGGAAGCAACCCGAGTGCCCATGAATAGACAGTTGGATATAGAAGAGATGATACATATATACAATGGAATATTACATGTCCATAAAAAGGATGAAATCTTACTATTTGTGACAACATGAAGGGGGAATTAGTGAAATAAGTCATACAGTGACAGACAAACATATTATTTCACTAATATGTGGAGTCTAAAAAACAAAACAAACAAACAAAATAGAAACAAACTCATAAATAGAATAAAGCAATGGTTGCCAGATAGGGATGGATTTCTCAGGCTTGGTGAAAAAGGTGAAGGGATTAAGAAGTACAAACTGGTAGTTACAAAATATTCATAGATGTAAAGAACAGTATAGGAAATATAGTTAATAATATTATAATAACTATGCATGATGCCAGGTGGGTACTAGACTTATTGAGGGGACCACTTTGTAAAATATATAAGTGTCTAAACACTATGCTGATCACCTGAAGCTTATATAGATTAATATTGAATGCCAAGTCTAATTAAAAAATAAAAATAAATAAAACGTCTCTATAGAAACTTTTGTTCAACCTGTACTGCAAAATTCAGAGATTGACAGTCACATACATTCATGGAAATATTTTGATGGTATGACTCCTAAATCATTTCTGTTATGAGTTTTTTATTTTATTTTTTCTCCATTTAGGATTGCTACAAGTAAATGAAAACATTCAGACTGGGAAAATTGAGGTTCTGTGTTGAGGGTAATCAAAAATACCATGAGCTTGAAAAGACTCTATATTTTATAATTTAATATCAGCAGCACCAGCCAGCAAGCAGTCAATAGAAAATCACAAAATTTAACTGACATTTTGAGAATGATGCATTCAGCTCACTTAACATTTTTACGACTGACCACTTACTTGCAAGAACTAGCAAGATATACTTTCTTCTGACAGAAATTCTTACTAGTCATTGATTTCAAAAGTCTGCTTTAGCTAAAGTAAATTGACATCTATGTCACTCACTCAGCAGAGATGAAGTTTCAAAGAGTTCATTGTTCTGCCCTCAGGGCAGCAGTATCACGTAATGTAAAAGACTTTGATCTGGCTTCTCAGGCAGACAGAAAGCAACGTATATGAAAGTAGCAGCTCCTTTTCACACACCCATTTAGCTGTGCATGGCCTATACTGCTTTTACTGGAGTGAATGCAAAGAAAAGCACATTTTAGTGAACAGATTTATAAACAGGTATCATTTGATTCTGTTTCAGGTATCATATGATTCTGTTTGGATTCAGTTGTGACTAAGTGAATTGGAAAGAGAAATATCAAATTAAGTGTGATTAAACCTGGAAAACAAGCCTTTTATAATTATAACAATTTTCTTTAGAACCTAGATAAGAATAAAACCTTGCTGAATTCAAAATACATTAGAGATATTTGTGCCTATTCAATGATAATAAAAGCAAGAAGTAGCATGATTCAATATTATTGCCTCAATAATAATGCTATTCATGTTATATTTGGATGGCCCAATTCTATTTCTATCCTATACTGATACTGCTATCATATTATAAAATAAATTCAGTTTCCCATTTAATATTATTGCAAAGCTGTTTTATAATATTTTACTTGATCTATGATTTTGCTCTTTTGATAGATCCTATTATTTATTTTTCATTATACCGATTACATATGTATTACTGCCCTCCAATTTACCCCTTTCAGTCTAATTTCAGCGATTCAGTCATTTACTTAGAGCTTTAATCTTAGTATTAAATAGATTTCCATTTACACTCCATTTATAGTTTGTTTGATAGAACTCATTCTGCTGATGTTCCAATACCCATTTCTTTTATATTTATAGACTATTAAAAAACACCCTTTGAACAACTTTGTAACCATCAGGTTGTAATAATGCCATCAGTATGTATTACTTCAATTAATAATTCAGGAAATATATGTTGATATTTACACTCTACCAACTAAACTGAGAATAGCATATTTCAGTAAACTTTTATATTTTGTCAGCTATTTATTTTTTTATGCATTACTTTTTTTTAGAATAGCTTCAGATCCACTTAACAGGTACATTCAATTCTTGGAAGTATTTCTTTACTTTAAACAATTTTTTTATTGTTGACACTATTACAGATGTCCCTCACTTTCCCACCTTTTGCCCCCTTCTACGCAACCCCTATCCCCCCTTCCCTGGCTGTCAGTGTCTGTGGGCCATGCATATACGTTCTTTAGCTAATCCCTTCACCTTCTTTTATCCAGTCCCTTCCCCTCCCCTCACTTCTGACAGCTGCCAGTCTGTTCCATGTATCCATGCCTCTGGTTCTGTTTTATTCATTAGTTTATTTTGTTCATTACATTCTACATATGAGTGAAATCATATGGTATTTGTCTTTCTCTGACTGTCTTATTTAGTTTACCATAATAATCTTCAAGTCTAGAAATCTTTATTTAAAAATTGATTTTGAGAATTCATAAATACTATGAAATTCCATTTTCTTTACAGTATCTATTTATCTTTAAAAAGGGGGCAATACCCCTTTGAAAAGTTTTTAAAAAACTATGGAAAAAGTTTTAATTTGTATTTTATCAGAAACATAAATTTGTGTAATATCACTAGATTTGAAAAATATGAGACTGATGATATTTTTAAAAACTCTATGCAAGTAGGCTGGCATGAAGCAGATAACATTGCATGTTTTTCTTATTTTTAAAGGCCCAGAATTGTCCTTGGGTACTAGGAGGGGGCAAGCATCGATTTCATGTACCCACGGATGGGATGGATTTACTAATGTTACAAAAATATGTATGAGTAGAACACAAAGCCCATGTAAAATGATTCTATTTTAAAACATACACGGAAATAGTGGTATATGTATTTTTATAGAAAAAAAGAAAAATCACAAGGTTATGAATAAACTGGCAACATTATTAAATTTCACCAAATAAGAGCATAGGATGCTTTATAAATTATTATATTATTAAAAAATTTGGGTGAAAATTATGAAGATAATAAAAGGGCCTAACTCCTCAAATAATCTTTGTTATTTTGAAAATAACATATAAGTAGATATGTTTAAAATACAAATGTATAATAATGTATAAAATGAAATTTTCATGTTCCCTTCCACATTTCTCTCTCTTTCTTGTCAAATATATCCAGTATTAACCTTTTTTTTGCATTTCATAAAAATTAATAAACATATATGTCAGTTCAGATCTTTTGATATGAATATAGCTTTTTAAATACAGTTTACTCTTTCAGTATATAGTACACTATCCTATAAACATTCCATTTATTTTTTATAATATATTTTGGATGTATTTTCCTATCAGCACAGAGCGGTACAGCTTGTTCACTGCACGTTACTATAGAACGTGGGCATACACCCGCACATGCACCTACACACATACATTTACCACGATTTCCTTAAATAATGCCTATTTAATTTGATATTATTATACTTATTTTTCTGCCACATGCACTATTGAAAACCATATTCTGGTGTATGTAAGCATAGTTTAAAGTGTAACCCTATGACAAATTTCTACATGTGAAATCTATTGTTCATAATCTAAGTACAATTAAAATTTATATAGTCAATTTTATTTCTGAAAGTGTTAGGGGTTGCCATGAGTTTGCTCTCTAACTTAGTCTCTCTCTCTCTGCTTTTTCTTTTCTTTCATTTTCTGTCCCATTTACCAGGTACTGATAGCTTAAAAAATACCATATTGTTTGTATTTTATTTTATTTACTTGGAAATGAGGTTACGTGTCTGTGTATTTATTAATATTTCCAGTGCTCTGTTATTTTGCTCTAAATTGCTGATTTATATAATTTCACAATTTGCCTATTTTGAAATAATGAATGAGACTTTTGTACATTGATAGTTAATTGTTGGCAAACATATTGTTTTTCCTTAATTCTATTTTCACTTTTCTTTCTATGCTTACTGAAATAATTTTGAAAAACAGGTGTTATTCCCCATTGGGGCTTTTAATTAAAAGGATTAATTAAAAGAACTTCTTATTAAAGGATTTCTGATTAAAAGGATTTCTACATTTCAAGATAATAAACATATCAAGACCTTGTTTATGTATATAGCATTGTTTAAAAAAAAAAAGTATGTTATGAACCATATATGTAATTTAAAATTTTCTAGTATTTACATTTAAAAAGAAGCAAGTAAAATTAATTTTAACATCTTTTTACCTCAAAATACCTCAAATATTATTTTAACATGTAATCAATACAAAATTTATTAATATCTTCAATTATTTTAACATGCATTTTGTACTTATAGTACATCTCAACTTGAAGCTAAATTTTCATTGGAAATACTTGATTCATATTTTAATTTAATATAATTTTCGGTTTAAAATGTAGATTGACATCAGTCTATCAATCATACGTAACTAAATATTTTCCAATAACCAAATCTAACGTTAGTTTTAAATTTAAATATGAGTCAACAATAGGATCAAGGAAGAAATCAAAAAATACTTTGAAACAAATGAAAATGAGAACACAACCATCCAAAATCTGTGAGACACAGGGAAAGCAATCCTAAGAGGGAAATTCAGAGTTGCAGCTCTATCTCAAAAAACAAGAAAAACCTCAAATAAGCAATCTAACTTACCCTTAAAGGAACTTGAAAAAGAATAAATGGAAATGAAATGAAATGAAATACAAAATTTTGTTGCTCAGTGATGCCAACCATATCTCAAGTTCTCAATAGCCACGCAAGGCTAGTGGCTGCCATACTGGAGAGCACAGTACTAGAAATTTTAGATTAGTTGTTCAGATATTTGTTCATCCATATGAACAAATTTGGGATTCAGCTTCATTTTTGTCTCAGAAACTGAAGCATTTTTTATTGTCATATTTAAAAAAATAAAATCATTCTTTTTACCACTAATCTTTATTGTGAACAAAATCTCTACACTCTGGGTCTATTCTGAGTTTTTTCTTCTGTTTCACTGAATTTTTTGTTTTTTATGTTCTCTCATTTTTTTTTAAATTTCTTAATGAACCTAGTATAACCCAATGCTAATATAGTCTCTCTAGTCCAATCCACTAGACTTGGGCTAGCCTTTATTAGGAAGTAAAACACCTTTCTTCCCTTTTCCAGTTCACAATTTTAAATTCTCCCATCTAATTTTAGATTTTTGATAATGATGCAGGTGAAGAAATGATTTAATTGACATTATTTTCTAAAAAGATTTTATCCATTTTTAGACAAAGGGAAGAAAGGAGAAAGAGAGGGAGAGAAATATCAGTGTTTGGTTGCCTCTCAAGAGCCCTGTACTGGGGACCTGGTCCACAACCCAGACATGTTCCCTGACTAGGAATTGAACTGGCGACCCTTTGTTTCGCAGCCCACGCTCAATCCACTGAGCTACACCAGTCAGGGCTAATTGACATTATTTTTCATAGGGTTAAACTGGAGTGATTATAGCTGCTTTTACACTGTATGCCAAGAGGAATGCCACCAGGGCAAGTGTGCTGCTGTAGGAGAGACTCTGAATTCAAAAAACTTGCTTAAACCCTTGTGGTGGTGTCATAATTCTTCATAATGTCTTCAATTGTAAAATATATTTTTTTTCTAGTCTTATTTTCTCCTTAAAGCCCATTTTATGGGTGTGCACAGTTTAACTCCAAAAGCCTTAAAGTGGTGTTACTTTTAGTAGTGTACTTGGAAAGGAAAACTAGAACCAGTGGAATTTCATCCTGCTACACAACACTGATGTCCTAAAGTTTACCTTTGAATAGCTTTTCCTTCAAAGTTCCTATCATCTCAAGGCCTACTCCTTCTAACTCACTGTCCACCTCAAACTCCATTCTGTCTTTAATTCTGTCCTTTTGCTATGCAGATATCCTCTTTCATTTAATAAATATGTTTAAATTAGAAAGGAAGAAGTAAAAGTCACTATTTGTAAATGATACAGTTTATATGTTGAAAACCCATTAAAGACTCCACTAAAATACATTAGAAATAATAAACACAGTAAAGTAACATGATATAAAATCAATACACAAAAATCCATTGCAATTTTATACACTAAAAATAAAGTACTAGGAAGAAAAAATAAAGAAAACATCCTGTTCACAATTGCAAAGATGAGGATAAAATACCTAGGAATAAACTTAAGAAAGGAGGTTAAAAAATACGTGTTCATTAAAAGTACAAGACATTACTGGAAGAAATTGAAGACACAAAGAAATGGAAAGATATTCCCTCTTCCTGGATTGGAAGAATGAACATTGTTAAAGTATCCATATTACCTAAACCAATCTTCAGATTCAGTGCACCCTATGGAAATGCCAAAGGCATCCTTCATAGAAAAACAATACTAAAATTTTGATGGAACCACAAAAGAGCCTGAGTAGCCAAAGCAATCCTGAGAAAAATGAACAATGCCAGAGTCATCACACTTCCTAATTTCAAACTGTACTATAAGGCTATAGTAATCAAAACAGTATGGTAGTGGCAGAAAAACAGTCATAGAGACTAGTGGAACAAAATTGAAAGCCCAGAAATAAAACCAACATATATAGGCAACTAATTTATGACAAAAGATCCGAGAATGTATAATGGAGAAAGGAAAGTCTTTTCCGTAAATGGTTGAAAAAACTGGATAGCCATATGCAAAAGAGTTAAACTAGATCACTATCTTACACCATACATAAAAGTTAACTCAAAATTAATTAAATATTTACATATAAGACCTGAAATAACAAAATACATAGAAGAAAACAGAGACAATAAGCTTCTGGACATCAGTCTTAGTAATGTTTTGTGAATTTGATACTCCGTCAGCAAGGGAAGCAAAACAAAAATAAACAAATGGGACTACATCAAACTAAAAAGCTTCTGAACAGCAAAGGAAACCATAAATAAAACAAAAAGGCATACAACTGAATGGGAGATGATATTTGCAAATGATAATTTCCAATTAGAGGTTAATATGCAAAATATATATGAAAATGCATACAACTCAAAAGCATAAAAACAAATTAAGAAATTGGAAGGGAGAAGGGTGGGTGGAGGTAGAATAGTGTATGGGGGAATAAATGATGATGGAATAAATTAAATTAAAATTAAAAAAAATCAAGTTAGTTAATTTGCCAATACTTCAGCTTCCATATATGTAAAAAATAAGTAAAATATACTATCCCAATTTTTTTTTTAATTTTTAAAAAAGGAATTGGCAGAAGATCTGGATGTATACTTTTCCAAGGAAAACACATGGATACACAACATGTACATGAAGATGCTCAACATCACTAATTATTAGAAAAATGCAAATCAAAACACAATGTGTTAAAATATGTGTTAGATATCGCCTAACACATATTTTAATGACTGTTATCAAAAGCACAAGAAATAAAATGTGTTTGTGAGGCTGTGGAGAAAAGAAAATCATCATACGCAGTTAATAGGATTATAAATTGGTATAGTCACTAGAAAAATCAGTATGCAGATTCCTCCAAAAATTTTAATACAGCTAACACATGATCCAACAATTCATCTTGGTGTTTATCCAAACAAAATGAAAACACTCATTCAAAAAGATACATCCCCCCTTCTTTCACTCTACTATTATTTATAATAGTCAAGATATGGAAACAAATTTAAAAGGTCCATTGATGGATGATTGGATAAAGAAGCTGTTTCTTATATAAACAATGGAATACTACTCAGCCATAGAATGATAAAATACTATTATTTAGGCCAACATGGGTGGATCCTGAGACTACTGTGCCAAGTAAAATAAATCAGAGGTAAAAGGCCAAAAAGCACAACTTATTTTCTCCACTGTGGAATATAACACAAAAAAGAAACAAAACAAAAACTCATATATACAGAAAATAGACTGTCGGTTACCCAAAGGGAAAGGGGATGGGAGGGGAGTAATGGAAAAAGGGGGTCAAATATATAGTGACAGGTGAAAATATGACATTTGGTGGTGAGCACATTATATTGTATATAGATGTTGAATTATAATGTATACTTGAAACATATAAAGTTATTAATGATAACCTCTATAAAAATAAAAAAACATTTTTAATAAAATAAAAATAAATCCTTTCTGGAACCTAATGAGGTACATTTTACAGATGAGAAAACAGGTACAGAAAGGTTAGAGGATTTGTTAAGGTGACTAAACTAGTAAGTCGACGAGCTAGTCTGGCTCTAGAGTCTGTGTTTTCACCCTCTATTTTTCACCATCTCAATTGTTTTTTGGTTGATTGAGAATTTTAGCCATAGGGCCTATAAAAAAGGGGGTTTCAGGGGACCTTAAGGAAATGTGATACCCAGATAATAAAACGTGCGCTTGCTTATGTCTTATAAAACGAGCCCTCAATGGAGTCATGGTGGCAGGACTCCCCAATGCAGGTCCGAGGTCCCTTCCAGCCTCCACTCCTACCAGCTACTCTGGGTAGCATTTCTATTTAACGATGGTTAAAAGTTCTTCTTGGATACACAAATGATAAGCAGAGCAGCACTGCAGATAGGTAAGGAGTTTGGAAAAATGGATTTTCCCCAGAAGGAATCAACAGTTTGACTCTAGAAGACACTATGTCTCAGGAATCCATTCAGGAGTATGTCCTAGAAGGCTTGAAAACAAACAAACGAACAAAAGGCCGGGCTTTTCCTATACCCTAGGACAAGAATATTTGGAGAGTGGAAAGACCTTGCAAAGAAATACATAGATTTTGTTCAGATAAGGGTGTAATACACTTTTAATTTTGTCTGGATAATGCCTGAGACTTCATCACTTTGTGGTATTACAGAAGCAGTCATCTGCTTCCCTGTAAAAACTCACTTAAGGGCCTTATCAAGGGCCCCTGCTTTGAAATTCAACTTGCCTGCTGCCAATTAGATCTTGCTTTTAACATTAATTCTTTGTTTTCATTACAAAGTAATAAAAGCAAATAAAGAACCCAATTTAAAAATAAATAGGCCAAAGACTTAAATAGATAGTTCTCCAAAGACATACAAATGGTCAATAAGCATATTAAAAAAATACTCAATGTCACTAATCACTAGGGAAATGCAAATCAAAACCCTAATGCAACACTAGTTCACATTAATTAGCATGGCTATTATGAAAATAAACAAAACAAGCAAAAACCAGAAAATACCTAGTGTTGGCCAGGATGTGGATAAATTGGTGCACTTATGCATTGTTGGTGGAAATGTAAAATGGTGAAGCTGCTGTGAAAAATTATATGGCAGTTTCTCAAAAACTTAAATGTCAAATTACCATATGATCTAGGAATGCCCTGTCTAGCTATATACCCAAGATGACTGAAAGCAGAGACTCAAACATTCACACCAATGTTCACATCAGCACTATTCACAATATTCAAAGGGGGGAATCAACCCAAGTATCCACTGTCACTGAATGGAAAAACAAAATATGGTATTTACAAACAATGTATATTTATTAAGCCTCAAAGAGGAGGATAATTCTGACACAAGCTACAACATGGAGGACCTTGCAGAATTATGCTAAGTGAAATAAACCATCAGAAAAGGACAAATATCATATGATTGCACTTATGAGATACCTAGCATGGTCCAATTCATAAAGAAAGAAAATGAAATAGTGGTTGCTGGGGGTTGGGGGAGGGCAGAACCAGAGAGTGAGTGTTTAGCGGGTATGAAGTTTCAGTTGGGGTGGTGGGTAAGTTCTGGAGGTGGGCAGTGGTGGGAGTTGCAGAAAACTTGAATGTGCTTAATGCCACCGAATTGTACACTCAGACATGGTTAAAATACTAAGTTTTATGTTATGAATATTTTACCACCATAAAAATACAAGGAATAAAAACAGAAAAAGAAAGAATGGTTTGGAGAAAGAATTTTCTTGGTCCCATATCCCATATTGAAAGTAAAAACAAACCAACCAACCCGACATTATTCTTGGGCATATCTCCTCTAGGATTCAGCACTAAAGCCAGCAACCCAAAGCAGGAGGCCCCAGCAGTTCTTGAAATGCAAAACTGCTCTGTTCAGTGATGGCATTTGGAGTCACTCTATGGGCATTTTTGACATTCATTTATCCACTATTAACACTTTACACACAGCCCTTCCTCATACAGATATAATTATTATAAAATTTGGTTGATTCCATTAATTGCTATTTTTAAAAATTCTTAATTACAAACCTTTTAGGATGCTATCAGTAACTTCCACAGGCAAAATGGAAGAGTCAAGAGTTATGGGCTGAGTTCAAAATTTAGGTAGACATAATTTTTGAGAGAAATATCACAAAATAAAATATCAACAAAATATAACACAATCATAGTACTACAGATAGCAAATGACCTGAACATCAGAAATGACACCTTTAACAGTATTATAACCACAGAAATTTGAAGTGATTGTTATGTTTAAATGATATTAAATTCTAAAGTGCAAGACCTAAAATACCATGGATTTTATACCATGCAATCCATGGCAATTTATTTCTCTAGAATAGGAAGAGAAAGGCTTTTTTTCTTTTTTTAAGGACAACTAGTCGTCTTTATCACATTTGTGAAAAAATTTGAGAATCTGGCCTGCCTTCATATCCCAGACAGAATTTTTAAAATTTTTATTTGGATTCTAGTCAGTCTTAAATAATTACAGAGTGAGGATACTGACAAAATATTTAATGGAGAAAATAATGCAATGTAAATTCTTTTATGGTGGGTACTGACAAAACCAAAACAGACCTTCCCCTTTGCCTCTCTATACCTGATGACAAGGCCAGACACAGATTCTGACACTTTCATCCCCAGCCAACTGTCATGTTCTTTGTCTCAAATAATTAACTATGATTAGAATTGTTTGTCCTCCTGAAACTAGCTAGACACAGAGATAAACATTTCCTGTTCAAATACCTGACTGGGACTTCCTGCTTACAAAATAACCCTGAGTGAAAAGCACCCTGTTTACTGTTGGTTATCTCTTCCCTGTGAAATGGGTACGGCAAAAACCCCCTGCTGAGATCCTTTCACCTTCAGATACTGTCTGTTCTCCCTACTGCAACAGCCTGAATGAGATCATCATCTTAACTGTCTGGCGAATTTTGTCTTTGACAGTACCATCTATCTCCATCAATAATTTGGAACAGATAAAAGAATAGGTAACAACATTTAAATGGAGACAAGTGACTTAAAGAACAAAAATAATGTGGAGGAAACAGATGAATCCTAAATGATGGACATTTTTTATTGTCTATCATTACTTGACAAACAGATAATATGAGATTCTACATTAAAACCTTGTATGCATGAGAATTTGAACTATTTCAGAAGATGAATTTCAATAAATAGTGCCTAGAATTACTTCTAAGATGAAAGAGAAAACTTCTATTGCATATAGAAATAAAGAAGTAAAAGACTTACCTTTTCTAAACTGCTGTACCATCTTCATTTTTCCTCTTTAAACAAGTTGATTCTCTACCATCTGCTCTGTTTAGTGCTAGCATTTAAAAAATATAGCTAATAAGTGAAGGAGAGAAAATTTAACAAAACTCTCAATGTAACATGAAATCAAAGAAAGCACAGAGAGGGCCATAATAAATTTAGAATGACAAGATTAGGCTGAAAAATATCTAGTATTAAATAATTTATAATCTAAAATACATATACACATTCTGTTTACCTCATTTTTGCTTTGTTCCCCCTTTCCCTCATTTTTGACAATTTCTGTAATTCTCTTTTTATGTTCACTTAACTAGACCCATACACACTGCCCATGATTTATCTTTCATTTCAAAAGGTTTTCTTGCCCTATGGACATACACAGAACCCAGGAGGTCACTAGCTTTAAGTCATTCAATACTGACCAACCTCCCCGATTATTCTCCCCTAGCCATAGTGTATTCGACAAAATGGAGAGACAGACGGTAATTCAAGCTTCTGTTTCTTTATGTGTAGTAAGACAAGAATCCTTAAATTCTTAAGTGTTTTTCAAAATTTTCAAGGTCATATAAAACAAAGCAAGACTTAGTCCCAGATTGGAAGAGACAAAGGACAAATGATGGTTAAATAACATGTTATCCTGCCTGGATCCTGGGGCAGACATAGAGCACACTAGAAAAAATCTGAGGGACTCTGAATAAAGCCTGGAGTCTGACAACAATTCAGAAACATTGTTTTTTCATTTTGAGAAATATATCAACATTATATAAATTTTTAACACTGACAAAATCTGAATGCAGGGCATATGAGGATTCTCTCTTATCTTGGAAAGTTTTCTGTACATCTAAAATTATTATAAAATACACAATTAAAACAAAAACATCAACAGTATAGAGGTACTTACGATGCTCTTTTCCAAACCAGGTTTCATCGAGGTATCTTCTAAGAGAGTGCCTGAAGGTGCTGCGTTCGCTCCCTGGGAGGATTCTCATTTGGATTCACAGGTGTCAGTGCTCCTGGACCTGGAGGTCAAGGACACACACGTCTCTCACTCTGATTATCATTGTAGTTGGGAGTCAAGCCCTTTGCCTATGTTCCCCACTCTGGGTGGTTTTTAGTCCTCCACTCTCAGAATGTGTGCCACGTAAGTTCTTCAGGGGGAAAGGTCTGTAAACTCTCATCAATACGATTCAAACTCTGTTTTATGGCAACATTTGGGAGCCAAATCATCCTGTTATTTATTTCCATTCTTAACCTGTAGCAACCCCACTAATTCACACATGTACTTCCTTCAGCCAGCAACAAACGAAAATCAAAATATGAGAGCTTCAAGCTCAGCAATAAATCAGACATCGCCAGCAACTCTAATTCCCCTGAAGCACACGCAGTATTCTGCTCCATTATCATTACAAAGGAATGGGTAACACAGTCCTTTCTGAGAGATTCAAGAACCTCTGTTATAACAAACACAACTGACTATTGAAGAATGAGGATGATTGAACATTAATAAATAATTGGTTATCTGATGATATTCTTCACTTTCCTTAACTAATGTAAAATCTGCATTTACAACTCTCCCTGCAATAATATAATTCGTTCTAACAATTCTTGCTAATAAACAGCTGGGCTCTAAAGAAGACACTTCCCTGTAAATACATTTGAATCCAAAGATACAGACAATTATTGACCAGATGGAGAGCTAGTTTCATTTAATTCACCACCATTTTCTGCTTCTACCTTGTATTTAATTATCTCCCATATTCTTCAGTGATTAACCCCGCAGCCTCAGGATCATATGCCCTTTCCTCATAGGCCTTCATGTCATCTACAAAGTGTGTTTCCCCCCAGTATCCCCTCCCACCTTCCCTCTGGGGGGAAAACTGGAGAAGGGTTTTCAGGAACACCTATGAAAGACACATGGACAAACCAAAAGGGAGGTAGGATCAAGGGTGGAAAGTGGGCATGGTTGGGGTGGGGGGGGAGTGGCGACAACTATACTTGAACAACAATAAGAAAAGTTTAAAAAAATGAAGTTAATTTCTGAGTAAAAAAAGTGTGTTTCCCACATATTCAGCCAATGGCTGTATCTGAGTCAGATGTGACTGGGAGTTCTTTAAAAGAGTAGACAATTCATTCATAATGGTGTCTCATTCATAGGCCATGAAAATTAATATTATTTATGTTCTACCTAGCTGCCTTAAGTGCTAGAAGTTAAAGGATTTGAAGAGGGAGGGAACATTTCAAGGAATTATTATTTTTTTCTACTTGGAAGAAACATAGCATGTAAAGGAGCATTAAAAATTCATAGATGTACAAAGTGTTTTTGGATTTGCTAATTGTTTTTTCAAAGATTTACATACTAGCTAGAGAAATATAAAGTTATGGGCAATAATAAATTTTTATGTAATTTAAAAAATTGATTTGGATCAGGGGCACTTATTTTCTAGTATGGATGTTACTGACTTTATGTAAGAGCAATAAATAGTTTGCATTTAAATTAAAGTGGTGCATTACATTACTTGTATCTGCATATACTCACAAGGCTACTGATGCATAAATTTATGCATGCAAGTAAAAAGAAGTAGAACTAGGCAACAGCATGAACAGTATTTTTGTTTCTCTATTTTTAAAACTTAAAAATTATTTAAAAATATACCTTAGTCCACATCATCATTGAATTCAAAGAAAACTATGAAGGAAGAGAATGAATAATCTCTCAGGTATATTTAGAAACAATATCTTTTATTCCATAAAGTTAATTTCTTTTTTTCATATACTGCTACACTGCTGTTTTTTCATGAACTATAATCTCCCTAAAATAAGATGCATTCAAGTATTACTATGTGTAATATATTCATCATATATTAGAAAACAAATATTTCATAACACATTATAAAATAATTGTTCTTTCTCTGATTGTATTTTTAAAAATTTTCATTGAATTTATTGGGGTGATATTGGTTAATAAAATTATATAGGTTTCAAGTATACAATTCTGTGGTACATCATCTGTGTATTGTATTGTGTGTTCCCCACTCAAAGTCAAGCCTCCTTCCCGCATGATTTATCCCCCTTTACCCTCTTCTACCTGCCCCCACACCCCTTTCCCTCTGACAATCACCATACTGTTGTCTGTGTATGAGTTTTTGTTCGCTTGTTTGCTTTTTTCCCTTACTCCTTCCACCTCTTTCACCCAGCCTCTGCCCCCATTCCTTCTGACCGCTGTCAGTCTGTTCTCTATATTTGAGTCTGTACTATTTTGTTTGTTTGCTTATTTGTTCACTGAAATTCCACATACAAGTTAAATCGTTTCTCTGACTGGCTTATTTCACTTGGCATAATACTCTCTAGGTCCATCCATCCTGTCACAAAGGGCAAGATTTCCTTCTTAATGGCCAAGTAGTTTCCATTGTGTAAATATCCCACAGATTTTTTATCCACTCATCTACTGATTAGCACTTCAGCTGTTTCCAAATCTTGGCTATTGTAAATAGTGCTGCAAATAACTTAAGGATGCATATATTCTTTCAAGTTAGTTTTTCAGATTTCTTGGGATATATTCCCAGAAGTGGAATCCCTGGGTCATAAGGCAGTTCCATTTTTAATTTTTTGAGGAAAGTCCATACTGTTTTCCATAGTGGTTTCACCAATCTTCGTTCCCACTAGTAGTGCACTAGTGCACCAGGGTTTCCTTTCCTCCGCATCTTCTCCAGCAGTTGTTTGCTCCTTTATTGATGATGGCCATTCTGACAGGTGTGAGGTGACACCTCACTGTGGTTTTAATTTGCATCTCTCTGATGTTTAGTGACACTGAACATCTTTTCATGTATCTATAGGCCACCTGTATGTCCTCAGCATCACTAGCCATCAGAGAGATGCAAATTAAAACCACAATGAGATACCATCTCACACCAGTCAGAGTGGCCAACATAAACAAATCCACAAACAAATGTTGGAGAGGATGCGGAGAAAAGGGAACCCTAGTGCACTGTTGGTGGGAATGCAGACTGGTGAGGCCACTGTGGAAAACAGTATGGAATTTCCTCAGGAAACTAAAAATGGAACTGCCCTTTGACCCAGCAATTCCGCTGCTGGGATTATACCCTAAGAACCCTGAAACACCAATCCAAAAGAACCTGTGCACCCCAATGTTCATAGCAGCACAATTTACAATAGCCAAGTACTGGAAGCAACCTAAGTGCCCATCAGCAAACGAGTGGATCCAAAAACTATGGTATATTTACACAATGGAATTCTATGCATCAGAGAGAAAGAAGGAGCTTATACACTTTGCAACAGCATGGATGGAACTGGAGAGCATTATGTTAAGTGAAATAAGCCAGGCGGTGAGGGACAAATACCATATGATCTCACCTTTAACTGGAACATAATCAACAAAAGAAAAAAGCAAATGAAATATAACCAGAGACATTGAAGTTAAGAACAATCTAACAATGGGCAGGGGGGAGTGGGGAGGGGACAGTGAGGAGAGGGGATTACAGGAACTACTATAAAGGACACATAGACAAAATCAAGGGGGAGGGTGGAGGTGGGGAGGGAGGAGGGTTCAGCTGGGGTGGGGTGGAGGGATGGGGAGAAAAGGCACACAACTGTAATTGAATAACAATACAAAATTAAAATTTAAAAAAATGTTAAAGGGTCTTCTTTATGAAAAAAATACAGAGAAACATAATTACAAAGAATAAAATGGTAATAAATACATACGTATCAATAATCACTACAAATGTAAATGGCTTAAATGCTTTAATCAAAAGACATATGGTGACTGCATGGATAAGAAAACAAGACCCATATATGCTGACTACAAGAGATCATCTCAGAACAAGAATACACACAGACTAAAAGTACAGGGATGGAAAAAGAGATTTCAAGATAATGGAAATGAAAAAATAGGGTGGGGTAGCAATACTTATATCAGACAAAATAAACTTTAAAACAAAGGCTCTAATAATAGACAACGAAGGACAGTACATAGTGATAAAAGGATCAATCCTACAAGAGGATACAACTTTTGTAAACATTTGTACATGCAACATAGTAGCAAGTAATATATAAAGCAAATCTTTATCATAAACAGTGAGATCGACAATAATGCAGTCATAGTTAGTATTTTAACACCCCACTGACATGCATGGATAGATCTTTCAGACAGAAAATCAACAAGAGAACAGTGGCCTTAAATGACATGCTAAATCAGATAGATTTAATTGATATCTCCAAAACAGAATATATACTCTTTTGAAGTGCCCATGGAACATTTTCTAGGATAGACACTAAACAAGTCTCAATAAATTTAAGAAGACTGAAATCATATCAAGCATCATCTCCAACCATAACAATATGAAACTAGAAATTAATTACTGGAAACCAGAAAATAAACAAATGGGACTACATCAAATTAAAAAGCTTTTGAACAGCTAACGAAACCATCAGTAAGTCTTGGAAGCCCAAAGTGAGTAGAATAGGAGAAACAATGATGAGAAAAAAATAAACAAAGTAGAGTTTAAAAATAATATAAAAGATCAATGAAACCAAGAGATGGTCTTTTGAAAAGTCAAACAATATTTGCAAACCTTTAACCACCCATATCAAAAAGAGAGAGAAAGAAAAGACCCAAATAAATAAAATCAGAAATGAAAGAACAAATTACAAAGGACTGTGAGAAAACATTAGAGACAACTCTATGCCAACAAATTGAACAATTTGGACAAAATGGGTAAATTCCTAGAAACATACAAACTTCTAAAGCTGAATCAGGAAGAATCAGAAGATCTGAATAGGCCAATTACATCTAATGAAATTGAAGCACTAATCAAAAAACTCCTGTAATCAACAAACAAAAGTCCTGATCAGATGACTTCACAGGTGAATTAATACCCAACATTCAAAAAAGAACTAACACCTCTCATTCTCAAACTACTCCAAAATATTCAAGATATAGACTCCCAAGCTTATTTTATGAGGACAGTCGTATCCTAATTTCACTGATGTTTTTTAAAGGATAGCAATCACTAAGAGGACAGAACAAATTTATGCTTTTCTAATTGTTTACAGTGGAGAAGACTGATGACTGGAAGGATGATAGGGATGGTCACAAGTTGCTGGCATGCTCTGATAAGGGGGTCCAATTCATTCCTGATAGAGTGATAGGTCCTTTTCCTCTTTGGGCAAATCTGTTAGAATATTTATCATACATCTAACTAAGAGTAATTCTTTGTCCTCTGTTCCCTGTTTTTCTATAGGGAACCATAGAGAGAGACAAATGCTCTTATCAGCTCAAGAGAGACTTGAAGATAGGTGTAATATTCTTTTCTTTGATTAAAAACAAAAAACTCTGAAACATAATTACAGGCTTCCTATCTGCTGGCTTTTCTTACAAGTTTTTGGATTATTGTTCCTCAAAAAAAGCCGGATAGCTGAACTAAATGAAACATAGGTTCTGACCAAGTCTGTAAAATGGGTCCACCTTTTATTCTCAATTCTGATAATGCAGAGTAAACCCTTATCATTTTCTATATGTTAATACAGAATTATATTTTAACTATTTTTGAATGAAATCTAAAGATCATTTGAGGCAGGACAGTTAAATTAGAGAACAGTTCTCAGTCCCTACCCTTCCCCTTTTCTGTCTTGGCTGTGACCTTCACTGATCACCTGATTCCTGATCCCCTGCTTCCCCTCCCCAATTTCCTATAACTGAGAGGAGGGAGGGAGGGAGGGAGAGAGGGAGGGAGAAGGAATATTGAATGAACTATAGCAAAAGGAAGAAGAAAAGATCCTAACAAAGAAGAATACATACTGTATCATTTCATTTCTATAGAGTTCAAAAAAAAGGCAAAACTAAAGTATGGCATTAGAAGGCTGAACAGTGATTTCCCCTGGGGGAGAGGGAGAGTAATGACCGGGAGGAGCTGCTGTGGGCTTCTGAGGTACTGGCCACGCTGGGTTTCTTTATCTTATAGGTATATGTATACTCTGAGGTAATTCACTGAGACACATTTATATTGCTTATACTTTTTATGTGTTATAATTTAACATAAAATAGTAAAATGTCACAGCTACACTGATATAGGCAAAATTGACTCTAGGCAAAGAACATTACTAGAAATAAAAGAAGCCACAATACTGTAACAAAATGTTCAATCAACCCATAAGATGTGAAAATTCTAAACTTATGTTGTGGTAGTAATTAGATTTAAAAATTGAGGGTAAAAAATAACAGATTTTAAAAATCAATTGATAAGACTATCAAATAATTAACATATCTTTCTCCAAAATGAAGTTTATAAAGATTTAAACTATACAAAATTAAGCTTGATCTAAAAGGACATTAAGCTAAAATACCTGGAGAATATACATTCTTTTTAAATACACAGAAAATTGGTACTAAATTCACCACTTACCAGACCATAAAATCATGTTTCAGTGAATTTTAAAGAATAGATGAGTTTAAACCGATTTTTTTTTGCCTATGGAGGTTTTAACACCAAAATAATATTTTTTTTGGTGTATTACTATTTATTAATTACCTACGAAGATATTTAGATTAGTAATCATCTAAAAAGCAATGAGAATAATATGTTCATCTTTGCCCTACAATTATTAGTTATGCCTCATACAGTAGATTAACATCTTAATTTTATGTTATTCTCTTTGTAAGAGAGTGGTACATTTCTTTTTTTTTTGTATTTTTATTAATTGCTTTTATTTTTTTTAATTTTTATTGTTATTCAATTAGAGTTGTATGCCTTTTCACCCCATCCCTCACCCCAACCCAGCTGAACCCACCTCCCTCCCCCACCCTCCCCCCCGATTTTGTCCATGTGTCCTTTATAATAGTTCCTGCAATCCCCTCTTCCCACTGTCCCCACCCCACTCCCCCCTGGCCACTGCTAGACTGTTCCCAACCTCAATGTCTCTGGTTGTATTTTGTTTGCTTTTTTCTTCTATTGATTATGTTCCAGTTAAGGGTGAGATCATATGGTATTTGTCCCTCACCACCTGGCTTATTTCACTTAGCATAATGCTCTCCAGTTTCATCCATGCTGTTGCAAAGTGTATAAGCTCCTTCTTTCTCTCTGATGCATAGAATTCCATTGTGTAAATATACCATAGTTTTTGGATCCACTCGTTTGCTGATGGGCACTTAGGTTGCTTCCAGTACTTGGCTATTGTAAATTGTGCTGCTATGAACATTGGGGTGCACAGGTTCTTTTGGATTGGTGTTTCAGGGTTCTTAGGGTATAATCCCAGCAGCAGAATTGCTGGGTCAAAGGGCAGACATTCCACGCAGCAACATCCTCACAGACATGTCCCCTAAAGCAAGGGACATAAAGGAAAGAATAAACAAATGGGACCTCATAAAAATAAAAAGCTTTTGCCTGGCTAAAGAAAACAGCACCAAATTACTAAGAGAACCAACAGTATGGGAAAACATATTTGCCAATGATACCTCAGACAAGGGTCTGATCTCCAAAATATATAAAGAACTCACACGACTCCACTCCAGGAAGACAAACAACCCAATTAAAAAATGGGCAAAGGACTTGAACAGACATTTCTCGAAGGAAGACATACAGAGGGCCCAGAGACATATGAAAAGATGCTCAGCATCACTAGCCATCAGAGAGATGCAAATTAAAACCACAATGAGGTACCATCTCACACCAGTCAGAGTGGCCAACATAAACAAATCCACAAACAAATGTTGGAGAGGATGCGGAGAAAAGGGAACCCTCGTGCACTGTTGGTGGGAATGCAGACTGGTGAGGCCACTGTGGAAAACAGTATGGAATTTCCTCAGAAAACTAAAAATGGAACAAAAATAATAATTAAAGAAAACAAAATCCCCCATACACTTAGAAATTGATAATACACTTCTAATTGGGTCAAAGAAAACCAAATCAAATTAATAATTTAAAATGCTACTTAGAACTGAAAAAAATAATTTACATATCAAAGTAGTAGGATCAAATTTAAATGGTATATAGAGGGATTTTGCAGCATAAAAACCAATACAAGAAGAGAAGAAAGGGTAAGATTTACTGACATATATTTTAAAAAGTAAAACAAAATAAGAGAGCAATCCCTAAGGTATAAATTGTGTTACAGTCCTACAGTAGGATAGAATATACATGGATGAACCACAGCTAGACAAGACTCTCCCTAGTACTTGCCTTGTGAGGGAAAACTGTAAATCCCAGAACAATACATACAGTGTGAACTACTACAATCTATAACATATGCAAAACTCTTATTTCGGGTAACCTATATATGTGTATTATTATTTTTTTAAGAAGGGTGATTTACAAAATTCTGATTTTAGTTACTTCTAAGTTAGAGAAACAAAGAGAATGTGATAGAGGATGGGTACATGGGCTAAAGATGTATTTAGTGCCTCATTTCCTACTATTTTTTGAAAAAAATATACACTCATGTGACAATGCATCACCTCTTTAAAATGATTCAAGTATTCAATGGAGCATAGGCTAAAGAAATACAAGCCTCTTAAACTTCCCTCTTACCACTCAACTTTACGTGGCTTCACTGTTACCACTCCTTTTATATAAAAACTAAACAGGGTACATCCTCCATTCATTACAAATGAATTTAAACTATTGTCTATGTGCTTATAAACATAGCTGTTCTATTACATGAAGTATATGGCATTTAATATGTTTTCCAACTAGCTACATATCTTGGAGATCTTTGAATATCAGCACATGTAAACCTACTTCTTATTAAAATAAAATAACTGCATAGCATTCCTACATATAAATGAGACAATTATTTTGAAATAGTACCTTCTTAAAAGATACTTGGCTTTTCTCAATCAAGTTTTAATTTTTACAACTAATTAAGCAAAGAATATTGCTTTCTGTACATTTTATACATATATGCAAGTATTTTTCAGGGTAGAGTATCAGGGTTTAGATGATAACTTACTGTATATTCTTATAATAACATTTCAGAGTCTCCCTCATAGGTGCCAGCTTCTTCCATCAATGAGCTCTGAACCTGATGGCACAGATCTGGAAACTGAGTGAGGCATCACTGTTTCTCTTGTAGAGCTAAGGTTAGCCTTCTTTTCACTGGCTCTTATGATATCTTAAGAACATCACTGGAGAGAATTATGCTGAGTGAAATAAGCCAGGCGGTAAAAGACAAATACCATTATGATCTCACCTATAAGTGGAACCTAATCAACAAAACACACAAGCAAGCAAAATACAACCAGAGACATTGAAATAAAGAACAACTTGACAGTAAGCAGAGAGGAGAGGGGAGAGAGATAACAGGAGAAAGAAGGGTCATCAAGGGACATGTATAAAGGCCCCATGGCTAAAGCCAAAGGGGGATAGGATTGAGGGTAGGAGGTGGAGTGGGTGGAACAGGGGAAAGTGGTGATGGGAAAATGGAGACAAAAGTACTGGAACAATAAAAAACAAAAATAAATACAAGAAAAAGAACATCAATCATGTCTCTAAACATTACTACAGGTCACTGTGGGTGAGGGTAACATGCCCCATGGTGTTGCTATCCAGGATGGTAATTGTACATACCTTTCCTATGCTCTATTACACTGAAACTTGCCTTCTACTACGCTAGAATTCTATCATTCCCGTCAGCTCTGGAATCTAGAGCTCAGATTCATGACAGCATCTCCTACTGCCAACCCTGAACTACAGCAGAGGGTCACAACTGAGCTTCTAAAAAATTATGGTGGCTCTTTGCTAGAGTTTTCTTTATTGCTTTAGTGAATGGATTATTCCCAGCATTTATCATGGACTATTTTTAGCTTGTGGGTTTTCTGGTTTCTCATAATAAATCCATTGTTAATTACCTAATCTTTAAACTTTCTGAGTCATTCCTTAAGATTCTGCCAAAGCTTTCTGGCACACTGTTAAATTGGAAAACTTAAATTGATACTTAGTCAGCTTTGCACTTATAACTGCAGCTTGATCCTGAGTTTTACCAATGTTTACTCTGTGACCGAAGGACAGGACACTCACTTACAAGATGGCCTTGGTTTTTAGTCTGCTCTCTGTGATGTTTGCTGACCTGAGCCCTTTATTACTTCTTCATGGCTTCCGAGGCAGCTAACAAACAGCAGACATCTTCACATATCTTATCCCTACTTTCGAGCTTGTACTGTTTAAATGCTAGAGTTACTACCTTTCCCAATGTCACTTGTATGTAGCTTTCCCATACCCAATCCACCACACGGGATAGTTTACAGAAATTAATGATGATCTGTTCCAAACACTCAAGCTGAATATCTGTTTTCCAGGGTAGAGACTATCATGCGTTTCACTGAAAGCAGAGCATGAGCTGAGACTTGGATAAAGGCAGATTATCATGAGGTGGTACCAGCAAGCAGAAATAAGAATGGGGAGAGGAAAAGTTGGGCAAGATGAAAAATCAGTACGGGAGTGCATTATTAATGCCACAGGGAACTGACTTAGCTGGAACCTCTAAGTAGTAAAGAAGTCCTCTAACAGATGTTGACCTGAAGGAAAGGAAGCCAGTGCATGGGTCCAGTGACTTCAGCATCCCCCATTGGTTTGAGGGGCACCTCGACAGGCATTGTCAACCTCACATATTCACGTTGTACGTGGATGTGGTCAAATTAGATTGTTGCAGCACCAAAGCAATCCTGAGGCAGAAAGTAGAAACTTGAGTGGCACACATTTGAGGTAGAATGCCGTTAATGCAAATGAACCTTACTAGAACTCGCTCCTGAATCATATATAGATGGAGGAGACGTGATGTGAAAACCAAAGATGTCTGTCACAGAGAACAAAGGCTTTGGGGAGCTAAGTGATATTTTTATCATACTTATGATTAATCTCAATCCATGTTATTAGAAATAAATTTATATTTATTGTTTAAAGACAAATGAAAGGTGCTAGAATATTTTTATTTTGACCTGACAAAGAAGGTATAATTCTATTTATTGATTATCCAGGAATAACAGAATAATTTTTAAAGATAAAATGTATTGCTTTGTGATAGAGGAAATTGTACTTTTTCCCCTATCGGTGATGATGAAATAAAGTCCATATTTTATATTTATATATAAAGAGAACATAAGGTGAATGAACTTGGCCCTGGATTAATGCTATTCAACTGTCACAAAGAATTCTTAGAAAATTAGTAGTTGTAACATCCAGGTAAATAATTTTATAACCTTAACTCATGAGGGAAATAAATCAATAACATTATTTTTAAATGGCTATATATAAAAGTAATCATTCCAAAAATAAAAATATTTAAATACCATTTGGATCCTATTGTAATATATGCATATTTTTAAACTCTAGTATCTTTGGGTTTTGTAGATTAATGGATCATTGCTACACTACAGAAATTTTCTTACGTATCTAATGGTGTTTTAGAAGATAGTATAATCAGAAGCATTTAGCTTTTGTTGGGGAGTAGAAAATTTTTATAAAAGCAAAAAAGAAAAAAACAGGAGTTTTTATTTGCATGTTTGTTTATTTTAAGGAGGCATCCATTAGAGATGTATTTTAATTTAGGTAATTTAATAAAATATTAGGAATCCCTTAAATAGAAAGGCTTTCCAAATTATTTTATCTCCTTCAATTGAGATACTTTTTTATTATTTATTCAAAAAGATATTTTACTAAAGTCAAATAAAAATTACAATTTTGGTAAAAAACTTTCTACTACCTGAGCAGTGTCAAACCAAAACTTTTTCTAAAATACCAAATCAAGAAACTGATAGTTTTCTAACACATTCCTTCTCTGCTTTAAATAACAAAATCAACATTTGTAGTTTGCATGCAACCGTTATTATTCTGAAAACATATATCTCTATTAAACTTTTTCTGGATGTAGAGGAGATTCCTTTGGTGTATTTTGAATTTGTAATTGATGATTTAACACAGATGCTCAAAATTTTCATATTTTTGTTCCCTTTAGATTAATTGTGTCTGACACATCATAATCCATTTGAGCCTTTTTAAAGAATGGTTTCATCGGTTGCCTCACCGAGTTTTGTTCCAGTTCAGTTTTCTTGTATCTTTCAGGAAGAGCCAGTTCTTATATTTTCATTGAGAATTTTTTAGTCATTATTTTCAGTTTTCATCTCTTATTTTTCCTCCCATGCATTCAAAAAAGGTGGTAAATTAGTACCCTATACCTCCTATCTATTTATTTTCTTTTGTAGGTTTAAACTTTTTTTACAGCAACTGCAAAAAAATAGATTTTTATTCTACCATGAAATTTTGCTTCCTTTCATTAGTTCTTTCTGTTATCATACTTTTATCAAATCTAAATGATTCTGTCATGTCTTTCCAACACATCTTTTCCTTCACTGAACTTTTAGAAAGTGCAAAGCAGCTACATTCTAAAATGTGTCTTGTAACTAGTATTTTTCAGATATAATTTTCTCTCATATTTTTAGATTGTGCTCTATTTTCTGACTGTTTCAGCTTATTTATCATAGAGTATAGACTTGATGTTTGCTTCTATTTATCCATTCTTCTACAAAAAGTGTTTTGGTAAGAACCAGTATTCACTATCAGTTGCATTAAATGCTCACAGTTTCTCTTACATTGCTAGAAAAACCATTCACAGGCCAAGGACCTAGTGTCAGCGACGAACATCGTTCTCACTGAAATTAAGGTTCCAGTGTCTCTTCCTAGCTTCTACTGGAATCTGTCTGCTTTGTGGTTGGGTTCATTCTTTGCACACTTTACAAATAAAGTTTACAGTTGCTTGCATACTAATTATACTTAAAATTCTACTCCCATCCTAACAGGCATTGATCCTAAAACTCTTCGTGTCTTTAAGCACTAAGTTATCTAATACGTTTACATCCAAAAAACTAATGATTTTCCTAACCTGTTCCACTCTAGTTATAATCATATAGCATATCAGGAGTTGAAATTACTGAAAGAGAAAAAATGAGATAATTTTTTTGAAGTCATGATAGTTTTTTGTAGTATACCACTTGTATAAAATAGGCCTATAAAGGTGTTTGAATTATGTAGAATATGTAGCAGAAAATGAAAATATTTTCACTACATTTTAAAAAGTCACCAACATTGTTTTGAGTGAAGAAATTTTCAGTGTAGGAAGGTTATTTCCATTGCCTTTGCATTGGAGAGGAGACCGATGCCAATCTGGTAGTTTTAAGCATCATCGTGGGTGACTGGTTATAGATTGAGAAGCAGTGAATCAAGAACATCTAGTCTGCCGTTAAGGTAGACTGGAAAATTCTGCTTATTAGGATTTAATCAACATTAAATGTTAAATTCTGGCATTGCATTTAAACATACTGGTAACTAATTTCTGATTTGAAGGATACCAGTAAGTCTATTGTAGTCTTGAGTTTCTTAATTGTCATCTACTGGAGATTTGTTCATGATTGACTCTTTTAATTCCAGTTGTGATGTGATCCCCCCTTGTCCCATCAACAGTGGGACACAAAAGTAACAAACTCTCAACAAACCCTCTTTCAGTAAGTTTTATGGGCTAAGCCACAGCCAGATCATCACACAATAATGGTTTCATTTTAATTTATTTAAACACCCAGGATTTTATCTGTAATTATACATACCAGTTGGAACAAATATTTTTTAATAGGATCAGCTATTTCCTCTGACAAATGGAAATTATTGAATAAATCATCTTTCAGTATTAAAGTAATTGTGAATTATAGCAAAGCCTATTCAATGGTGTAATTTCAATTATTCTTAATTGTCATATTTAGATATCCATTTCAAAAATGATAGCTATTGAAAATAATATTAGGGCTAAAATTATGCTACACAAATGAATGACTAAGAAATAAATAAACAGCTCTGGAGCTCAGTAGTCATAACTACAATATTAATAGTATACAAATATAATTTTATACTCTATTACCATTCTGATATGCTATTATTTTTATGTGTTATTTAATATATTATTTTCTTCAAATTGTCATGAATAGAAATTCTATATTTATTTACACAAAGACGAATGTTCTTTCTAGGCAACCTTGCCAATTACCAACTACCAATTATCGAATAAAGAACTGTAGGGATGGATTTACTACAATAAATTTGTTTCTTGTAGGATTACTGGCTAAAACTCCATTGAGATTTCTTATTAGATATCTCTTTTACCACAGAAGAAACCACATCTTTTGCTATTGTATTAGCTTATTTACCAAAAGTTTTGTAAAGGACGTCCATTAATCAGGTGTTTTTTATTCAGAAATTGATTTATATTATACTCAGTGCTACATAAAAATACTTTGTATTTAGATTACCTTAATCTATTTTCAGCACCCAAAACTGCTGCCTTCTTAAGAAACAGGTTTGATTTTGTGCAGTTGTATGCTTAAATTGTTACCAATCAGCTCTCCAGAGAGAAAAGGGACTGATTTGTAGCATTTGACAATTTCTCTGATGCAAGTCTTCCCATCAAGGCAAATTTTGAACTCCCAATGCGATGTCACTAAATGAGGAGCTGGGAAGGAAGGAACACAAGCATCTCTATGAGCCTGTAAGTGCTAGTAATAACGGTCAGCATGCCACTGAACATGAAGGCTTTTACTTAATATTTATAATTAGGTAAATACATTAAAATCATCCAAATATTTTTTAAATGCCTGCTATTTTTGTAGTAAAAGTTAGCCTTAGAAAAGAGCTTTCATTACATGCCTTGCCCAATCTTAGCCTAGTTTTTGAAATTTCACCATACTGCTGTACCCAAAGATTCCTTCAGGAGTCACCTCCTCAAACATCTTACTCCATCCATTCAGTTTCATTATATGTTTGCAAATGGCAGCTGAATTCACTGCTGTTTTCCATTTCTCACATCCTGAACTTGATGGACAACAGTGCTGTAACTATGCCCAATATTCCTAAATACCGAAATATAGGTGGACACCTAAAAAATAATCCCCCAAACAATAAAAACAACAAATAATTTGCAGTAAATTTGTGTTCTTTAGAGCCAGAATGCCATGTATTGACTTTCCAAATCTGCCAGTTTAATTACTGTAGTGTTATAATATGTAACAAATGCAATCAATAACATTGCCTTTTGTTATAAAATGCTTCCTTCTGTTAGGAATTTGTATACAGCACCAAGTGTATATTGCACTAAAATCCTGGAAACCAGAAGCAATAGGTAAAAAATATAGAAAAGATGCTGTAAAAGAGAGAGGTAAACATTTCCAATAACATTTGCTAGATACTAGAGGAAAAATAAAACCAAACTGTGTCTCCTCCAAAATATGAAAACTGAAGAGCCAAATGCTTACTTTCATAAAACATAAAATAAGAATCCACATACACAGGATATAAATTATTACTTTCTATGTATGCTAGTGCATGCAAATTGCTTAGAATATGGTTGATATGTATTTACTGAATTTATACAAAGTAAATTCAGCAATACAAGGAATACTCGCTACCCAAGTATTTGCTATCTAAATACAAGTAGTATGAATGCTGTATATCAAAGTTGTATAGCAAAGGAAAAACAGCGTAACAGTGATATTCACCAATGACAAACTACGTAAAAAAAACAACCATCTCTCGAACATCCATACCCATCTCAAATATTTGCCTTTCCTGACTGTAGTATGAACAGATTCATGCTTCTGCAGGCTTTGAGTCTGCTGCTTTCGCATGCTGCATTGTTTTGGCATGTGTGTGTGTGTGTGTGTGCATGTGAGCAGTCTGTTCCCTTTTTTGTTTATCAACAGTTAGGTATTTAATCATAGTTGATGAACACTTTTTTCCTGGAAGGGGAGCAATATTAGAACAGCCCTTAATGTGGCTTTAGTGTGGACATTTGTTCTCATTTCTCTTGAATTTTGTGGGTCATATAGTACCGTACTTTGTCATGTATAACACACACCCATGTTTCTGTGTGCATTATACATGGGATTATTTTACCCATTATCATATCCATGGTATGTAGTCATTATACCCATGTATAATGTTCATCCTTATTTTCACCTCAAAAATTTGGGCAAAAACTGTACATTATATTCAGCAAAATACAGGTAAGCATATTTTTGTATTTGTAAGAAACTGCCAAACTATTTTCCAGAATGACTATACATTTGGCAAGCTTTATGCTTACCTTTTCACTAACTTGAATGTCCAAGTTTCTCCTCATGTTTCTGGTACTTTGCAGTGTCAGTCTTCCCAATTCTAGTCATAGGCATGTTGTGATTTAAATTATGAATTTTGATTCATTATGATTTAAATTTGAATTTTGCTCATCAGTAATGTCGAGCATCTTGTCATGAGCTCATTCACATATCACCTTGGTGAAGTACTTGTTCATTTTTAGATAAAAAATGTTGTCCAGTTTCTTTTACTGGGTACCAAGAAAATGCCATGCATTTTGGACTTAAGCCCTATATTAGATAAGTGTTTTTCAAATACTTTCTCTCGGTTTGTATCTTGTATTCTATTTTATTAACAGTGTTATCCAAAGAGATCTGTTAAATTTTTAAAAACTTTTTTTAATGTTGTTCAATTACTGTTGTCCCCATTTTCCCCCATTACCCTCCCCTTCCCACCCCCACTCCCCACATTCAGTCCTCCCCCCATTGTCCTTCTCCGTGGGTCCTTTATACATGTTCCTTGACTTGACCCTTACCCTTACCCTTCTTTCCAAATTTTGAAGAACTTCAGTATATATTTTTTCCCTTTAAATTTTGTGCTTTTTGCAACCTATCAAGAAATCTTTGCCTAACCCAAGGCCACAATGTTGTTTTTCTTATGTTTTTTTCTAAATTTTTTATAGTTTTCATTCTTACATTAAAGTTTAAGATCTGTGTTATTTTTTTAAAATATAACTTGAGGTAACAGTTCACTTGTTTGCATACGAATTCCCAAATGCTCCAGCACTATTTGGTGAAAGGACTATCTTTTCTGCACTGTGTTTCATATACATACTTGTTGCAAATTAGATGTCCACACACGAGGGTTTAATTTTAGACTCTGTAGTCTGATCTGTTAATCTACCTATTTCTACAAAACTGCATTGTCGTGAGGTTACTGTAGTTGTATAATAAAACGTGAAATCAGTGTGAATCCTCTAACCATATTCTTCATTAGAGAATTAAAATCACAACTGGTTCCTCTATACACTTACACAAATAACTGGGTATTTTTAATCATCAATTTCTGCAGTAACTGGAATTCTCATAAGTTGTTGGTAACATTTTAAATCTGTCCAATATTTTGGATAATTCTATGGAAGTAATTCCTAAGGATGATTATTCATATGGCCTAGACATTTCTCTTTTACATAATAGGCATAACCTTTAACTTGATACAAAAGAAAAAATAATGAATTGCATATAGGTCATATATGTATGGTAATATATATTTTTACTTAATACTTATAATGGGATACCGCATATCATTGCAAATAAATAAACTAGAGCTAGATAAAGCTCAAATAAATCACACAAGCAATGTTGAGTGAAAAAGCAAGATTTTAAAGATAATATATAAAGTACAAAACCTTCTATGGCTTTAGAAATCAAGGTAGAAGCAACTTTGGACAAGAGAGAAATTTTTGGTTTGCATGATAGATGAGTGTATTCACATTGTAAAAAATCATTGACTTTTATACTTATAATTTGTATTTTTGTATGTATATAAATTACTTCAATAAAGTTTATTATTTAAAAAATCTCATACTTCAATTCATAAAATACAGCAATACAGAGCCCTCATAATGTATGCAGTGAAGTAGCTAAGGAACATAGGAGCTTCCTAAGATTACCCTTTGAAGTTCAAAAATATAATAAGTTCAGAAATCACATCTTTCCATATGAGAGGAAGAATATTCGACTTTGATTTTCTTAAGGTCTGTGGGTAGAAGCCAGGCAATCATTCCATATGCTTTGAAGGGAGAGTAGGAATGAAAATAAGAGCATGCTTTGCATCGTGCTTTGCACGGAAGCCACATGGCCTGATTCAGACACTGCTATTATTCAACTGTGCACACATTCTGCATCAGAGTTTGGCAAACTTGTTCTGTGTAGGGGCAGATACTGCAGAGTTTAGGCTTTCCAGGTCAGATGGTCTTTAGCGCAACTACTCAACTCAGCCACTATAGGGAAATAGCCCCTAGAAATAACATGAAAATGATGACATGGCTGTGTTCCAATAAAATATTGTTGTAAACACTGAAATTTGAATTTCGCACATAATGACGTATTATTTTTAATACTTTAAATTATTAAATATGTTAAAAACATTTCAGCTTTTGGAACACAGAGAAACGTAGCAGGCTAGATTTGGTCTGCAGGCTTCAGTTTGCTGGCCTGGCTCTAATTCAGCTCTTTTCCCCTTTTCTAATTGTCTATAATGTTCTAGTCTCAGGGTGTAACATACTGGAATCTTCTTGATCTGTTTTTCTCTTTTCTGGGACCTAACAGAAACTAAAGAGAAAAAAATATCCATTCATTATTCAAGTGGAGTCACTCCTGTTCGATAGTATCTCAGGCAAGAAGCTGCACAAATACTATTCAGGGGTCACTCAATCATGAAATGGTCTCCTCTGCTGTAGTGAATGTAATTTTGGTTCCAGAAACAGCAAGGACCTGTTTAAATCTATCTTCTCTATAAGATAGATTTTAAACTTTGACTGCAAGTGGTTCATAAATCCCTGGTATTCTTTGCATATTTTATGCATGAGTATGCATTTTTTATGGTGAGTTAGATTCACCATTTTCATCAGAATTTAAAGAGGACCATGGCTCAAAATACGTTAGGAAGTATTACCTAAAAGCCCTATAATATAGTGTTAAAGAGAAAACCACAGGCCCAAGATGGCATCACAATGCTAAAGCCCATTGATACCAAACCTAGTTGATGTCCTTGCTGTTTCCACCACTCCCTGAAACTTAACAACCAGTCTGGAATTCACTATCTTTATTGTATCAGTAACCTTTTTGCTATTCAACACTCTGTTGAATTTTTATCTCTAAGCTTTATTTTTTCAGTCATCATAGTTTCTTAACTGAAATTTCTAACATGTATATATTAGATTTTAATTGATAGTTTTTATATTATTTCTATATTTTTAAGAATTATATTTTGTTCTGTTTTTAAACATGTTTGTTAATTTGTGGACATTTTTCTCCACTTTACTTGCCTTATAGTTTACCATGTATGTGTTCGACTTTTTACAGAAAAATATATTCATATAGTTTATATATATATACACACACACATATATAATATACCTATAAAAGTTTTATTTTCTTTGATATGAGAACTTAGTTCTTTTATGTATATATCTATTACATATATATGTACATATATATGAACTAAAGTTATTTTATATCCATAGATATATCATATATCTATTATATCTATCATATATCTATCATATATATATATATATATATATATATATATGAAAAAGAACTAAGGTTAAAATTTTTACATGTTCTCTGCTTTCATGTATTCGATTTGTGGAGCCAAAATTAGAGACCACATTGAGTTTTTTCTGTTTACTGGGTTTTTGTGGAATTCTTTGTTCATTAAATTTATTTACTTTTTCCCAATTTTTTCACATTCTTGCAAATACTTGTTACTTTATCCTTTTAAATGATATTTTTATTTTTTCTTTCACATAGGTTCCAGTGTTTCTCTTCCTTTCCTGGCCCCCACCCAGCCCCAACTTCCCACCCTCTCTTCTCCCCAGAACAATCCCCACATTGTTGTCCTGGTGTCCACGGGTTGTGCATAGATGTTCTTTGGTTAATCCCTTCACCATCTTTCATTGTGTCCACCACCTCCTTTCCAGCAGCTGTCTGTCTGTTTTATGCATCTACATTTCTGTTACTATTTTGTTAGCTGATTTATTGTGTTCATCAGATTCCACATAGAAGTGACATCATGTGGTATTTTTATTTCACTAACTGGCTTAATTCACTTAACATAATTTTCTCCAGGTCCATCCATCCTGTTATAAAATATGAGTTCCTTTTTTAATGCTGTGTAGTATTCCATTTTATAAATGTACCACAGTTTATTTTATCCACTCATCTACTGTTGGGCACTTTGTCGCAACTTGAAACTTCAGTGAGATAACACCTTATACCTGTCAGAATGGCTACCATAAGTAAATCAAGGAACAACAAGTGCTGGCTAGGAGATGTGGAGAAAAGGGAACCCTAGTGCACTGTTGGTAGGAATGCAACCTGGTACAACCACTGTGGAAAATGGTACAGAGTTTCCTTTAAAAATTAAAAATGGAACTGCCTTTTGACCCAGTGATTACACTTCTGGGAATATACCGCAAGATCCCCAAACACCACACACACAAAAAATACCCTATGTTATAGCAGTGCTATTTACAATAGCCAAGATTTGTTCATTAAATTTAAACTTGAAGTTGCTCTTTGCAGGAGTTAGATGTATTTTATTTTGTTAGGTTTTCTTTTCTATTTTGAATAATATTATTTGGTACTATTTTTGTCTACCATGTTATGGACTCTTTTTCATGAATTTCTATGCTCTGAATTCTTTTTCCATCCTTAGATATACATTGTACTTGGTTTGTTTTATGGTTAATTTAAATAAGTTTTGCTCTCGTTTCTTGGAGATGTTCTTGCCTTTATATTTCTTGTAGATCCCAAGCTTCACAAAAACTATTTATTTTTTTGCAAAATCTAGTCCAGTCTTTACTGTTTATAATGAAGTTAAAACATCTCCAATGACATGATGAATAACTGTTAAGAATTCCTGAATTAACTTTTCCAGGTTGCTTTTATTTTTCAGTCTGAATTAATTGAAAATTGTTCTTTTTAGATAATCAAGTAACATTTTATTGTACTTTAAAAAATTTTTAAAGAATTATTTATTTTCAGAGAGGGGGAAGGGAGGAAGAAAGAGTGGGAAAAACACATCAATTGGTTGCTTCTCACATGCCCCCAACTGGGGATCATGTTCCCTGATGGGGAATAAAATCAGCAGCCTTTCAGTTCACAGGCCAGTGTTCAATCCACTGAGCCACATCAGCCAGGGCTATCAAAAGAAATTCTTGAAAATGCATATACATTGTAGTATAATATGTTTCAAAATTATTCTCTTCTTTGCAATAATTATTCATTATACGTGTGTATAATTTGATGCATTTTTATATTGGATAATTCTGCTTACAAAAAGCTATATGTAGGATCTATTAAGTCAATTTCTTTTTTTTTATTGTTGTTCAAGTACAGTTATCTCTATTTCCTCCCCCACTAGTCCCCCCCACCCCACCTTCCACCCTCAATCCTACCCCCTTAGAATGTCTATGTGTCCTTTCTATGTGTTCCTTGATGACCCTTCCCCTTTTCTCCCCATTATCCTCCTCCCCCTCCCTTCTTGTTACTGTCAGTTTGTTCTTAATTTCAATATCTCTGGTTATATTTTGCTTGCTTGCTTGTTTTGTTGATTAGGTTCCACTTATAGGTGAGGTCATAGGGTATTTGTCTTTCACCGCCTGGCTTATTTCATTTAGCATAATGCTCTCCAGATCCATCCATGCTGTCGCAAAGGGTAGGAGCTCCTTCTTTCTTTCTGCTATGTAGTATTACATTGTGCAAATGTACTGTGTCTTTGGATCCACTCATTTAGTGATGGACACATAGGTTTCTTCCAACCCTTGGCTATTATGAATTGTGCTGCTATGAATATTGGGGTGCATAGATTCTTTTGAATTGGTGTTTCAGGATCCTTATGGTATAATCCCAGCAGTGGAATTGCCAATTTCTTTTTAATTCTACATTTTCTAACCTTCTGAATTCTCCCTCAAGATATGAGCTAGAGATTCCTGTGGTTATCTTGGCTTCATGTCACCATATTTTGAAAACTACTTCTTCATTATGCACTGAGAATATTAATCCATTTGCTGAATTCAGACATATCTCTGTTTCAAGTGGTCATCAAGTATTTGTAGCTATAAACTATGGTGCTGTTTGCCAGATCACAGATTACTTTCATGCACATGGCCTCTTGTCTACAAAATAATATTTGGAATAATTATTAAAATTTTCTAAATTTCTCTTATTTCATAACATGTTATAAAACAGTTACAGCAAGGAAAATAGTTATGTGAGTATGTCTTATACAATTAGCATAATTAAGAGAATATTGGCAGTTATAAGACCTGCTACAGGTATCAAGTCATCGAATACACAGCAGATGTATGATGATTAGAAGAGCATGCAATCATAAGTAAAAAGAACAAAATGAAAGATTATAGACTAAAAATCCTGGAAGTATATCATCAACTATTTTGTCTATCAGGGACAATAAAACTAAAAATGTTACATTTTATTTTTTATTTATTTTTAAAATTTGGATAGGTTCTAAAATTATTTATTTTAATTTTTATTGTATTTTTTCCATTACCATTTACCACCCAACCCCTCCCCCCACAATCACCATACTGTTGTCCTTGCCCATGAGTCCTTTTTCTTTTTCCTCTGCCCCACAACACCTCTTCCCAGAGTTGTGAGCCTGCTTTCTATTAGGTTAAAGATTTTTTTGGTAATAATTTTTCTTTTGATATCTTTATCAATTATGTGGCTTTTACACATTAATATCACATATTTCCAGGATTATATTATGCCCAAAATAATGGAAGCTAAAACCATGAACAGGTTAACCTTTCTTCTTGTCTTTGTGTTGAAATGTCAGTGTCAGCTTTTACTGACAGTTTCCCACGCCTCTTTCAACATAACTGGCCTTTATTCCATGTATCTGCAGGGTTGCAGCTGGTCTCCTTCCTTTAACAGTTCCTTGCCAACTTTGAAAGCTCCATACTTAGATTTAAAAAAGGGGGAGATGAACAGTGAAAACCATGTGTAGCTATTGCTTATCAAAAGGATACTGCAAGGTGATAAGAAGTAATTATATCTTTATAGTGATGGAAACATGTAATCCAAAATAGCATTAACTTGATTCTAACTTTCTAAATTAAATGTTTTGAAATAATGTCACAATAATTGGAAACCTCTTCCTCCAAATCTAAGATATTTCTTTGTCTTTTTTCTCTTCTGTCCAATTTTATTATTCCAAATTTTGACTTAGCTGGTTTATCCTATTTTTTTTTTTCAATTAGATACAAACTTCTTAAAGGTACCAGGAGATTTAGCTGTGCAGTATGCAGACATGAGCCACCAGTCATGGGCGTCCAGGGATGCTACCACTGGTCATCCTCCATGACAAATTACTCTTTCCTGAGAAAATTGTATTCCTTTAGTACAGTATGAAAGAAACTTTGCTTTATTTTAAGCATCTTTCCTTGGTAATTAAACCCAGGTAATTTGGCTGCTGCTATCAATTTTTATCCAGCCCTTCACCATAACTCAGCTGATCTGCACTTTTATTTCCCTGCTTGTCGCAGACTCTGATGCAGCATAATCTGGTAAACACATTTAAATGATAAACATCTCAGGTAGCAGAAATGCTCCTTATCGGAACTATTCATCCATGGGAGGTACTCTAGCTTTCATATTTTACAGCTGTGTACTCATCCCAAGGGATGAATGTGTTGAAATTTCTTTAAAGATTAAATACTAATCTCCCAAGGGGACAACATCTATTCAGCTATTTACAGCAAGGTTGTAAGTCAACACCAAGCAGCTGTTCAGTTTATTTCTTCACACAAGGATTCTTAGCTTTATGGTCTAATGAATCAATGTGAGGTTGATTTAGCCTTGCAATCATGCAAAGAGTTATGCAGTTTATTTTTGACTTAATAATTTAAGAGGAGCCTTGCCATTTTCTCATCATGTAACCAGTAAATCAATCATAAAACAAAGTCATGACTGAAGTGGACTCAACACATTAGGGAGTAACCTTAGGCAAACATAGCATTACTTATACTACTCTTGTTTCTAGGGGAGTGTGAATCATTGTATAAATTACTTTTGCATAAAAGCAAAAGAAAACAGGTCATGGACTCTTCCAACATGATTATATATATATACACACACATAATAGAGTATTATTCAGTTGTGAGAAGGAAGAAAATCCTGCAATTTGTGCCAACTTGGATGGATGAAAGCATTATGCTAAGTGAAATAAATCAAAGAAAAATAATACATTATGGTAATGACATATGTAGAATCTAAAAATACCAAACTCATAGAAGCATAGGGTGGTGGTTAACAGGAAGTGGAGGGTCAAGAAAATGAAAAGATATTGGTCTAAGGCAGGGATGTCAAACTCATTTTCACAGGGGGCCACATCAGCCTTGCGGTTGCCTTTAAAGGGCTGAAATAACTTTAGGACTGTATCAATGTGACCACTCCTTAACTGTTAAGGAGTTGAAATTACATTTGGCCCTTTGAAGGCAACTGTGAGGCTGATGTGGCCCCTGGTGAAAGTAAGTTTGACACCCCTGGTCTAAAGGTACACATTTCTGTTATAAGATTAAGTTTGGGGCATCTAATGGCTATAACTAATAATACAGTGTTACATCCTCAAATGCTGCTAAGAGAATACCTACCCCAGACTGGGCAAAGGGGGTAAGGAAGGACTGTGTGTGATTGTGGGTGTTTTAAGAGATGTTGGGATTTTAAAGAAGACATTAAGTCATTACTCTAAGTCTGTATAACTTCTGAATAAATAGTTCCTTTCCTTTCCACCAAAAAATAAAATAAAATGTGGAATGAATTACATTATTTCTTTTTAAAAATACTCCTATAGTAGCATTATGCTCCAAATATAATATGTATATCAGCCATGTAGAATATATACAATAGATTATACCATTCTAAAAGATCGTGGGGCCTAGTTACTTCTCTAACCTCATTTGTAAATATTTTGTTAAAGCATATAAACATGATCTGCCTAACTCAACATCTGCAGGTTAGTTAATTTCTAAGGACGTTGCTAGAACTTACATTTTATTGTTTAAAAAGAAGAAAAAATGGTGTAATGTAGGAGTAGTACCTCTGGGACTCATAATACTCAGTACTACTTCTCAAGACAGTTGCCATGCCTAAGACCACAGCCAGTCAACTGAGGGGTAAGAGTCACCGTGGGAATGGACAACTTGGAAGCAAGTGCCATAAAAGGTCTTTCCTATTGGTGAGCAGTGCCTGTAAAAAATAGCCGTACCAATTGAAGAGAAAACGATTCCATCAAATGCATTGTCCTAAATATTACATGTTGAGATATATATGTGGAATGTTACTTATATGTGTAATCATGGTACCAATATTATCTGTTAGTAATGCTTTCTTACATTGTTGAGTATATAATCCCTAGGAGATAGATGATTAAAGTCACTCTGTCTTCATTATTAAAGCTCTGATTATGATTGTACACATTACTTGACAGATTAAGGTGTAAAAATATTGAGCTGTAATAAAAACTACCAAAAGATATCATAGGAGTCTGGGAGTCCTTATATAATTCGTCTTCTTCCTCAAAATGTAAGAGATGACCTGAATCCATTTATGATAAAAATGATAAATTATTGTAACTAGAATGAAGATAAGAAAACTATGAAGGAGGTATAAGAATATCCAGAATTTAAATTAAATGTTATTAATAATTTGTGTATACATTTATGTTTATACTTTAAGTTGGACTAGCAGACACTTGCATACTTGAAATGCACATATCAGGCCCTCACAAGTGGTTTGCTTTTTCACTTTGGCAATATGTCAATGGCCTACAAAGAAAAAAAATCCATGTCTTTTAATTTAAATATTGTGTAAATATTGATAAGAACAGGTTCTCTTATTTTTCATTATCAAGTCTTTTGGGAGACTTTTCTCTCCAGTCTTAGTATTAACATAATTACTATGAAATACTTTTACTATTTCCTCTTGAATTCTGGTGAGAATTCCCTTTTCTGTATTCCTCTCTGGGTGGATACCATCCTTTTGGTTAAATTGCAAGATATACCTACCCTGCTCCTATTCTTGGCCACTTCACTCCTGGCCTTAGGGGAGCATAATTTTCCCTTTTCCCAATTCCTTCTCAGTGGTGGAACTAACTAATGGGATTTGTGCTGCAATACGTTTGTACAACATTTTCTTGGATTTAAGTATATTTTAATATTTTATAGTTATATTACAGATCCCTAAATCCAACACAATTTCCATCAAACACAATTTCCATTAAAGTTCCAATGACATTTTTCACAGAAATAGAAAAAACATCCTAAAATTTGTATGGGACCACAAAAGACCCAAACAGTCAAAGCAATTCTGAGGAAGAACAAAGCAAGAAGTGTCACATTTCCTGATTGCAAACTATACTACAAAGCTATAACAATAAAAATAGTATAGTATTTGCATAAATATAGACATGTAAACAAATGGAACAGAATAGGGAGCTCAAATTAACCCCCATATACAGTCAACTAGGGATCCAACAACATTGAATGGGGAGAGGATAGTCTTTACAACAAATGGTGTTGAGAAAATTGGATAAACATATGCATGACACAGAAATTTGACCCCCATTTTACACCACCTAAAAAATTAACTTGATCTGGCTGGTGTGGCTCAGTGGATTGAGCACTGGCCTGTGAACAAAAGGGTCACCAGTTTGATTCCCAGTCAGGGCACATGCCTGGGTTGTGGGCCAGGTCCCCAGTAGGGGGCATGCGAGGGCAACCACACATTGATGTTTCTCTCCCATTCTCTCTCTCTCCCTTTCCCTTCTCTAAAAATAAATAAATAAAATATTTTAAAAAACAGTCCTCATTTAAAAAATTAACTTAAAATTAAATGAATCAAACAATTTAATATAGACCTGATAGCATAACACCCCTAGAACAAAAAGTAAGGAAGCTTCTTGTCAACGCTTCGAGCAATGATTTTTTTAATGACACCAAAAGCACAAACAACAAAAACAACAAATGAAGCCACATCAAACTTAAAAGCTTCTGTGCAACAAAATACACAATAAATAAGGCAACCTAGAGAATGTGAGAAAATTTTTGCAAACTGTATTTTAAATGAGGAGTTCACATCCCCAATACATAAAGAACACTTACAACTCAATAACAAAGAAACAATCCAATTAAAAATGAGCAGAAAAACAAATATACATTTTTCAAAGGAGACATCCAAAATGGCCACAAAAGTACCAACAGGTACATAAAAAATGTTCAACATCTCTAAGCATCAGGGAAATGCAAATCAAAACCATAATGAGATATCACCTCACACAGGCTGGAATGGCTATCATTAAGACAAGAGATAAAAGTGTTGGCAAGGATGGTGGGAAAAGGGAACCCTGTACTCTATTGGTGGGCATGTAAATTGGTTCACTGACTATGTAACACAATTTGGGAAAGTCCTCAAGAAAAGTTAAAAGTAGAAGTACAGTATGATCCAGCAATTCCACACCTGGACACACCCAAGGGAAATGAAAACAGAAATGAAATAGATATATACACTCTCATGTTTATTGTAGCATTATTCACAATAGCCAAGATATGGAAACAACCTAAGTGCCCATCAATGAATGAAGAATATATAAATATATATATTAATATATGTAAATATATATGTATTTATGATGGAATAGTATTCAGTCATGAGAAATAAAGACATCTTCCCATTTGCAACAACATGAATGGACCTTGAGCACATCATATCGAGATAAGTCTGACAGAGAAAGACAACTACTATATGGTATTACTGTATTTATATATGGGATCTGAAAAAAAACAAACTCATAAAAACTGAAAATAAAATGTTGGTTACCATGCAAGGAGGGGATAGCACAGATGTTATTTAAGGGTGCAAATTTTCAAAGCTATAGAAATCTAATGCACATTATAGTGAATATAAACAACAATACTATAATCATCAAACTTGCTAGGAGACTATAATTTAATTATTCTATCCACTAAAAAGAAATGATAATTATATAATGTGTAGAGGCACTAATTACAACTACAATGGTAATTATGTTAGAATTTATAAATGTGTCAAATTAACATGTTGTACACCATGTTATATATCACATATTTCAATTAATTTTTTTTCCTTTCGCACTGGCTGGTGTGGCTCAGTGGATTGAACGCAAGCCTGTGAAACAAGGGGTCACTGCTTTGGTTCCCAGTCAGGGCACATGGCTGGGTTGTGGGCCAGGTCCCCAGTAGGGGGTGAACAAGAGGCAAGCGCACATTGATGTTTCCTTCTCTTTCTCCTTCCCTTCCCCTCTCTAAATGTAAATAAATAAAATCTTTAAAAAATAAATTAAAAAAAATCCTTCCTTTCTTTGTAAGCACTGATCTCCTTGTTCATTTTTTATTGTTGTTCAAACACAGTTGTCTCCACTTTCCCTCCACCACCCTCCCTCACTCCACCCACCCCTATCTCCCACCCTCAATCCTACTCTCCTTTGGTTTTGTCCATGGGTCCTTTATACTTGTTCCTTGACTTGACCCCTCCCCTTCTTTCCTTTGTTATACCCCTCCTCCATCCCCTCTGGTTACTGTCAGCTTGTTCTGAATTTCAATGTCTCTGGTTATATGTTGCTTGCTTGTTTGTTTTGTTGATTAGGTTCCATTTACAGGTGAGATCACGTGGTATTTGTTTTTTACATCCTGGCTTATTTCACTTAACATAATGCTCCCCAGGCCCATCCATGCTATCACAAAGGGTAGGAGCGCCTTCTTTCTCTCTGCTGCATAGTATTCCATTGTGTAAATAAACCTTAATTTTTTGATCCATTCATTTACTGAGGGGCACTTAGCTTCCAGCACTTGGCTATTGTAAATTGTGCTGCTATAAGTATAGGGGTGCATAGGTTCTTTTTAGGTGTTTCAAGATTCTTAGAGTATAATCCCAGTGATCCCCTTATTTTCATGCAGTTCCTTTCTTAGGTAACACCACAGAGCCTCCTATCTATGACCACATTTGAGTCTTCCACTCAAGACTTCCTTCATTATGTCTGTTACACTGGACGTAGATGTGCCCATCTCACCAGTGAATGCCAGTAATTTATCTATTGTTTCCTTGACCCTGCACTTTTAATTCTGCTTATTTACTAAGGGTTGTTTTCTGTTATTCCTTTTTTATTTATTTTTTTTCTTATTCCTTTTCAAAAATATCTGTGTACTTCCACTTCTCTCTTTTAATGCCTATATAACATTCTTTTATATTTTAACTTATTTCTATTGATTAGGAACTTTACAGATTTCATTGTACCAGTAGGTACATTTGGCTGTGGAATGTATTCTTTCTATCTTTTCCTGGGACATTATTTACTATTTTTGTGGAGTTATAACTTTATGTATATAGTAGTTTTTATTGGTAGAATAAGATGTGGCATCATTTAATTTGTAAGATTTGAGATTTCTGGGGATAAGAGGATTAATTTTAGTAGTAATATTTGTTTTTATTTATATTGCTTTCAAAGACAGTGGTTTGTGCAAGTTCAGAATTATAATTTACTATTTTTTACTTTTTTGATGTTTCATATAGGGTGATTTTTATGTTGCTTTCTTTAAAAGATAGTACCTTCTTATTGGTTTTTAAATTGACTATTGCAGAATTAGTTAAGCTAAGGTTTATTTTATGAGAAAAATAAAAATATATTAATTATGTGAACAAACTAATAAGATGTAATATCAGATCTAGAATTATGGCAGACCTGCAATTGTAGCCTAACTCATACCCTGAAGACCAATAATTTAGCTGCTCTGTATTGCAGATTACTGTTCTGCAAAATGGAAATCATGTAACCAGTTACTGAATCATTGTAATCACTCTGCAGATCTAGGAAAATCCCATGCACACACAAAATTTGGCTTGGATAATGAGACTAATGGTGGCAGGCACACACCAAGAGGTCAGGAAAATGTTTATTACTCATGTAATGATGCTCCCTGCAGAAAACAGGGCAAGTCCGAAGAGGGTGTGAGAGAGTAGAGAAAGGAAACTGGCTTGCATTTTATTTGAGACAGAGTTGGGGTGAAGGTTTCAATGCATGGCTTAAACTTCCCACCAATGGCAAAGGAAGAAACGCCCTGGCTTTTCTTATCAAACGGTCCAAATGTGAGGCAGAAGGGGAAAAGGGATAGATGAGATTTAAAGGAGGCGGCCGTCAAACACTGAAACATGCCGTCAGACTATTAGAGTCAGGATTATGTGAGACAATATATGCAAGATGCCTAGCTAGTGGTTCTTTTTAGTTATTATTATGACTCCTGTAAATAAAGGATTCATTACCTCAATTACTTGCCCAAATTCTGTGAAAGAAGGCAGAAAGGTGCAATTTCAGTGCATTTCAGACATACTTGAGTTATAGTTAAATTGCTAGAAAACAATAGCAACTCTGTTTTGGTTTCTTATCTTTACTCCTTTCCTGTTTTCTACAGTGCCTTCTCTGGAGCTATTAAAAAGTATAAAACTCTCCTACCTACGACAAACCAACATTCAGCCTAAATAGTTGGAAAGGATGTCCAATGAAACTTTATCAGATAGACCTATCAGGAGTCAATACAAGCAACCAAAAATTTGAATGGTTAGAAAAATATTCTATTTTTGCATTAAATCAGACCAATTCTCATTTCTACCTAGCATATTGATTTGAATTAATGACGAAGGTAAGCAAACTTCATATTTCATAGTTTTAACTAATGAGTTATCTAAGTGTTCTATCTTTCTACCCCATTTACTAAAGATATGTAGCAACCTAAGGCTAGTGGTAGTGTTAGAATTTATTGTGAAGTTCATCTTTTCCATTTCGGTGCTTCCGTTGCCCAATGATGAAATCATTATTTTAGAATTTGTATTTTAGGAAAGAATCAAGATGATTACTACAACTTACGAGGTTTATTTTGAAACATTTACTCTTTTTTATCTCCTGTCCTCACCTCACACCACTCCAGTCTGATTCATTCCTTTCTACCCCGGACAGCCCTCTGGTCTGCCACTCCCAACCTCCATATCGCTAAACGCACAGTGCTGATTTATCCTCCTCCTGACTCCCCAGGCAGTACTATGCAAAACAGCGATCACTCCATCCCTGGGTGGTGATGGGGGTTATTTATTTTTCTCCAGTCTAAATTATCGCCATCCATCAGCTCTTTTACGTCCTCACTTCGGAATGCAAACTGTCCCCAGCCTCTGTCCTGGACCCTCCTTTCTCTTCTATCTACTACTTCTCCTGTGGGGTCTCATCTTTGCCATTGTTTACATATCATCTATGTGCCGGTGTCTTTCAAACATTAAAACTTGGGCCATCAATTTGTAATGATGAAAATACTATTACATAAATATTCCCTCAAATTTGTGGTATTCACTTAGTTGTGGCATACTACATTTTTAAAACAATTAGGGTTCATTTGATTGTAACTGTTGATGGGAGAGCTTTAAATATAAAGTAAGTTTGCTTCTAACCTAAATACTATGAGTACATAATGCATTTCTATAATTTTAGCATATCTTTGATTTTAGAGATGGGCCCAGTCATAAATCTTTTTACAGCTGTTTAAAGCACTTCTAAATTTATTAAAAAGATAACTATAACAATGTCATCAGTAAAAGCAATATTTCCCCCCTTTAAAATTGAACTGAAATACTTTAAAAATCTGTTGTTTTTGTCTTTTTCCTCTTTTGAACTATTGTGCATTCTCAGGCAATCTGCAGAGGCTTTACAGGGCGCTAGTGGCAAAGTTAAATTTATGCCATATTAAAGTGTAGCTTGATTAGGGCAATTGAATAAAATTAGATGATTAATTACAGATGGAATTTTGTTCCACAAATTTCATAAAGGATTAACCTGTGTCTTTCTGTTATTATTACTTTGCTTTCCATGTCATTTAGATCTTTATTTAGGAATACTAATTTCGTTGATATCAATCAAAGGAGCTCTCCTATGCTAATTAGATTATCTGATTTTAATTATCTTGTACCAATATCAAGAAGCGTTTTGATAGTATTTGATATTGCAATAAATTTTAGAAGGTTTTGAGATATTTAGAATTACTGAGATCATCATTTTCTTAATCATAGGAAATTCAAAATATCTTTTGTTTTTACTCCAGCTAAAATTAATATTTTCACTGGGATTGATGCAATAAATGAAACAGGGAATTTCCAATATGTCTTAAAGACTATAAGAACAATATAAAAGGAGTTTATTTGTTTTATAAGGAATCTCATATCCTAGCTGTTTAGTAAGTTCTGTTCTCTATTTGCTACTTTTTTGCTCTTAGCCTTTGTTAAGACTCTTTTCAATAATAGGATAAATATATTGTATTGATATATTTAAGTAAATCACATGCTTAACAAGAAACCCAAATAAACAGAACCCCCTTATGTAAAATATCCCTAAAGAGTTATGTGCATCAAAAATGCTTAATATGTAAGTAAAAGAGAAATGTTCTCAGGTGTGCTAAATAATGACTGTATTAACCTTCCCTACTTCAAGTCTTTAGTCTTGGGTGTTTTCTCCCTGTTAACGATGTTTGCCGAACAGCCAGTCACAGTCAGAAGGATTTATTCATCAAACTCAATTAATAATGAAGTACCTGTAGCTGAAAGAGAAAGTTCCCATTTTGGTAACATTTTACCTCAGTTCTTCCATATACATATTTTTTTCTTTTTTTTTTCCTCTAAAGAGTTAGCAGCACAGAGCCCATCTTTAGGGCAAAAACCACACTGTAATTACTTCCATGCGACTGTCTTTAACAGCCTCACTCTGCCAGGTTCTCAGGGTGGTCAAGGTTGTTCCGCAGAATTCCTTACCTGCACTTTGCATAACTGAAAGATGCCGTTGATTCCTCCCTGTCTCAGCTATGGGTTTTGACAGCTGTTTTCCAACAGGGAGTGAACTAGTCAACCAACACACAGCACGTTCTGGACAGTTGTATAACAGCACAGAAAAATTTATTAAATGTCTACACTCAGTATGAAAATTTATGAATTTTTTTCATAAATTCTGTTCAGTAGCATTTATATGGATAATTGAGTCATTTACTTTATACAATAAAAATTTCAGTCTACATAATCATAATGATGAAAATAAATTTATCTTTGTGTTTTCCTATCATCATTTATGTAATTTGATGATACTGAAGTAATTGGAGGCAGCAGGTGTAACTGAATGGAAGTGTAGGTAATAATAATGGATGTTTACTCTATGCTGATTTGAGCTTTTCAAAAGGATTATTAACAATATCCATGTGCTCCTACCATTTGTTTCGTAAAACCTGGCACTGATGACAATTAGGTATAATCACCAAATCAACATAGAAATAAGTGGTAAATGACAGAACGTAGTGTAAATTTTTATTTAACTAAAAAAAAGGTAAGAGCATTTATTCTCTTTGCAGCCTTCTAAACAAAATTTCAGTTTGTTGCCCTGTGGTGTCATCCAAGGTTAAGAAAAGCAGTTTAAAATATGTTTGTTCACACAATGGCTAAAAGCACAATCTTTGGAATCATATGACACTTGGTGTAAATCCCAGCTTCTGTCTCTAGCTGTTCCATTTTAGGAATGGCGCCATTAATTACCTGAGTCTGGGTGTTTTTGTTTGTAAAAACTGAGTAAGGGGTAGGCATTCCGAATGCTGTTTGTGTAGATTAAACGAGATTCTGCATGCAACCTTTTAACATACCCTGGGTCTATTGCAAAGTATTTGTTTAATTAATGATACATGAAAGTTATTTCTTTAAAACATGTTCTTACCCACCACGTTAAATCTGTGTCACCCTTATTTTGTGATATTCATGTTCCACATGTATGATTTCCTTACTAATCTAGGAATATGGCTTTTTAAAAAAAATTATACCTCTGCATTTTTTCTGATCTTGTTTTCTAGACCAGGGACAGCCTCTTTTGTGTACTAGAACTCTGTTTTTATTTATTTAAAATTTTTTTTTCACTTTACAAAACAAGGAAATTGTTTTTCTAGTAGATTTTTTGATCTTGTGGAGCAACATATTTAATCTCTTTTACATAATCTATATTACTTTATGTGCCTTTTAAATTTAGTTCTTGGCCCATTGTGGGTTTTTTCCCCCCATTTTCTCTCTCTCACCATATTATATGGATTTAAGACAGAAATGATGCCCTATACCACAGGTGGCAAACACAAGGCCAGTGGGCCAAATCCGGCCCTCCACCTTGTTTATCCCACCTGGCACCTAGTTTCTACCCAGCAATAGTGCCGAGCTCCCACTTAACTGTTAAGGAGTAGTTACATTTATACAGTTCTAAAATTACATTCCGCCCTTCCAAGGCAAATGCAAGGCTGATATGGCCCCCGGTGAAAATAAGTTTGACACCCCTGCTCTATACATTTTCTCTATAAGCACTCTTATCAAAAGAATGTATTGTTGGAATGTATTAGGGGTGGACAGATTGAGGAAAAAGGACTCATGGACATGGATAACAATGTGGTTATTACTTGGGGGAGGGGGATATAAAGGGACTAAATGGTAATGGAAAAGTACAATAAAGATTAAATTAAAAAAGAAGTAATAAGTAGATGTTCATTGAGGTGCTAAATCATTAAACTGTGAAAAAATATTTGATACAGTCCAATGAAAAAGAAACCATCTTCTTACAGGACAAAAATAAAGGTATACTTAAACTTACCATATTGAAGGCTTACTACCTTAATAACCAAACTGCATTTGATTTACTAACATCTAAAAAAGTAAAATATAGTACAGCAATATATAAGTAAATATATTGCTGTATAAATATATACAGCAATTTGTGAAGTAACTACATTTATAGTTAATTTTAGAGTTGCAGATATAGAAGAATAGAAGTTTCAGAAAGGTTAGGCAACATACTCTCAATCACAATTAAGTAGAATTTATCCCACAAACCATGTAGAGTCTTCCCTACGAGGCTCTGTTTTTGTACTGCTTCACTTCCACGGGACCACTTTTTTCACCTTGTGAATTGTTATAGTTACACACTCTGCCTGCCTGTCTGGATCTCGAAGATCTTTGAAGGTATTTGTGACTAAAACTAAGGATATGTATAAAATAATTCAAATTTCAGATATTTTAAATTAAGCTACAACTAAATGAGATTAAAGAATATAAAAGAAGCTTTAGAAATTAATTCAGGATGTAACACTTTATAAGGAAAGTAAAAAATTTAAAAGTATGAATTAATTAGGAACTACTTACAGCTTAGATTATATGAGACAATTATAGACTTTTGAGATGTTTTGCTCTGCTAAGTATTTTAATGTGGTTGCATTCCATAGTTTTAATAATGCTTAAAAATACAAGAAGATGATTCTTCACAAAAGCTAGGAATAAGAGAGGCTACTGAGTTACACGGATGGAATTAACAGATACACATGTGACATTTCCTCAACAAGGAATAACACACACATTCTTCTCAAGTACATGTGGACCATTCTGCGTGCTAGGTCATGATTTAGGCCTTAAAACAAGTCTTACTAAATTTGAGAAGACATATCATTTCAAGCCACTTTTATAACTACAAAGGAATAAAACTAGAAATCAACTACAACAAGAAAACGGAAAAAATGCACCCATATGTGGAGATTAAACAACATGCTACAAAAGAAATAAATGGGTCAAAGAAGAAATTAAAAGAAATTAAAATATACCTTGAGACAAATGAAAGTGGAAATATAACATTAAAAATATATAGGACACAGTAAAATCAGTTCTAAGAGGGAATTTTGTAGTGACAAATGCCTACATCAAAAATAAGAAATATCTCATACAAAAAACCTAACTTTAGATCTGTCAAAACCTAGAAAAAGAAAAAAGGCCCAGACCCCGAAATAAATTCATGCATCTATGTGGGGGGACCGAAAAGAAAAAATGGAATTACTTTCTGAGGGCAGGCCCCATGTAGTACAGCCTTCCCTCACTAGGTGAGTGTTCTAGGAACCCATCTGTATGAGTGTACCAGGTGGTGTTGTGAGAGGCTGTGTTCAGCTTTAGTGAATGTTTTTTTTAAGATTCTTTCAAAGCTTTTGCCCATTTTACAACTGGTGGTTTACAAGCAAACCTGCCCACACCATGATGTGTTCAGTAATTTTGGACCCAAAACCCGCCCTCTATATGCCCCACCCTCCCGATTCACCTGATCTTGCCCCGAGCAACCTTTTTTTGGTTTCCCTGGAAGAAAAAAGTCCTCAAAGGGAAATGTTTTGCTGATGTGGAAGAGCTGAAAGAAAACCCAGCAGAAGCACTGAAAGGAATCAGACTCGATGAGTTCAAACACTGTTCTGAGCAGTGAAGAAAACGTCTCTATGGGCGCGTTGCATCAAATGGAGTGTACTCTGAAGCTGACTGAAGTTTAAACATGTAAGAATAAATACACAATTTGTTGTAAATAAATTTTGGGGTGATGGGTCCCCCCGATATATTCAATTAATTTAGGATAAAAGTTTGTAGAATAAAAAACATAAAGATTAGAGTTGAAATAAAGGCTGAAAAATAGAAAATATCAATAAAACTAAGAGCTGGTTATATGAAAAGATAAACAAATTTGACAAACCTTTAGCTACACTTACCAAGAAAATAAGAGAGCATTCAAGTATTACTAAATACAATCAGAAATGAAAGAGGAGACTTACAACTAGACCAGATACACAAAGAATTATAAAAGACTAATATGAACAATTATATGTCAAAAAATTGGACAACCTAGAAGAAATTGATAAATTCCTAGAAACAAACAAGCTACCAACACTAAATAGTGAAGAAATAGAAAAATATGAGTAGATTGATTATGGGTAAGGAGGTTGTATCAGCAATCGAAACATTCCCAACAAGAAAAAGTCCAAGACTACATGGCTTCAGTAGTGAGTTCTACTAAGCATTTAAAAATAACCATAAATACCAATCCATCTGAAACTATTGCCCAAAAATAGAATAAATGGAATACTTCCAAACTCATCTTATGAGGCCAGCATTACCTTAATGCCAAAACCAGGCAAGGATGCCACAAAAAAGAATAAAATAAATACATAACAGGCTGATATCCCTAATGAACACAGATACAATAGTCCTCACTGAAATATTAGTGAAATGAATTCAATAATATATTAAAGTGATCATGTACCATGATCAGGGTATTTATTCATATTTAAGGAAAAGCATTTAATGGAATTCAACAGCCATTTATGATAAAAATCTTTCAATTAAATGGTTATCAAGGAAATGCATTGCAATATAATAAAGGCCATAAATGAAAAGCCCACAGCTACATTACACTCAAATGGTGAAAAGCTGAAAGCTATTCCTCCAGTATCAGGGACAAAACAAAGGTGTGCACTGTTGCTACTTTTATTAAACATAACAATGAAGCCCTAGCCAGAGCAAACTGGCAAAAATAAATAAATAAATAAATGTCATCCAACTCAGACAGGAAAAAGTAAAGCTGTCACTATTGCAGATAACGCTATATATGGAAATACATAAGGGCTTCACCAAAAACACTGTTAGAACAGGTAAGGAAATTCAGTATAGTGGCAGGGTATGAAATCAATACATAAAAATCTGTTAGTGTTTCTATACACCAGTGGTGAACTATGAGAAAGCAATTTGAGGAAAAATTACAATTGCAATTACAGCAAAAGAGTAAATGCCTAGAAATACATTTAGTCAAGTGGTAAAAGAACTTGTACATTGCAGTATCATTGATAAAAAAAAATTGAAGACACAAGTAAATGGAAAGATATTCCATGCTCACAGACTGGAAAAATTAATATTGTTAAAATGTTCATTTTACCCAAGGCAATTCATAGATTTAATGCAGTTAATATCAAAATTCCAATGGCATTTTTCACAGAACTGGAAAAAAATTCTAAAATTTGTCTGTAACCACAAAACCCTGAATAGCTAAGGCAACCTTACAAAAGAAGAATAAAGATAGAGGCATCACACTTCTAATTTCCAACCATATTACAAAGCTATAGTCATCAGAACGCTATGTGACTGAAATAAAAACAGACAAATACATCACTAGAAGAGAAAGCCCCCAAATAAATTTACACATACATATTCAATTAATTTAGGACAAAAGATGAAAGGATATAAAGTGGGAAAAGGAAAGTCTCCAATAAATGGTAATGGGAAAATTGGAATGCTACATGCAAATCTATTAATCTGGACCAATATTTAACACCACACACAAAAGTTAATTCAAAATGCATTTGAGACTTAAATATAAGACTTGAAACCATAAAACTTCTAGAAGAAAATGTAGGGAAGTTGCTCCCTGACATAGGTCATGGTGATAATTTGGGGGATTTGACACTATGAGCAAAGGCAACAGAAGCAAAAACAAGCCAGTGGGACTATAAAAAAGTAAAAACCTTCTAAACAGTGTTGAAAATCATCAATAAATGAAAAGGCAACCTACTAAATGAGATAAAATATTTGAAAATCAGATATCTAATAAGGAGCTAATATCTAAAATATATAAAGAAATCCTGCAACTCAACAGCATAAGAATAAACACTGATTTAGAAATGGACAGAGAACCTGAATAGACATTTTCCGAAAGAAGACTGACAAATGACCAAGAGGGACAATACTTGGAAAGATGCACAACATCACTAATTATTAGGGAAATGTATACAAAAAAGACCAACTGTTGGTGAGAATGGGGAAAAGAGGGACCTTTGGCCCTTACCAGTGTGGCTCAGTTAGTTGAGCGTCTTGGAATAAAGCAAAAGGTCACCAGTTAGATTCCAGGTCAGAACACGTACCTGGATTACAGATACTGCAGGTCCAGTCCCTGGTCAGGGTACATACAAAAGGCAACCGGTCAATGTTTCTCTCCCTCTTTCTCCTTCCCTTTCCCTCTCTCCATAAATAAATAGATGATAGATAGATAGATGATAGGTAGATAGATAGATGAGATAGATAGATAGATGATAGAACCTTGTGTGTGGTTCATTAGAAAGTATACAGGGTGGGCAAAAGTAGGTTTACAGTTGTGAGTATGCAAAACAGAATTTATTTTTGTATTATTATTGTATTATTTTACATACAAACAACTGCAAACCTATTTTTTCCACCCCTGTATTTGTATAGCCACTATGGAAAAAAATATGGAGGGCCCTAAAATATTAAAGACAGAACTACTATACAATTCAGCAAATTTACATCTGAGTATATCCCCAAAGGAAATAAAAATAGGATATCAAAGAGACATATGCACCCCCATGTTTACTGCAGCATTACTTACAATAGCCAGGATATGGAAAAAACACAAGTATCCATCAACAGATTAATGGATAAAGAAACTAACACATACATAATGAAATATTATTCTTCTAGAAAAAAGAAAATCTTGCCATTTGCCATTTGTAACATGGATGGACCTTAAGGACATTATGCTAAGTGAAATATGTCAGACAGAGAAAGACAAATAGCATACCATCTCTCTTATGTATGCCACAAAAAACTGAATTAAATAATCAATGCATGGGGAAAAAAGTTACTTTAAAATTGAAAGATTCACAACACTAATGATAAAAATGTTTAGGGTCTGGTGAAATAACTTAGGGAAGTATCAAGTGGTAAATCCTCTATGCAGTTTTTGAGTTAAACATATCTTTTGTTTCTTTTAGAAAGTAAATATACCCTATATAAACCAAGTTAAAACACACTCACAAACTTATCACAGAGAGTCATTTTACCGATCTGCTGGGTATTATGCCCAATATGTATACAGTGCAATACATGCCAACAAATCGTGCCATAATTTTGTATTTACAAATGTTTGATATCTCTGTACATCGATTTTTACTACTAATACATTTTTCAGTAATTACATATCTGTGAGTGTCTGCTATGTGACAAGCCTTACGAGATGCACTGATGATTAAATGATGGAAAGAAAATACTGTTTCTCCTGCATAGAAATCAGATATAATAGGAGAGACAGATATCATGTTAGTGTGTATATATTAATTTAACACAGCTGAATAAGGTTTAGCAAGATTTTGTTCCCTTAATAGTTGCAAGTTAGAGTGGATGACAGAAACATGCGGCTTGAGGTTTGCAATCTAAGATTAGAGAACTTCTTTATTGATTAAATATATATATTTATATATATATGGTATCCTGAAGTAAGTATCTTAGACAATGGTGAAGTATTGATCCTTGAGATGTAGAATGAGACAAGGATGCCCATTATCAATACATTCCCACAAGGCATTAGGAATCTTAGCCTGTGCAATGTGGAAAGGAAAAAAAATACAATAATGAGAAAGATATAATACTGTTATATTTTGCCATTGAAACATATATACCACCAAAATCCAAATTAATATACAGGTAAAATATTAGACATATGAAGTGGACTTGGTATTAGATATAGTAATTGCATATAAGTAAATTATACAAAAAATCTATTGAATATGTGTATACCAGCAATAAATGAAAAATAAATTTAAAAGTATATGCACAACAGCTTCAAAAATAAGTCTAACCAAGTATATTAAGATAACAACAATAAAATTTGTAAAGATATATAGTGAAAATGCCAGTAAGATTTTTGTTCAAATGACAAAGTGAATCTAAATTTATACAGAATATGTAATTCTGAAGGAATGAGAATAATGATAAAAATCTTAAAGATGAAAAAAGAAGATAAGGAAACAAATTTGTAAGACTTACAAATTTGGACGACTTGCAAATAAGGAAGACTTACATTGTCAAATATATGACTTAAAAGGCTACAATAACTGAGGGAGTGTGGTGTTAGCATGTAGTAAACAACTCAGTGAATGGATAACAAGAGAAAATCCAGTAACAGATACACACACATACAATCACACGATTTATGATACAATGACAACATAGTACAGAGGAGTTCAATATCATAGCAAGAAAATGGGAATAGATGCCTACTTACAGAGGCACGGTGAGGACTGAGATAGTCCCTGTAAGGTTCCAACCTAGAGTTCAGCACACTTCACAGCTCTGGAGTTGCCAGCTACCAATTAATTACATCTTACAAATTTCTTGTGATTGTTTGCCATCTCATTTAAAATGACTGCTAAATAATTTTATTTATTTATGAAATATAACTACCATCATCTGCTTCATGACCCACAAATATTTTATCCAATTCTACTTCACTTTCTATGTCTTCAGGCCAGACTTCTCATTTTCCTCCCTTCAATGTGCATTACTTAAGCAGCACTTTTCTGTATCTAAAATTGCTCTATGAGTTGTATTAGCCCTCTTCCCTTCTTAAAGGTCGTTTGTATTCTGTGGCTTAACTAGGGTACTTCTTTTTTGATATCCTAGACCAGCCACATAGAAAGAACTTTCTAGATATTTTATGTACCTTTCTGTCTATGGCCCTGTACATTGCTAAGTAAATTCATTGTTCAGAGTCCTATACAATCTACCTAGAGATCCAAAATCTGAGTAATCTACTAAATGGAGTAAGAGCTCTAGATAAATATCATAATATTCCTAAAAGTAATGTAAAAAACCAAATTTGCTCTCCTAAGAAGACAAGACTATGCTTGCCTGTGTTTGTTTTGACTGAGTCTAAATAGATTTTTCAATGTGTATAAACACTAAAATGTCATGTGTAATGACACAAATCAGCCTTGTCTGCCTTCCTGTTCTTCTTGAGAATGGACTGTTTCCCATGATTTAAAACATTTAATAACATCTACGTAACATAGCCATATAAAAAGATGGTCTCTGGTTGAAGTCGTAAGAATGGTTATCCCACTTGTTGCTATGATTGCTTCAAATCATAAAAATGTACAAAAGTGCTGGTTAAAGCCCATTTCTCATAAACACCAAGAACAGATCATCAAAACTGATAACTGAACCAAAAATCAGTTCATGAGCAAAATATTTTATTTTCATCTGCTGATTTTCTAAGAAAACTGAATGGGTTCATGTATTGATTTACCCATTCTTCTTACCTAGCTGTCTATAAAAATCAAATAATCTTTAAAGTAGATTTAGGTCTCTCTTGAGCTTAGTACACTGCACCTAAATAAATAGCACTTACCCTTTGAATACATGTATATTACTTGATATTTTCTATCAATGATCAAGTACAGGAACAATGAACCTGAAAGTCGATAGCATTGTAAAAAAACATTATTTTAAGCCAATGTTTCAATTCATGGTATACAGGAGAGTTAATGCATCCAAAGGATTTCTGTTTTATTCCAACAAAATTATTATTATCTTTCACTACCCACTGAGACTGAAAACAGTTTTAACAGAACATGTTTAAAGTGACTCGCTGTTCTACTAAAAGTATCACATAAAATTCAGTACTGAAAATGAACCATTGTGCCAACATTTCCTGTTCATTTAATTTTTATATTGCTATGACAATAATACAGTTTCTTGGGAATATAGTTGATAAATACACAGCTATAGTGTCATTTTGTACACATTATACAAATCGTTTTCTTAAAATAATTAGAAAATATTAACTCCTCTTTGTTTTATAAAAATAAATACTAGCACAAGAAACATATTAAGACTTTACTTCAGCAGCTATAAAAATATTATCAAAATTTATTCCTTAAATGAATGGACAGAATACTGTCTTTAAAGATAATCACCTATCTGCATTATTGAATAAAGAACACTTTGACCATTTTGAACACAAGTATGCTATAAGCTGCAAATATGACAATTTTAGGATAAAATAGGTTTATGAAAGTTCCTTCCTTTTTGGAAGGCTGCTTTTCTTGGCTACTTAGTCTGAACACAATTTTATACATGAGTATAGAAGACCTCTCCTTTTTAATACTAATATTAGAGGTAATATTAGTAATGTAACTTAAAATATTATAGAAAATAAAGTAATTCATTTGAATAACTTCACAAATATTTTAAAATTACTTAAAGTTTCCAGAATGTTAACCATACATAAGAACAGTAAATGACAAAGATATTTACATCCATTTATTTTTCTATAGGTATTAGTGAAGTCTTTAAGTTTATTGCTTTGTTTGTATACAAAGCTTTAACTTCAGATTTGTACTTTGATTTTTAAACTTATTCAGATGATATCATGGATTTATGTAATGTTACTTAAGTTATGATGACTAAGGTGAAATGTTTATATGTATAATATACAGCAGTGGTCAAAAGTAGGTTTACAGTTGTGAGTACACAAAAGAGTTCATTCTTATATTTTATTTATTTATTATATTATTTATTTGTATTACAACTGCAAACCTACTTTTGCCCTGTATATCAGAATTCTGCAAACAGCTGTATATAAAGTGTGATATCCATATAATAAAGATTTAATTGATGTCTTGGGCTGCATCTCCTTTGTGAAATCAGTCATAACATGTTACCACAGGCTCAGATGAGAAAATTAAGTGAAGACAAAACTTTTGATTCTTTCAGTATTACCTTCCCATTTTAATACTAACAATTATCTATGGGCGATTCACTAAGATACTGGTGAACAAGAGTCACTGTATAATCTATTAACTGGTAAACATACTGGGGAATAAGCTCTCTTTATAGCGGTGAGATGATCAAAAATTGAATTTGATAGAGTACCGTGAATGGCACTAAGATGTCCTACTCAAGCCTCCTTTGGATTAGTTTTAGGGTCGATGTTAAGAGTTGTAAGAACAAAATTTGCAATACAAAAGAGATTTCGCATGTGCTCCTGTAGTGCCTGTGCAAACCCCAAAGTGCAAGGCATGCCAGCTGGGGATTTCCCAGGAGAACATGAGGTCGCTAAAAGAAGGATTTTTCTCTCTGTAATTTCTGGTTGTGGAGCCCTTGAAACAAATGTGAATGAAGAGCCCTGATAAGAGCAGGTGACATGTCCACAATAGTTAGGACAAATGTCTAGGAAAATAAGAACAAGAGGGAGCTTTTGGCAAAGGTAAGCCATCAGTAGACACAGTTGTGGGGGGCGGGGCTTAGACCCTGTCATGAGCGAGGCTTCAGATGTTAGCGAGGGCTGTGTACAACAGTCCAGTATGGAAGCGTCTTAGGTAAGATTCTTGTAAGTTTTTGGCCAGGAACCTTAAACTTGCTTCAGTCTGTAGCTGTAATTTTTGTGCCAAATAATATATATAGATTATAACCTGAAGTATAAAACAAATGGTATATAAGTTTATACTAATATAAATAAATTATTGAGTAAATAAATAGGGCAGACATGACAAATCTTTCTTACAGAAAAATTAGAAATAATTTTTGAAAAAAATTCCTTTCTAGGAGATAAAGCTTAATTCTTCTCCCTTTTCATGTTGTCTGGACTTAGTGACAAAACTTGAAAGATCTTAACAAAGTGATGAAGCTTAATGTCTCAATAGGAAGTCGTGTTGATATCATGTGCCTTCTGACATGAGGAAATGAGAAGCACAATTCATCCATATGGGATCCGTACCTCTAGCCTAACCACGAAAAGACATCAGAAAACCCCAAAATGAGTACCTGACCAGTGCTCTTCAAAACTCTCAAAGGACAAGCACAAAATACACACACAGTAGGTTAAAAGAAACTACAGAAAAAAGATGACTACATGTTAAGTGATATCCTATATTAACTATAAGAACAGAAAAATGACATCAGTGGAAACTGGTAAAACAGGAATGTCTGTAGTTTAGATAATAGTAATACATGAATATCACTTTCTTAGTTTTCATAAACATACCATGGCTTTGTCAACATCAAGGGCAACTGGATGAAAGGTGTAAGGGGATTCTCTCTACAACCTTTTCAACAGTTCTCTAAATCTAACAGTATTCCAAACAAAATGTTTGTCAAGTGTTTATTTAAAACAGAAGCCGAACACGGAGGGTTAGGGTGGTTGAAGTAGGGGTAGGGTCTGTTTGGAGTAAGTCATATTTGCCTTTGCTCATGTCATCCTCCTCGTCACAACAGAGAGGACCAGGTTTTTGACTACAGGCTAAAAGAATAAAACTTTCAAAGCTCTTTTGGAATCACTGCTATTTTTACACAGTAGATTTTATGTGTTTTTTAATTTTTTATTTAAAATTGCATTAATTTAATTAACTAAAGTTTGAGGTGAAAATGGGCAAATCTTGCCATTCTGTTAAGTAGCCCTGTGTGCACTTGATCTTGTTTAAGTAAAACACTTTGACAAACTCACCTGGCCCAATGACGTCTGGCCACGGTGAGGCCAGTCCAATAAATCACAACTCCACTTCTGGAATTCTCCCTTTTTGTAAATTTGTTTTGTTTTCCCTTCTGGCTCTGCACCATCTCACTCTGGTTGAAAATCTGGTAGATTTTGTTTGTTGGTTGGTTCCCCTAGAAAAGAATTGAATGTGTGCTTCACAGATGTTTCCTTACATTGTCCTGGGGAGGTACAGATGTCCAACTCTGCTTATTTCTAACAGAGCAGAAGTATTCTCAATATACTTTGGCTGCTGTTTTTCTGGAATATTCTTAGTTAACACTTTTTAAAACCCAACCACATGCAGTTGAACATGGATCTGTCTATTACAGTATTTAAGAGAAAAATCTAAAAATTAGGGTTCACTTTTAACAAATGCATTAATTTAATATTAAAATGTACTGATCACACTTTTAGGGTAGCAAACCCATTAGGTTCTGTCAATTGAACTGCATATAAGAAGCAGAACCTGCCTCACTGAGTACATAGCCTAATTCAGAAAGAGACAGGTGAATAATTATAATTTTCCATAAATAATGTACTTGAATATGGTCAGGTAAATATTGTGCCAGGGAAAAAAATACCCGAATGACAGCATAAGCAGCACAAACCTCCTTGAAACTACATGTAAGCTGAAATGTAACAAATGTGTAGGCATGTGTCAATACATATTATTACCTAACTTCTATTTGAAGATTATTTTGAAACCTTGAGACAATACTTACTCTGTTGTTTAAAATCTGCTTTTGAGAACACATAATGATGTGTTTTGGAAGTAGGTTCTTACACCATGCTCATCAACCACAAAAAGCAAATGACCAAGTTTATATATCTATGATGTAACATTCTATGTGTGTTTATATACGTACACATCTACACGTATATGTACATATACACATGATCATGTGCACACACATGTGACCACACATATCAACGTGGGAATCCTGACATCTCTATCACCTCAAAATATAATCACCATTAATAATTTCATATACAAGTCTATCTGTATCCTATGATTAGCAAGTTGTTTATAAATATCATAATAATATGTGCAATGTGCAAAAACTGAGAGTGTCAAATGAAATTGGGGTAAACAAAGGGCCTGGGCTACTTTATGGGCATGACTTACACGTTCTCACAGGGCTTACATTCATAAGGCCTCATATTTGGTTTAATTCTCTGCTGTCACCTCTTGAAATTATTGACAATTTTATGTTTGAATTTGTGTTTTGAAAATGAGGTCAGGTGAGGAAACGGAACAAGTGGGAAAGCAGAGGAGAGGTGTGCAATATGGTTGGCAGCCACTCCTTGCCCCTCACTCATGTATAGTCTTCCCAGAGCCCTGCAAGAATGACGCAGAATTGTGGTGCCACGTGACGTGTGGGGTTCGGCGAGACTCAAGGCAAGGGTAAGGAAGTGTGTGACCTCTGTGACTGAACAAGCATAGACAAAGACAGCCTCAAGAGGCCCTGCTTTCCATTCCAACTGTAACTTTCTTTGACCACAAAAAGAAGGCAAAGGCATTTGAAGAGACACAAATAGCCAAGGGAACATATCATATTCTTCCTTCTTATTGTTACTTTTCTGTATTAGCTAAATAACTACTTAGACTGAAATGATGACACCAAATGAAGGATAAAGATAGGGCTATCCACAGTTACTTTTCTTTTCAGTCCTTCCTTATGAATCGATAGGCCAAAGGTAGATTGTTGGTAAAATACGACAACTTGAATCATATGCAAAATAAAAAGTCATGTTAATTTAATTTTGTGCAGTTCTGCTGCCTTAGAAATGATGAACTATGTACATGTAGAATGAGCTAAAATGTGTAATTTTGGTGAATCCACATATGAATTAGATGATTTTTATATTTTCCTTAAAACTATAATTGTACAATATAGTGTTGAACAATCAAAGTTAATGGTAATGTCTTAAAATTTTAATTTTGCTTTACTTAGAATAGCACTAAATACCAAATAAAATATACTGTGCTAATTAGAGAGCTCACAAAGGAAAATGCTTTACACTTTAGTACTTTAACAGTGCTTCTTTGAACTATTGGCTGTTACTCTTTCATATATACTACCATTTGAACAAGGGGAATCAGATTTTCCTTTTGCACTGGGACACATGAACTAAGTCGTGACTATAAAAAGAAGAACATTGACTCCGTTTGTAATAACTATTACTCTATTGTTTTATTAGAAAGGCTTTGCATATGAGAGGTAGTATGAGACAGTGGTTAAAGTAAGGACTTTGAAGATAAACATGCCCGATTTTGATCGTAGTTCTGCCACTTATCACCTGCATGACACTGTGAAATATTGAAATTGTGTAACCCCTCAGTTTCACATTTGTTTTCTTATCTGTAACAATAAGCCAGAACAATAAAATTACCTCCCTTACAGTTCCTGCTTACTTAGAAGTCTATAAACTTGTAACAATGTGACTAGGCCATGGTGAGTGCTATATAAATTATTTGCTTCTATAATTATTATTCTACAGATGTATAGAACTGTTCCCAGACTGTTTAAAAAATCAGGAAGACATGATGAATGAAAATCGATTAGAAATGAGTTGGTGAGTGAAGACTTGCAAAGACAGAAAGGGATGAGATCATCATATTACAGAATAGTGTGCAAAGTGAAAATTTGTGGGAAATGAATTGATACAAAATTATCTAGCATTAAGTAAAAGTTGATTACGGACTGAATGACCACAAAATGTCCATTCAAATCATGGTTAAATTGGGGGAAATGATTTGTCAAAAGCTTCAGAATGTGGAGAAAATGAGAGTATTACAATAAAACTTGGAAACATGTGACAGGTAGTGTCAGATAGAATTCAGTTCCCCTTCATAGCAGGTAACCAGCATTGACTGAGGTAACATGCCTAAAGGTTATCATACTATACAAAAGATTCAACCTCATTTTTGTGAATTATATAGCTTATAAAGTTTCATATAACATAAATTTAGGAATATAACAGAAGAAAAATAAAAAAGTGAAATAAACTCATAAAAAGACAACTGGGTCAAGAAAGAGGTCACTTTATAAATATTTACAGTGAGGCTCTTGCCTTATAAGGATAATAGTAAAGGAATTAGAAATAATGTTCAGGAAGATGAGGAAAGGGGAGAAATCTAAGTCATATAGAAATTGATTCTCCCTATAGATGGTTTTCAGGAGAAATGATTTTTAATGAGAAAAATATTTCATTAGACCAAATGTGGAGAATTGTCCATTTTTAAAACAGAATGTGCAAATGAGTTCTAGGGTATTGCATCTCAAAAATCACCCAAATCACGGCAATTTTATTTTGTGACAGAGAAGGATTTCCTTTAAAGCTAAATAAGCTTAAGCTTCAGAGACTATTTCACATGTCTCCCAAACTCTACCTATTTGTCTAAAAGGCTTACAAAATAATGCTTGAAAATTCACAAAGGTAGGCTATTTAATAAATGTCTTAAAGATCGTGTTAAAAGTATATATGACATATATGTTAAAATGTCATGTTTGTATTTGTCAAAGGACATGCTTATATGTCTCCTCCCTCTTCCTAGTACTTGACAACACCTCCCCATGATAGGGTATCTTCTCAGTAGTTGTCTAGGTAACTAACTCTCCCTGCAGCCTACTCTTCATAAGCTCCCAAGACCCACATTTTTAGGTATATTCACAGATAATACTTTGTGACAAGAAAGACAATTTAAGCCATAAGCCTAGTCTATAGCCCCAGTCTTGATTACTGATAATAAAGCTGGTATTTTTATTATGATTGGTATTTTGTATCTAGTTCCTAATAGCTGAATATCTGTAGTGAGATGCAGAGGTATGATTTAATTTTATCTCAAACACACAGTAATCTAGCGTTCAAGATACCACAGAGGACGGGTCTGTCTCAACTGAAGTTTTTGTCCACTTCTTTCTTTATTTTTAAGTCAAGTGATACAATTTTTGATCCAAGAATAAATTTTACATTTTTCCTACATCGATTCAAGACCTTCTCACTTCACCACTGTTATCAGTATTTTATTTTCCATTTCACTTTTTGATGTTATTTCTTAACATCAAATATGATGGTTTCTGAGAAATCTTGTGTTTCTCTTGTTTCTTATATTATTTCTTATTTCATATGCACATACATACCTCTTTTTAATAGCTTATAAATTCATTAATGGCAGTACCCAAGACCACATTATTTATGCCTGTTCTCAAGAGTTTTGCATACAGTGGGCATTCAATAAGTAGATATATAATAGTTTTTTGGTAGACTACAGGTTGCAGTTTTCTTGGGTTCGGGACTTTGTTGCTGAATCTCTGTATTAACAGCTCTTATTCCTAAAGTGGCATATGTGAGTTTAGTTAAATTCACCAGCATTTATTTGAGGAGAAAAAACATGGGTTTCATATTAGTGTCTGAAACTGCAGGTTTGATGTCATAATTAGAAATCAATTTTTATTTTGTTTTGTAACCCCTATTCAAATAAAAATAACATCTTAGATGTGCTTTAAGATGAGCTTAACTATAATAACTTAAGAATATTTTTTCTTCCAATTCTTTAATTAAAGTGTATATCAATAATTTAATTTTTCTTGTTACTTTAACATTTTCCTACTTTAAGTGCAACCAAAAAGAAAATAAATGTTATTTAGTAATGTGGGGATGCTTTATCAAACAAAGTTTAAGCCTCATTTTTTAAACTCAGGAGGTTTAGAAAACTCAGATGGGTTTAAGAATTCAAATCTTGTTATTATTAAATGAACAGTGCTTTTCTTCCTTGTGTGACCTTAAAAGAACCTCTATAGTATGTGTATCAATCCTTAATCTTTTTATTGCCTTTTATGCTACTACATAGATATTAAAAAGAATACATGCTACCATTAGCATATATATATATGTGTGTGTGTATATATATGTGTGTATATATATATATATATATATATATATATATATGAACTTCTGCTGCCAGACATGATGAAGTAACAGCAACCAGATTTACCTTCCCACTTTAAAAACTTAAAAAATATCTTTCTTGAAGTCCTCCAAGATTTTCCTTATATATTTGGGTCCTCCTATGTTGGGTGCATCTATGTTTATAATGTTTATGTATTCTTGATGGATTCTTCTCTTGAGTATTAAGAAGTGTCCTTCTGTGTCTCTTGCTATGGCCTTCGTTTTGAAGTCTATTTTGTCTGATACAAATATTGCTACCTTGGTTTTTTTTATCCTGTATGTTTGCTTTGAATATTCTTTTTCAACCCTTCACTTCCAGTCTGTGTGGGTCTTTTGTTCTGAGGCGGGTCTCTTATAGGCAGCATATGTGCAGGTCATGTTTTCTTATCCATTCAGCTACCCTTGTCTTGTGATTGGGGCATTTAATCCATTTACATTTAAGGTTATTATTGATAAGTACTTATTCATTTTCCCCCTTTGTACCAGTGTTCCTCTCTCTCACTCTTTTTCTTCCTGTTCTTAAAGCAGTCTCTTTATCTCTTGCAGAGCTGGTTTGATCGAGGTGTATTCTTTAAGGCTTCTTTTGTCTGGGAAACTTCTTATTTGGCCTTCCATTTTAAATGAGAGCCTTGCTGGGAGAGTAGTCTTGGTTGCAGGCCTTTGCTTTTCATTACTTGGAATATTCCTTGCCATTCTCTTCTGGCTTGTGTTTCTGTGTAGAAATCAGTTGTTAACCTTATTGAGGCTCCCTTGAATGTTATGTCCTGTTTCTCCCTTGCTGCCTTTAAGATTCTCTTTTTGTCTTAGAATTTTGCCATTTTAATTATGATGTGTCTTGCAGTGGGCCTCTTTGGGTTCCTGAATTTGTGTGACTTTTTCTTTCATCAAAGTAGGGAAGTTTTCCATCATTACTTTTTCAAACAGTTTTCTACCCCTTGCTCTTCTTCTTCTCCTTCTGATATCCCTAATATACAGATATTATTATGTTTCATGTTGTTCTGCAGTTTCCTTAACCCCTCTTTATTCTTTTTGAGTCTTTTTTTCCTTTCCTTGCTCTTTTTGGGAGTTTTTTTCTACCTTGTCCTCCAGCTTGCTGATTTGATCCTTTACTTTATTTAGACTGCTCTTGATACCTTCTACTGAGTTCTTCAATTCAGAAATTGTATTCTTCATTTCCTCTTGGCCCTTGTTGATAGTTTCTGTGTCTTTTTTCATGCTGATATAGTTTGCAGTTAGTTTCTCATAGTTTCCCTGTAGTATTTGGTGATTCTCAATAAGTTCATTGAGTTTCCTTATAACCATTATTTTGAACTCAGTATCTGATAGTTGACTTGCCTCTACTTCATTTATCACTCTTTCTGAGGATTCCTCCTTTCCTTTCAATTGGAGGCTGTTTTTTTGTCTTCCCATTATTTGTAAGGCTCTTCTTGTTAGCCTCTGCTTCTTTAAATTGATCTGTTTTGACTCCCTGACTTTGTGGTGTGAACTTCTATGGTAGGAGACCAGTGAGATTCAGTGGTGCAGTCTCTTTGATCTCCTAAACTTTATGCTCTTGTGATGCCCTTTAAACCATTTATCTTGGCTCTCTGGGTGCTATTGGGTTTTGACTGTTGTTGGGTTGTTATTTGGTGGGTTTTCCCTCCAGCTGGTTGATTGAGGGTCACTCTGCCCACCACGTCTTGTATGCTGTTGTGCAAGTGCTTCCAGAACAAAACCACAAAGTATACATAGAAAATCCTATCATCTCCACGAAAAAGCTACTCGACCTAATAAGTGAATTTGGCAAACAGCAGGATACAAAGTCAATATTCAAAACTCAAAGCTATTTTTGTACACCAACAATGAAATATCAGAAACAGAAATCAGGAAAAAAAATCCTATTTGACATAGCAATAAGAAAAATAAAGTACCTAGGAATAAATCTAACCAAGGATGTAAAAGACTTGTACTCAGAAAACTACACAACACTGAAGAAAGAAATTAAGGAAAACACAAATAAATGGAAACATATACTGTGTTCATGGATTAGAAGAATTAACATCCTCAGAATGTCCATACTACCCAAATCAATTTATAGATTCAATGCAATCCCTATTAAAATACCAATGACATATTTCACAGATGTAGAACATATCACAAATTTATATGGAACCATAAATGACCCCAAATAGCTGCAGCAATTCTAAGAAAAACAAAATAGGAGGGATCATAATACCTGATATCATGTTATAATACAAGGTCATGATAATCAAAACAGTCTTGGAACAGCATAAGAACAGACACATAGTTCAACAGAACAGAATAGAGAGCCCAGAAATAAACCTGTCTCTATGGTCAATTAATATTCCACAAAGGGGGCAGAAGCATAAAATGGAGTAAAAATAGCTTCTTCAACAAATGGTATTGGGAGATCAGGACAGCTATACACCAAAAAATTAAACTCAACCACCAACTTACACCATACACAAAAATAGACTAAGGATGGATAAAAGATTTAAATGTAAGTGGTGATACTATAAAAGTCCTAGAGGAGAACATAGGCAGGAAAATCTCAGAAATTTCATGCAGCAATATTTTCACCAACATGTCCCATAGAGCAAGTGACATAAAGGAAAAAATAAATGGGACTTCATTGAATTAAAAAGCTTCTGCACAGCTAAAGAAAACAGCATTAAAATGAAAAGGGAACCAACCATATGGGAAAATATATTTGCCAATGATATCTCAGACAAGCGTTTGATATCCAAAATATATAAAAAACTCACACAACTTCACTCCAGGAAGACAAAAAAAAAACCACAGTTAAAAAATGGCACAGGACCTAAACAGACACGTCTCCAAGGAGGGCATACAGAGGGCCCAGAGACATATGAAAGGATGCTTAGTGTCACTAGCCATCAGAGATGCAAATTAAAACCATTATGAGATACCAATTCACACCAGTCAGAATGGCCATCATAAACAAAGCAACAAACATCAAGTACTGGCACATTTACAAAATTATGACACAGTATGCAACAGAAAGAAAGAATGAGCTCCTACTCTTTGTGACAGCATGAATGGACTTGGAGAGCATTATGCTAAGTGAAAGAAGCCAAGTTGTGAAAGACAAATGCCATATGATCTCACCTATAAGTGGAACCTACTCAATAAAACAAACAAGCAAGCAAAATATAACCAGAGATATTGAAATAGAGAACTGACAGTAACCAGAGGGGAGGGGAGATAGTGGGGCAGAAATGGGGGAAGGGTTATCAAAGAACATGTATAAAAAGGACACATGGACAAAGCCAAAGTGGAGAAGAATCAAGGGTGTAATGAGTCGATGAGTTAGGCAGGTGGGCCATGGTGGAGGAGGGAATGGAGACATCTGTACTTGAACAACAATAAAAAAAGAAGAAGAAAATTAAAAAATAAAGAAGTAGGAAAAACTTAAAAAAAATAAAAACTGAAAAAATAAGGAAAATATGTGAAGCAGCAGTGTTCAGATATTAGACAACCCTGCAATTACCCCTAAGAGAAAACATTTAGAAAGCAATCAATCCGTTACTATTAAATTTAGTATAGAAAATATGCATTCAGTAAATTTTTGTTTCATGACTTTATTGCCCTGAGTAAGCTATGGCTTGGCAATTACATTTCTTCTAAACTAAACATGCAAAAACAGGGAAACCATGGACCAGTGCTTTCATAGAAACTTAGGATAATTTTTTATTCCATAAACTCAAATAAGGATGCTTTCAGAAAATTCTTTGCAGGCTATACTTACTTCCACATTGAAACATCATTTTAAATGCATCAAGTTTTTCAATCATTTCATCAGATAAAAAGCATGAGGATTATCAGGAGAGATGAGCAGAACCAGCTTGTAAATGGCTCTGCTCCCTTAATTTAGAGGTTTTATTCTGTGATCTTCCACCCCATGATTTCATCTCTTTTTGCTACACTCCTGTAGCTGAGTTATACAGCCTATGCAGTCAACACCTAAGCTCATCCCTGTGTTTAAAAATTCCCACATTTTGTTCAGGGCCATGAGAGTTTTTCAATGTTCACACCAATAAATATGATGAATAAAAATATTACATAGATTCTACAAAGCAAATGAGCAAGAATTCCATTTCTATCTAAACTCCAATCACAAAAGAAGGTGGACATATTTTAACATAAATAGAAATAGACTTAATCCAAGAGGTGTTAACTGTGATCACCATAATAAATAGCAAGCATGTACATTACAGAAATCCAAGTAGATACATTTGAAATTTTCACTTTTTCCATATAACTAAGTACACAGTATAGCTCTGTCCTGTTTTCTTAAGTTATTAAGTTATAAAAGCAAAAAGGCATTATAATCTCTAAAAATGTTATTCTGTCCGGCAAGCTTAGCTAAAAGATACTGAAACTGCTCACATTAAATATAAACACATATTGTGATAATGTTTATATTGTAACATTTCCCTCTATTAAAACTCTGACATGGCCATTTAAAAATCATTCTTTTTGCAATTTGTGAATTTTCAAATTGATTTGAGATTAACAGTGCTAAATATACATAGCAAATATATAGATTCTTGTAAGATGAAGAACGTGGCTATTTTTCTAAAGAAACTGGATCTCTGACGGTTTTACAATTGTTCACTGAGGAGCTTCAGACGAAGGACTGCTGTGATCGAGCCCTCCCATCTCGTCCAGCCTCTCTACTATTAGCAAATATTCATCTAGATAATCTTTCACTCTCACTTTCAGGCCCTTTGCCAGCAGGCAATATGCTTAGAAATACCTATTTTCTCCTTTCACCAGGCCATGAATTTTTTATCAGACATATCCAAAATTTTCATATCATTCTGGACATTTCCTAGTTTAACTAGAAAAAAGCCACCAGATAGCCAAAACGATTATGCCTGAAGAAAGAATTCACATAATAGTTCCCCTGGCACTTCATTCTAAATATGTGCTCTTTAGGTCCTCCCTCTAAAATGTACTTTGAACTGTACTTTGAACTGTACTTTGAAATGTACTTGTACCTAAAGCTTATTTCACTGCCTCTGTATTTGTATCACATTTTATTTGGTTCATTTAATGTCTTTTATTTGTTTGTACGAATGGTCTTCCTTAGATATATTGGATTACTAGAAGCCAAGAACTTTGTCTAGAACTCAAAAAAGGTCCATTTCTCTTTTATCCTTAAGAAGATGCTCATGTAATATATTTTGATGTAGAAGAACATATATCAATCTATAGCATTAGTGGAGATCATTTCTAAACCTCCAGGGAAGCCACAGATATACTCAGAGAAAAATGCTGTCATGAGATTTTTCAATACATTTTAAAGAAATTAAAACAAAATAAACTGGTTGTCAAAAGTAAGCAAATTTCTTTTGCCCCCAAATGCATATTTTTAGAGGCTTACAAGTTATTTTACATGTTCTATTTCTGATGGGTTGATTCAAAAATGTAACAATCACTGTCACTTATTATCAGTTAAAATGTTGAATTGAAGATTTTATCCATAATTCCACATGGAGTAGTTATCTTTCTAAATTGAAACGAAGAATTTTACTTGTTTTCCATTTGTTTTTCTCTTTTTTGGTAGAGAATGAGGATTGGTTGCTACAGCAACGGATTTATTCTCTGAGCACCTTTGTGCTTTCATCAGACACGCAGTGAGCTCTGCCTGCTGAACGTCTGACTTTTACAACCGTGGCTCACTACGAAACCTGCAACAATTCCTTCCCGCTGCCCCCAAGGTTAATACAAACCATGTAGTACTGAAGCAAATGTGGACAGCAAAAACAATTCTAAGGGAGAACAGAATAAAGCAAATAATTACATTTTAAAATCTGTAGTCAAAAATATTAAACATTATCTGTAGTTGTTGGGTTTGCAAAAGATTTTGGGTATTGAAAAAAGAATGTCAGGTTTTTTTCTTTTTCTTCATTTTTCTCCATCACTGTTCAACCAAGTTCTGAACAAATATTCAGAACTAAAATATTATATTGGATTTCAATCACTTGGCTTTTCAAGTAGAGGATTTGACTCAAATCAGGGAAGGAAGTTAAACTCATATGTTTGGATTTCCACTCCATGAGCTACTTTTTTTGTATTTGACTGATTGTTAACTTCTTAAATATGTTTTTTCTCACAATACCTGACTTCAAATTATACTACAAAGCAATGATAATCAAAACAGCATGGAATTGGCAGAAAAACAGAAACAAAGACCAAGAGAACAGAATCGAGAGCCCAGAAATAAAACCACATGTGCATGGGAAAATAATTTTTGACAAAAGAGTCAAAAACATATAGTGGCAAAAAAAAGAAAGCCTCTTCGATCAATGGTGCTGGGAAAATTGGAAAGCCACATGCAAAAGAATGAAAGTATAGTTTGTCCCCACATACAAAAATAGGGGAAAATTGGGATAACTGTCACAGAACGACAACAACAAAGAATTCAAAACGGATCAAAGAGTTCTAGCAGGGCAGCTCAGTTGGTTAGACAACCATCCCAATACACCAAAGGGGATCAAAGACCTACATACAGGATCTGAACAGTAAATTAACCATAGGTATTAAACTCATAAGCCTTGGTCTTAGAGAAGATTTTATTAATTTGACCCCAAAGGCAAGGGGAGTAAAGGCAAAAATAAACAAATGAAACTATATCAAAATAAACAGCTCATTGATTCTGCATTAGAATCACACACAATAAAAGAAAACCATCACCACTACCAACAAAAGAAGGCAACTGACCAAGTGGGAGAAGATATTCCCAAGCAAGAGTCTGAAAAAGGGTAAATATCCAAAATATATAAAGAACTCAATACCAAATGAACAATCCAATTAAAAAGTAAGCAGAGAACAGACACATCTCCTAAGCAGATACACAAATGGCCAACAGATATATGAAAAGATGCTCAACTTCACTAGCTATTAGGGAAATGCAAATCAAAACTGCAGTGAGATATGACCTCACAGTTGTTAAAATGGATCTTATCAAGAAGACAGGCAATAACCAGTATTGGAGAGGTTGTGGAGAAAAAGGAACCCTCATTCACTGCTGTTGGCAATGTGAACTGGTCCAGCAACTATGGAAAACAGTGTGGCAGTTTTGTTTTGTTTTGTTTTGAATTAAGAATAGAGTTACCATATGACCCAGCAATCCCTTTCCTGCATATCTACCTGAAAAATTTGAAAACATTCATTCACACTCCTATGTTCATTGTAGCATTATTCACAGTGGCCAAAACATGGAAAGAACCACAGTGTCCCTCAGTCAGTGACGGGATAAAGATGTGGGACACATATACAGTGGAGTACTACTCAGCCACGAGAGACAAAGTAATGCTGCCATTTGCAACAACATGGATGGACCTTGAAAATAAATCAGTCAGTAAAAGCTAAGAACCATCTGATTTCACTCATATGTGGGGTATAGATCTGAAACTCATAGACACAGACAACAGTGTGGTGGTTACCAAAGGGAAGAGGGGGTAGGGGGGTAGTAAAGGGTAAAGGGGCCAATACATGGTGACAGATGATCTGACTTTGGGTGGTGGACACACAGTGTAATATACAGATCGTGTATTAAAGAAATGGACACTTGAAACCTGTATAATCTTATTAACCAATGTCACCCTGATAAATTTAATTAAAAATTTAGTTACAAAGTTGCAGAATATTCATATTACATTAGAAAACAAAGTGAGTAATCAAAGCTTTTGCTTTGTCAACTTTTAAAAGAGAAATGAGGTGAAATATGTTCAACTCAAAAGAGCCTCTGGAAAATAAATCAATGGAGTAGAAATGAAAAAATCAACAAAAAATTGAAACTAAAGTTGAGGAAAACTCTTGGAAAATAAAACACAAAGATCCATACGAATAAAGGGGGAGTAAATATGGAACAAGTCCAGGAGGTACAGTATTCAGGTACTTCCACCACTGTACTGATTCCATCTATCCGGATGACTCCCAATGGACAGTCTCTCCAGAGGCATCACTCCTGCTCTGCCTAGCTGCCAGCCCGCACCGCACCCCGCATGCTTCTTCCAGCATTGTGAGCATCGGCATGCTCCAGCTTCCCTGTTCATTGGAAAGCAACAACCAAAAGCTAATCTACTCCAAAAAACTAGAATAATTTCCTTTAATTAAGAAACTACAAGGGATCACTTCTCAAAATGCCATTTTAAAAGAAATTCCAGTCTTTTTCTGTAATCTCACTCCTCAAAGTCCTCACAGAACCTGCAGAATAACTCACATTGGTTTACTTTTTTATTACCAGTGTTATCTGTTAGAACAACATGGAAATACTCCTTCAGGATGGGTGCAGTGATTCATAATGTCCCATAATGTCAACTTACATGCCTTTGGGTTTTTGTTCCACGTATTTTCTTTGGATACAGGTAAAATTTTGGATCCTAAATATTTTATATGTAAAGATGCATCCTTCAGCATGGTTTTAGAGAAGAATCTTGAAAAGCCTCTAAAGATCAATCAATAATATGTTCATAAAATAAATTTTATACACACAAACACACACATACACATATATCCCTACCAAAACAGATTATTTAAAAATCACATTATAATATTCCATGACAGGCTCTATCTCTCACTATTTTACCAAGAGCTGTTACAAGTAACATATTAGACATATTTTTATTTCTTTTCCTCTTTATCAGTGTCATTTGTTTTTACTTTAAACATTTAAAAAATTTTTTTCTACGTGTTGTCCCACAGTGACCCTATGATGCTTATGGGTGGTTGAAGTATTTCAATTAGGTTTCTCATGTCCAAATATACCCATTTTCCATAAGTATATAGAATTTTATTATGAATAGGTTGAGAATGCTTTGTAACTACATTTTGCTTGAAAAAATGACTTGAAATAAATGGGAACTTAGAATCACATACATTATTAAGATAAAGCCACAGATTAAAAGGTACACCATAGCTTGGAGAAGTAATTAAAGAACAAAATCCATTAGGGGCAATAATTTTCTACTTCTTATGTTGAAGTGTCACTTTAAATTTGTTTTATCAGAGAAATGCCCTTGTATTCTTTCTCTGAGTTTCCTGACAAGTGCAGCAATATGACAAGTCCTTGGTGTCCTCCTTTCCAATCAGATAATTTATGTGCAGGTACCTTACTATCTCAAAAAACTAGCATCTGTCTGTTCATGAATTAATATATTAATACATCAAACGGTTTCAGACAATGTCTTCACAATGTGTTCACTTGGGCTGCTACAACAAACCAACCAGAGACTGGTGGCTTATAAACAACATTTACTTATCACATTTCTGGAGGCTGGGAAGTCCAAGGTCATTACATGGGCAGGTTTCTTGTCTGGTGAGACCCTGCTCCCTGACTGACTGCTGTCTGTTCATTGTAACCTCACATGGTAGCAGGGGTCCACGGTCTCTCCAGAATATCTTTTACAAGAGCATTGATTCCATGCAGGTGAACTCTGTCTTTATTAACTTCTCCATTATTTTAAATATTATATAACAAAAAGTTTGGTTTTTTTTCTCCCACAAATGTTCAATGAGTAGCATTTGACTTACAAGGAAAATTGACAATTATCTGGGTCAAGAGAAAGAAAAATTTACAAAAGCTGTGTCACACTAATAATGTAGAAGGAAAATCACTACTCCTCAGTAGTACATGTATAAAATAATTCATTTAAAATAATCAGTGCTTACTAAGTATAGTAAATATACCCCTTAGAACTGTGTGTGGAGAACACAACCGAAGATGAACTCTCATGTGTCACAGGCTTGCACAGTGCCCTCCCCTGGTCTGTAAGCATGGCCTATCATTTGCTTTTAGCTAGAATATAGTGAAGTGACAGGACAGTCACTCCCTCGATTAAGTTATGCTGCATTAGACTTTCCTGTAGACTGAGAGAGATTCCCCTGCTGAGCTTGAAGAAGTGAGCTACCATATTGCAAGAAAGTATCCAGAAGTAGTGGGCCATATGGTGAGCAAGGAATTGTGAGTAACCCCTAGAACTAAGAGCAAATTCTGTTTACAGCCTCCAACAAATAAGAAACTTAGTTTTACTACCGCAGGGAACTTCTCCACCGACAACCATGTGAGTCTGAAAGAGAATCTTGGCCTTCAGGAAGGAATGCTGCCCAGCCAACACTTTGTCGTTGTCCTTGACCCTGACCAGAGGGCCCAGCTACACAGTATCTGTAATCTGTGAGACAATAAGTGCGTGTTGTTTTAGGTTGTTACTGTTCATGATAATGCCCCACACAGCAGTAAAAACCAATCTATCTCATTACATTTTGCTGAAATACTACCACTGAAGGTGATTTTAAACCATGAAGTAAAAGCACCTGATTATGACTGTGTGTATATGTATGTCTATATTAAATGGCATATCACATATGGCATAAGGCTCTAAAACTAATTCTAGTTAAAATACCTCAAACTATTCATATTATTTTGACCAGTTCTTGTATTTTTGACTTGTAATGAAAAAAAAATCTGTGCTAAATTAGATGAACTATTAAGCTTAACAAAGGAAAACCAATATGTGGTTATCCACAAAATACACAGGGTGGGGCAAAAGAAGGTTTACAGTTGTCTGTATGGAGAATAATAATACAAGAATAACCTTTGTGTTTATAAACTCACAACTGTAAACCTACTTTTTTCCCCACCCTGTATTTGGTATGTTTTCTTGTTTATTTAATTTTAATTTGACGTAGCTATCCTATTAAAAGTACATTACTACACAAGGAAGCACTAGATAAATGATTACTACTAGTTCTACAGAAAGAATGTTGAAGAATGAAGCAGTTAATGAGGGATATGTTAAAATAAAAAGAAAGGGACAATCAGGAAGTGCCTAGGACCTTACTGAGTGCTGCCTTACAAGGTAACAAACAGGTACTGGCTACTCTTTAACATTTGACAAAATAATGTTTAATAATAGAAAGCTATACTTTTGTCTAGAGATTTGCCATCATCAAGACATTATCATTATGTTACAATGTGAATCATGATTAAATCAATATTTATTGTGTAAAATAACATACTCCTGGACACATTTTGACAAAAAATATTTAAAATGTTTATCACCAAGATTTGATTGTTACTTGATTGTGGAGTGTTTTAAAATTTTGTTTTCTAATTTTTAACTGGAAAGAAAAATGTAGAATTGGTACAGTAATAATTTAAAATCACTATTGTATTTATTTATTAAAAGGCAACTTGACATACTCCATTTTATATTTTTACTGTTGGTATTTATATTCATGAAAGGAAATTTAAGGTATTAGTTAGAAATTGTCTTGGTTTAAATTTCATAGATCATGAAAGCTGTTTAGTAAAATGCCCCTTTGATCACTGCATATAACACGAGAAATTATGAAATAGTGCGATGCAAAGTTGTATCCTCCTGACAAGGAAGGCTATTCTGCTTTGCACAGTTTGACAAAAGCAAGATTACATAAAGTTTTAACTATTTCTATTTTACTACAAGTTCCATTGGCTGGCTTTATTTTCCAGGCAGAAGGTAAGTTTTTTGACATTTAGAGAATTCCCTCAGCAACATGTTTTCAATGCATTGTACTCTGCCAGTTATGATGATTCCAGCTCATTAGACGCTGTCTGGAAAGAAAAGGAATGAAGCAGAAACACTCCCGACTGATGCATTATTTTTGGAGGATTGGCATTACATAATTAGCAAATGTTATTAAATGTCTTTAAGTATCATTAGTGAAGAAGAATGGAAAACTGTTTAATGATTACCCTTCTCTGTGCTTTAAATGGATTGATAGTGCATGAAGCCATTCAAAAATACAAAATATAAAAAGATAGGCAAGACCATCTGTTTTATGTATTCATTATCCTATACGTTTTATTTTGCATAGCTATTTTATTAAAAAAGAATTCCTTGAACTAATACAGTATTCATAAATAGGAGTATGTTGGCCAGGAGTATCTTTTATGTAGAACTTTATGTTTTCCTATTTAATTATATTTATTCTTTTCCTTTTTTTTCTAAACTGCAGTGTGTGGCAGTGAAGAATACAGTGACCATATTCATTCACATTCAATCCTTGACCCTTCCCCTTCTTCCCCCCATTTCCCCCCTCCCCCTTCCCCTCTGGTTACTGTCAATTTGTTCTTTATTTCCACGTCTCTGGTTCTGTTTTGCTTGCTTGTTAGTTTTGCTCACTAGGTTCCACTTATAAGCAAGATCAATGTGGGGGTGTGGGCAGGGCAGGGGAGAATAATGGGGGAAAATGGAGACAACTGTAATTGAACAACAGTAAGAAAGGCTAAAGCAAAAGAACACAGTGACCACTATTATAGTATGCAGCCACTGCTTGATTAGTGCTGAGACAACAACAGTTTCACCCACTGTCACTTCCGACCAACAGTACAATGCCAGCACAAAATAGAAGTCAAATCATATCTTGAGTTTTGTTATGAAAAATAATTTTGACCTTGTAATCCTGTGAAAAACATGGGGAACCCTGGAGGGTCTAAGGATCACACTTTAAGAACTACTCCATGAGCTAACATAGTACTTGGTGCAGTAATTAGAAAACTCATTATTTATAAAACTGCTTATTGTCTTTTATATATATTACATATATATCTCCATTTTTATATCTTAGAGGTAGTATAAATATGTCAGTGACTAGGAATATCAAAAGTTTCATCACTTCTATACTATGTTGGATCTAACCAGTATAAATTAATATTACTTGTAATTAATAATTTTATAATAGCCTAAATCCCAAATAATACATCTTCATTACTTCCACATCTCAGACCATATGTAGTAATTATTCTAAAAAGACTGTTTTATTTCTTTAATTTTTAAAAAAGATTTGTATTTATTTATTTTTAGATATAGGGGAAGGGAGGGAGAAAGAAAGGGAGAGAAACATCAATGTGTGGATGCCTCACACATAGCCCTTACTGGGGACCTGGCCCTACACCAGCCAGAGGAAATTGCCTAGGTATTTTAAAGCATCAAGAATAGATGCCAAAATTAGATAGTATGGGTGTGAATGGTGGCCTTCTCACATCTTGTTTTGTGACCATATCAGATATTTTTTAAAGATAGGCAAAATATTAAATTATTTAATCCATAACTGAAATAAACTTCTTTATAATCTATTATTCTTTCTAATGATCAGAAAAAAAATTAACTTGCCAGAATACCTTGATCTACTCTGGTTGATAAATGTCTTTCAGGTTAATTCAGTCTCTTTGGGAATTAATAGTGACCTATTTGTCAGTTTCCTCTTCTGCAGAGTTGATAACATTGTAGTAAAAATTAAATTAGAAATAACACAGGCAGTGAGGGACAAATACCATGTGATCTCACCTTTAAGTGGAAACTAATCAACAGAACAAACAAGCAAGCAAAATATAATCTGAGACATTGAAATTAAGAATAATCTGACAGTATCCAGAGGGGAGGTAGGAGTGGATATTCATCATTAGTTTTTTATTGGTTCCCCAAATATTAGTTTATTTGTTCCTCAAAAATTTGTTGCCAAATTCATTTATTAGGTCGAGCAGTTTTTTTGCAGAATCTATAGGATATTCTATGTACACTATCATGTCATCTGCAACGAGAGTTTGTTTCCTCATTTCCAATTTGGATGCCTTTTATTTCCTTTTCTTGTCTGCTTGCTACGGCTAAAACTTCCAATACTATGTTGAATAGAAGTGGTGAAAGTGGACAAACTTGTCTTGCTCCTGATATTAGTGGGAAAGATTTTAGTTTTTGTCCACTGAATAAGATGTTGGCTGTAGGTCTCTCATATATGGCCTTTATGATGTTGAGGAATGTTCCCTCTATTCCCACTTTGCTGAGTGTTTTTATGATAAATGGGTGCTGTACCTTATCAAATGCTTTTTCGGCATCTATTGATATGATCATCTGATTTTTGTATTTCATTTCGTTTATATGATGTATTACATTTATTGATTTGCAAATATTATACCATCCTTGCATCCCTGGGACAAATCCCACTTGGTCATGGTGTATGATGTTTTTAATGTATTGCTGGATGCGGTTTGCCAATATTTTGTTGAGGATTTTAGCATCTATGTTCATCAGCAATTTTAGCCTGAAGTTTTCTTTCTTTGTTATGTCTTTATCTGTTTTTGGGATTAGGATGATGCTGGCTTCATGAAAGGAGGACACAAGGACAAAATCAAGGGGGAGGGTAGAGGTGGGGGAGGGAGGAGGGAAGGGGAGAAAATGGAGACAATTGTAACTGAATAAAAATAAATAATTTTTTTAAAAAAGGAGTTTGGGAGTCTTCCATATTCTTGAATTTTTTGGAATAATCTGTGGAGGATAGGGATTAGCTCTCCCTTAAATGCTGTGAAGAATTCTCCTGTGAAACCATCTGGTCCAGGGCTTTAGTGTGTTGGAAGCATTTTGATGACTGTTTTTCAATTTCATCAGGTGTTATTGGTCTGTTCAGGCTTTCTGCTTCTTCACTGAGTTCTGGAAGATTATATTTTTCTAGAAATTTGTCCACTTCACATAGGTTTTCAAGTTTCTTGGCATACAGTTCTTTGTAGTAATTTCTTACAATCCTTTGTATTTCGGTGGTATCAGTTGTAGTCTCTCCTCTTTCATTTCTAATTGTGTTTGTTTGGGTCTTCTCTGTTTTTTTCTTGATGAGCCTACTTAAAGGCTTGTTGATTTTGCTTATCTTTTCAAAGAGCCAGCTCCTGGATTCATTGATTCTTACAATTGTGCTTTTAGTCTCTATGTCATTTAATTCTGCTCTGATCTTGGTTATTTCCTTCCTTCTACTTACTCCGGGATGTGTTTGTGTTGTTCTTTGAGTTCTTCTAGGCATATGGTTAGGTTGTTTATTTGAAATGTTTCTATCTTTTTTAGGTAGGCCTATATTGCTATGAACTTCCCTTTCAGGACTGCCTTTGCTGTGTCCCATAAGTTTTGCATTGTTGTGAGTTCATTTTTATTTGTTTACAGGAACTTTTTGATTTCTTCCCTAATCTCATTCTTCACCATTCATCGTTTAATAGCATGCTATTCAATCTCCATGATTTTGAGTGTTTTGGGTTTTTTTCCTTGAGGTTGGTTTCTAGTTTCAGTACCTTGTGGTTGGAGAAAATGCTTGATGTGATTTCAATTTTCTTGAATTTGTTGAGGCTTGTTTTGTGTCCTATCATGTGGTCTGTCTTTGAATATGTTCCATGTGCATTTGAAAAGAATGTGTATTTTGCTTCTTTGTGATGAAAGGCTCTATATATGTCAGTTAAGTCCATTTCATCTAGGGCATTGTTCAATGCCACGATATCTTTATTTATATTTCATTTGGAAGATCTATCCATTTTTGACAGTGGGGTGTTAAAATCTCCTACTATAATTGTGTTGCTGTCAATATCTTTCTTAAAGTCCTCCAAGATTTTCTTTATGGATTTGGGTGCTCCTATGTTGGGTGCATATATATTTACAATGTTTATGTCTTCTTGGTGGGTTCTTCACTTGAGTATTATGAAGTTACCTTCTGGGTCTCTCTTTATGGCCCTTTTCTTTGAAGTCTGCTTTGTCTGATATGAGTATTGCTACCCCTGCTTTTTTTTCTTGTCCATTTGCTTGGAAAACTTGTTTCCTACAATTCTCTTTCAGTCTGTATAGGTATTTTGTCCTGAGGTGGGTCTCTTGCAGGCAGTATATGTGTGGGTCATGCTTTCTTATCCATTCAGCTACTCTATGTGTTTTGATTGGATCATTTAATCCACTTACGTTTAAGGTTATTATAGATAGGTAGTTATTCATTGCCATTTTTTCCTACCTGTGTTCCTCTGTCTTTCTCTTTTCCTTCCTTTCCTTAAAGCAGTCCCTTTAGCATCTCTTGCAGAGCTGGTTTGGTGGAAGTGTATTCTTTTAGACTTCTTTTGTCTGGGAAGCTCTTTATTTGGCCTTCTATCTAGATTGAGAGCCTTGCTGGATAAAGTAGCCTTGGTTGCAGGTCTCTGGTTCTCATTACTGGGAATATTTCTTGCCATTCTCTTCTGGCTTAGAGCATTTCCATTGAGAAGTCAGTTGATAACCTTATTGGGGCTCCCTTGCATGTTACTTCCTGTTTCTCCCTTGCTGCCTTTAAGATTCTCTCCTTATCTTGGAGTGTTGACATTTTAATTATGATGTGTCTTGAAGTGGGACTCTTTGGGTTCATCTTGATTGGGACTCTGTGTTTCCTGGATTTGTGTGACTTTTTGTCTCATCAAAGTAGGGAAGTTTTCCATCATTATTTTTTCAAACAGGTTTTCTATCACTTGCTCTTCTTCTTCTCCTCTGGTATCCCTAATATACAGATAGTATTACGTTTCATATTTTCCTGCATTTCCCTTAATCCCTTTTCATTTTTTCTGAGTCTCTTTTCCTTTTCTTGCTCATTCTGGGTGTTTTTTTTCTACCTTGTCCTCCAGTTCACTCATCCAGTCCTCTGCTTCATCTAGCCTGATTTTAATTCCTTCTACTGTGTTCTTCAGTTCAGAAATGGTATTCTTCATTTCCTCTTGGCCCTTGTTGATAGTTTCTATTTCCTTTTTCATGTTGATATCGTTTGCAGTGAGTTCATTGTAGTTTCCCTGTAGTTTCTGGTAATTCTCTGTGAGCTCATGGAACTTCCTTCATTGCTTTGAACTCAATATCTGATAGTTGACCTGCCTCTATTTATTTCATTTAGCATTCTTTCTGAGGCTTCCTCCTTTCCTTTCATTTAGGGATTGTTTTTTTTTGTCTTCCCATTGTTTGTGAGACTCTTCTTGTTAGCCTTTGCTTCTGTTGATCTGTTCTGACTGCCTGGGTTTATGGTATGAACTTCTATGGTGGAAGACCTGTGAAATTCAGTGTTGCAGTCTCCTTAATCTCCTGAGCTCGTTGGTCTTGGGCTGTCATTTATGTTGGCTCTTTGTATGTCTTTGGGTTTTGATTGTTGTTGGGTCTTTCTTTGGTGTGTCCTTCCCTCCAACTGGTTAATTGAGGGTCACTCCATCCACCACGTTTTGTATTCTGTTGTGCAGTTGTGGATGGGGTGTGTTGAAGATGATTCTTCTGTGTGTACAAGGTTTTGCAGCTTCTCTCTTGCTCTTGTTCAGTTGTTTGTTGTGGGTAATTTCTACACCATTGGGTTGTATTTCCAGATAGGTCCTGGTTGAGGTTAGTGTGGCTTCCACTCCCTCCTTCACCTTCTTCTGTTGTTATCTGCTGGTGGTTCCTTTGTTGGTGGGTTTCCTCTTCCAGCAGGTGTACTCTTGTTCACTGCTCCCACCTTGCAAGTTCTCTGGAGTAGCAAAGTGAAATTTGTCTCACACTCTCTGTTGTTATGATGACCTCTCTTTGGGTCCAGCTCTGGTCTTTTCACAGCTCCAGGTTTTATTGTCTCACTGTCTGATTTTTTCAATGTTCTCTACAATTTTTGGTCTCCAATCTTCATATATTCTAGGATACCGTTGGCTGTTTGCTCTATTCCTAAGAAGATCGGCTTGGTGTTCCACCTGTGCACAGGGGTAAATGGACTCCACTCTCACCTATCTTGCTGCCATCTTCTCTCTGCTCTCTATCATTCCTGTGGGTACAGGTATAGGCAAGCTGGTCCTCTGCTCAGGGCCTCATGAGGCTGCACTGACGTGTTGCCCAAACACTAAAATAACTTTTAATTTAAATCTAAAACTACCTGGCAGTCGCTGCTACGGGGAAGAAAACAAAGCCACAAAGGCAACAGCTGGACCCTCCCAGCTCATCCACCTCCACCCATCTTGGCTTCCCTCTTCTTGTAGTTAATTTGATAAAGAAATCAGCTCGTATGCCCTGTAGCAAGTCCCTCTGTGTCGATGTCTGATTACTGTCTCTTTAGGGGGCAGTTTATCATGTTACCCTGTCTTCTTCTGTCAGACTTGTCTAATTCCTTATTTATGCTGAGTACTTCCTGAATATGCAGGTAAAGACTTGTTATCTCTAAAAGAGTTATTCAACTCTGTGGATTATTACAGAACACACACATGGCTTAAGTGGCCCTGCCACAAACATGCTGATCTCCTCCACAGATAATAGGAATAAACTCTATCTTTTATGGAACACATTCTGTTAACTTCTAGAAGCCTTCTTTCTGAAGTAAAACACTTGTAAGAGAGAATAAAGTGCAAGAATCAGAGTGAGGACAAAAGTCCGCCCTTTGTTCATATACTCTCCAGCTGGTATTTTATCAAACTTTAATCACCACTGTCTGCCCTATTGAATCAATCCAATTTTGGGATAAGCCGTAGAAGAGATGGACACAATTCCTTAAAGTTTAATAACTACAGTATTTCCTAATGAGTGATGACTATACTTTATTACAGAACCTTCCCTAGAAGGGCTTGTAGTTTAGATGGATCACTCACAGCTGAGAGCAAAAGGAGAAACAGTGAATAGAACCTCATTTTCTCAGGAATGAGTAGTCTGCACTTGGGTTAAACTCAACACATAACATTATTCATTTGTTTCTGCCCAGTTCAGATAGCCACATCTATATTTTGAATGCTGTTTTGCCCCAGTGTTGAGGCTCTGGCTAGAGACCAGTTAGTCTCTGTTCTAGAGCAGCTAAGTCCACCTCCCCAAACACTTCCCTTCTCAGGCTTTCACACTCAGGGAGCCATTATTCACCAGCCCAATCGTCCCAAGGCCAGGTGTCAGACAAGTACAAGCAGGCCCTTTGCCTAGGCTCCTACAAAATTATTGAAGGTAGCCATGTAACAGGGAACCCAGGAAAGCTTGCTAAACACCCGGCCCTTATGACATATAAGCCACCTTCTAAAGCTCTAGCTTGTTTTTGCCCTGTCTCCAGGGTCCAGCCCCTGTGTGGCTCTGTCTGGCAGCCTTCTCTGGTTTGGAGCTGTTAAGTAATAGAATGTTCTTCCTTTGATGTATCCGAGTGTCAGGATGTTTTGCCCTGCTATCCAAAGGATCCTTAAAATTTGTAAGACATTCAGTCAATTCCCATTTCTCTAATCTGATGTTTTTGTTTCTGTAAAAAAAAGCCCATTAGTTTATTATGTTCTAAACTCTAATGTCTGATTAGAAGTTAAAAAAACACAAAGAGAAAGAGCATACAAGACACAAACTAATTAACAGATGAGAAATGTCCTAATATTATTTTTGTCAGCTCACAACTTTAAAGAAACTAATTCAGTGGTATATTTATAGGAGCTGGACACATTTTAAGCTTTCTGTGAATAGTTTCTTAGGATACTATTTATATAACTTGGAGACATGCAGAAATATATGGTTTTTAAAACAAAGTTAAATGATGGGAATATATATTACATATATATTTCTTATGTATGAAAATAATCAAATTTAAATAGTAAAGATAAATTATAAATTTCCATACATGAATACATTAAAACACTTTCTCAACTATATTAATAGGTAAAGTAGATAAGCTGTAAAAGTTATTCTTTGTTTCCATGAGTTTTTAAAACTGGTTCAAGAGAAATATACTTTTGATAATTGCAAAACATTTTTGATACAAAATACTTTACCAATTATATGAACGCTAACTGAATCTGAGACTGCATTCATCTCAGTTTTAATAACACTAAATAACATTGTTTCTTTGTTACATTCTTAAGGCAAAACATTGTATCTCTTATAGCTTTACTTTGGTATCATCCAATAATAAGTTTTAGCATATTTTCATAGATTTATCAGATAATTGCACTTATAGTCATATTAATTCCTTTCCCAGAACTTTCAAAGTCCTGTTTGCTCCAGTCCCAATCTTTATAACCATTTCCAACTCATACTATTTTCCTCCTTACTCAGCACCCTGCAACTCCTGAGCGATGTGTTAGCAGTTCCTAGATTGTACCCAGCCTTCTTTCACTTGAGAGCAATGTTACTTATTGTTCCCTATGACTATTTCCCCATTCCCACAACACCAGCCCCAATTCTTGGAGTGCTATGTATTCCTTTTGATCCCTTATACCCCCTTGCACCCTGTTATCCTCTAGTACAAGACCCTGTTCATTTCCTTCACAGCATATTTCATGATATGTACTAGTATTCTTTAATTGTTTCCTCTCTGTAAATGTGACTAGTCTATGTTTGACACAGTACTTTTTGGATAATTCCACTTGCATAGGCAGCCAACTAATTTAATATTCCTCTTCATCCGTTCAAGAGAGGTCAACACAAACAGAATTTCTCTGAATCATCTCTACACTGCTGCTTGATGCAGCCTTCCATATATACCTCTCAGAATGCTGAACTAAGTTCTGTTTTTCTAAAAAGTCATGAAATTTCATGAGTTTATGCATTCATACATTTTCTTTGCCTGGAAACCCCTCACTACAGTGCTGCTAATCCTTCATCAGTTAGGTTCACCTTCTTTCTTATCATCCTATCCTTGCAGAATAGCCAGTAGGTAGCACAGCCTTCTGTTTGTTACATCATGACGTCATGAACTCTTTGAAAACAGGGACTCTGTGGCTGTTATACACAGACTAACAGTGTCTTTTGCATAGTAGCTGACACATTCTTAATCTTGATGGTATTAACTTTGCATAAGATTAGAGAACTTTCTTGACAAACACCACAAGCCTAAATGGGCCACTAATATTAAGGATTCTAGGAACTTGATCATGAGTCATTACATACTGTGGTAGACTAGAGGAAAATTCTTGCTCAGAGTAGTGCAAACTGAGACAGATTTAATAATTAGATTACTGTGTGGTGATTAAAAACAGTCTCTCTTACCTAAAAGCAGGAAAAAAAAAAAGACCTGAGTGGATATTAGTAGAAAAGTCAGTTCTCTTTGGTATACATGTTGTAGAAGAATTTAAACAGTTGCTTAGTAAGGATTGTTATTATGAAAACCCTAAGGAAAACTATTAGATTTCATATATATTTTCTAAACTTATATATATAGTAATCTGACACTATTTTCACTCCATAGCATAGATTTAATTGTTCTTAGGTAGCTCATCTTTTACTTATTAATTTTCAAATTAACCAAATACTTTTTTTCAAAATGATGGTCAGAGTGAAGGCTTTGGTACTTTACGCAGTCCTTTTAAATCTAGGGAAAGAAAATGACAGGGATAGAGAACTCTTCGACCACTAAATATGATAATTAGCACATGACACATAAGTGGTATGTAAGTGAATTTGATAATGACTACTTCATCGTATAATTTAGAACTAGATTTTCAAAACTGAAATATTGGGATTAGCAATATTGCAACTTGTTAACTTTTATTAGAGGAAGAACCTGGTTTTAACTTGAAGATTAAATATATTTCCTGATCTGCCTTTTGATTGTTGAGTATTTTTCTAATATCAAAATGAGCACCAGATACTCATCATAATTTTTTAAAAGTTCTTCCCTCCTCCCACCAGCTGTGCGAATTGTCAGGATTGGACTGCTTTGATAGCAAACTTAAGAATAGCTGTCTGGACTTCATTGCTTAATTTGTTATTTTTCTCCTTTGAATTCACACACATACAAAACATATTACCTATGGTTAATGTATTACAATTTATTTTCTTGTATAAGACTCTTTGATTCTGGCAAAAGTCCTATGTGGCTTTAATAAATTATTGGTAATAGCAATATATGATGCTATTGGTAATGTGTACTCACCATATGAATGGGATGTGTTTGTCATAAAAGAAATATTGCAGCTGGAAAATCTCAAATTAGTTTTAGTTTATGTCATAAATAATGTCTTTAAGTTGATGAATGTAGGTTATTAAGAAGTCAAATATAGGAAACAGTATGAAACTCTGGATTGAACATAAATAATTGCCTCATGATACATTACTGTTATGATGGTTATACCAATTTTCAAAAGCATCCTGTCTAAATCCCTTCATTAGATGCATATTAATTATTTATAAAAAATGAGAAAAATATTCTAACAAATTGAATGATGAAATGGAAAGCTTTAATGTATTGATTTTCTTTTTTTCCTTCTGTACCTTTTACTAAATATGTTTCTGTCTTAAATGTTTCAAAAAGTTGACATCTATTACATTCTCTAAATGCAATGCCTTCCAATATTTAAGTAACCTAATATTCAATGAAATAGCTAAAAGGACTCCCACTAGAAATGTTACAAATTGAACAAATAAAAATTTCTTGAACTATACAGGCAACAAATGAATATATTCATTTATCAGACTAAACATTTTGACTACCAATGATATGAATTTAAGAAGTTGATAACATTCTCGTGCTGCCAGTTTTTAGTTTGGAGATTACATTACTTGGTTTTCCTCTACTAATGTAAGAAGATTCACTTTAAATCTTAACTATTGCCACTGTATGGTTAGGTTCCTATTTAGAACTGTAATCTCACACTGTGAAAATGAGCCACTTTTGAAATATGAAGCAAACCCAGACGTATAGACACTAAACTACTTGGCCACTTCATTTTTAAAAACTAGGTAGATGTGCTCACACTAAAAAGCAGATTTGTGCATGGATTGGGAAAGTATAGGAAATGATTTCAGGATTCTTTATGCTAATGTGCAAGCTAAATATAGAAAAAGAAAGGAGAAAAGGTCTCATGTAATTAAATTACACATTTCATTGCCTAAATGAATATAAATTTCTTCTTAGAGAAGTATTTTTTAATCATTCAAACTTTTAAATTTCTTTAAAAGATACGATTATGCAAGATTGTAGAGTGAAAACTAATCTCAAGCAAGTAATAGAAAACTGCTTTTATTTTTGCAATTTCAGAAAACAGTTCAAAAAGATGTATATTATGTGAACAAAAAGTAAATGACTATAGTTATAGCTCTGTTCCTTTTTTCACTAAAATGTTTCCTTTAAAATGATCTAAGGAGAGAAACTTTTAAGTAAATTGAAAACTGAAGGTTATGATTTCTTCATGCTTAAATTTCAGTGAGTATAGTGTGTTGTATATAATTAAAGTCTTCCTGTGCTGTATGATTTTCAGGGCATATTCTGCATACATTTCTCACATCCCAAAGACCTATCCCACCACACTTTACTGAAATTACTGGTTGACTTAATTCTATTTATTTTTGTTCATTTTATACTGAATTCAATAATTAATAAAATTCTAAATGATATGAATTCAGGAACATTAAATATAGGTGATAATAATTCTATAAATGTTAATGGGTACTTTTCAATTATATTTAATAATTTTTTACAAATAAAGAGACCACCCAAAGTCTGTTCCCCTTCCGGCATCATGTATCAGACCCACCTGAGGTTTCTGATCCTCTCCCGAGCCCCTTCTCCTCCTGTGACTGTTCTGTTGTCTGTGTCTGTAGTGTGTTTATTTGTTGCTTTCAGTTTCATATTCCACATGAGGGAAATCATATGATTTTCGTCCTTTATTATATAAGTTATTTCACTTAGCACAATACTCTCAAGGCCGATCAGTGTCACAAGTGGCAATATATAATGCTTTTTTTGTGGCTGAGTAGTATTGTGTTGTATATATGTAACACACCTTCTTTTTAAAATTTTTAAAGAATTAAAAAATATGTTTATTGAGTTGAGAGAGAGAGAGAAAAGCATTGATGTAAGAGAGAAACATCAATCAGTTGCTGAACATATATGCCCGACCTTATGTACCCTAACCAGGGATCCAACCCACAGCCCAGGTATGCAGCCTGACCAGGAATTAAACCCTCAACACTTTAGTTCCCTGGGACAGCACTCTGAACAACTGCCCACTGGACCAGGGCCCATATCTTCTTTATCCAGCCATCCACCAAAAGACACTTAGAGCAAGGGAAGTTAAAAAAATAAATGAATGGGGCTATATCAAACTTAAAAGCTTGTATACAGCAAAACAATCCATCAACAGAAAAAAAAAGGCAACCAACAAAATGGAAGATATTCACAAATGATAGCTCCAGCAAGGGGTTAATAATATATATAAAATTATAAATATATATATATATATAAAATTATATGTATATATAATTCATACAACCCAACAATATCAACAACAATTCTTCACACAAACAATCCAAATAAAAAATGGGCAGAAAACCTGAACAGACATTTTACTCCAAAAGACATACAAATGGCCAACAGATATAGGTGCTCAACAGAAAAGATGCTCAACTTCACTGGCTATAAGGGAAGTACAAATCAACACCACAATGAGATACTTCCACACACGTGGTAGAATAGCTATTATCAATCTAAAAAGAAATAACAAGTGTTGGAGAGGATGTGGAGAAAAGTTGCCCTCACTCACTGCTGGTAGGAATGTAAGTTGGCTCAGCCACTATAGAAACTATATGAAGGCTTCTCAAAAATTAAGAATAGAGCTACTTTCTGATCCAGTACTCCCTCTTGGGTGCTACCCCCAAAATTTGAAAACATTTTTTCATAAAAATAGGTACCCCTATGTTTATTACACCATAATTCATGATAGACAAAGCATGGAAATGTGTCATTCAATGGATGTCTGCATAACCTTTATTTTTAAGGTGCCTGAATTCCTGTTATTTGTAACTTTAATAATTACTCTTGTTTGCAGTAAAAAAAAAAAAAAAAAAGACAAACCTAAATGGCATTCTATTTGCCAGGTATTTGAGGGAAAGAGTAATGAGAAATACCTTAGGACTATCAGAAATGCATATCATAAGTCCTGAAGAATTCATAGTTTTACCCAAAAGCCAATTTTTAAGAAATAAAGAAAAAAAGGCAAATTATTTTTTCATGAAAATTGCTTAATTGTATACTTTATGTTTGTACAAGTCTGCCATTAAAATTTTTTAAAAAGTATTTAAACTAAGTTGTATTATACAGTGCCAAAGGTCATGGGTTATTCTTATCAAACAAATACCTCTGAGCCAATTGAAGTTTCTAAAGAGGCTGGTTATAAATAGTCAAGTTCCCATATCTAGGAAGGTGGACTTTACTTGAAGATAAACTATGCATCTGAATGATTTACCAAAAAACTGAAAAACCTCCAACAACATTTAAATATGAACTCACTCTTAGAATATTGATGTGTTTTATCTTGAAATGTGAAAAATAAAATATAAGGTATATTCTTTCACAAAGTGTTTAAAAGCAGGAATAAATCAAAATAATTTCAGCTATTTAATGAACATAAACATTGAAGTAGATGTCATAATAACTATATTGTTTTGTTTACCAAATTCTGACCTTGTCATTTGGTGTAATTTAAATGTAAGATTACATGGAGATTTTAGTTTTTGGCAGTATGCCATCAAGGTTCTGTTGTTCTTCAAAAAGAATAAAGTTAGAGACATATCCAGAGGCCAAAAAATATATACACAAATAGGAAAGAAATTGAGCAAGTGTAGTTGGCAGCTGCCCAGGAACATGTATTAAATCTCAGTTGCCTATTTTTTTTCTAACAAGACCCAGGGAAAAGGAGGCAAAACTGGGACCCAATCAAAACGGGAAGTTAAAACCAAGAGTATCTGCTTAAAGCTGGACCACCCTCACTCCCCATGAGAAAACTGAGTCCAGCAATATGTAACCCACAAGAAAAGCCACCAAAAGGGTAGGCAGGTGAGAAAGTGTGCCATTTTGGCCATTATACTGGAAGATGGGAATACCAAAGGGTCTCCTCAGAAGCTATAATAAAAAACAGCCTTCAATGGGCACCTGGCTAGACTTCATAGGACTTTTATGATGTTAAAACCTTCCCTCCATCACTACAAGCTAAGGACTTAGTCAAATTGATCTTCCTTCTGTAAGTACAATATTTATGGAAACAAAAGAAAATTACCCATGTAAGAATAACTTCAATCCAGGCCTCATTATATTACTATAAAATGCAGGAAAACATAAATCTCTAACCTCTCTCTTCCCCTCCCCATCTTTTTCTTATACACAGACATAAATTCACATAGAAACAAACCACCATGAACAAAAATCAGTAGAAAAAAATAATTTCATAATCAGAACCAACAACTCAACAAATGCTTAGGCTAGTAATTGTAGGATATGAAGTAAGAACACTTACAATCTTGAAGAAACAGAAGACATGTATTAGAAGTGCAATAACAATGTTAAACAACACACTGGATATAGAAACATAGATAATTAAAAGATTTTTCCTTCTTTCTTGAAAGGTATTTTTGAAGCTGTCATTTCTGCCAAGCTACCATTAAGAGCTTCTCTTAATCTTTATAACCACAAATTTTCACTATGACATCTATATGTATAGTTTTATTGTATTTTCCAAACATGTATTGTATATTCCAAACATGGTTGGAATATGTTGGGTTTCATCAACTGAAGGTGTGTTTGTTTCAATGATTGTTAAGATTTATCCCTTTAAATAGTATCTCTTCTGTTTTAAATATTATCTCTTCTCAGAAGTCAACCAGGCCTTCAGACATCTCACTATATATATTTTTAAATTTTTATTGTTATTCAATTACAGTTGTATGCCTTTTCTCCCCATCCCTCCACCCCACCCCAACCAAACCCCCTCCCTTCCCCAACTCCACCTTCCCCCTTGATTTTGTCCATGTGTCCTTTATAGTAGTTCCTGTAATCCCCTTTCCCCAATGTCCCCTCCCCACTCCCCCCCTGGCTATTGTTAGATTGTTCTTAACTTCAGTATCTCTCTGCTGCATGAGAAAGAGATAGTGATCTCAATATATTTTCAATGTCTTATAACCTCTCGATCATGTAATTTTGACCACTGAAAATTTATGTGAATAAAGAATGAATCTCTCAAATCCTATCATTATTATGCATACACATTATGCATTATTATTAATATAAAGAAAAATAACTTTCAAATTTTAGCAAAATCTTACAATTTTTTCATTAAATATATTCATCAGAGATGCCAACAAAATAAAATGTTTAATATATTTGGTATTTTCAAAATCACTTATGACATCTTATCTTTATTTTCATATTTAAATAAACAGATATTAATCAGTGACCCAATACAATTTCTCTTGGGAACTCATGAAATGTAATTTTTTTCACTCATGCTTCACCAGCTCCCCTTCAGCAACCATCAGCTTATTTTCTATGAGTCTGTTTCTGTTTTGTTTTGGGCTTTTTTTTTTCTTTTTTAGTTTCCCCATATAGGTGAGACCATATAATACATGTTTTTCTCTATCTGACTTATTTCACTTAACATAATGCCCTCTAGATTCATCAATGTTTTTGCAAATGGTGATTTCATTTTGTATTAATTTTTTATTATTAACTAACATAATAAATATGTAGAATATCTGACAAGACAAGCCATGATAATAATAATATCCCATAAAACAATAAATTTATCCAGAATATATGTGATAGTTTTATGAAAAAGGAACTAATAATGCTTATGCATGATGAGAAAGGCCCATATATAAAACAATCAACAAGCTAAAGATTATATTTGATTATATTTGATGAAAATTGCTCTAAGAATATAAATAATTTCAAAAAGGAAAAGCATAATATTCAATCATCAGAAAACCAACATATCAATATTTCCAACATTTTGACTGTCCTTTAAAATAGACCCAGAGAAATGAATAAAGGGAATGAAGCTGATTAGAAAATATACACTCAGGAATGTTTGTACTTGCTCACACACTCTCTCTCATTGTTCTTCAGAGTTACTGAGAGTCAAAGATAAGTGAATGAATTGGAACTGAAGGGAAGGAGATTTCTACTGGGACATGAAGCATACGGAAGGTCACAGATATCTTCCTGAAGCTCTCAGTTGTGATAGTTAGATTTGCATGAAGGCACAAGTCTAACAAAGGTAATCCCGTAAGGACCCTCTCAAGGTTTTAGATTTTATTACACAATGTCATTTCATGATGGAAGAACATAGGATTTAGAGTAAGAAAGTGGGATTTGTGTTTCAAGTTTACCTCTGACTGCTACAAAACAATATCGGAGTGAGCAGCAAATCACTTAATCTTCGCTGGCATTCCTCAATGATGCAGTTGACATACTAATAATAAACTTCACAGGTTTCAATGAATATATATATATATATATTTGAATTTATAATAATTTTATATACCTGTATTATTTAAATAAAGGTAAAGTATTTGTAATTAAAATCACTATATTGGTATTAATAGAGTATACAATACATCAATACAATATAACTTTAAATTTGCTACATCTTCTCTTTGGTTAAAATGTTTCCTCAATAATCGTTTTTACAGGTTATGATTTGTTGAGATGAATCTGTAGCAGCTTCAAATTACAGCATAGATTAAAAACCTGTGTTTACATATATGAACTATAAAGAAATATCTTCACAATTAGGTGAACAATTGAGTAATCTCCCCTGATAATAGACTTAATTAATCAGAGAAGTCATGTATTTTAACATGCCATTCACAACAGATTTTGAGAGTTTAATCTGTTACACAGAAATTTTGATGATTAATATGTTGTGTCTAAATGACATTACTTTTCTCCCCCTAAGTGGCTACTTTTTTTTTCAATTGTAATACACAGGAAATATAACAGTAAGATAGGCAAAAATGAAGAAAATAAATGTGCATCAAAGAGATGAAAAGTATATATTTTTATTTTATTTTTTAAAATTACTTTACTGTTGTTCAATTACCATTATCTGCATTTTCTCCCCACCCCTCCCCCCACCCCATCCAAACCCACCTCCCTCCCTTGCTTCCACCCACCCCCTTGGTTTTGTCCATGTGTCCTTTATAGTAGTTACTGAAAGCCCTTCTCCCTACTGTTGCCTCCCTCCTCCCCTCTTGCTATTGTTAGATTGTCCTTACCTTCAATGACTCTGGTTATATTTTGTTTGCTTTTTTCTTTTGTTGATTATCTTCTACTTAAAGGTGAGATCATATGGTATTTGTCCCTCACCATCTGGCTTATTTCACTTAGCATAATGCTCTCCAGTTCCATCCATGTTGTTGCAAAGGGTATAAGCTCTTTCATTCTCTCTACTGCATAGAATTCCATTGTGTAAATGTATCATAGATTTTGATCCATTTATTTGCTGATGGGCACTTAGGTTGCATCTAGCATTTGGCTATTGTAAATTGTGCTACTCTGAACATTGGGGTGCATAGGTTCTTTTGGATTGGTGTTTCAGGGCTCTTAGAGTATAATCCCAGCAGTGGAATTGCTGGGGCAAAAGGCAGTTCCATTTTTAAATTTCTGAGGAAATTCCATACTGTTTTCCACAGTGGTTGCACTAGTCTGCATTCCCACCAACAATGTACTAGGGTTCCCTTTTCTCCACATCCTCTCCAACACTTGTTTGTTGATTTGTTTATGTTGGCCACTCTGACCAGTGTGAAATGATATCTCATTGTGGTTTGAATTGCATCTCTCTGATGGCTAGTGATGCTGAGCATCTTTTCATATGTCTCTGGGCCCTCTGTATGTCTTCCTTGGAGAAGTATCTGTTCAAGTCCTTTGCCCATTTTTCAATTGGGATGTTTGTCTTCCTGGAGTGGAATTGTGTGAGTTTTTTATATATTTTGGAGATCAGGCCTTTGTCTGAGGTATCATTGGCAAATATGTTTTGCCATACAGTTGGTTCTTTTTTCATTTTGATGCTGTTTTCTTTAGCCATGCAGAAGCTTTTTAATTTGATGAGGTCCCTTTTGTTTATGCTTTCCTTCATGTCCCTTGCTTTAGGGGATACATCTGTGAGGATGTTTCTGCGTGGAATGTCTGAGATTTTCCTGCCAATGTTTTCCTCTAGGACTTTTATGGTGTTACGACTTACATTTAAATCTTTTATCCACCTTGAATTTATTTTTGTGTATGGCATAAGTTGGTGATCGAGTTTCATGTTTTTGCACGTAGCTGTCCAGATCTCCCAACACCATTTGTTGAAGAGGCTATTTTTGCTTCATTTTATGCTCCTGCCTCCTTTGTCAAATATTGTTGACTGTAAAGGCTTGGGTTTATTTCTGGGCTCTCTGTTCTGTTCCATTGGTCTATGTGCCTGTATTCATGCCAGTACTGGGCTAATTTGATTACAGGCTTTGTAATACAGTTTGATATCAGGTATTGTGATCCCTCCTCCTTTGTTCTTCTTTTCAAAATTGCTGCAGCTATTCAGAGTCGTTTATGGTTCCATATAAATTTCTGAAATGTTTATTCTATATCTGTGAAATATGTCATGGGTACTCTAATAGGGATTGCATTGAATCTATTAATCATTTTGGGTAGTATGGCCAGTTTGGTGATGTTAATTCTTCCAATCCATGAGCATAGTACATGTTTCCATTTGTTTGTGTCTTCCTTACTTCATTTCTACAGTGTTGTATTGTTTTCTGAGTACAGGTCTTTTACCTCCTTGGTTAGGTTTATTCCTAGGTACTTTATTTTTCTTGTTGATATATCAAGTGGGATTTTTTTTTCCTGATTTCTGTTTCTGATGTTTCATTGTTGGTGTACAAGAATGCCTTTGATTTCTGAGTATCGACTTTGTATCTAGCTGTTTTGCCAAATTCATGTATTAGGGCAATAGTTTTTTGGTGGAGTCTATAGGATTTTCCATGTACAGTATCATGTCATCTGCAAACCATGACAGTTTTGAATTTCCTCCTTTCCAATTTGGATGCCTTTTATTTCTTTTTCTTGTCTGATTGCTGTGGCTAGGACTTCCAGTACTATGTTGAATAGGAGTGGTGAGAGTGGTCATCCTTGTCTTATTCCTGATCTTAGTGGGAAAGCTCTAAGTTTTTGTCCATTGAGTGTGATGTTGGCTGTAGGTCTCTCATATATGGCCTTAATTTTGTTGAGGACTGCTCCCTTTATTCCCACTTTGCTGAGTGTTTTTATCAGAAATGGGTGCTGTATCTTATCGAACACTTTTTCCGCATCTATTGATATGATCATGTGATTTTTGTCTTTGCTGTTGTTGATGTGATGTATTATGTTTATTGATTTGCGAATATTGTACCATCCTTGCATCCCTGGGATGAATCCCACTTGGTCATGGTGGATGATCTTTTTAATATATTGCTGGATGTGGTTTGCCAATATTTTGTTGAGGATTTTAGCATCTATGTTCATCAGTAAGATTGGCCTGAAGTTTTCTTTCTTCGTTGTGTCTTTATCTGGTTTGGGGATTAGGATGATGTTGTCTTCGTAAAGAGAGTTTGAGAGGCTTCCATCTTCTTGAATTTTTTGAAATAATCTGTGGATAATTGGGGTTAGTTCTCCCTTAAATGCTTTGTAATATTCTCCTTTGAAGCCATCTGGTCCAGGGCTTTTGTGTGTTGGAAGCTTTTTGATTACTGTTTCAAATTCATCATCTCTTATTGGTCTGTTCAGGCTTTCTGCTTTTTCTTCATTGAGTTTTGGAAGATCATATTTTTCTAGAAATTTGTCCATTTCACCTAGGTTTTCAAATTTCTTGGCATATAGTTCTTCATAGTAATTTCTTACAATCCTTTGTATTTCTGTGGTATCAGTTGTAATCTCTCCTCTTTCATTTCTGATTGTGTTTATTGGGTCCTCTCTCTTTTTTTCTTGATGAACTTAAAAGCTTGTCAATTTTGCTTATCTTTTCATAGAAGGAGCTCCTGGATTCACTGATCCTTAGAATTGTGCTTTTAGTCTCTATGTCATTTAATTCTGCTCTCGTCTTGGTTATTTCCTTCCTTCTGTTTGCTCTGGGATGTGTTTGTGTTGTTCTTTGAGTTCTTCTAGGCATAGGGTTAGGTTGTTTATTTGAAATGTTTCTATCTCTTTTAGGTAGGCCTATATTGCTATGAACTTCCCTCTCAGGACTGCCTTTGCTGTGTCCCATAAGTTTTGGGTTGTTTGAGTTCATTTTCATTTGTTTCCAGAAACTTTTTGATTTCTTCCCTAATCTCATTCTTCACCCATTCATCGTTTTATAGCATGCTATTCAATCTCCATGATTTTGAGTGTTTTGGGGTTTTTTCCTTGAGCTTGTTACTAGTTTTAGTCCCTTGTGGTTGGAGAAAATGCTTGATATGATTTCAATTTTCTTGAATTTGTGTTTTGAGTCCTATCATGTGGTCTGTCTTTGAAAATGTTCCATGTGCATTTGAAAAGAATGTGTATTTTGCTTCTTTGGGATGAAGGGCTCTATATATATTAGTTAAGTCCATTTCATCTAGGGCATTGTTCAATACTACAATATCTTTATTTATATTTTGTTTGGAAGATCTATCCATTTTTGACAGTGGGGTGTTAAAAATCTCCTACTATAATTTTGTTCCTGTTAATATCTTCCTTGAAGTTCACTAAGATTTTCTTTATGTATTTGGGTGCTCCTATGTTGGGTACATATATTTTTACAGTGTTTATGTCTTCTTGATGGATTCTTCCCCTGAGTATTATGAAGTGACCTTCTGGGTCTCTCTTTATGGCTCTTTTTTTGAAGTCTATTTTGCCTGATATGAGTATTGCTACCCCTGCTTTTTTTTTTTTTTTATGCCACTTGCTTGGAATATTTGTTTCCAGCCCTTCACTTTCAGTCTGTATAGGTCTTTTGTCCTGAGGTGGGTCTCTTGTAGGTAGCACATGTATGGGTCATGTTTTCTTATCCATTCCTCTATTCTGTGTGTTTTGATTGGGTCATTAAATCCATTTATGTTTAAGGTTATTATTTATAGCATGTATTCACTGCCATTTTTTCATACCTGTATTCCTCTGTCTTTCACTGTTTTTCTTCCTGTTCTTAAAGCAAACCCTTTAGCATCTCCTGTAGAGCTGGTTTGGAGGAAGTATCTTCCAAGAGGCTTCTTTCTCTGGGAAGCTCTTTATTTGGCCTTCCATTTTAATTGAGAGCCTCGCTGGATAAAGTAGTCTTGGCTGCAGGCCTCTGGTTTACATTACTTGGAATATTTCTTGCCTTCTCTCATGGCTTGGAGCATTTCCACTGAGAAGTCATCTGCTAGTCTTATATGGTCTCCCTTGTATGTTACTTCCTGTTTCTCCCTTGCTGCTTTTAAGATTCTCTCCTTATCTTGGAGTGTTGACATTTTAATTATGATGTATCTTGAAGTGGGCCTCTTTGGGTTCATCTTGATTGGGACCCTCTGTGTTTCCTGGATTTGTGTGACTTTTTGTCTCATCAAAGTAGGGAAGTTTTCCATCATTACTTTTTCAAACAGGTTTTCTATCACTTGCTCTTATTTTTCTCCTTCTGGTATCCCTATTATATGGATATTTTTATATTTCATGTTTTCCTGAATTTCCCTTAATCCCTCTTCATTCTTTCTGAGCCTCTTTTCCTTTTCTTGCTCTTCCTGGGTGTTTTTTTCCTACCTTGTCCTCCAGCTCGCTGATCCAGTCCTCTGCTTCATCTAGCCTGCTTTTGATTCCTTCTACTGTGTTTCTTCAGTTCAGAAATTGTATTCTTCATTTCCTCTTGGCCCTTGTTGATAGTTTCTATTTCATTTTTCATGTTGATGTAGTTTGCAATGAGTTCATTGTAGTTTCCCTGGAGTTTCTGGTAATCCTCTATGAGCTCTTTGAGCTTCCTGAAAACCATTGCTTTGAACTCAAAATGTCTTCCCATTGTTTTTGAGACTCTTCCTGTTAGCCTCTGCTTTTCAAACTGATCTGTCTGACTCCCTGGGTTTCTGGTGTGAACTTCTATGGTAGAAGACCTGTGAGATTCAGTGGTGCAGTCTTCTCAATCTCCCAAGCTCACTGATCTTGGGCTGTCATTTATGTTGGCTCTTTGTATGTCTTTGGGTTTTGATTGTTGTTCAATCTTTCTTTGGTGGGTCCTTCCAACTAGCTGGTTAACTGGGGGTCACTCCATCCACCACATCTTGTATTCTGTTGTTCAGGTTTGGGCAGGTTGTGTTGGAGCTGGTTCTTCCATGTGTACAAGGTTTTGAGGATTTTCTCTTGTTCTTGTTCAGTTGTTTGTTCTGAGTAATTTTCCACTATTTAGTTGTATTTCCAGATAGGTCCTGGGTTGAGTTACTGTGCGTTCCACTCCCTCCTTCACCTTCTTCTGTTTTTATCTGTTGGTGGTTCCTTTTTTGGTGAGTTTCCTCTTCTAGGAGGTATCCTGGTGTTCACAACTTCTACCTACTCTTTTTTTGTGATCAGTTGGAGGGGGAAGGCGAAATGGTTTAAGACAGCAGGAGTGTATTCTATGATTTTAAAGTATTAGTCCATAGAGAAGAGATATGATATCCTTTGGATTCGTATAGTGTTAACCGTGATATTTCACCCAACTAGTCACTTTTTAGAAAGAGTAGAAAGAAGGTAAGACTCTTGTTGGGGGCAAAAGGATTGTGAGTTGGATGTAAAAAGCCGTGAGCTTGTGGGAGGTCAGATTATGAGGTAAAGTGAGAGTAAAGGATAGAAGATAGGTGTAATATGTGAAAGAATAGAGTTGAGCACAACATTAATAAAGTGCTAGAAACAGTGAAGTGGGCAAAGATCTGGGAGGGGTGCTGTGTAGTATTTACAAATGTATAGAACAGCTATTATTTACAATAGTAATGAAGCAATAATCATATGACAGAATCTATGTGATCTGGATAACAAGAATAGGGTAGTGTGCTAATGGAACACAAGTGAAGTGAAAGACAGTTAGTTAACAATACATTACAAAAGAGAGAACAAGGAAAACCAGTCAAACATTGAAATTGAACCAGCCAAGTGAAGAAGACTAAACAGAAAGAAGAGAAATACAAAAATACTAATAAAATGAAAGATGTAAGAATAATGAAAAAATAATAATACAAATATACAATAACTTGCAAGTTCTCTGGAATAGCAAAGTCAAATTTGTCTCACTATCTCAGCTGTTGGGATGCCCCCTTTTTGGGTCCGAGTCTGGTTTTTTCATAGTTCTAGGTATTATTGTCTCACTTGTGGGAATTAAAAAAAAAAAAAAGAGTGAAGGAAGAAGAGATAAAAAGGGAAAGAAAGGAAGAAATAAAACAAGAAAGAAGAAAAGAGAGGAAGAAGAAGTTAAAAGAAAAAATAATAAAAAAAAAATAAAGAATTACTTAAAAAAAATCCTCCTCCTGGCTTCAAACTGGCCAACCCAGTTTTGCTGGTCTTCCTGGCTGCAGCGGACTTAGGGGGGATTGGTTTAGCTCTTCTCCTTTCCTGATTTGCACTCGGCCAGCCTCTAGCCCAGTTCCCCAGCAGCCTCAGGTCCCTCTGGTTCAGGTGTGCACTCTCCCTGGGGCTTCCAGTGTGAGCACAGGTCCTTTGCACCACTGCCTGAGCACCTCTGGGCTAGGTGGGGAGGAGGCTGGAGCAGCTGCTACAGGAGAATTCCCCAAACAGCCTCAGAGTCTTTTTTCACTTTTTCTTTTTGAGACATTCCTCCTGCTCAAGCCTTCCACTCCATACAAGGGAGGGCCTGTCTTCTCATACAGCCCACCTCTCCAACCAGACCAGGGACTATCTGGGTCAGGGCCTGTCGTGGCCCAACTCTCACTCAACTCTCCCCAGCCAGTGCACACGGTCTCTGTGGGCACACACAGCCCCTGTGTGTTTGTTTTTATTCCCCTCCCTGCATTTTCAAGCAACCAGGTCTCTCCGGGTACTGCTCAACCCTTGTTTGGCAGGGGAGGGAGCTGTTGACCTGGCTCTCTCCCAAAGGTCCTACAGCAGACCCGGCGGATGACAGGCCTGGGTGTGCAGCCAGCCTAGTCCCTGCACTGGTCCCAGGGACCTTATTGTCCTGAAGCACTCTCCTTACCATCTGGTTTTCAATGCCCTCTACAATTTTTGGTCTCCTGTCTTCACATATGCTGGGGTACTGTTGGCTATTTGCTCTGTTCCTCAGTAGATCTGCTAGGTGTTTCACCCATGTGCAGGGGGAAGTGGAATTGCTCCCACCTATCTCTCCGCCATCTTAGCAAAAATATATATTTTTAATAAGAGTTGTCTATTCTACTCTTGTTTCAAAGACAGCTTCCATTAATGTATCTCAACATTTCTTCATGTACTGTTTCTACATTCATGTTACACAGACCTTTCAATGTTTGTAATCAATATGGAGTTTTCCTTTATTTTCTGTGGATGGTAATGTGATCATGAATGCAAATGTAGAATCTCACAAGAACAAAATATTAAATGAGAATAATAATCACCAATTTCCAAGAGATATAATAACAACTGTTCCTTTAAACTGCAATTTTGATGCCTTGCCTGGTGTGGCTCAGTGGATTGAGAGCTGGCCTGTGAACCAAAGGGTCCCTGGTTCGATTCCCAATTAGGGCTCATGTCTGGGTTGTGGGCCAGGTCCCCAATAGGGGGTCACAAAAGGCAACCACATGTTGATGTTTCTCTCTCTCCCTTTCTCCCTCTCTTCACCTCTGTCTAAAAATAAGTAAATAAAAAAAATTTTTTAAATTGTAATTTTGATTCTTAATTACATTAAACATCAAATGGTTAAAAGTTAAACTGTCATTGCATTGTCTCCATTTTAGTACCTGATTATGTTTCAATAAAAGTGTCTTGGTTTCTCTAATTAGAAAATAATTTTAGTGTGATCATAATAAAAGAAGATCAGTTTCATGGTAATATAACAGGGAAAACTATTACACACACACACACACACACACAAAACACATAAGCCAGATTTCCTAAATTAAGAAAAGAGACATTGTATGTATGGTGATAATTACAGAGCAAATATCCAGCCTTTACCAAATATGAGGGAAACATTCTTTGATAACATAACTGATAAATGCTTTCAATGTGAACTGATAGGAAAGTACAAAAGAAAAGTCCAAGCCAGAAATAAGAACCCATCCCACAAAAAAAAAAGAAATGATTCAGAGAGGTTTAAGCCAAAATGTAGCATCATAAAAGTAATTGATGAGGTATGTAAGATAAGTTTGTTTACAATAAGAGAAGCCTCACAGGAGTATGCTTCTTAGGACAGGAGTCAGGATATGAATTCACAATCTGTTGCTACTGATGGAGGTACAAACAGGTCTTCCTCAAAGTCTCTACAATGGGGAGGTAGAGCACTAAGTCATGATCACCCTCTGCTCAAGATCTTCTTTAGACAGCCACGGAATCTGTTTCTGGCCACATTTTTAAGGGACCAGTACATGGAAATAACATCTATCCTCCCTGCCCTTCCTTCTATCTCTTTATCTTTACCAATATCTTAAAGAGCATAATTCTCCTGTACTAGGAATCATTCTTGAGATGTAGTTCTAAAAAGTTCACTTTTCTGACTTCACCCCCAAATTATTATTTTCAGTGATGAATTTAATTGAATTGAAAACTTATGCTAACTCATTTTTCTATACTCTGCCTTAACTTCCAAAGCAGTTATTTCCTCTGCTTAGCTCCCTAGTGAAAAACAATAAGCATAAGTCTTTCAAGATTTGATATACCTCTATAAAGGCTAAGTTATGTTTGGATGTGTTCCATGATGTATAAAAATCCCACAGAGATGTTTACAGAATGGGAATGATTTCCTTTAATATTTGTAATAATGTTGCACCAGAATAAAACAGATCAATATTTTAGATCCATTCACTCTTATCATTTCATTTCAGAGTTACATTTGTAGAAAATAACTGATTTTAATAAAGCATACATATCTTAAATCATGTTGTTTTGTGAAAAAGAAGCAGATGAAATAAGAGTGGGCCTAGCAACTGTAATTGATTCCTCTCCAAACCAATTTTTAAATAATTTCTAGATGTAATGTTTTTCTAACGTACTGTTATGAAGAACAGCATATTGCTTATGAAATTGAACTTTAACATTCTAGTCATATGATATTAATCAATTTACTAGTCTTCATATCAGTGAAATAAGTTTGTAAATTAAAGATGGTATCAATTTCCCTGTTTGTGAATTAACTGAAATATTGTGTTAAAAGATAGAGTCCTTGCAACACAGTAGTATTCGATATGACAATTGTTTGTATGATTCTGGTTAGTCTGGTTTGGATAACATGGGACTCTCAGCATCAAAAACTAGGTCACTTAGCTTGGAAATCTTTTCTAAAGGCTGTTGCTACTGTTATTATTATTGGTTTCATTGATTTTTAGAGAGAGTGGAAATATGATAGAGAAAGATATATATTGATTTGCTGTTCCAGTTATTTATGCATTCATTGGCTGATTCTTGTATGTGCCCTGACTGGGGATCAAACCTGCAACCTTGGCATACTGGGATATATTCTAACCAAATGAGCTACCCAGCCAGGGCCTCTTTGTTGTTATTGTTCACTGATTTTTGGAACTATTTTTGTATTTACTGTTCGAAGAACAATTTGCCATCTGCCACCTCTAGATATGGAAACTAATTGCTAATTAATGTGGCTGAAGTCCACAGGACTCTTGAGGATGCCAGAAGTCATTCTGTGAAGGCTTCTTTTCATATCTGTGACTGATTACTCCAATCTGTGGTCACATGTTGCTTCACCTGATAGCTGTGAAATGCACAGTATTTTTCTTCATAATTCATGAAATAATTATGAAACTAAATATTCCTATAAAAACAATGCTTCTGAAGGAAGTTCAAAGCCTCCACTAAGTCAGGGAGAAAATGCTAAATCTACACCAGAATTGCCCACCTGCATGCCTAATGATACTGTTAAAATCTCAAAAAGTTTTGATACCTACATGTGGAACTAATCCATTATTCACAAATTCATTTCTCCTTGCCCTCTCCAAGAACTGTATACTCACAGTACATTGTGTTAAATTATATCATTTGTTAATATTTTTGAAATAAAAGTATTTAGTGCTGAGGAATGCAAATGTGAACGATTTTCATCTTGTGTGAGAGAAGCAGTGAGTCTCTGAGAGGCTCCACTCTAAATGTCTCTCTTAGGTTACAGGAAATTATTGCATGCATTGGCAATCACACACAGTAAATGTACTTGGATATTAACCTGATTCCAAATGTAGAGTTAATTAAATAATAGAGAGTGATATTTTAAAGGTATTTTCCTAAAATGTGTTCTATTATTTTATCACAGTTTTAATGTATCCTTTAATTTTGTTTATTGTTGCAAGAATAGAGATCATCTACACACAGTGGATGTTATGGGTCATTAATTATGTAAAAAATCACTGACATAAAGAAATCTAAGGGGAACTAAACAAGATTGTGGTTATCATCATACGTGACCTGTTGAAGCCCGCGGACCTACGTTTCATGTGTTATTACAACTGACCCAATCCTACCGACCGTCGCTTCCACAAATCCCTTACTCTCCTAGAAGCCTTCCATTAGTGCCCAGTAAGAGAGGCACTTGGCGCCTCTCGGAGATACACTACTGAATCCTCATTTGTTTTATGTTTACATATTTTATGTCCATTAGAGGTTATACAGTTTTCTTCATATATCTTACAGATTGAAAAATAGTGACATTTTATTTATATGTAATATTATCTGTCTACTGATCTGTCTTTTTTATAAGAATGAAATGAGCTGGAGTGGAGCAACTGGGATCTTTAAGTGTCGTGGATTTATATACTTATTCCAATGATTTCTCTGTGCATTACTAATTTATTCATCTTTTAAATTTTTGATTAGAATATTAGAAGCAATTCTTAATATAATTTATTGACAAAACAGCCAGGAGAAGCTGCTTGGCTTGACAGTGTTGCAAAATAACTACTTATTTTGATTTAAGGCCATCTCCATGATCCCGTTTCTAAATCCGAACTCTGTGGTTCTGGGAACAACATAACAGGATTTGCCACTAAGCATAGGTTATTTTACTCAGAGGAACAGTAACAGCAACACAATCATACATTCTTTTTCACAAAATACTGACCAAAATATTCAGAGCTTAAAAGACTAAGGTGCCAATTGTGTTCATATTTAAAAAAAAAAAAAGTCCCTGGTAAGAAAAGACTATAAAGTCTGTGTTAATTAAAACTTTACCTGAACTAAAACAGTATTCTTGAATTATACAAGTAAAACTGTGAAAGCACTGAAAGACCTTGTGAAGTAATTTTTAGAAGTTTAATCTTTAAACAGGTTAAATGTGGAAATCTACTTAATATATTCTCTCCACTAGCAATATTATTCCTTTAGCACAATATGTTTCATCAGCAATTGCTAAAGATCTTCTCAGATTGCCTAGCTACTCTAGTATTTAAGGAAAAAGAAGAGAAGATGCTAAATATTGTACAAAAATGGTAGGAAAAATCACATTAGGGAAAGTGAAGACATGGAATATAAAACATTATATAATTTTTAATAAATATTTAGACCTTCAAGTCTATTGATATATTTTTCTTAAAATAATACTACACTATTAGTCTAAGAAATATAGCTATGCCTCAGGATCTTTCATGTATTAATTTTGCTAATGGTATCTTATTATTAATTTATGAACCACAAGTGCTTTCTTTTTACCTCCTAGTAATGGTTTTTCTAGTGTGATGCTACTGTTCAGTCTAGAGAACACAGACACATATTAGTTTCTTCAGCCCAGAACTTGATTATGTATCAGTCACTGGAGAATATTTTTAAAATACAGAACTCTAGCCTCTTCTCATAGATACTAAATTAAAATTGTTACATGTAGAATACAATGATGTTATTTTTTAACTTCTTTTTTTAAAAGGTTTTATTTATTTATTTTTAGAGGGGGAAGGGAGGGAGAAAGAGAGGGAGAGAAACATCGATGTGTGGTTGCCTCTCACGTGGCCCCCACTGGGGATCTGGCCCACAACCCAGGCATGTGCCCTGACTAAGAATCAAATTGGTGACCCTTTGGCCCACAGCCCATGCTCAATCCACTGATCTACACCAGCCAGGGCATGTTTTTTAACTTCTGATTGGCTCAGAAGGCAGTGTAACAATTGACAAATCAATGTACTGTCAATAACAAGAAGTGGTGAGTAGTATTGTGGGTGAAGGGACTGTCATTTTTTAGAGCAAATGAAAGAGTTAAAATATGAAAAATCTCAGAATGACTAGAGTATTGTGGGATGTACAGTGCATCTTTCAGCCAAATAGTATACACAATGATGCTTTCATAATCAAAACTTTAAAAACAAAATAGGAGAATGGAAAAGGAAATTAATTGTTGAATCTTCTTCTATGCCATAAATTCTCTTGGCCACTCTATGAACACTACATTATTAATCTTAACAAAAATTCCAAAAGAAACAATTTGTATTTTAATTATTCTAAGAGTAATAGATTGGAGTCCTTAATGATGTTCCCCAAAGTAATGTACCTAACAATAGGTTTACCTTATTTAAAAGTTTATATATTTCATTCTGTCATGTATACAATGAAAAGCCCTCAAAAGGGTAGACCTAAAATGGAATTTCTGATGTACTTCTTTTAAAATTTGACCTCCCTCATATATTCAAGAAGTCATTCATAATGGGACATACTGTTTTCTGCTTAATCTGACCACTTAAAAATAACCAATTCAAAAGTGGATTTAAGGTATTATGGAAGAAAATGAAATCTGAAGCCTTGGGGCTTGTAACTGCCAAATAATGGAGGTTGTATTTAGCTATGTATGTTTTCTAGATTTGAAGGAAACATATAAATAAGAAATAACTTAAAAAAAGATAATGTTTTAGAAACCTACATTTATGGTCCTCTGAAAGGTATTTCCAGTGGAAAAAAAATTCTCAAAATAAGAAATGGCCCCAGGGTAAAGATGAAATCCAAGGCATTTCTAATATAATGTGGCCTCAGGTCAAAGTTAAAATCAAGTGTGTGGTAAGGCAATTTTTTTTGACATGATGCTGGAAAGAACATAAATATTTAAGTTAACGCTTCTAAAACCACATCACAAAGTTCTAATTTATAAGGTATGAAAAAAGTCTCAAGGGTTAAGTTTTGGTTACACACTAATAAATAAACAATTTTTAAAAGAGAGAAAATTACCTAAAAAATCAAATTCAATATCCAGGAATTCTGTGAAACTCATATTTTAAGTAACATAGATTATTCTTATTATTAAGTATGTAGACATGGATAGCTTTTTATAACTTTCATAAAAAGATAGAGTGCAAGAGAAATAGTACGGATAATATTTTCAAATTAATTAGATGGCAAACACACCAGTGAGCTGAGGATATGGGTAGATGGGAGTGGTTCTTTATATATGAAGACCTACCAACTGAAGAGCCGAGTTAGCCACTCCCATAATCACCCAACATATACAGAGTGGGGCAAAAGTAGGTTTTCAGTTGTGAGCATGCAAAACAGTTTACTTCTGTATTATTTATTAATTATTGTATTATTTTTCCACATGAACAACTGTAAACTTACTGTTGCCCCACCCTGTATGTGTGAGGCAGCTATGGGGAACATAGAATCAAACAGTAGCCTCTGCCCCATGAAAACTCTTGCATCTGCCAGACACATTTCACAAGTTCCTTGATTAAGGAGCATTCCTCCTCTTGGGAACGGATTTTCCTTGGACTTTAACTGTGCACTCTGAGTCAGCCTTCTTTTTGATAAGTGGTTCCTATTTGCATTTCAGTAGCTTTCCAGACCTGCTTCTTGACATTTGAAGGTTGGGAGCCGTGGGGACTTTCTAATTTTTACCCAGCTCTGCATGTTTTAGTCCAAGTCAATGGTGCTTTTGCTGATCCGATTCTCTTAAAACCTTTGTGATGGTCCTCTAAACCTTGCTGGTATTCTTACCATTAAATCACAATCATACATACACATTTCCTCAAGACAAACTCCTCTCAGACATGTGGGCCTGTCTCCATGAGATTTGTGGGCCGAGTGTGAAATTGCTGCTGTACAACAGCCAAATGCAAATGCTTCGAAGCCATTTGCCTGGCGGAGGAAGTCTAGAAAGCATGCTCTTAAGATCTTCATAGTCATTTTTATCTAGCTGACATAACAAGAAATGCCACCTTAAGTTTTTATAATGTATTAAAGACTATTAGAGCAACGTCCTAAAGTTTCTCAGACCGCAATTCACTAGAAGTTCTCTGAATACGATCTTTAGACATTTGTTACATTGAGAACATTTTGAATGGAAAGACAGCCAGGATATCTTATATTTCCTAAAAATTCTGGTCAAAACTGAGTAGTTCCTTCTTTAAACCTTCTCTCTGTGCTTCTTATCAAATACAGATAAAATGTCAATTGTCATTTTTAACATTCTTCTTGAAAATATCCTCAGCCAGATTAACCAGTTCATTAAGAAGATTTTCTATTTCACAGGTTATAACAGGTGATAGTTTTACTATACTTTCCACTACCACATAACACAGGCTGCTCTCCATCATCCAGACTCTATTAACAATTTCCTCAGCATTTTTCTAGCTTCTATCATCAGTTCCTGGAGGTCTTGCTGGCTACTTACTGTTCCAAAACCAGTGCCACATATTTTAGGTTTTTGTCTGGCCATGCTCTATTCCTTATAACACTTTCCATTTTCCTATGTACTACTGTGTGACAAACCACCAAAAACAGCTTAGAAAAAAATTAGGTCTGTGGTTCTGTGGCTTCACAGGGTTCAGCTGCATTGTTCTTACTGGTTCTCACACGCAGTGCTAGTCATTCAGCAACTGATGCCAGAGTCATCTGAGGCTTGCTTGACTGGGCTGCATATCCACATTGGTTCCTACCCTTTAATATATGGTCCCTTTGTTCTTCCACATGGCAGGTGCTTTCTTCCTTCCTTTCCTTCTTCCTCCCTCCCTCCCTCCCTCCCTTCCTTCCTTCCTTCCCTCCCTTCTTCTCCTCCTCCTCCTTCCTCCTCCTCCTTCCTCCTCTCTCTCCCTCTCTCCCTCCCCCTCCCTCTCCTCCCCACTCTTCCCCTCCCCTTCCTTCCTTCCTTCCTTCCTTCCTTCCTTCCTTCCTTCCTTCCTTCCTTCCTCCCTCCCTCCAACATGTCACAGGATCACCAGAGTAGTCTGGGCTTCTTACTTGCAGTTCAGTGAAAAACTTTGCAATATCAAGGGGACATAGATTCCATGTTATTTAGTTTTACTTTTTTTATTTTGAGTTTTTGTATGAGTCTGTAAGTTGTAGTAACTGACAGCAATGTAAAGTAGTTCTTGTTTATAGACACTGAGAACTGGCATAGAATCATTGTTGCTTATTGGACAAAGGAGTCTCAGGTCCCACTTTGAAGAAATAAACTCCTCTTCTTGATGGAATGTTCAATGTCACATTTCTAAAAAGCATAGGGAATGGAAGATATTCTGTAGTCATCTTTGGAAAATTCAATCTGCTAAATGTGTTTCAGCAACTCTCTGACTTAGAAATAGTTTATTATTACTCTCACCCTTTGGTACAAAATTTATTAGATTTATTTAGGGTAGGACTAAATTAATGAGTTCTCTGACTACAGCTTTCATTGAGAATTTAAAGCCCAGAGTTTTTTTTTTTATTTTCTTTATTTAAATTCTGCATTGTAGTCAGAAATAGCTATCCCATGTTTTAGTACGTTTGTCTGCTCTAATAAAATAGAAGTGACTGGGTGAGTTATAAACAATATTTCTTCATTCCTCACAGTCCAGGGGGCTGGGAGATCCAAAATCACAGCTCCAGAGTATTGTGTGTGGTGAGGACTCAGACACGATTCTAGATGGCTGTTTTCCCCCTGTAACCTCACGTGGCATAAAGGACAAGGGGATCTCTCATGTAGTGAAATGGGGGAGGAGCTTTTCCAAAGGGCAGTAAGCCCATGATGAAGGCTCCATCACCATGACCTAATTACCTCCCAATGGACTCACCTTCTCAAACCATCATCTTTGGGTTAAGATTTAAAAATATGAATTTTGAGGGGACAATTCAATCTATAGTATCCTCATCATAGTTTTTGTATTCCTCATTCCAATAATAGTCTACTATAGAAGGCAAATGCCCGGAAAGTTCAACTTTAGGACAATTTTGTCCCAGTAGGCTTAAAATTTTGAGGATAATTTGAATTATAATAATTTGTGGGTCATCATTACCTTTAAACATAATTGTGCCAAATAACTAATTTTAGATTAATTTATTTGAGAGACTCATAAAATACTTTATTACTGTGAGATGAGAAGAAACTAACTACAGCAATTTGAAGCAATAATAATAATCATAACCACTGCAATAAATAGGGACCAGCAAAAGAACTGAAAATGTTATAAAAAGTATCAACTGAAATTACTGATCTGGTTCCAAATAATGAAGAGCTGACTCAACATGGCAGCAGCCACTAGTGAGACCAGGATTAAAAAGGTGCCACACTCAGTAACCCACTGAGCAAGCCACTGCTGCTGTCTCTGCAAGTGAATCTGAAGTTAGTGTGTAGATGCCCAAAGCTTTGTCTCAGGAATCAGAAATCGAGTCACGATATTGCCATCATTGGTGCTGTCACCACCAGAATGGCAGATCTCACACGACTGCTTCCAAAGCCCCAGCAGTACTGAAGTCACTGAAATAATATTTTTAGTTTTCCAACCTTTCAAATAAGAGGTGTGTGGGACAGATTTAGAGTTATTCAATATTCAGTACCCATCATTGTATTTTTACAAACATCTTTATGCACATATGTTAGTAAGATCATGAGATACACTGTAAGAAATAAAAGTTTAAATATGGTAAGAAAAAATAAATAAAACTGCTATTAATCATAAATGGTATTATAGGAAGTGAAATTTTCTACATATGTAGAAAATCCAAAAATATTCAGAAATTATTAAAATAAGTATTTCAACCAGGGATGCTGAATGAAAGCTCAATGTAACATATAATTTATATATCCATATACTACCAAAATTCAAAATAATATAAAAATACTATAATAGTATGAAATAGATAATAAACAAATCTAATGAAAGATGTATGAGACCCCAACAATTAAAATTTTAAAATAACTGCTAATAGAAATTTGGAAAAATACCTTAAAAATTAAGGTAATTTTCTAGCCTTCATCTTTTAGAATACTTAACATTGGAAAAATGTCACTTCTTCTAAATCAATCAAAGTCCAATATAATCTCAGTCAAAATCCTAGCAGAATTTTTAGAAAATTGATGTTTGTTTTTAAAAAATTAACATGGACATGAGAAGGGATTGGAATAATCAGAATAACATTAAAATAGAAAAATAATATTGGAGGACTTACATATCAGATCCCAAGATTTTTTATAAAGCTATAGTAATAAAGACAGTATGGTAGTGATGGTGGAATGCTACACAGCTAGACCAACAGCACCCAATCCAGAATTGAAGAGCTGACCATTACCTTCATGGCCTCCTGATAAATGATAAATGCCATTGAAATTGTGTAATAGCAGCAAAAAAGCAATGATTATGTGCCCCACATTCTGTGTGAATCAGTAATCTGGCAATGTTTGAACTGGGTGGTTCTGGGAGGTTTTCTCAGGAGGGTGTATTCAATAGGAGTCAGCCATGGTTGGAGTCACTTCAAGGCTTACTGAGGGGGTTTCAACTTCCTAGTTTAGGCAGTTGATAAGCTTCTGATTGGCTTCCAAATTCACTCACATAAAGCCTTTCTGGAGGGCTGAGATAACATGGCAGCTAAATTTCCTCAGAGTGGGTGATTCAAAAAGAGAGTGGGAGCATTACAAACAGAAGCCAGTCATTTTATAACAGCCTTGGATGTACTACCCCATCCCTTCTGTAATATTACATGTAATCCACACTCATGGGGAGAGAATTACATAAGGACAAGGCCATCAGTAGGCGGAGATAACTGAGCACCACATAGAAGTTACCTAACATAATACGGGAAAAAATGAACATACTACCTCACATCCTTAAAACAAATAAAACTAATTTCTGATGGGACATACACATAGGCCTAAAAGTAAAATGGTAAAGTTTCCAGAGTAAAACATAGAAAACTAGGTAATGCTGCATGTTTGTGGTTTTTTAAAAAGATTTTATTTATTTATTTATTTTTAGAGAGGGAGGGAAGGAGAAAGAGAGGGAAAGAAACATCAATGTGTGGTTGACTCTTGCATGCCCCCTTCTGGGGACGTGGCCTGCAACCCAGGCATGTGCCCTGACTGGGAATCGAACCGGCAACCCTTTGGTTCGTGGGCTGGTGCTTAAGCTACTGAGACAACAGCCAGGGCTTGCATGTTTTGTGTTTTAAAAGTGGCGGGAGTTTAAGATTAAAATAAAGAGCAATTTAAACAAAAAATGATTTTGAAGTAATGGGATTGCTGACTTGAAACTTGATTTTCCTTAGCTCTTTCCCATATTATTACCACTGTGAGGCGAAGTTTATGATATTAGGCCAGGGATGAAAATGGGCAGAAGTCTGTCACATATTGCATTTGGAGATGTTTTTTCAGCTGTTCACATTGATCTTTTATTCAGTTTCACTTGGGTAGTTAATTTAGGGTCATAGCCTTTTTTTCATGGCATCATATCAGGCATCATTGTATTATAATCTGTTCTATGATGCTCTCAAGATCACCTAAGTCTTCTGAATTCAGAAAGAATCTTCTAAAATCTTTGTAGACAGATAGTTTGTCTTTTTAAAAGTACCCCATACCTCAAAGAACCCACAGCTAATTAAAACTATATGGGATATTTTCCTAAAGCAGAAAGGAACAATTTAAAGATCTGATGTATTTGAGTAAAGCCAAATGTATATATAGGTTGTATGCATCATCATTCTATTTCTCATGAAGTAAGGGGGAATAAAGAATAATAAAGGCAAAAACGACACTTCTTTTTGATTAGACTCCCTGTTCTTTTTTTTAGTATAATGTTATAAAAGGAGAAACTTCCAAAAATTTTAAGTTACATTAATGTAAGTTTAAATGGCTTTTAAACTTTTCTAAATTTTCAAAAAGCTTCTGTATTTCCTTAATTTTGTTTTTAATTAAATTTATTGGGGTGACATTGTTTAATAACTATTAGGTTTCAAGCATACAATTCTATGATACATCATCTGTATATTGCACTCTGTGCCCACCCTTATCCCCCCAAAAAAGCCCATTAGGAACCATATGATTCCACTCATATGCGGGATATAAAACTGAAAACAACAACTGAACAAATAAGAGAATAACAAAACCTCATAAACATAAAAAAACTTATTTAAAAGCATTAAAAAACACACTTAGAAATATTTCAAATGAAAATTATATAGCTTCTCCTTCAAAATAAGATAAAAATTGTTTTCTCTCATGGAGAATTATAGTTTCTTAGTTACAAGAGTATATCTTTTATTGAAATATAATTTATATGACAAAATTCACCATTTAAAAGTGAACAATAGAATCTAGGGTATTACACACAGTTTCTGGTTATAAATGCTATTTAAAAGGGATAAATAGGAAATGCAAAAGAAAGTTGATTTCATATCTAGACACTACATTTTTTAACCAAAAAAAATGAGGCTGCAATACTTTAAGTATTACACTGATAAATAATTTAAAACCAGGTGCATTCCCTTTCTTAACCCATGGGAACATTTTTACTGTATGAATATGGGTGTCAATTAATTGTTTTACTGAAAGTAGTGTTTATTTAAAGTTTTTATTTTACATTTATAAGTAGTAATAGATTATGATCCTGTGATTTATAGTGACACCTTAATTATGGTAGCAGTGGTCCCATTCCACATGTATTTTATATGGCTAAATTTGATTTGAAAATATGGTATGGCTAACTGAACTATTTTGAATATTATATGTAGATCATTTAAATGTATAAATTCTTGCCTACACTCTGAAAAGTCAAAGCACTTTATATATATTTATTGGGTAATTTCCATTCTATGGATAGTCTCATCTATAATCTCATGGAATATCAGAAATAATATTTTTACATGTGACTAAATTTGAATCAAAGGTATTTTTTCCTATGATAAACAATTAAGTTTAGTGCCCACCCCACTTACTTCAAATAGGTATTTAATTTTGTCTTTTATTCCATAAAGTAATCCTCTCAAATGTGAAGGGAATTTTAGCAATTGCTATATAAGCAATTTCTAGAACCATTTATCTCAAAGCAATAGGTTTTTTTTTTTTTTGCTATTCAAATTTTATGTAAAAGTGGATATACTTTTTCAAATTCCATTGGCTCATATGGAATATGCCAGGACCAATACTAAAATAACCACGGATATTCTTTACTTATGTGTGCAGAGTAAAACATTTCCATGGCAGCATTGCCTTTATATGCCTCCTTTAGGAGTCTGGGACTTTTACCAAATATTTTAATTTGTTTGAATCTTAGCCTTTCTATACAATTTTAGTGCAGAAAGGCATAATGAGTTTTCTTATTGAAAAAAAAAATGAAAGAGGTGAGAAAAAGTAGATTTTAACTAAAATTGGAGGAATTCCAGAGTAAAAAAAATGTTTAAAAATGCTTTCATACTCCTGTTTGCATCACATTATCTAGGCACACATGCGTATATGGAGAGTGAATGCTGGAGGAAAGGTTGAGACCAGCAAGCTTACCACAGCCGTGAGGTCACCATTATCAATTTCAAAACATTTGGAACTCAGTATTGGAAATGGGAAAAACTAATAATATTTTATAGAACACAAACACCCCAGATACAATCACAAATTACCAAATATTTTAATAATTCATTTATATCTTATACAATTGTATAATTGTTTTAGCTCTTGCTATACATTGTATGTTTAGAAAATGGGGAGGAAAGAAGATGCAGAGTATACATAAGAAAGGAATGTCATACTGCTGCTCTTGGTAAGGTGGAGATGCCTGTGATGATTGACCCCTCAACTGAAAACAAGTTAGGAAAGCTGGATAATACACAAATGACCTGTGAATGGAAGCATTGGTGAGCCTCTATGGAAACCAGGGCTTCAAGTGTTAAGATCCCTGGGAAAAGGAAAGCTATGAGAAGGGAGCCACTGTTTCCAAGGCGATCTTCTATTACAGGTGTAGGGCCAGAGGCTGAGAATCGAAGTGAGGTGTCACGACTAAGAAGCAGAGAGGCAGTGGCCGTTTTGGCCAGCCGTAGGTTGCTGGAGTCACAAAATGGAGTTAGAGCTGTGAAAGCCCTGAATTGAAGGCCCAATATTATTGGGATGGGGGAGCAGGCATGGAGAAATAAGATAGATTCTCTGGTTTTCCCACTGAAATATAAACCAGTTCTTAAAATTGTATATGTCAAGCGCATAACCAAATGAGCAGAAAGCTACTGAAAGCAAGGCAGTTTTGACAATCTTACAATCTTGCTAAGAAGGCAAAAATGAGAGTCCACTGCCCACCATTGAGAAGAATGGATCCAAGTAGAGCCCAAAAGATTTAATAGAAATCTGTGGGCTTAACTAGAGAGTTAAGGCCTATCGGACATTCCGCAGGTGTCACAGTTGGACCGTGTACTGATGCCCTTATGCAAGATTCCTTTGTTTAAAGAAATTTGCATGTAATGCATAGCTTCTTCCATTTTTCCAACAAGAAATTAATGAGTGTTAACATTTTTGGTTACTGAACAATTTTATATATTGATGTGTTTATTTTGGTTACAAAATACATATTTTAAGTGATCAATTATTAACAGTGAAAACAGTTTCTTTCTGTTGTTAATCAGGTAGAATAAAAAAAAACATCTACTAAAACATTTTCTTTGGGTCAAATGTGATGTTTCTTTCAAAATATGATGAGTTAGTGGTAGAATCAGTATAAAGATCATATTTGGAAAACTATGTTTAATTAAAATTAAAAATTAAATATTTACCTAGAATGTGGTACACTTTTCATGTTGCTTCTAATATTTTGTTTTTATAATTTATTATTTTTATGACTGTGTTCCTCACTAATATTGATACTATTACTGTTATTTCTATTATCATCCCAACTTTAAAACCAAGGCCAAGTAAGGCTAATCAACTCATCTAAATAATATAATAAAAAGTGAAAACAAGATTCCACATCTCAGACTTATTCAAAGGCCAGTGCTTTAAAAAACTCTGATGTGATAATACTGTCTTGAATTCCCATGTCCATAATGATCGACCTTGAGTTACTATATTTTCTTGAATTAAGTGCTAATACCTGAAAAGAGAACGATGACATTTAATGGAAAAATAGTTGCTGTGATATCAGAAGTATGAGAGTTGTTGGATTATGGAAAAGTGAGTAAGTCAGGCTGAAGAAAGTCAGTGTGGAGTTGCAAATCAAGGCATTGATAGGCAGGTGAATCAATGCTCAAATGTGCGTCAATTCAGTTATGGAGTGAACAGTCTGGATTCAGTCCAGCCAAGTCCCCAATTTAAAGGGTAAAACAAGTCAGAAATCACACAAGCAGTTGATATCCAGGGACATATATCTTTTGTAAGTCAAGAGGTATCACCAAAAACAAAACAGGAAGGCATGCAGCGATCAAGATATGTATGCAAAGCCTCCTGTATTTCGACCAAGAAATATTCTGTACATTCTCATATGATCATCTAAATTAGACCAACTTCAGTAAATGGGACAAACCTTCCCATTCCCAGAAGTCAGTGAGAACACACAAATGAAAGCATATTCAGTTTTTACTGAGAATTCTAAACTTAATAGAAAGTATGGGTCTTTGTTTGTAGGGACAAAGCAGACTGATCATAAAGCCATGGCCAACAGTGAGGTGATTGCAAGGGGGATGGGAGCATAAGGGAGAAAATGGTAATAGAAAAAATAAAGTAAAAATTATAATTAAAAATAACATGGAGTAAATACTCATAACAAGCAAAAATAAAATAAAATACATACATAAAGTCTAAGAAGATCTAAAAAAGGAGTGATACTAACAGAATGTACACACTTTTATTTTTTACATTGTCTTTCATTTGTCTTACCCTCTAGGAAAAACTTTTCGAATGAAATGCACATAATCTAATTTGATATGTTAAATATACAAGCTACATTATGCTGGGAGAACTTTAATCTTTTTCCAGCACTCCCTTCATCACAGAGCCCTTATTTCAACATGTTGAGTAAAGTTTAATATTCTTCATTTGATTTAGGGATTCAGAATCATTCTACAATGGTTTGAGAACATCAATTTAATTTTTAGTCTAGTATTGCAACAAATATACACACACAATGTAACAAATAGGGCATTCTGTATCCACAAAAATGAGTTTAATTTTCATTTATAGTCAATCATTAAATTTGTATCTCTAGCCCTGGACTTCCTTATGAGCTCTAGATGTATATAGGACCCTACATGAGATTAATTATTTCAAAAGCAAGTCAGATTCTCTTCTGTGCAATAGTTAACTTATTATCTCCCCTTCCCCTAAATCTGATACATTCCCAATTTTCCCTAAATAGGTAAAGTGAACTAAAGCTCAGTTGCTCAAACCAGAAAAAACAGTCTTTTTACCTATATTTGGACTAACCTTTTATTAAATTTATTCCTGATTTGTCTATTTTAATACTTAAGCATTCTTTAATGTGTCTCCTTTCCTTGCTGGCTGCCATCCCAATAGTTGAGCTACTCTCAGCTGCCACATGGACAGCGACTATAGCTTCTAGAATGGTTCTGAGCCCTGCGCACTTTTCCTCTCTAGCCCTATGTTTATATAGGCAGAGACTTCTGAACCACATTAAGGAATTTCAAATTCATTTCAAGAGTAATAGGAAGATAGTGACATGTTTCAGGCAAAGTGTTAATTAATGTGGTTGATATTTTGGAAATATCATATATAAACATATTGCAGTTAAATGATAATCTAATCTTTTCAAACATAATCTTTTGTTACAAATAAAACAGTTGTAACATCTTATGTGCTTTGGAACATTTGATTACTCTTTACACTCACTGCTATATGACTATGAATACTGTGAAATAAAAGAAAAAGTTGCATTTTTTCCCAGTTTTGATCAATGTGTATTAGACTTTCTTGGTTAGCAACCAGTAGCTCTGGGATAAGTATATGAAGTTTTAGTAAATAGGTGATAAAGAGAAAAGCATCACTGACAGCCACAGCCCTACCTAGGACCATTCCCAGGTCTTGGTGTTTCTGCCGCCCTGGCACTCATGGCCAGACCTTGCTCTCCTTGTGCTGGACATAAAAAATTCTATGAAACATCATCATCCGACAAGGCCGCTCTCTGACCATGATGGATCAAGACAAAACCAAAACCAGTCCCTAATCACATGTGAAAACTGATGAAAACATGAACATTTTCCCAAGCACAGAAGTGACCCAACAACCCCCTGTCCCAGGTAATATCGGTGACGGTTGCTGCTTTGCCAGTTTCAGAGCTAGCCTCCATCTGTCTTCCCTCCTGCTGGATATGCCTTGGACTTCCAACAGTACAACTTTCGCTGGCACTTTACGCATGCTGCCACACAGATATATTCATACTTTCCTGGTACCAAACCAGATTGGCTGGAGGCAAAATAAGTAATTAATTTTTCAATGTACTTTTTAAGGCATATTTTGAGTATGCTAACCACTTATCTCACTGAGGCAGAGCATACAGTTTGGTGTTAATTTGAATTCCCAAGACTGAATTAGGGAATATAATTTTTAAAAACTAAACAATGAGAAAGAGTATATGAATAAGATATCCCACATCCAGAGTTGAATGACATTGTACATGTGGTTTATATTCTAATAGTACAAACGGCACTGCACTCTCCTACTCTAGTGAGCTCAAAAGAAGTCACTGAAAGTTGTGAATGATGATAATGATGACTGTGGTGTTGATAAGAACATATTTGAGAGGTGTTCAATATAGTTGTTTAAATAGTAATTAATATATAAAATACCATTATATTATTTTATATGTATATTGTAGTATTAACTTATTAGTCCTCTCAGGGATAGATTGAAGTGAAGTATCCGGGAAAAGTGCTGAGAAGGCATGTATGCACAACAAGATAAAACAGATTAAAGAAGAGTTTTAAAACACAAAGGTTCTCAGATTACATTTAAAATGTACTTCTATCAATGCCCTATCTACACCATATATAATTTAAGAATATAAAAAAGTCAAAGTCAAAAATATATGAAGAAAATAATTGGTATGGCTGGCTGTGTTAATGGTTACATAATGATAAATTTAAATTCATTGTATATATACACATATATAACTTAATAAAAATCATAAATACAAAAAGCAGAAATTGATAAAACAAGAATGAATAATGAACAAATCTACCAAAACAGTAGTGGGTTATTTTCATACATCTCTCTCAGTTACTGATTGGTCAACTAGAGAAGCAGAAAGAGAAGAAAAGGAGGAAAGGAGGGAGAAGAGGAAGAAAAATAAAAGAGGAAAACTATAATAAAGAAGATTTGAACAATGAAGTTTATAAGCTTAATATAAAAACTTAGAAATAGAAATTTTAGATAAATTGATGGCATATTTTTACAACAATCTAGAAATTAATTATAATAAAATCATTATATCAAAATTTCTATAATAATGAAAATGGTGATTTGAAGGACATCTATAACTCTGAATGTTTATATTATGAAAGAAGAATGGGTAAAATATATGTATATACACGTGTGTGTGTGTGTGTGTGTGTATAGTTTCCAACATAGGAAGTTAAGAATGTAACAGCAGAATAAATCAGAAGGAAAAAAAGGTGGAAATGAGAAAATAAAGAACACCTGATATCAATAGAAAACAAAGATCAGTAAGACCAAAGGCATTTAGGTATAGTATAAATGTAACCTTTGATAAAATTGACAATGAAAACTAAGAGGCAATATGGAGAGTAATGGCTAAAAACAGGTAAAACTACAGATTAATAAGGTAAAGAGATAATAGAAGTAGTAACTTTATGCCAAAAATATATGAAAATTTTGTCAAATATAGGTGATTTGTACCAAATTTCAAGTTCCAGAAAACTATTTCCAATATGGCCTCTTTATAAATTCAAAACAAATGAAATTAAATTATGTTTATAGATATATGGAAACACACATACTTTTATATATCTTACATATGATATAAATATATTAAATATGTGCAGTAAAATATATCTATACTAAAAGCAGATTTCTATTATTTTATATATTATATATAATCAATACTATACTATTGTACCATATCTATATTTTCATATATAAAATTATATATTTATGTATGTGTGACATGTGTATCATCATATATATTATAGAGCATGACATAAATACATGATATAGCATGCATTTATGTAATATATAATAAATATATGAGTTTATATTATATATATGTATTTTAAAGCAAGAAAGCAATAAATGGAAAATGTAGGGTAGCGCTTTTGAAGGAGCTGATAGGCAGATGGCAGTTAATTCTAGATTAGACGGCAGGTAAAATACCATGAACATGTACATTATATTTTTAAATATTTAAAATAAGACAGCAAAATTAAAGAACATTATATATGCACTAAATTTACTAGGAAGTTATTTTCTAACAATTATGAATAACCTACTTCAGAGCTCTTAAAGTCAATAGAAATAATGCTATTAATGCCTCCCATTTGGCAAATGCTTTTCAAATACATTATTTTTGTGCGTGAGAGCTGTTGTTCTGAACTGGCCTTTAAGTCCACATGAGATCTTAAAACCTAATGTGAATTACTGAGTGCCTCTCTGGCTGGTCTCTGCTGATTAGTTTTTCTATAATTCATGAGAAGTATGAGAGAGCACTAAACAGTACTTAATTTCTTAACTGGATACATCACCAGAGCCATTACATTTTACAGTGCTCCTTACTGGTAAATCCGTTGAGTGCACTGTGTTTCCTTAAGTAAGATGGGTCTTGAAGTCTATTCCAGTCTGTTATAAGAAATGCAACCTTATGCTGTGGAAATACATTTTACATGTTTTTAAAAAAGCAAAAGTATATTCAACATATTACTCAAATAAGCCAACTTATTTGTTGTTAAAATTGAAGTTAATGCTGTAGTTAGCTCATCTGAAGGGAAGATGCATATAATTAGCATAGAAGAATCTGAATTGATTCAGTACCAATGTCCAATAAGGGAGGGGAATAATTAAAAGGAAAATGACAAATTTTATACAATTTTAACTTTAGGCATATAGGACATTTTGAAAATTGGGGTGGACAACTACTTATTTGCACATATTCACCTGACATTTTATTAAATAATATACTATGGATATCATTAATTCAAAGAACTGTTAATTCACTAGGCACAAGTTATACTGGAGCTCACAAAGATTTATTAATTTTGGCTAAAATTGCTATTTTTGTTTGTATAGTAGTGGTTACTTATGTTTTAGATAAAGGGGTATTAGCCGAAGTGACTCCGTTTTTTGCCTGGCCATAGCACAACTTTTTTTGTGCTGACTATTCCTTTTTAGGTGTGTGGGTCTTCACTCTTACCCTAGTCTTCTACTGAAGAGGTTATTGGGGAAAAATATCCATAGTGGGAAGAGCATTCTGGTAATAAGTTGTATAAATTACTTTGTTATAGAAACTTTCCTTTTCTAAACTAATATTATAAAAAGCATATGTCAAAAATAAAGATAGCAAGAAGATAGCTTGCTTCTAGATAGCAAGAAGAAATGATTCAAGTACTTAAGGCTTGATTCTATTATTTACTGAATAGTCTAGATGTCATTTCACTTATGATGGGCCATTTATACAGGTGTCATAACCCCCATAATAAGGTTGAGAGTTTTTAGATATCTCAGATAGCAAGAATCAAAATAAAATTGGGTTACATTTGGTTTGTCTGCAAATTCTGAGTTATATTTTCTTTACCATTTTGTAAGCCCAAGCTATAACATAAACAAAGGTGAGCACCAATGGGCCACATAAGAAGTCTTTCCCACCATGGGACCTTCCCCATAAACTCTACCTACACTAGAACAAAGAACTGGTTTAATTGTTGAGATCTTGTATAAGAGTTCAGGTTCCCAGTTGAAGGTGATTTAAGGAGGTCTTTGCCTTGAGCAAATGTCAGTTTCCTAACTACTAAATGTGACTCGGTCCTAAAGTTGAGTATCTGCCTATTTAACTCCACACATTTCAATTTATTTCATTCATTTTATTCTGTTTTTTAAAAAGGGATTAGGAATCATCTATCTGCCATTACATTTTCCTGTTGTAGTGCCTGGCTTTGCTAGCAAATGTTGAAGAGTGCTGATTTGTTAAAAGCAAACTGTAGGGGATAAGGGGGAAAAGGGTGAAGGGTTTACAGGAACAACTATAAAGGACATATGTACAATAACAAGGGGTGTTGGAAACGGGGGGGGGGGGAGGTGGGGAGGGTTTGGGTGGTGGGGAGGGGTGGGGGGGAAGGCAGGAAACTGTATGTGAACAACAATAAAAAATGTTAAAAAATTATACTTCTAAAATAAAAAAGAATTATTGGACTTGAAAAAGAACAGCAAACTGTGTGTTCATCCACTTGCTTGCCCCTACCCATTTCCCTATGCCATTCTGCTATTATCAGGGAAATGTGCTACTTTTCATGTTTAATGATTATTGCTGTCTGTTTTCCTGTCTATGTAGGGAGACAAATTTAAAGATGATGAAGTGAAATGTTTTATAATTTCTGAGTCAAAAGTGCAATGTTAATTGAGGCTAAGGCATCTTTGACAGCATTAGAGGTAAGGAAAAGATAATATGATCAGGGTTATTGTTGAGCAAACCATTTAATGCTTTTTCACTTACAAAGGGTCATGGAAAATATTTATTAAAATGCATTTGAATGTTTTTAATTTCTTAAGTCATTTTGAGAATTATATACTAAATTAGAAATATAAAAATTAAGGAAAATAGTTATTATGGAAGCTCTGTTTTTTGTTAAATATAACATATGGTATTTCTCTTGATATCTTGTAAATAATGTAAGGTATAAAAACAAAGACTAACATTTTTTATTCCAAGGTTTTTTTAATCTTTATTGAATTTTTTCCATTACCATTTATAGTAATTTATTTTTATTTTACATGTAATAACTGAGATTATAATTTAAACCTGTTGTCTATTGAAATGGAATACTGGAATTTATATTTAAACATATATATATGTACACTCATATATATTCAACAAAAATTTTTGTTCATTCATCAGATAAGCATTACATACCAAAAAGAGATATATGATGTACAGACTGAAAAAGATTGAAAAGTTACAAATATAATATGCCAAATTCAATAAGAGGTGGTTGAGAAAAAAAAAAGAAAAATCACTAACTTTATACTGGGAGACAAGATAGAAGGAATTCTTTGTGGAAATCTGGTCTCAAGGGAAAATATTAATATTCTTTGAAAAAAATAGTTATTTTTTTAAACATAAAAACTTGCTGATAATTTATTTTTCAAAAGGATTGTAACAGAATTTAGCATTCCTTGTGTGCTTTGCTTCATGGATCCACCTAAAACAGTAGCCTATTTATTACAATAATTGTATTTGTGTTAAAATTTCAAAGAAACATTTTGCCATCTAGTAAATTAATTGTGTTGAATCCTAGGACTTAATGTTCAGTCTCAAAAAGAAATATAAATATGTCTTTCTCTAAGTAAGATAAACAGAAGTATTAATGAAGCTATATATAAGGTTTGCTGAAGAAGGATGTTTATGCTAAGATTAAGGTGAAACATTTTATGAGAGGAAGTGTGGGGGAGAAAGGAAGATAGACTAAGTAAATGAGAATAATGGAAAGGGTATGGTGGCCTTGGCTTTTGTGGATGAAAGTACATGAGTCAAAGAGGAAACAGATAAAGATTATTCCCATTATTTTTCTTCTAAACTGTGTTCTTGTCAAACTCCCCCTCCCCACTCCTTTCCCTACTCCATCTTTTTGTTTTGACAGCTAGAGTAGATATTAGGTTCTCCTGGTTAATATCACAGAGAAGTTTCGTGTGTCAGGTAAAAAATGTTCCTAACACGTGGAGCCATAGATCAAAAAAAGATCCATACTTTAGAGAGCACCTCAGCTTCAATAGCTTTTAGGAAGTAGATGGGTTTTAAAAGCAGATTAAAAAGACAAACTATAGCAAACACAGTGATAACTGCAGAAGGCGAAATGAATGATGAAATTCAGTGATGGCTCCACTAATCAAAATCTGCAGAAGCAGCCTTAATCTCCCAAGTGTCTTATGAGTTCAACATACAATTCTAAACACTAATGTTACCTAATAATTTATGCCCTCCTTCCCCCATTAGTAGGCTCCACATCTTTCTGTAATAGGAGCTAATATAAATGTCCAAGTTGTAAGAATACTGATAGTCTTGTTTACAGATAAATCATCGATCAGACTCAGCCTTAGATCCATAGAGTGACTCATTTTGTAAATACATTTGCTGACATGGTTCTTAACAAGGTAAATATGCAATTTAATAGTCAAGGGAAAAGCATGCATAAAAGCAGGCAATTTTAAGTAGGCTCCTAAGACATCTGTTCTCCATCAGAAGATGTACTTTGCTGCCTATTTTAGTGATTTCTGCATTTATACTATCAAGGGCATCTTGAATTAACATCTCATGGATCTCAATCTTGAAAAAAATTACCAAAACTATATCATTAACTAAACAATATTTGTTTTCAAATATTATTAGTGAAAAGAAGCACTCAGTAACCAATGTTTTCAACTAGTGTTGAAAATCACAGCCAAAAGGAAGCATGATATTTAAGTTAGTATATTTAGTCTTTTTACTGTTATTATTCATATATGATCTCTCTCAGTTTGTTTGTTTTATTTGCAATAAAAATTTTTCCATGTCTTAGTGTGGTTTTAAAGTTATTTATTCACTTTAGACAAATGTTACTAACTTATTAAAAACTCAGTTGAAAGCTTAATTTTGCCTCTCTGAAATTTGAATAATAAATTGATTTGTTTGCTTAATGTTTATTTCAGTCAATATTTGCTATTGTCAATCAAAGGTTCAGAGAAGTTCTGAGAACCTTTGGGTTATCTACAAATACTCTTAGTGACCATGTTTTGAAACCCTGAGCAATTTGAAGCAAATATAAATTATTTAATAAACATATTAATTCTGCCTTTTCAACTACTTCTTCCTTTGAGTCCTATTTCCTACATAAAAAAGTAACTGAGTTTATACAAGCAGTTGCAATCCATCAGAGATGTGAATATATTTTTCCTGTCCTTCATTATGATGAATAAAATATATTATTTTAGGTATTAGGAGCTTCATAGTTCTAGTTATTAATATATTCATTCCATAATATATTTGAGTGCTTATAATTTTCCAGGCACTGTGTCAGGGACTATGTTTCCAGAGATGAAAAATAACCAATATAATCCTTATCATTTCATATTTTAATGCTAGATTTTCATGATTTTATATTAAATACATTATAAAATTAAATAATACAAAATGATTATAACAATAATGTGATTTTCTACCTGGTGGTCTCTCATTGATTTACCCAATATAAATTTTAAAAATATTCAAACATTATTTACAGATATTACAGTGGTTTTGAGTTATACTACTTAAGAATTATATTGACTATCTCTGGAAAACCTTACACTGAACACAGAAAATAAGAAAAATATATAAACAATTAGTTCATCATGCAGAGGTAAATTTAAATTTACCCTAATTTTTCCTTCATTTACTTATAATTAGAAAACATGTTTTTTCTATCATTCTGACTAAATCCATTGAAAAATAAATATTCAATCTTACTAGTTTTTTCCACTTTTATTATGATTATGTACATTTATTAATTCTTGATGGATATTTTTTAAAAATATCTATATAAACTGTACAGTCCAGCTACCTTCTGCAGTATGTTCTGCTAGATGGAAATCACTTACATGGCACAGCGATCAAAAATAGATGGCCTTTTATGCATAAACACGCACTGCATTACACATGGGAGAACACAGTCATGGGGAGTGTAAGACGGCCAGTTGCAGGCATTCCATGGAAATTTTTCTTCCCAGATTGAGCCCTTTCCAAAGGCTAAATATATAAGAAACTGCGAAATTAAGGTTAAGGAGTGGTTTTAGAGTTAGGTATGTAGACTGAAATCCCCTCGAATATGTTCTTGCTGCAGTAAGAGCTCTTCTTCTGTGTGTGCATAAAGGATAAGAAGAAGTAGCACTAGGTGTTTAAAATATGTAAGGCTGATTACCCTTTTATTCCAGAAGCTATCAAAATAGAAAGTTATACCTTTTCACTGCAACTAAATATTGAAGATAAATATGGGGGATTTTGAAAGACTACTCAGGAAGGAATGTTCATATACAAGTGGGAAAACTAGGTCTTTACAGTAATTTGTTTGACATTTAATTAAAATACTAGAAAAAGCATTAAGGTAAACTAAATATATTTATGAAATTATCAATATCTCTTTACGATGCTTCAATGAAATTGTTTTAGAAAGAGTGAGAAAACCAAATAATTCATTTCATTTTTTAAAACCTCATTTGCTAAGGCATATGCAAATTATAAAGGAAGTATATCCACAACATATTATCATAATAATATATGTTCTTCTTTACAACTTTTATATAGTGTATGTTTGGATCTTTTTGGTAGGGAAATAGAGTCCCATTGTGTTATGAAGGCTGGATATATATGTTTCTTTTTAAAAACCAGCATTAAGGTCAAATTATAGGTTATTTTTTAGCTTTTCGTTTTTGAGAATTATCAGGCTAATTATATTATGCTGAACTCGTTAAGCTAGTCTTAATCAAGATAAGAACAGAGACTTCTATACAATGCCCAGAAAAAGGAGGAGGAGGATAATAAAACCTATCTACCTCCATAAGCTCCTGTGAAAAGGAGAAAGTATATTTGAAAGTTCTTTGAAAGTGATTTTGAGTATAAATCAGTAAATGTGAGATATCTTTACTCATGAAATGGATTACAAAGCCAAAAGTGGATAATAAAAATAATGTATGAATGCATACATATGTATATGAGTTTTGGAAATTTTTTTCTTATCAAATTACCATACACATTAGAACAATAAATAGTATTATGGAATACCATTATTAATAGAATAAATTTGCCATGCCTCAAAATTCTTCCTGATAAGCCAGCGGTTCCATTTTACACATAAAATTTTCCATATAAACAGCTGTTTTAGGGACCAGTTCCTGAATTACTGCCTCTCTCCTCAGTAAGGTCTCTGCAGCTCTCATCTTGGTGAAGTGCTTTATCATATGTGTTTTACATATGAGATGGTTCATGTATCAATCTTTGTTTCAATGCACAAATAAATGCTTGCATGCATCTACCTTGTCACATTACATGTGATTACCACATTTAAGCTGTCATCTTCTAAAGAGTTTTTTTTTTTTCCTTTTACAAAGCTTTCAACAACTAAGCTTTGAAGCCTTTTGTTGCGGTGTTGAAGACAGCATAGAAGGCACTTGTGTTTCTGCACCAATTATCTCTCTATTGATTTTCACTTACGAATCACGGCTCCTATATGGCTTACTCTGAGCATGGTGAAATATTTATTTAGGTGGATTTCATTTACAATTTATTCTTATTCTAAATGAGTTTAATGAGGCAGTCAAGGATGTAAGTCCTGTAGCTAGAAAATTGATTTTGAACTCTATGAAACTATATGATTTTGTGCTATATCTCTAAGAATTTCTACCATTTGTACAATGATGTGCTACCAGCATCATTTTCCTGTAGAGAAAAGATGAAATCATTTGCTTACCACATGAGTTCAGACTGTATTTCTGACAGTTTTAAGATTTCTTCTTAGAAATTTATCAATATGGCCTCACTGTAATTTTATTTTTTTCCCAGTTACTTAGTTTTATTTTCCTTTAAGTATATGGGGTGGGCAAAAGTAGATTTACAGTTGTATGTGAAACAGTTTATTCTTGTATCATTATTTATTAATTATTGTATTTTTTAATTTTTGTTCAAGTACATTTGTCTCCATTTCCCCCCATACTCCCTGCCCACATCCCACACTTCCCCACCTCCCACCCTCGAACCTACTCCCCTTTGGTTTTGTCCATGTGTCCTTTATACATGTTCCTTGGTGACCCTTTCCCTTTTTTCCTGTTATCCCCTCCCCTTTCCCCTCCCATCTGGTTACTGTCAGTTGTCTAGTGCACTGCTGGTGGGAATTCAGACTGGTGCAGCCACTGTGGAAAACAGTATGGAATTTCCTCAGAAAACTAAAAATGGGACTGCCTTTTGACCCAGCAATTCCACTGCTGGGATTATATCCTAAGAACCCTGAAACACCAATCCAAAAGAACCTGTGCACCCCAATGTTAATAGTAGCTCTATTTACAATAGACAAGTGCTGGAAATAGCTTAAGTGCCCATCAGTAAAAGACTGGATCAAAAAACTTTGGTACATTAACACAATGGAGTATTATGCAGCAGAAAGAAAGAAGGAGCTCATACCCTTCACTGTAGTTTTTAAATAGTAATAATAAAAATAGCTTTATATCCTTAATATTTGTAACTTGTTTGTGTTCAACAGTGAGTTATGTGTATTTGACTATGTTCTCATTGTAAACTGAATATATACAAATTATCTGTTTTCCTTTTAAATTTGCAGTGCCTCCGGTGACAGATCAAATGTACTCAGTATGAGCACGTATAAAGTGAAAAGTGCATTTGTACTTAGATAAGGAACGTTTTTAGTTTGCAACTGTAGGTGGTATCTTGGATATCTGCATTTAGTGGACCTTTTCTACAACGTGTGTGCTTAGATGACCTTACCAGATGGAACTAACAATTTTGTAATCAACACCATTGCTATAAATAGCTTACATATAACATATATAACAGCACATACGACTTTTTAAATTTATCTAAACTTATTAACCTTCCATCTTAATTTTTTCCTGATAAAAGGCACCCAGTTGTAGTAGATTTAGCACTTTTCTCTTTTACATAATATTCAACTCTATTTCTAGCTGGAAGCAAATGGAAAGTTATGGTTATTATCTGGATGAGCTAAGGCAAAAAGTAATTAATTTGGCCCATTCATACTGATCATATATAAATTAGGCAATAGATTAATTTTTTGACCTGAAATAACTTTGAAATTAGCAAGGAGTAAGTTTAATAGGGTACTCAAAGGCAACATTATGCGTGGGCATGGCATATTCTTCAAAACTAGAACTTGAACATCAGTACCGTACTGTCGACTACAGACTTCATTTGGATTCCCCAGTTTTTCCATTACTTTTTTATTTCTGCTCCAGAATTCAATACATGTTACCTTGTGTTCATCCAGAGTATAAGTCTGACATAAATTTTAAGAAAAATTATTTTAATTTTCTACATCAATTGATTTGTATAGATGCTTGATTTTCTTCTCTTTTAGTTTTATTTACAGTGTTTTATTTTTAGATTTTGTACATTGGTTTTTAAAAATATTTTATTAATTTATTTTTTTAGAGAGAAGGGAAGGAAGGGAGAAAGAGAAACATCAATGTGCGGTTGCCTCTCCTGCGCCCCCTACTGAGGACTTGGCGGGTAACCCAGGCATGTCCCTGACTGGGAATGGAACTGGCAACCCTTTGCATTGAAGTCCAGCACTCAATCCACTGAGCCACAGCAGCCAGGGCTGTATATCGATTTTTCTGTACGGAAATGCAAGCTGAATAATTTATGCATTGTAACCCACCTTGATTAGATTTGTAAATTTAAAGTCATATTACAAAAGAAATATTTAAATGTTAGAGTTTTATGTAAGCAGGTATTACTATTTATTTTCAGGGTTTTTTTAATCTCATGTGAATAATCTCTTCACTTAACACATCACAGCTTTTGCTCAAGCAGGCTAATTGGTAAGAATAAACCCTGTCAGTATATTTAACAAAAAATAAAATATGACCATATAGGCTCTTTAGCTGGAAGGAAATTCAAAACATTTTCTCAGATGGAATAAAATATTTTCTGTGGAATTATATTTTAGGATTTCATTTGAGATTAAGAAATATTGAAACTTTGAGAATACTACCCATATGCATAATTAAAATATAAAATCTTACATTAACCTACAATGTGTTAATAAATTGAAGTTATTATTGTTACAATTTAATCTAGTTTCCTGATAACAACTCTAATGTTACAGAAAGAGAACTGGGCTTGGAACTACAAATGAGGGCTAAAATGGGTTCTGCCACTTACTTGCTCTGGCTTCAGTTGTATGATTCTGTATCTCTGAGCCTGAGAATCGATGAATGAAAAAGGGACCATAGTGAAATTATGAAACTAGCCATTCCTCACAAACATTACATAAATTAATAGAAAGGAGAAAGAAAACATAAATTGGTTAATACACGTATTCATGTGTATATACCTGAGCAATCACTGAGCCTCATGTAAAATGCATCTAATATTAAGGAATTTATTTCATAGAAAGACTTGTTTTATAGCAAATGAGAAAGGCAAAGGACTCACATTGGAGTTTTTGTGTTAACATCATGCACAGCAACTGCTCTGACAAAATGCTGAAATGTCCTATTGAAGGTTCAGTAACTGTGCCAGCTGGAAGACAACACTTTACATAGTTTGGTGCCCTCCTGCATAGTGTTTTTTATACCTTGAACCAGTGCCCAATATATAGTGCCCTTTGGTCTACAGCCAGAGGTCAGGTCCAGATGACACCCAAAGGGATAGAAAGGTAAATTATATTTCTCATTGTGAAGTCTAATATCTATTGTATAATACTTTGACTTCTTTTTTCTCTGCTTAGAGGTCTTAAGATTCAGAATAATGCTTCCTCCAAGAAACATAACAATAATATTGAAGTGAAAATCAACACTACCACTTTGCTATCCCCAATGCTAAAAATGGAATTGAAACCTATAGGAACCAATTGAAATAAAAATGCCAAGAGTTAAGACTCCAAATAACCTTGTTTCACTGATTAGGGCTATAGATAGAGTTAAGGTTACTACTCAGTTGATTTTGAGATGGGAAGATTATTCTGCATTATCCAGGTGGACTCAGTGCAATCACATGGGTTCTTGAAAATGGAAGAATGGTGCTGAAGGGATAGAGTCGAGAGCTTTGAAAATAGAGGGAGGGACCATGAGTTAAGGAATTTAGATAGTTTTTAAAATCTGGGAAAGGAAGGTAATGGTTTATTCTCTAGTGCCTCTAGAGGGAAAGCAGTTCTGCTGAAATCTTGCTTTTGGTCAGTGGAGCCCATTTCAGATTCCGACATCCGCAACTGTGCCTCAAGGCACAGGTGGCAAACACAAGGCCCAGAGGCCGAATCCGGCCCTCCACCTTGTTTTATCCGGCCTGGCACCTTGCTTCTACCCGGCAGCAGCACCGAGCCCCTCCCCCTAGTTAAGGAGTAGTTACATTTATACAGTCCTAAAGTTGCATTTGGCCCTTGGAAGGCAAGTGTGAGGCTGATGTGGCCCCTGGTGAAAATGAGTTTGACACCCCTGCTTTAAGGCATTAAATTTGTGATAATTTGTTACAGCAACAATAAAAATAAATACATGCATAAAATTGTTGCTTTTCTGCCAAAAATTGTGGATGTAAGCAATTTCAACTGATTTTTTTATTCATTAATAGACCCTCAGTGATAACTTGTGCACCTGTTACCATTTTGCCATATTCTACTTAATTTGCCTCTAATTTTTATGTTAATTAGATTGTAATGTTGGGCAACTACATGGTTTATCAATTCTGAACTTTGGAGAGGGAGTTTTAGTCTAAAATACAGAGCTAAATAAATATTTCTAAGGTAAAGTGTATGATACAGCAGCAGGCTGGTTTTTTCAAAACTATTTATCCCCACATTATCCTAAGAGATATGGGATTTTATGGTATTGGGTAGAAGATTAAGCTGGGACTTAAATTACAAATTCAATAGAAGTGAAATCTTGTTTCCCCCCCTGCAAAGCCCCCTTCATTTGTCCACTAGGAAGCTAGGATTGGGTATATAAATAGCCTTAACTCCCACAATATATCATGAAACATTATGATATCAAAAGAATTTTTAAAATGCCTGGAGACTCATACATTTTCTTAATGCCAAGAGAATCTTCTAAAATCCTCCCAGCCAGACTGCTTTTTTATTTCTTTCAAGGTAACCCCGTGATCTCCAAGGCCAATAGATTCGGAAACACATATTCAGATGCACAAAGCTAACTTTCAATAAGGCTTTGATGTGTTTATGTGCAGCCAATCATTTAGGTTATTTGAACCAACTTCCACTCACCCAAACTCAGAAGAACTTTAGAATAAAAAAGTTATATTTAAGTATTGCTGTTTTAATTAACTATGATAACAAAGGAAATTAAATATTTTTTCAAGTTACAGGGGCATAAGACTTCTGCATTTTTCTAAAATTTCAAGGAGAGATTCACCTCATGAAATCCTTAAACAAAAGACAAAAGAAAGGTGTACGCAAATATTAAGCTCTATTTAGGAAAGTTTGTGTTTGTGTTTTTTATGTATATTGAGTGTAATGAGAGCCCTGTTTCTCAATAGTCAGAGAAGAAACTCATATATATGGAAAGTGAAAAAATAGAAAGAACTCTTGGAGTCAAATTAAATTTAGAGGTATCACAGTGAACTAGTAATTTATTAGGTAGGTAGGTAGGTCGGCAGGCAGATAATGCAGATATAGATATACATGCTTATATATATTTACATATATACACATATATATGTAAATATGTCTATGTATTTATTTTTCCCTAGTTCTGTCCAATGAGAAGATTTAGAAACAATGAAACCTTAGTAGCCATGAATATATCTAAGGCTGATATCTTGGGTTTTAGTTTGTATTCTCCACTAAAAGGAAACAGGATACTTTTAGGAAGGGTATTTCCTAGGAATGGGGCAGAAAATAAGGACAGGGCTGAAATATCTTATGTAAAAAAAACCCCTAAAAATATGTAGACAATATACTAAAATGTAAAGACATGCTCAAAGAATGATATGCAATTGAAAAATAAATAAAAGGTGTTTTTATTTGTGACATAGTTTAGACATAAAATATTAGGTATACAATATATTAAAAGCTGGAATTTAGACAATCTAAATAATATTATAAAATCTAAATTGTTCCTGGCTTGCTTTATAGTTTTAACTTCTGCCTTTTATGCTTCTACCAAATTTCAAATGTATCTTAGAATGTCTAATTTGTTTATCTTGGATATTTCAAAATCTATTTTAGTCAAATGGGAAATTAAAATAAAATTTAAAATAATTGGCCCTCTTGCTTTCTATCACCCTCTCTCAAAGATTCCATTCGCTTGCTCTGTTTTCCTTTGCTTACGTAAATACATTCAGTTCAGCTGAACCTAATTTGCTGAGTGAACTGGAATCTGCTTTGTTCTGTTTCTATTAAATTAAATTCGAAGAAATTAAGGACTCAATTCACAAGCTCTGGGCTTTGCTTAAAACAGGACCAACCACCTCATTTGGAGCTTTGCCATACCTGGCTGCTTTGTCTAAATTCTCCTTGACTATGAATTGGCTCTGCAATGTATTTGTTTATCCAGTTTGTTTTGCTTTGTTATTTTATGAATAAGCCTCTGATTTTCTCTGTCTTTATTTTATTGAAAAATCCTACACCATTTTTGGTTTTGCCAGCCAGAAGAGTAAAAGGACCTATTGAAAGCAAAGTTTGGGAGTAAATTTGATAGCTTTTGTGGATGAATAGTGAGATTTTACTTTAAACGATTGATGCATGCTTTGAAAAACACTTCTAAGTATCTATTTGGAAAAAATTAATGTGTATTTTGTCAGACAATACAGTTTATGAGTTTTTCTGTTTATGTGTGTGGGAAATGTGTACACTGGCATAATCAAGTTATTATTTTCAAAATAGGAATATGAATTATAATAGCATAAACTAAAATGTTATGATTATTTTAGCCAACTTAAGAGTTAGTCCAGTGCAACTTCTCACCACTCTAGAATGACATGATGGTGATTAGTCGTATGACTACAGGGGAAGCAGTTTCTTCTTAAGCCCTCTAGTACTGTTGGTCCATCTCCTTCCTTTTATGACAGTTGAGGCTAGAACATGCTGTCTTGTTCTTAACTTCTTCATGTGTGAGACGGTCAACCAATGATCGAGGACCTACCTAAGACAAATACAAATTTTTCTCAAAAATCTTAGTTCCCTTTAGCTGCACTCTTCTGGGTCCTTTGGTATATTTGCGGAGTGTCTAACTCTACACTCAGTAGACCACGGCATGGGGCGTTTCAGTCTTTTTCAAGGCCCTCATGTGTTAAAGGTGAGAGAAGCATATTCTCATTAGCTTAAGGGCACTGAGGTTATATTAGCAAGAAGAAACTATTACTTTAAAGTTTATGAAAATATATTGATATCAGGGTCAGAATTCTTTTTATTTTGAGTAGATTTCTAACATCCTAAGTAGTCTTAAAGAAAAACAACTATCAACCTGGTTTGTAGCAACTTGGGAGGTTTCGTAAATTTTAGACAGTCAAGTGGTCATATACCAGAGACAGAAAAAATTGTCCCACCATAATCTATTTTCAAAAGTACATATTGTCCCTGACTTATTTTTCTTTCAAGAATAACCTTACTTCTATGCAATTCTTAAAACCTCTTTTCATTTCTGGCTTCTTCCAAATAATATCAGAAGCAGCCAATGAGAGATAGATCAGTTTGAAAATAAATAAATCTTGTTTTGGGAAATCCCTTCCTAATCTTGTGAACATTTGACATTTGAAAATGTGTCATCCATAATCACTGGCAGAACTGATCTTGAAATGCCACAAAACCTATGTCACTCTGACATATAGCCTCTGTGTTCAACCGAGGAGGAATGTGACCACAAATTGTTACAAAATGATCCTTTCCAAATAGATATTAAAGGGAAACACCTGTAATATTACCTTAAGAGATGATAGCAAAAAGGGAATGAAGCTGTGGTAGCCGTGATACTAAAACGACCCCAGTAACCCTCATCCTGGTATAATCTCCGCCCCTTAAATGGGTGAAAACTGTAACTTTGAGAAGTTGTTCCTCATTAGATGGCAAAGAATATTTTACATAAGTAATTAAGGGTACTAGTAGGTGACTTTTGGTTAATTCAAAGAGAGATTATCTAGGTAGGTCAACCTAATCACATGAGCCTTTTAAAACCAAGTCTTCGGGTAACAGACAAAGTCTAAACTCTACAACAACCTATAACTCTACAAAACCTGGGTTGGGAAAGCAGCCTCATGAGCACAGTATTTTGACCTCCTAATATTCACCCAGAAGATCTCATTTTAAGCCAGTTATTTCTCCTAATTGGGCCAGTTACATTTTCCTCCCTTAAGATAAGGTATCATAGTTCAGTGACTTGTTTTAAGAAATTAACTCCATAACTATTTCTGGTAACAGTGTTATATGGTTTTTTTCAACTTCTATAGTCTTCTTGAGAACTTTTTACAATTGCTCTTGACTAGAAAAAGAAAGTTAAAATAATCCAAGTATACAGTAAGGACTTTCAGTAAAGGAGTAGTCAGTAATGAGATTGTTCCTTGATCTTTACCCTTGAAGTGAATCCAATAGTATAAATGACAGAATCTGATGAGACTTGCTGAATACACAGTAGCAAGAAACAGTGCAAGAAAGACAGATATATACATATCAGATAAATCCAGTGAAAATTCAAGGGGCTATCCCATCAGTGAATTTACCAGGGGATCTATGTTCTGGGTATTGTCAGAATGCCCCCTTTAAAATAAAGGACAGGTTTTGCACAATGTCTTCATATTTTGCTCTGACCCATTTCCCAGGAAATACATAACATGTTGCTAGTTATGAGAGGGGTGCAGAATAAGGAAGGTAAGTCTTTGAAGTATTAATTCCAGCCTATCATACAAAATTGCAGGACACTCAGGTCCTAGGAACTAGTAGATCTAATAGTGCTTAAAATGGCTTTGGTAAATAAAGGCATTTGCAAATTTCAAAAGAGAATTGTTTTAAAGATCCCTAGAGTTTCAAGATAAAGGCCCAGCTTCAGCTGCTAACCAGTACCTTAAAGCTCATCAGCCTGACTAGAAGATTAATGCTTGGCTGAGGGAAATCTAATTGGTATGGAATGAGCTGCTTATCAGAATTATTTGATGTTATCTGACATACCAGGACATAATAGTGCATGTGTTCAACAGACACCTTTTATAAAGTGGCAATATCTCGTAAAGTATTAAACTCAAGCCTGTTTAGAAGGCATAAGAAGTTACATGAGTCTAAGACTCCAGCACATGACTGAGGCATATTTCCTATGCTCCCAACTCAGGTGGCTTCAAGCTTTCCTGGCAATAGCAACACCGGCAGGAAAATGGAAGGTACAAGTAAGGTGAAGTACAGTGTCTCACCTTCTCATTTCCAGTGCTATCTCCATTATGGCTCTGTCTCTAGCCAGACAGACTATTGCATTTTTAGCTTCCACCAGCTGATTCTAGACCTGAGCTTCAGTAACATTGCTGCCTCCTTTTGTTCCTGCAGTAACTTTCTGTTAGTGTTTTCTTGGGGTGGGTCACAGTCCACTGGTTGACTTCTCAGCAACCCTGTCACTTGTGCAGTCAATAACCCATACTAAATTCAAAATGCTTGCAGTCATTCTTGTTTTCTTAGTTGCACTCTGAATAATAAGTATATAAAATTTAATGACAAATTATATGTCATTAAATTATACGTTCTACTTAAGTGATATGAATATTTGTGAGATAACAATGTTGTTGTCAATAAAATGGGTGATAACAATGTCACAGTTGAATACATCAGAGGAACTTTTGAGATTCCATCTGTTTAAGAGACCAAATACAGATCACAATGTCACTTGGGAAGCCAAAATTGGTTTTGAACATAACTACTTTTATTTTACTAATTTTAATCTGGAAATTATCTATGTAGCTATCTGCATTTTCTTCTGTCATTCTATATGTCTTTTTAATTGTTCAGTTACAGTTGTCCCCTTTTTCCCCCAATTATTCTCCCCTGACCTACACATCCCCCACCTTCCACTTTCAATCCCTTTCCTCATTGTCTTTGTCCATGGGTCCTTTATACATGTTCCTTGACTTGACCCGTCCCCTTCTTTCCCCTATAATCCCCCTCTCCTCTGGTCTCTGTCAGATTGTTCTTTATTTCCATGTCTCTGGTTCTTTTCTGCTCATTTGTTTGTTTTGTTGATTAGTTCCACTTATAGGTGAGATCACATGGTATTTGTCTTTCACTGCCTGGTTTATTTCACTTAGCATAATACTTCATATGTCCCTTTTTATCTATCACTATCATATATTATCTCTAGAACAGTATCCTATTTAAGTTACTTGGATTCAAACATTAATAACTATGTTCCACTGCATATACAGGGGTGGGCAAAAGTATGTTCATACTTGTGAGTTTGCAAAACTGTTTATTCTTGTACTATTTTCCATATGAACAACTGTAAAACTACTTTTGACCACTCTTGTATTTTAAGAGAATAGATATAGCTTTAAATAACATTGTTATGTCCTCAAAATAAATTACAATAAATTATGACTCAAGGAAAATATTATTTTAATTGTAATAAAACCAATATGCTTTCTATCTGGCTATGTATAAAACTAGGTAAGTCCCGGGAGTTTAACATGGGATGGACTACAATATCTATAATACCTTTATATTTCTGTACTGTCATCTGTGCTATTTCTTTGGTGATTCAAATTTTAGTAATTTCTTTCTTCTTCATTTATATGAATTTTAAAATAAATACCATAATTCTAAAATATCACATGTAAAAATACCCAACATCATTCTTTAAACTTGTCTCCATTAACCTAGACTAGGATCCCACATCACAGCCGTCAGAAACTTGCAGGAAGTGATTTGACAGCAGAACAGATGGTGGTTGGTGGTAGAGGAGGTTTCCTTGTTTTCATTTTACTAAGGTTTTATAACAATAATCTTCGTGCCAAAATATGTCTATGTTTAATTCTACTAAAAACTGTTGAGACAGTTGGAATGAAGCTGAACCAGAACACTAAAAAATAATAAGAAAAGTCAGGACCCTGAGAGCTTGGTCTGAGCAATGAAAGAGTACAACCTGGTATGCTATTTTTTAAACCCACTTTATCCTATTTTTCTTATTTAAAATGTCAACCTTTACAGTTCAGCTGACATTTGGAATAAAAAGAAATCATTTTTTTCCTAGTGTGCATAAGGTTGATTAATTCTTTGAATGAACTATCACTTTATCGAAGCAACAGCAATGTCTAAATACCCTTTTTTCCCCATTGACTTATATCTTTGTTCCAGATTATTAAGTGTAAAAACAGTAATTCAATCATTTTTATCCTTGATAACATTGTCTTATCTAATATTTGTCTTGTGGGTATAATTTGAAAGGAAGAATTTCGTTAACATTTAAGCTCTGTGACCACATAAAGAAATGCAATTTGTTTTTGATAAATATTCTAATTTCAGTAAATGTCCTATCTTATTTTCTCTGTAGATTTCAATCTATGGGTACATATATTACTGCTTATGTTACAAATTAAAAACACTGTGATATAGTTTTAAATAGTCCAAATGCAACATTCCTTGTTGGTATTTGCTAATACAGCTAAATGAGTTTAAATTTCACTGATATCTTATGCCTTATTCGATAGACATATAAAATGTTCTAGAACTTTCCAAATCTTTTGAGGATACAGGAATAACTTTTAAAATGAGGAAAATGTCTAACCTATATGCATAAATCAAAGACAAATTGAAGCAAATATCTAAATATTTTTTGATGTCACAAAAATATTTAACTTTTAAAGAAGTACTAAAACTGTTTCACCTCTAAAGATGAATAATTGGCAAGTTTCCTTAGTAAAAAAGCAAGCATTTTCATGTCAATGTTGTTAAAATTACAACAGTTTCCATCACATATCATAAAGTTTGCCCAAATGACCAAAATAATAATAATAATAGATTTTACTTGAGTGCAAATAGGAAATTCCCTTTCATGAAAAATATTGAATTTGTTATTATTAAAAATAAAAAAGTAAATACTGATATAGAACAATGGAAAGGGAGCAGCAAAAAATATGAGACAATGAAAGAGATATGATATATTTGAAAAGATCTCAAATTCAATAGTGATCACTAAAATATAAATTAAAATCATAAAATATAATTGTTCTCTTTTGGATTCATAGTAATCACTATACTTCTCATCACATGCTTATTAATTTTTCCATTGATGGCACACTTTTTTAGTTACTTAATATATTTGAATAAAAATTCATAATACAAAACCACAGCTACAATTTGAAAATAACCCATATCCCAAATCCGGTGCCCAGTGCCTCCACATCATCACATACCCCTGCTTTGCTCGACACAAAGAGACTCTTTTCAGAAATTCTGTATTCATTTTGCCTTTATTTTAAAATGCATCCTTTAAGTACACAAATTGACATTGTTTTTAACTTTATTAAAAAGACCAAATGCTTCATGTCATAGGTTTGTTCAATATTGTTAAGATTCACCCATATTTGACATTTGTTCACATCCATTTTTGTGCATTTGTTTTAAGATTAGAATACGCACATATTATGCCAAAAGTCATAGTTTATTCTGTCACTTCACAATGTTACATTTGGTCTATTTTGAGAGGAAAAAAAATTCATCTAACAACAGCAGACTCTATCTAACAATAACCAGGTTAGAGAAACAAATTTACTCATATTATTTTGGTACAAGTGTAAATTAATAATCGGAAAAGGCCTATTGATATGTATTTTTAAATAAATATGTGTTAAACTATTGAAAATATACAAACTTCTGAAGTAATGGAAATTTTTTGCATCTTTTACTATAAATAGAGATGCTATTTTAAAAAGATTCTATATATTTATTTCACTGTTTTTTGTTTCTTTGTTATCCTTTTATTTTTTCTAATTCTGCACATTACAAGTGTGCTTTTGTATGTGATTTTCTAAATTTAAAATACTTGCTTAATTTAGCAAACCCACGCCGCAAGGAGAGATCCCCTGAGATTTCTCTGTTTTGCTATTCTATGTATTATAAGAGTTTTGGCCATGAAATATAATGGGTTAAAGAAGTTTAATCACATACCAAAATGGACTTTTATTCTAATTCTGCATTTTATATTTTATTATGTTAAAGAAAAGGTCTGGAAAAGGATATATGTGCATGTACATATATATGTTAAAATTAAAATATATATTAAACTCATGACATTTAATAGTTAATAGTCATTAGCTTTATGTAACTTCTACACGCTTTAAAAATATACTTTATATATACTATACTCTTCACATTTTGTGTATTACTGAATGTTTACAATAACTTACACATTTAGAATCAGAATATTGACCTGATTTTCTTCTTTATAACAAACACAAAAACAGCCTTTGCTATTTCAATCACTTAGGACATCTTTTCCCATCTTTGAATCTGTTTACCTTCTTTGAATTTATTTACTTTAAATCAAATTCCTTGGTAGGTAATTTTTTTTAACAACAGAAGAATTTTCAGCTTTGTCCATTTTACCTTTTCCTTTAGTTTTATATAATTTAGTTTTGAAGTTTATTATTTTTAACTTCTATTTTGGATCTTTCATACATATGGGATGAACAAATTTGTGAAGAAAGCTGTTCAATAGATTTCATGTAATAGAGAAGTTGAAACATATTCTAATTTAATCAGAGTTCAAAGTCCTCAAATATCCCAAAGATACCCTGTGTATAAAAGAACTGTGCACAAGGTTTAAAGCTATGAATTTTAAGTGACCCTTCACTGAACTGCAGTGGAATTCTATGCAAAAACTTCCCTCAGGGATTTGGATTAATTCGAAATTTAAGAGCAAGAACCACATCTATGATATACTAGGTACATAAGAATGGGAGATGACCTAATCCTCAAAATAGTTTTTTAATGCAATTATTGTGATTTAGATTCCTCTTTAAAATTGATTTTAGAGAGAGACAGAAAGGGAGGAGAGGGGGAAAGGGAGAGAGGGAGGGAGAGAGACAGACAGACAGACAGACAGACAGACAGACATGGAGATGTTGTTCCACTTATTTATGCATTCTTTGGTTGATTCTTGTATGTGCCCTGAATGAACCTGCAACCTTGGCCCTTGGCATATGGGGATGACTCTCTAATTAACTGAGCTACTCAGCCAGGTGATTTCTTTTTCTGACCTATTAAATGTTATGCTCCCAGAGGTTAAACAATTGGTCCATGGTTACATAATTGGCAAGTTTCAGTGCTGGGGTTTAAATGCATACGTGCGTGCACGTGTGTGCACGTGATGGCACTTCTTTCAGGTGAAATAGAATAGAATCTCACAAATTATTTTTAAAACAATCCAGTTCCTATATTACAAAAGTACATTATCTATTACTTAAATACCTGTCAATCATTGATTCGCATTATGGTATAAGAAGGATGTAGATGAGCAATACTTTCCACTGAAGACATTTAGGCACAGCTACGTCTCCTATTTAATTCCAGAAAAAAATTCAAATGGCCCTAAATTTTTACATAAGTCTTCTTTAGACAAAATTCAATTAAGAAAACTTAATTAAACTATGAGAACAGTCTTATGATAACCAACATGTAGAAAAAATAAATAAATCCCAAATCTTTCATGAAATCTAGTTTGGGGTGAGCTTTTCCATTGCTAACATATTCTACTACTTCGTATTTGAAAGGACAAATTGTAATCAGCTGATACCTAATAGGATGTAGCTCATCAGTGACTTTTATAAGAAACACATGTATGATGGGTCTCACTTCAGATTTATTAAAGAGTCTGATTTAGTAACTCTTAGGATTCAGGAATCTAAATTTTAACAAGCACACCAGTACTTCTGATAATCAGGAAATTTGAGGAAGAATTATATTAATGTAAGACAAATGAAAACAAAATAACATGTATTAAGTACTAGGCCCTTTCTAAATTATAAGTAATTTACCGCTTTTAAAATCCTGTAATTTCTGTAACTCCATGTTGAAAGTGGAGAAGTGAAATTACAGTGATCAACTCCCTTGCTCATGGTCACCCGCCTAAATAAATGGGAGTCATTTTGCCCATAAAGCACACACATGTTTGACTCATTGTTGTAAATATCAATAGGTTTTGGAAATTATGTTAAGCATGTATTAATCACTACTATAACTTCAAAACATGAGGCAATGGTGAGAATTTAATTCACCGTGGTTTCAACCTTAGGTCACATAGTTCTGGGGAAAGTGCTTCACTTTCTTCAGGGATCAATATAAACCAAACCTTAATATACCTTTCAAATTCACACTCTATTAATGCTAAATTTCATATTGTAAAATAAATGTATGGTACATTCCACCTGCTTGTTTATCTAAGGTTTTAGTACTGCTGAATATCATTAGATAATAACATTGTGTTTAAACTATTAAAAAAGAAATAGAGTTTCTAGTCCAGCATGCAAAAAACTTGGAAGTGACCATTCTGTCCACCAATAAACTGACCATACTAAAAAACCAAAAATTCTTAGATCTGTAAGATAAGTAAAGTTACAGGGCAAACTGCTGCCCCTCAAACCAGAGAGACTGACAGAAATATGAAATAAATCACAACTTACCGGAGAAGAAAGCCACGAGCAAAAACCAGCACAGGAGCAGTGCCAGTGTAGGGACAGCTGAGCTGTAATTGGTAAGTTGCTGGAGGCTGACCGTGGACAAGTCTGCGAGACAAAAATTCCAGAGAGGGGCGGATGCAATCATCAGGGTGTCTCCACACTTTCCTGAGTTTCATCTCCTGGAGTGCTACCAGATTCCCACAGTGTACTGGAGAAAAATTCCCTGTGCTTCTGGAACAGGAGCCATCTTGATATATGCCAGAACACCTGTTTTAACAAGGCCTGTCCTCAGGAGACACAATTTAACCAGAGCCTAAAGTGCCTGCTGAGGTTTCATCAGCCTCTAATGCACATGGGGGAAGGGAAATATCACACCCAGCTGGTTCCAGCCTTTCTGGTGGAGGAAAGGGAAAGATCCAACTGTAGCTTGCTCTAGCCATGGTGTCACACCTCAAGGAGGGAAGGGAGTGAGAGGCATGTGCGAGGCGTAAACACGCTACATGGCAGACCTAATCCGCTTGCCCTCTCCCCACAATTTACTACCACATTACTAAAGGCTTATTTACAGCAGCTTTTACCCAATACATTACTCCTATCCAAAAATTAAAAAAAATAAGACTTACTAAAGGCAAAAACAAAACAGCAATCATCAGAACCAGACTCAGATGTGGGAGGGATGTTAAACTGATCAAACCATGAATTTAAAAAGAACAGTGTTTAATACGCTAAGGTCTCTAATAGATAAAGGAGATAGAATGAAAGAACAGATAAGTAATGTAAGCAGGAAGATGGAAAACTAAGAAATAACCAAAATGACATTCTAGAAATCAAAACCACCATAACAGAAATGAAGACTGCCTTTGATGGAATTAGTGGATTGTACATGGCTGATTACAGTATCCAAAGCTTAAGACTACCTCAAAATAAACCTTCAAAACTTAAAAGCAAACAGAAAAAACAAGACTAAAAAAGAAATAGAACAGCCCTGGCTGGTGGTTCAGTTGGTTGAAACATCATCCTGTAAACCAAAATGTTGCAAGTTCGATTCCCTGGTCAGGGCACACACCTAGAGTGCAGGTTTGATCCCCAGTTGGGGCACATATGGAGGCAACCAAGTGAAGTTTCTCACATGAATCTCTCTCTCTCTCAAAAAAAAAAATCAATAAGCATATCTTTGGGTAAGTATTAAGAAAAAAATAAAAGACACAGAGAATAATATCCAAGAACTTGAGACAACTGCAGAAGGTGTAACATACATGTGATGGGGAATACCAGAAGAAGAAAAAAAGAACAGAAAAATTACTTGAAACAGTAATGACTGAGAATTCCCCCAAATTAATGTCAGCTACCAAATCACAGATCCAGGAAGTTCAGAAGACATCAGTCAGTATAAATGTCATGAAACCTGCAGCTAGGCGTGTTGTGTTTAAACTACAGAAAATAAAACTAAATGAAAATATCCTAAAACTACTGAGCAAAATAAAAACTTCGTCTAAGAGGAAGAAAATTAAGAATGGCCTCCAACTGCAATTCAGAAACCATGCAACCAACACAAGAGTGGAGTGAAATATTTAAAGCATTGACAAAATAAAACACCCATCTACAGTTCCAGTCCCTGCAAAATTGTCCTTGCAGAATGAAAGACAAAGAGACTTGCTCAGACAAGCAAACTTGAGGATATTTTTTGTAGACTTTCCTTGAAAGAAATATTTTAAAATTTCTTTAGAGAGAAGGAAAATGATGTATGTCAGAAATTTGATCCATATAAGGAAAGGAAGAACATAGGAGAAAGAATAGGTGAAGGTTAAAAAACAAGTATTTGTCTTATTCTTATTTGATCTAAAATGCTGTGTGAGTGCCTGACATTAAGCTTTCGATTGCTGGGGCGTCCATTCCCAAAGACACCCGTTATGAATAAGCGCATCGCTAGCTCTATGACACAGCTACCGACAAAACAAGCATATAAGGAACTAGGCCTCCCGACCCATGAAGTTCCCCTTTCAGCAAACCCTGGGCGGGTGACCTAGATAACTGACCACGTGAAGGACCCTGTCTCCACACTCCAGTGCCCTACCTAATTCCTACTGTTGTGCTACAAACGGGCTAATAATGACTGATTCACCAAAACCCTGTAAGCCTCCCGCACACCCTAATAAAGACAAACCTAAGGTTCTCTCTCTCTGTCCCTCCACCCACAACCCACAACCTCATTGTGTAATCCTCCCGGACTTTGAGTAATAAATCTTGTTCCTCAAAGTTCCCTGATAATAGGCACCAGAAGGGCTGGTCCAGCCGCAGCATTGGCCTCAGCGGGGGACATGTCTGCGGGCGCAAGGCTCCAGGTAACACAGGGCAGCGGAGAGCCTCAGGCATTCCTAACTGAGCATCCCTATCGATAGGCTGGCACCGAGGCAGCAGAGACCAGTGTGTTAAAAACAGCAATAGCAAAGATGCACTAGATATGTGCTCTTATGTTTGCTGATGTATAAATGAAATGTATGACAGCAATGATATGCTGGACAAAAGGAAATAATTAAGATTATTTTTTATTGTAAGATAACAACACTACTCATTAAAAAAAGTGTTATTTGAAAGTGGAATTAGATTAGTTGTAAATGTATACCGCCAACTGTAAGGCACTTGCTAAAGAAAAAAAGTAAGAAAAAGTTTAAAACGTAAAATGATATGCTAAGGAAACAGAAAAATATGGTAAAATAAAAAATGTTCAATTAAAACCACAAAGGCAGAAAAAGCGTAGAAGACAAAGTAGAAATGAAGAACAAGGGCAGTGAAACAGGGACAGTAGATACCAGTCCAGCTATGTAAACAATCACTTGCAATGTCATGGGCTCGAATGCACCAATTAAGAGACAGATTTGTCAGAGTGGATCAAACAACAGACTCAACTATGCGTTGTCTACAAGAAACCTACTTTAAATATAAAGACTAAAGTGAATGTTTAAAGAAATACATACTAACACTAATCAAAAGAAAGTGGGAGTAGTCATATGAATTTCAAACAAAGCAGAATTCAAAGTAAGGAAAGTTATGGGGGCCATTATGTAAAAATACATCATTATAAAGGGAAAAATTCTCCAAGAAGACAAAACAATCCTATATATATATGTTTAACAACAGAGCATCAGCAGAATGACAAATTTCCAAAATAGGACTGTCAAAAATATATAGTGTATACATAACACAGAATGAATTGAAACACTCTGGATACTTTATGAAAATGAATAATTGCATTTTACTTATTATACTGTATTAAAATACTTTAAATAAAACTTCATTCCCCAAATAAGTGTATAATACAATACTTGGTAAAGTAAAATAAAGTCATATCATGCATACACTCTAAGTATTCATGCACTTTACAAGTTTTAAGTCATTATTTTGCATGTACTATAGATCTCCTATACTTCAGTAAATACCTATGTAAGATATGAATTTATTGTATGAATGAATTTATACAAAATCAAACAGAAATAACACCATAAGTTACAAAAACTCAAATGTGAAATCTACAGAAAATCATGACATTATTTATTCAAGTAACACAAATTTTTATATCCACAAGTTATTAACTCTTCAAAGACTGCTTGGATATATACCATAAATTTGTTAATGAAACAAAGGTTTTAAAAGTGTTAAGTGATTTTTCTCAAGGCCACACCATTATTAATCTGCTTCTAGATTTGAACAAAAGCTAAAGGATTCCAATCCAGGACATATTTTAAAAATTATTTCACACTTATTCACACTCAACAATACTGTAGCAGCTATAGATCCAAAGTAATATACTGAATGTCATTGCCACATCTACAAAGAGATACGTGAAACAGGGTTGACAGGTTTGTAAAAGTAAAATTTTAAAAATTAGTTTCAGAATATCTGATTTTCAACAGATCCTCTTTAGGAATTCTTGGGTATAATTGGATGAGGTATAAAACCCTAGAAATTTTAAGTTACTGTATGTAATCTCTTGGTGGGAATGTAAGAAATTGTTGGAACATTCCATCAAACCATAATAGAAAGAGCTGCAGAACATGAATCTTTACAAGTCATTGAAATTTCCTTTAAGAGCTAAAATGATACAGAATGTAGAGAAGTTTTGCAACATAAATTCTGCAAGAGGTCTCACAGTACTAAAATTTTAGAAGGAATGTTTTAAAATTAAATCTAAAACTCCCATTTTCTTAATGGATATTTATTGAATATATGCCAACACTGCTTAGTTCTGGGGATTTCTAACCTTTGCTCTTATGGAGTAGGGCAGGAGAACTGACATAGATGCCTTGAAGAGATCACTCATAACACAAGGAGATCAGTGCAATGAGAGATGTGGAAAGGGGATTAGGCAAACAGAGAGCAAGGATGGTAAGGGCATAAGGGAAAGCTGACCCAGAGTGAAAGATTCACTGATAGATTTCTCAGTTTAAAAACAATTTAAATGGTTAAAAAGGTGTTTGGCAGGTGAAAAGGCATTTCAAGTGCAGATCGTGCATTCTAAAAACTTGCTAAGGAGTGATGCAAACGTGTAGAGTGTTGTAAAATAAAACATGGCGTGACAACTACGAAGCTAAAGATGTAGACAGACGTGAAGACCTAACATCACAATGAAAATATAAGATGTATTTTTTCTAGACTTTGATTAAGTTGTAAGACAATAAAACATATTTAAATTCATATTTTGAGTAGACTTCTGTAATTAATTTAATGCTATGTGACATGTTGAAATTTGATGTATCTCATATATTATTATTGACATTTTTCTTCAGTTAATAGTGAAATTCATGTGCAGTTCTTTTTACAAGTGTTTGAAGAAGAGAACTATTTCTTTTTTTCTTTTTTATTGTTTATTCTATTATAATGGTCCCATTTTTTTCCCTTTTGCCCCTCTCCACCCACCCCATCCCTCTTGCCCACAGTCCATCCCTTCACCATTGTTCATGTCCATGAGTCATTCATATATGTTCTTTGACTAGTCCCTTTCCCTACTTTCCACCATCTCCCCCCAACCCACAGCTATCAGTCTGTTCCGTATTTCCATATCTCTGGTCTATATATTTTTTTTAGTTAGTTTATTTTGTTCCCTAGATTCCAGTTATAAGTGAGGTCATATGGTATTTGTCTTTCACTGACTGGCTTATTTCACTTAGCCTAATAGTGTCCAGTTTCATCCACGCTGTCAAAAAAGGTAGGAGCTCCTTCTTTTTCTTCTGCATAGTATTCCACTGTGTGAAAGTACCACAGTTTTTAATCCACTCCTCTACTGAGGGGCACTTGGGCTGTTTCCAGCGCTTGGCTGTTGTAAATAACACTGCTATGAACATAGGGGAGCTTAGGTTCTTTTGAATTGGTGTTTCAGGATTCTTAGAGTGTTTTCCCAACAGTGGAATCATAAGGCAGGGTCATAAGGCAGTTCCGTTTTTAATTTTTTGAGGAAATTCCGTACTGTTTTCCACAGTGGCCTCACCAGTCTGCATTCCTGTCAGCTGTGCACTAGGGTTCCCTTTTCTCTGCATCCTCACAAGCACTTGTTGTTTGTTGATTTACTAATGATGGCCATTCTGACAGGTGTGAAGTGATATCTCATTATGGTTTTAATTTGCATCTGTCTGATGGCTAGTGATGTTGAGCTTTTTTTTTTTTTAATGTCTATGGGCCATCCGTATATCCTCCTTGGAGAAGTGTTTATGAAGGTCCTTTGCCCAGTTTTTAATTGGGTTGTTTGCCTTCTTGGTGTTGAGTCATATGTGTTATTTATATATTTTGGATGTAATAAGTAAATTCAACAAAGTAGTGGAATACGAAGTCAATATTCAGAAATCGATGACATTCTTGTACACCAACAATGAATTATTGGAAAGAGAATCTAAGAAAAAAAATCCCATTTACTATAGCAACAAGGAAAATAAAGTACCTGGGAATAAATTTAACCACAGATGTGAAAGACCTGTACTCAGATGATGCAGATCCCGGCCCATGGGATCTGGTGTTGTGGTGGCAATAGACAAATACACACGGACTACAGAGTCCTGTGGAGGAAAAGGGACGGCGTGGCCACTCTCTCAAGGGGAGAGTGTCCCGACCCTTGCTTTGACAGGCTTTTATTGTTTTCCTAGGCCCCTTACATCAAAGATGGTCCTCATTTACTATACATAGGTTTGTTTTGCATGGTTATCTTTTACAGACAACAAAGGAGAGGATGTTGCTGAACACAGCAAAGAAGGATATTTGCAATGTGAAGGGAGAAGTGGTTGAAACTGGCTATGCTCCATATCTGGAAGGTCTAGCTCAGATTTTAGGGAGATAAAGATATTCAGTAAACATTTGCTGCCTCAATTCAGAGTGAGGGAGTTTTAGCAAGAGCAAGTCTCATAGCCGTCTAGGGACAACACAGGCCTGATTGCCCATGGGAGAACCTACTGTGGACGTGGGTCCTGCCCACCAACCTCGCTCCCCACTGCCTTTTCCGAGTGGGGGTTGGGCCACATTTCCCACTCTTGGAACAGTTCTCCATACTCAGAAACTATAGAACACTGAAGAAAGAAGTTGAGGAAGACACAAGTAAAGGGAAGCATATACCATGTTCATGGATTGAAAGAATTAACATCATTGAAATGTCCATACTACCCAAAACAATCTATAGAGTCAGTGAAATTCCTATTACGATACCAATGGTTGTGATGGTGGGCAGGAGTGGTAGAAACACTTAGTAACCACAAAAATGGAGATGCATGAAAATAGTGTCTGTGTGTTTGTTTCCAATAGCATTCTGAGAAATGGTTTACAGAATTTGAGTGGATTACTTTTAAAACTTGACAGCTTTTACTCAAGCTGTTCTCTTCAGGAAGGAAAGGTCAATTTGTTCATGAAAATGAAAACTGAGTCTACTGATTTTGTGCTATTGGATAAAAATAAGAAAATGGGCCATTAATAAATAGTGACAAAGGTAATGTGCATATCACAATTTGCAAAAAAGCTTAAAAATTTACTGCTGTAAATTTAGAAAAGAATGAGTAAGTAAAATTTTCACACAACAGTGATATTTTTATGTTCCAGTCGATTAAAGAAAAGCAAAACAGATTTTCTAGATGCCACAGGGTCTGATTACAAATAACCAGAAGTCACAGATACATTCTATATTCTGACAAATCCTCACAATACAAATGAAATAACTTACAAAACTTACAAAAGCTCTTAGGAATAGTCAATGTTTTTGATGTTTCAATACTAGGTTTATAAAAAATTATCTAATTTTTCTAAATTGTGACTTTTTTAAATCTGTGCTTAAACATTTTTGGAGAACTGAAAAAATATAGTTTTTATAAAAGTAAATGAGTTAAACAAAACAAATTCAAATGGAAAATGGAACATAAAATAATTTGTGGAAAATAGTGTATAATTTGGGGATCAGGTGATATATTACAAATGTCTACATCAGGGATTTGAAACATCGGAAATCAAGGACCAGTCATGGAATGGGAGAAGAGGGCTTTCTCAGGTGGCAGTTAAAGCCAGCACTCTAAGAGGAAACTAGAACACTTGAGTTTATATGATCAATGGAAAGATGATTGAAATAGATTTCTTTTGTCAGCAAAGGAAGCCTATAGATAAACATCCTTTGTCTGCTTCAGATCTAGAGGTAAAACTTACTCATTTAACAAATACCGGTGTGTTCCCTGCTCACTGCTAGCAGCTGGAGCTTGTTCAATGACTGAAAATTTCAACAAGCCCACTTCCAAATATTGTTTTCCTTCAAACCGAAAGAGAAATATATAGCAACATTTAAAGAAAAACTCCCCGCATGGAATAACACTAGATAGTACCATGCCCTTCCTTCTTGGAGATATAGACTCTTAAAATAATTGAGTTTTACCAAAGATGTCCAGAAGTTTCTCTAAATATACTAGAGTGGGACCATTCTGACACAATAACATATGCCACAAACTACCAAGGGCTGTAAAATGTGCCACCAGTATAAATTGTTTTAAAAACAGTGTTGGGCAAGTATTTGGAGAAAAGAAATATTGAAGGGCAGACCTGCTAAATCAAAAGGAAGCGATGGGCCATAAATGCCAAGCTACTGAGTTCTTGTAAGATTTACTGCAAATTCTTACTCTGCAGTAGCCTCATTTTTTTTCCTGTGAGGAAAATGAAGTTATTACTAGGTATCATGCCACATCTCATGAAATGTCATGACAAAGCACTAAAAAATTGTTACTTTCTGCATTTCCTCATGGAGCTCCTGAAGATGGTTTTATAAGTAGCTATAGTATTAAAACCCCCAGTGAACTATAGCTATTGTCAGGGAAAACTAAACAACAACAAAAACACTTTGTTGAGTAATTTTATTTTATTTTATTTCTTAATAAGAACATTTGAGTATTTTGTATTTTTACATTAACATTTACTTGAGAGACTTCCTATAATTTCTCACTGTTCATGCAAACTAATCTGTTACTTTTTGATGAGGAAGACGTGAATGACTTCTTTCCAGGTAGGGCATGTATTTAACTTTGCTTTTTTCAGTAAAGATTAATTTCAGTTTTAATTACTTACCTTGACCCATGTATTACTAAACACACTGATTTTTACTTCCTGACAACTGAGATTTCTTTAATAAAATTAAACTACCTGGCATATGCAGAGATGTGGCAGATGACAAAGGTGTTATTAATACTATACTCTAACGAACAGATTTCCCTAAGAATATTCAGTCAAATGCAATAGTTCTGAAACTGCATTCTGTGAGTAAGCCACACAGTTCCCCACCAACACTGGCATTCTTTCTGCAAACCTCTTCTATTGAATCACTCCAGAATCCCTTCTCAAACTGTTAATGTTTAATTCAACCCGGAAGCTCTTTCTACTGTGATGGACTCAAGAGATGTTCTCCAAAATCTCTGTACAGAGTCTTGTTTCCCAGATGCTAGGAAGACTGATAGTCTTCAGCTGTCCTCCCTGTCAGGAGTCACCTTGGCTTCAGTGAGCAGCCTCAGCTGAAGTCATGTTATTGGGAGTGGGGCCCACATCCAATGACTAATTGCTGAGTATAAAAACTCATTCATTTCAGTCCAATGCAGGACAGCTCTGACCAGCAATCACAGCCTCAGTACTCCAACCCTTGCTTTGGTCTGTTGAGACAGGACTATGTCAGAGCTGGATTTCTCCCTCTGCCAGTCCCCACTTCCTCTTTTCTTTTCCTTTTTTAAAGTATATTTTATTTATTATGCTATTATAATTGTCCCATATTTTTCTCCCCTTTATCCCTCCCACCCTGCATTCTCCCTGCTACCTGTAATCCCCCCCTCCCTAGTTCATGTCCATGGGTAGTACAAATAAGTTCTTTGGATTCTCCATTTCCTAAACTATTCTTAACCTCCCCCTGTCTATTTTGTACCTGCCAACTATGCTTCTTATTCCCTATACCTTTCTCCCCATTCTCCCCCCTTGCCCTCCCTGCTGATAACCCTCCATGTGATCTCTGTTTCTGTGATTCTGTTCCTATACTCATTGTTTGCTTAGTTTGTTTTTGTTTTTGTTTTTTTTGGTTCAGTTGTTGACACTTGTGAGTTTGCTGTCATTCTACTGTTAATAATTTTTGATCTTCTATTTCTTAGATAAGTCCCTTTAACATTCCATTTAATAAGGGCTTGGTGATGATGAACTCCTTTAACTTGACCTTATCTGGGAAGTACTTTATCTGCCCTCCCATTCCAAATGATAGTTTTGCTGGATAGAGTAATCTTGGAGGTAGGTCCTTGCCTTTTATGACCTTGAATACTTGTTTCCAGCCCCTTTTTGCTGATAAGGTTTCTTTTGAGAAATCAGCTGATGGTCTTATGGGAACTCCTTTGTAAATAACTCTCTCCTCTTCTCTTGCTGAACTTAAGATTCTCTCTTTATCTTTAATCTTGGGTAATTTAATTATGATGTGTCTTGGTGTGTTCCACCTTCTTTGCAACTCTGAGCTTCCTGGACTTGCAGGACTATTTCCTTTGCCAGATTGGGGAAGTTTTCCTTCATTATTTTTTCAAATAAGTTTTCAATTTCTTGCTTTTCCTCTTCTCTTTCTGGCACCCCTATGATTTGGGTGTTGGAACATTTAAAGTTAATCCAAAGGTTCCTAAGCCTCTCCTCATTTTTTTGAATTCTTGTTTCTTCATTCTGTTCTGGCTGAATGTTTATTTTTTTCCCTTCTGTTTCAAATCATTTAAGTCCCAGTTTCCTTCCTTTCACTGTTGGTTCCCTGTATTTTTTTCTTAATTTCACTTTGCATGGCCTTCACTTTTTCCTCTATTTTGCATCAGTACTCTGTCAATTCTGTGATCATCCTGTTTACCAGTGTTTTGAACTCTGGAGGTTGGCTATCTTCTCATCGCTTAGTTGTTTTTCTGGAGTTTTGATCTGCTCTTTCACTGGGCCATCGTTCTTTGTCCCGGCAGGCCTGTTATGTTTTAAAGGTCAGAGCCTTTGGTACTCACCAGGGTGGAGCAACACATATTGCTACAGTTGGATGTGGAGAAGGGGTCAGAGAGGGAACAATGCTCCTTGCTTAGCTCTCACCTCACTTTTAGTAACTTTCCCGGCTACCCACATGCAAGTTTGGCCCTTCTGGTGCTGATTCCTGGGTGGGTGATTTTGTGTACGTTCTAGGACCCTATGACTCTTTCCAATGAACACTCCTGTGAGGCTGGGAGTTCCTCCCACTGCCAGAATCCCCACAGGTTTTTACAGCCATAGGTTTTGAGGCTTTAGTTTCCCACTCTGGAACCCTGGGTTGGGTGGTCTGTACTGCTCTGGAGTTGTTCCTCCTGGCTTATCTGCATGCAAATGTGGGACTGCCCAGTCTGCCAGCTGCTTCCTTACTTGACCAGTCTGCCACTTTGCCACGTGTCCTCTCTGCCCTGGCTGCCCATCTCTGCCCCTCCTACCAGTTTGGATGAATATTTCTTCAACTCCTTGGCTGTCAGAGTTCAATACAGTTCGATTTTCTGGCAGTTCTGTTTGTTTTTTGTTTTTAAATTTGTTATTGTCCTTTTGGTTATGTAAGGAAGCAAAGCATATCTACCTATGCCTCCAATTTGGCTGGAAGTCTATTTTTCCTTTCTAAAGGTATTTTACCATGCTGACCTATAATAAACAACCCTGAACACTAAATTGTGTCAAAATCTGCTCAGGGAATTCTATTTGCAATACTCTCATACTTCATCATTTAAATATTAAATATTTTAAGCTATCCCTCTAATTATATAAAGAAGCATTTAGTTCTATAATCTCCATTGATTCTGCCTCGTTGTAGTCTTTATCATTTCTACACTATGTCAAAGACATATATCTTAACTGAAGTCATCTTTTCTAGGACTGTACTCTTCAATTACATACTCCACACAACTACGAAGAACAAAATCTCTTCAATGCAAAATAGACTGTGTCTCTTTTTCCTCAGTGATCACCCCAAAAATGAGTTTTTGATTTTGAAGCCATGTACTACTTTTTAAGAATCTATGCCTTTTATTCAAACTGTTTCTTCTTCCCTAAATATCTGCTTTTATTCACTGTGTATATTTGCCATGTGTTCTCTTCCTGAAACATCAGTCTTTGTTTTGTCAATTTATCTTCCCAGCTTCAGCTAATGCCATACTTTCTCTATGATGCCTTTTAAAATAAACACTCTCTGACTCCCCAGACTGAGTTAGGTTTCCCCCTTCTATGCTGCCACAACTAACTTTACATATATCTGCATCTCTGTTAAAAGCATTGGCACATATGTGTTCTGTAATTTATGTAGGCCCTGAATGACTATTGAACACATTAAATATGTATTCAAATCTACTCCTCTTTCTTCAGTTGAAAATAATTTGTAGAGAAAAATACAATATTGATGTACATAAACTTTGATTTGTATTGTAAATATTGCATTCATCTGATAAACTTTACTTCTGAAAATTTTCTATGGGATTTTTATCTTTCACATATTGACTAAAAGAGGGTTGGTAAATCAGACTAAGATAATACTTAGTATGATTTTATACAGGTTATTCTTATAGTCCTTTTATAAAAATTTGGCTAATTTTGGAAAATTTTTTTAAATCTAAGAATAGTTTCCTCTCCTATAAACATTTAACTTGGCAAAGCCTATATTGTGGGTCCAACATGTGTGGGTTAATGGAATTGAATGAAATGCTGTATGTTTACACTTACATTATGTGAATATAATTTAAATCAATAAATCCCATTATTGTGATATTTTACATACATGTATATATACATACATTTTAACTTTCTATAGTTCTAAATTCAGAATGGACACATAAAGGACAAACTATAGCTTCTATGGTTTACCTTGTTTTTAAAAGCTCATTTTTCTATCCATCTTATCTTTAAATTAACTTTCAGGGTCTAAATCAATACTTTCCCAGGGCTTTTGTTACCTTATCTTGATTTCGTATTTCTGAACTAATGATGAAAATGCAGTTTAGGCTGAGCTCTTCAACTTGAAGCTACTGGAGAACAAACATTTGTTCAGATTATCACTTACTTTTTAATAAAAAATATTCTTTTTTTACTTTAATAACAGAAATGTTCTTTTATTATTATTATTATTATTATTTAGAAATGTTTTGCTATTTTTTCCAGGATTATTACCCTTCTTTATAGGTTCTTCTTGCAGGAAATTTAAACATTAAAAAATCATCTTCCAAAAATTTTTGAGGGATCTATAAATATTAATCAGTATGATTTTCTGTGGTTATTTTCATTAGACATTCTCAGAATATGTGGGATTCCTTTTATTCACTCAGTCACACATTCTTCATCAAAGAATATGAAATTTTCTAGAAAAACATAATTATATAGTCTTCAGAAAAATAATTTTATAATGACAATAATAATTATAACAAGGTCTTCAGTGGAAAAACAGACATTTCATATTTGAGAGAATTTTGTGTCCCATTTAAGACTATTCATCCCCTTTTAACTGTTCTTCATACATCATTTAACTTTGATCCCACCCTGTCTGGCTCACACTATCTATTCACAACCATTCCTACCTAGGGTGATATTAAAAGGTGTCATGAAGAACAGGACAGTAATGTGCCAGCAGTTTGATTGTGCAGAGTGGCGATGGTACTACAGTAATTTAGTTTTAGGCTAATATAGCCTAAAATCACTGAAACTTTTGAACAAATTCACCTGCCTATCAGGATTTGTAGAAATGATGTTTCATTCTTTTCAAACCCTGAAAATTTTCTTTTGGTGTTTTTCCTTTCACTGGTTCTTCTATTACACTATTTACTTCTATTACTTTATTTCTTTGTAGAGTGCCTTCATGCTTCTCCTAAAATAATTGTTCTCCTTTACTCGGTATTTGAAATTATCTTTATGACACATATATGCATATTTTTAGTTTTTGTTGTTTTTGGGTGTGTGTGTGTGTGTTTACCAGAGAATGTTTATGAAAGATCTCACCTAGTCTATCTATCCACTTTACCCTCAAACACACAAACCCACAATTAATGCAACTGAATTGAGTGCTGTTTTTTCTATTTCATTGTTTTTGTTACTTAAATTAATGTTAGGCATATAATAGATGTTCAATCATTTTTTCTGTAATTGTCCATATCAAAAACAATGACAGTATGACTTTATCAATTGCAAACTAATTTTCAAAATTAAAAATCAGACAAAACATTATGCAAAATTATCAGAATTAAAAAGAAAATATCTTAAATACCCAACTTGATTAAACAAAAATGTACAAACTACATTAAATAAGAGACTTACTTTTTTTTGTCTTTTTAAAAATTTTTTATTGTTATTCAGTTACAGTTGTCTGAATTTTCTCCCTATCCCTCCACCCCACCCCAGCCAAACCCACCTCCCTCCCCCACCTTCACCCTCCCCCTTGATTTTGTCCATGTGTCCTTTATAGTTGTTCCTGAAAACTCCTCTCCCCACAATCCCCTCCCCACTCCCCGCTGGCTATTGTTAGATTGTTCTTAACTTCAATGACTCTGGTTATATTTTGTTTGCTTTTTTCTTTTGTTGATTATGTTCCAGTTACAGGTGAGATCATGTGGTATTTGTCCCTCACCGCCTGGCTTGTTTCACTTAACATAATGCTCTCCAGTTCCATCCATGCTGTTGCAAAGGGTATAAGCTCCTTCTTTCTCTCTGCTGCGTAGAATTCCGTCGTGTAAATGTACCATAGTTTTTTGATCCACTCATTTGCTGATGGACATTTAGGTTGCTTCCAGTACTTGGCTATTGTAAATTGTGCTGCTATGAACATTGGGGTGCATAGGATCTTTTGGATTGGTGTTTCAGGGTTCTTAGGGTATAATCCCAGCAGTGGAATTGCTGGGTCAAAGGGCAGTTCCATTTTTAGTTTTCTGAGGAAATTCCATACTATTTTCCACCGTGACCGCACCAGTCTGCGTTCACACCAAAAGTGCACTAGGGTTCCCTTTTCTCCGCATCCTCTCCAACATTTGTTTGTTGATTTGTTTATGTTGGCCACTCTGACCAGTGTGAGATGGTACATCATTGTGGTTTTAATTTGCATTTCTCTGATGGCTAGTTATGCTCAGCATCTTTTCATATGTCTCTGGGCCCTCTGTATGTCTTTCTTGGAGAAGTGTCTGTTCAAGGCCTTTGTGCATTTTTTAATTGGGTTGTTTGTCTTCCTGGAGTGGAGTCATGTGAGTTCTTTATATATTTTGGAGATCAAACCCTTGTCTGAGGTATCATTGGCAAATATGCTTTGCCATATTGTTGGTTCTCTTTGTAATTTGGTGCTGTTTTCTTTAGCCGTTGCAGAAGCTTTTTATTTTGATGAGGTCCCATTTGTTTATTCTTTCCTTTATGTCCCTTGCTTTAGGGGACATGTCTGTGAGGATGTTGATGCATGGAATGTCTGAGATTTTCCTGCCAATGTTTTCCTCTAGGACTTTATGGTGTTATGACCTATATTTAAGTCTTTTATCCACCTTGAATTTATTTTTGTGTATGGTGTAAGTTGGTTATCAAGTTTCATTTTTTGCACGTAGCTGTCCAGATCTCCCAACAGCATTTGTTGAAGAGGCTATTTTTGCTTCATTTTATGCTCCTGCCTCCTTTGTCAAATATTGTTGACTGTAAAGGCTTGGGTTTATTTCTGGGCTCTCTGTTCTTTTCCATTGGTCTATGTGCCTATTTTTATGCCAGTACCAGGCTGTTTTGATTACAGTGGCCTTGTAATACAGTTTGATATCAGGTATTGTGATCCCTCCTGCTTTGTTCTTCTTTCTCAACATTGCTGCAGCTATTCGGGGTTGTTTATGGTTCCATATAAATTTCTGAAATGTTTGTTCTATATCTGTGAAATATGTCATGGGTACTTTAATAGGGATTGCATTGAATCTATAAATCGCTTTGGGTAGTATGGCCATTTTGATGATGTTAATTTTTCCAATCCATGAGCATGGTACGTGCTCCCATTTGTTTGTGTCTTCCTGAATTTCTTTCTTCAGTGTTGTGTAGTTTTCTGAGTACAAGAGACTCTTACATTTTCAATAGCATGGATGGACCTGGAGAAAATTATGCTAAGTGAATTCAGCCAGTCAGTGAAAGAAAAATACCACATGATCTCACTTATATGTGGAATCTGATGAATACTATAAACTAATGAGCACTATAAACTAATGAACAAGATAGTAACAAAAACGTGGATATATGAAACATACTGTTAGTTGCCAGAAAGATGGGGGTGGGGAGCGACGGGATGAAAGATGGTGAAGGTATTAACCAAAGAAAATTTATGCACAAGCCATGGATATGGACAATATGGGGATTGACTTAGGGTGAGGAGAGGGTGGGGCTGGGTGAGGGAGGAGAAGGGGAGAAAAGGGGGAACTATGACAGCTTAAACAACAATAAAAAATATATTAGTTTTTTGATGATGTCATTAAGCTACATAATAAAAAATACGAATCATATATAAAAGTAAGATAAAAAATGTGTTTTGAGGTAGATTAGAAGTACATATAAAGCCATTTGGAAGAATTGTTTCAAATCTCATTAACTCATACCCTTAGGGTTCTTTTCAAAGATGCTCCAAAAAAGAAATAGTTTACAACCTCAGGAGGTTCTAGAAAAGTTAAGTGCTTTAAGAATAAAAAACTCATTGTAAATAAATGTGTTATTAGTCAAACTTTTAAGAATTGAAGAATAAATGAAGTAAATAAAGCAATACTTAATAGTGATAGAATAGTTGAGGAATTGATGAACATTTCTTTATGTTATGCTATATGTCTAATATTATCTAAACTTTATTTAACAAGATATAGTACTTTTTAAAAAACTCAGGAGCAATTTATTTGAAAGCACATGAAAGATAATGCTTTAAAATAAATGATAAAACCTGTTTAAAATCAGTCCAATAACATGCATCAATTAATTTTAGGATACATTTGCATGATAAATGGCATTAATGATATATAACATGCATAGTTTAAATATTGTAATATTTTATATATGCTATTTTTCAAAATCCATATATAATCAAAAGGTACACTAAATGAAAAATGAGTACATAAGTAGTGAAAATAAAAAGTATTAATGTAGTTAAATACATTGGTATAATACATATAATTGATGTTATTGAGAATATGAAGGAAAGACTGATATATCTTTAAATTAATTATCTGTGTATTCTTATAATGATCAAAAGTGGGCCAAACAGGAAAAGATACTTTAAAGTGCAAATACATGTCATATAGCTTCAATTTGTTTTATAATTGATCTTTTATATTATTTTGCATTTGCTTATTGTGTATTAGAAATTTAAATTAAGGTGATGGAGACAGATGAATTAGCAAAATAACTTGAGATATTATGAAATTGAAAGTAATGCTTATAAGTGAACCATTAAAGATTTAGAAACTATTGTGTAGTGAATTCAATAGGGATTACACACACATACACATGGTAGAGAAAAAGGAGTTTTACAGTTGTGAGTCCATAAAACACAGTTTATTCTTGTATTATTATTTATTAATTATTGTATTATTTCCCTTATGAACAACTGTAAGCCTGCTTATGTCCCACTGTATAAGCAAATATATACTTGTATGTAAATTTAATGGTGAGCCATTGGCATATTGATCATTAGAAATATTTATTTGAAATATTTAGATTGTAGGTAAGGACAAGTGATAGTAATTGGCTCAAAATATTGTCTAATAAAATCTCTTTGGATCTGAGAAATAAGTGAATAGAAATGTACAATTATAAAGATAAGAAAATAAGTACATATCTTAGCCAATATTTTACAGTTGAGTCTGAAATTCAACTAAAAATTTAAAGAGATGATACATTGGAGTGATTGTTAGTCTAAATGCCCTAAAAAGGTCAAAAGAAAAATTCAAGGATTTCCATTGCAGTGGAAGAATATTCTGATTTTCTTCCTAGTCCAATTAATGGGTGTAGTAGAAGTGATGTTTACCCAACTTTAAATTGTCAAAACTGTTTAATGTTTTGCTTATAATAAGTTACATCCCACTATTAATAGGCTGTAACTCACTGATAAAAAATGTTTGTGTTATTTATAACACTGTTCTTTATTTAATGTTTTTTCTCCTCTTCCTCATAATTTCAGTTCCAAGAACAGTAGTACAATTCAACATTCTGATATGTAGAGTCTAGGACAATGCCTAGTTCATTTTAAGAGCATATATTTCATGAATAAAGTCTGCTTGAATCATAACCACTACATTCAACTTAGAGCAAATAAACTTTGCTTTAGTAAATAATATTGATTTTCAAAAAAAGTTAGTGGCCACATGAGATAATATAGCACACCTACCAGAATGATGAAAATAAAAAGATTAACAATGTTAAATAGTGATTAAAAAATGGACATTGTTATACTCAGGCAATGGAATTATGTACATTAATGAGAATGAAAAAGTTCACTCATTCATTTGCTATCAAATTTCTATTTCTACGATCTTACTAGAAAGTTTTAGAAACCTTTCCTTGAGACATTTCTAAGAGTCTGAATAAGAAAAACAGACATTACTTTACACGTCTAGTTAGCCACGGAACACATGGCAATGCGAGCACTGGGGGTTTTAAAGACTGATCCCTAACATACCTGTTTACAGAATCATGAATATACAGAACACATGATTAGTCTCATGTGAGTGATAATAGAAATTAATTTCATGCTGATGCTATGCAATGGCCTTTTTTTATAAATTTTAATTCACTTAATTCTGTTTTGGTATTTATGAGTTTGGTGCAACTGTGCACAGCTTATGAAAGGCAATAAGGTATTCACAAACTGCGATCATGTACAGGAATTTATGATAGAAAATTTAGCAGTTATTTTTAAACATATAATACTTGCTAATAGAGAGAATACAAATATTATGTATATTTATTTTTAGATTTGCATTATAGAATTTCCTATGTAACAAAATAACATTCTTCAACAGCCTGACAGTACATTTCTCTGGTCCCCCACTGTTTACAGATTCTTGAAACAAACTATCTGCCCATCTGAGACACTTGGCCTGGAACATGTAATCAATCACCTCTCTCTACTATCTCTAAACTCAGTCATGAGAGACAAAAAAAAAGAAAAAGAAATTGAAGCAACACAATGTAATTGCAATTGTTCCTGGAATCCAGTGGTGGTATTTGTAGTTCAATAAAAGAAGTAGCGATGAGCAGTGTGACAGAGACTCTGGACTCTGCAGCTCAGTAGCTGGATTTTGAACCCCTGCTCCTTCTATCACTAGCTGTATGGCTCTGTGCAAGTCACTTAATTTCTCTGTACCTCAGTTTTTTCATTTGTAAAATAGGGGTGCTCACAGTAATCCTTCTTCATGAAGAGGAAATGAATTCTTAGTCATATAGTGATTAGATTCAAATCTGGTTTAAGAGTACAATATTCATAATTTTAAAACAAAAATATATAATTCTATTATCCATTTATTCATTTCACTCACTGTGGGCCAGAATCACTGCTCTGCTGACTGCCTGTTGTCTCAAGAGCTGCAATTACTTTCTTTTAACTCTAAATGGGTAGGCCAGGCTCTGCTATGGTGCTCATGATTAGTACTGGTGCTCAGTAAATGTTTCTTAGATCTCTATGATATTCTCATCACGTTCTTCCCATCTTTTAGAAATTCTCTTACCTCTCTTTTAAACTTGTACATGTTTTCTGATTTGCACGATTTTCTGGTCTTTCTGTATTAAGGCTCCCAAGTAAATCTATCAATCTATAGTCATTTTTTGACACACTCTTCATGACTACTACTGTGCTAAATAATTTTCTCTCTTAATTCTCACAGTCAAATTTAGGTGGTAAGACCTATTAAGATCCCTCTTTTGCAACTAAGAAAAGTAAGGCTTGTAGAAGTTAAGAAATTTGCCTAAAGTTATATACCATGGATTAGGCAGAGAATGCATATGAACGTATTTGGCAAATATGATATCAGGTTTTCCCTCAAAGAGGGAGCGCGCAAATTTGAAACCAAGCCGGGGACCTTAGGGGTCTTTGCTTCTCCTTATAGAAAAGGTCTCTTCCACTGCTTTTTCTATCACCTCCACTACCCTCTCCCCCTTCACCTCCTCCTTTTCCTCCTCCCTTCTGGTTTAGCATGGAAATCTCAGCAATCTTAGGTTGGAAAAACTTAGCTAGTACCCCTCATTTTATTATATCAAACTTAATTTTAACTCTTGCTGAAGGACGCTAGCAGAAAGCCATGATTAGTTAAATAATTAATTCAGTTTCTAGCAATACAACATATTATCCAGTGCAGGAATTGTTTAAAATGGGAGAATATAGCAGTAAATAAAACAATAGTGATAACATGCCCAGCTTCCTTAAGAGAAAAGGATTAAAGACTATATATTTATCTATACAGCAGGTCCTCAAATAATGTTGTTTCATCATTCAACGTCATGTCATTATAACATTGATGAGGGGCTGTAGGAACTTAACTCATACTTGCATCAATTAGCCTATGGTAAAATTGGTTTCTGTATACATTTTCCTTAAAGTCCCAGAATCTATTGAAGACATTAAGTGAGATATATATACTCATATATATATGAGTATAGATGGATATAGATATAGATAGATGTTAGATATATAGGTATAGGCACATGCACAGAGTATAATATCAGCTATAGAATGATATATATTAAAAACTCTTACATAGTGACAGTTTTGTATGCTTTTAAATATTATTATTTGCCATGATGACATAAATAATTACAAGATAATTACAGAACATTTTAAACTAAATCTTTAAAACATAGCTCCCAGTGAACTGGCTCTATCATTAGAGCAGATGCAGAGATACTCTTGTCGGAATCCCTATGCAGAGATGGTCATATGTACCTATAATCACACTCCACAGAGAAATTTCATGGGTACTCCAAACATGGAAAACCTATTAAACAGAAAGAAAAAGTAGTGAACTAGTTGCAGATCTAACCTAAACTATGTTGAAATTCTTAGATATTGGCACAAAATCACCTAACCAAAATAATTAATGTGTTTATATATAGATATGTCATTTGGAAGAATTTTTCAACCTATTTCTGGGGCAAAATGGCAGGAGCAGTTTGAATAATTCCAAACAACTATACAAAAAATTTCTCCTGTCTTAACTACATTTAAGATCCTCAAGTTGCCTCTTTATTATAGGTTATTTGTTGTATCCCAATCCTATTTAAAAGTTAAAACATCCATCTGACTACCAACTGAAGAAGTAAATTAATACTTGAAGATAAACAATTCAATTTGTTTTCTTTATGGCCATAATATAAACTTTTAAAAATAATGACCTAAACAATAGATTAAGTGTCACTGCCTTTTTTGCATAAAGGAGAGTACTTCTTAGTCTTTTTTTTTGCATTTGACCATTTAATGTTTTTAATTATTGTTACTAAAATAATGGCTTGGTTATAAAATAGATTGATACAATATATGTTAGACAGCACATGTCATAAAGATAAAAGTGTTGTTTGGAGACTGTGGACTACAAGCAACCTGGAAATAATAAAGGCTAAGGGCTTTTAGATTTCTCATATATCCTTATTAAATATCCCACTTTATTTGGCATACCACCTGATATGTTTTAAGAGAATGTTTTTGAAGGAATTTGCTTAATTTTCTGAAAAGAATTTTTTCGTTACTGTCCTACTCACATCTAAGTACACTGTACTCTGACCTTGCTGAATGATAATTGTAAACAAATCAGCTTGCAAAACTTTCACACATTTTGAAATCTTCATGACACTGTGGCTTACAAGGAAGGAGATTTAGTGCATGCATTTCTCATAGCATATTTGCATGCCATTTAAAAGCCAGAATGAGACAGGCGCAACACAGTTTTATATTCTTTTTAATAAGTTTCCCATATCCCACATTATATTCTAGCTAATTTTTCAGGGAAACTCACTAAAGATTTTTTTCCTTAATTCCACAATCGTTCTCCTCCACTAACATCCTACTCTTATTTCTAACATCCTTGGCTTCTATTCCATGTTCTTTGTTTTTGTAGACATCACTAACAATATACAAGATTTTTCTTTTTACAAAACTCCTAGAGCGTTTCCGTAGTGTAGTGGTTATCACGTTTGCCTCACAAAACTCCTAGAGAGCCTTTGTAAAGAAGTTGGACCTTTTATCCCCTTTATCAAGGGCATTTGGAGGTAGAGAAGCAGGTGAAAGGAAGGACACTCTGCCAGAAGTTCTGAATTCCCAGTGCTTCTGACCATCACTGTTCCTGTGCAACTCAGTTATGTCCCTTGAGATTTAACTGAGAATATCAATAGTAGCTATGACACAGTTGCCAAGACACTATACTCAGTTAGAGTTTTCATCTAGCCAATGGAAAAAAGACAAAGAGCTCCAATCCCTCTGTTTCCTCAGACTTTCCCTGATCTTGACACAAGTCAACTGAGGCAGAAGTCTTACCTGGCTCTTTCTAATTTTTCCCCTGTCCTGGCAGTCAACGGGGGTAAACTGCAGAAAGTCCTTTTGCTCTGTAACCCCAGCTTCTTGATCCATGTTTCCTTTTCTAGGCACAAGTCCTATTTGAAGCATTACTTACACCAAGATTTCCTTTCTTGCATCTGGGCCCTTCTTAAAAGAATGTGCATAGGACTGGATATAGAAACTTCTTGGGAAATTCCAGAAGGATTGTTAATCATATTAGTGGTATTGGTGTAAGACCCTGTCTGGTCCTAGTATGTTTTCCTCACACAGGGTTAAGTGAACTATTCTAAGAAGGCTCCTTAGGGTCTACTCATACTCCTATTTACTGCACCAAGCCATAAACTCACCTGCCTTTCTAAATCTGGGGTTTCAAAACAACAACAACAAAAATGCCATCAAATGGGACCAGTGAAACAAGGCCAATACACGATCAGTTGCCTTATAATGGCTTTGACCAGGTCTGTTGTACCAGTAGTTGCCGAACACATGGGGGCAATTAATATCTTACTTTGCTTGAATTATTATATATAATGTACATATAAAGGATTGAGTAAGTTATACAGTGCATGGAACATTATAATCATTAACTTATTCATGGCCTATATCCTTTCGGTTTTTGAAGTTTTATTTACTCATGCACTTTTCTTTCCTTTCACCACCCTCTGATCCCTAACCACCCCAATGAGTCAGCATGCTAATGTGTTTCATGTATGTCATGTTTTCATGTTTCAGCATGCATCATTCTAAATACATGTCCTTTTAGTTTAATAAAATTTTCACTAACATAATTGGTCCTGTATGACATTTTGCAAAATTTTTTAGTTTGTTTCATTTTACATTCTATTTCTAGATTGATCCAGTTTGTTGCTTTTTTTTTTTTTAATTTCACTCCATTCTATGTTAATATACTCATCAAGTCTCCAGCTTCCAGCTGCCACTTGGTAGTCAAGTGCGTGCCTGAGCCACATTATCCTAGGTACTGTTACAGTCACCAGCATTGTATCTGACTTGCTGTCACAACAAACAAGACTGCAATCGGTGTCTTTGCTCGTACCTCTTTTGTTTCATTTGAGGATTTATTTGGAGTATATATCCAGCACAAGAGTTTTTGTGTTAAAGAGAGTATATGCATTTTAGTTAATGAAAAACTAATCAGTTTTTACTCCAGGAAAGAGCAGTGCTTGAGAGTTACTATGTCTCCAATTTGAACCAAATTTTGCAGATTGCGCAACTCTGTGAAAATACAAAGAACCATTAAATTGCACTCTTTAAATGAGAAAATAAGTTTGCATTATTTAGCTTTCTAAATTTTTTGTCAGGCTAGTAGGCATAAATTGATTATTCAATGTTTTTAGCAGTTTTATTAGTATATGATCAACATACAAGGAAGAGAGTATATTTAAATTGTATACTTTGATAGGTTTTGATATGTAAAGTGATAACCACAATCAAAGTAGTGAAATATCCATTACACCTAAGCACCTAAACGCTTCCTCGTGTCCCTTTCCAATTTTCCTCCTTTCTTACTTGGTTGCATTTATTTCTTTTCTTTCACATATTACAATGGCTTGAAATTCCACCAGAATGGTGAAAAGAATTGGTAAGAACTGGCATTCTTTCATTATTCTTAATCTTAGGAAAAAGTTTTCAGAAGCCCTTTATCAGTGTGAGGAAATTTTCTTCACTTTCTAGTTCACTGAGACTTTAGCAGGGATGGTTGTTAGATTTTACCAATGTTTTTTCTACATTTGTAATTTATATGATCGTATGAGTATTAATTTTTTAGCCTATAATCATGGCAAATTATATTACTTGATTTTTAAATCTTACATTTTGGGGCTAGGTGACAGTAAACCATGATATATTATCCTTTGTATATATTGTAGGTTTTTATTAAATTTTTAAATAATATTTGCTCCTATGTTTATAAAGGACACTAACCTTTAGTGTTCTTTTTTCTATTAGTTATATTTTGGTAAGACATCTATCTTTTCTTTTTCTTTTTTTAAAAGATTTTATTTATTTATTTTTAGCAAGAAGGGAAAGGAGGGAGAAAGAAAAGGAGAGAAACATTGATGTGTGAGAGAAACATTGATCTGTTGCCTCTCCCACACCCCCAACCAGGGATCTGGCCCACAACCCAGGCCTGTGCCCTGACTGGGAATCAAATCAGTGAACTTTTGGCTTGTGGGATAACCCCCAACCCACTGAGCCATACCAGTCAGGGCCATCAACGTTTTCTTTAAAAAAAAGTGTGATTTGACATGTTTTCCAATTTCTGTAGTTATATACTCCCACTAGGGCTGATGATACCAAGTTGGCAAAGTAGGTTCACAGTTGGCTACAAGGAAGTGCAGACTGGAGGCAGCCCACTGCCAGCTCGGCCACTCTAACCTGTAACATATATTGAGGAAGTGATACAACTGGGCAGAAATCATATCTTTCTGGTTGAGTTGGAGAATGGAGATAATCAGTCATAGGATGAGGACCCCCAGCCACCACAGACCCAGTCAGGGTCACACCCTTTTGCTCTTACCCAGACAACTTCTCCTTTCAAGTATTCATTATGAAATTCTTTGAATTATGAAGAATTGGAAGGAAACAGTCACCTCAGGTTGTAAACCAGTATCCCTGACGGTGAAGGGGGATAATGCATTTGTTTGATCAGTCTTCGATTGCTTTGAAAAATTGCTCATCCCATCAGGGTTTTACCCTGCCTCACAGGTCCCATTATGGGAGACCTGGACAGCTGTTTCCAATTTCTGTGGTAAAAAAGGCAGAAAGTTATTATTGTAAGACAATGGCGGTATGGTGAAATGGGCAGAACCAATCTCCTCAAATTCCTTTCACACAGTACTCTCACTGCTGGCCCCAGATGTGTTTCACACCAGACTGCAGCCCTGAACACTCTCCCCCAACACACTACACACACACGCACACACTAGTTCACAAGAGGTTTCAGTTCCCCAAAGGTTTCTAATATTTTGTTATTTTTGTTAATTATCTCTTGTATGCTTTTCTCTCATTTCCTTGAGTTCATCTACATTGATCTTGATGGAAAGATCTTGCAACCCTTCAAAACTTCTTCCCAGAACATCCTTTAAATTAGACTACTATGAATTGCGCCATGATATGAATTTGAGGCAGGCCATATCTGTGAAGAGCCTGGATAATTAATTTATGCCTTTGTATACTGATTATTTCCTACTGTATGAATATTAAGAGAAGTTTAAAATTCAATTAAACATAAATGTGGAATTAAATCTAATTCAGCTGTTATTAACATTATAGAACAAACATAAAAAGATTTAAGTCTTGACGGTCACCGTCAAGGAAAAATATAGAGAAAATATCCTCATTTTCTTCTCCCACGACTCTTATACACTGAAGCTGACTGTGTATTAAAAAGGAAGTAATTTATTCTAGACTGGAATGTAAATGAAAGTTTTACAGCATAATTCTAGTAAGAGTCCCCGGGTGTAAATCCCCATAGCAATTTAACTGGGCATCTAGAGATATGTGGCTACTGGGAACAAGTGCAAGTATTTACAAAACTGAAACACATGGGAAAGATAATTATGATGCCTATATGCACGAAGAATCAAGCTTCATCTTTTACCTGAAGAACAATTTATAGAAATTGAAAAAATCTTAGGACTAAGTGCTAACAATATGTACAGGATCATTATATGCGAGGCTGGATTTTAGATCTCTACTCTAAAATTTCTCACAAATTTGAAGAAGGAACAATTTATCTCGTGCAGTAATAAAGTGATTCATCTCCTTGACTAAAGCTGCATGTAATATATCTGAAATTGGTTACTTTGAATATCTTACTATTGCCTTTAATTTCTTTGAAACAAAAACTTTATTTTTATAAATTCCCTTGTTAGAATCATATTTCCTTTAAATTAATAAAACAACAATACTTGCTATTTATTATAATCTCATATAAATATCAACTAATATACATGATGTAAGAGGAAAGAGTTAAACAATTATATAAAATTAGAGAAGATAAAAATTATTAAAGAATGAGAAAGTACCCAAAAGTGTGTTTTCATTACTTGTTTTTGCACCCACAGAACAAACATGTACCTCCATTGACCAAATAATAACTTTGATTGACAACCCAGTTATTAAGCAGTTCTCCCTGACTGGTGAAAACAACTCACTTACTTTTATGTTTCAATATTTAGGATATCTGATAAAACAGATGAAACTCATTAACTATTGCCTAAAATGTTTTTGGCACCTAATAATAGGGAATATTTAATAATTGACAAACTAAAGCTATTAACAGGGAACACAACTCATCACTTATAATTTTTCTTTTAGAACAAAGTCAAAACTAACAAAAATACAGTTTTTATATTTCAAAACCAAAATCATTAATGTGAATTCTCTGAGAATCCAAAAGTTGCCAAAGCTAGCTGCTTACAAATGACTGCACTTTTATATATAAATTCCTTAAAAGTTTAAGTGCACCAGCTTGCTAAAGCACATATATTAAATGATCCTTTTAAAAGTATAGAATTTACATTTTTAAAATGATTTATTTGGTCACAGACTGACAGCACTTTAAGATTAGTGACTATTACCATTTGTTTCATAATTCAATAATTTTCTCATCTTGCTAAAAGCATCATTTTAGACACCATCGTATTCAGGTACTCCTTCATTTTTCTCATATCATCTAAGGTAAATGTAATTTTATTATTCTTTAAAATATCCCAATTTATTTTTATAAATCCTGAATATTTGTATCTACCATATGCCATCATTTAATAAACTTGCATTGCTTTAAATAACCCCACCCAAAGAGATAGCTCACATAGTTTTTTATAACATACAAAATAGCCAGAATATCAGAATATCATAATTACATATTTTAGTTAAATTATTACATTAAGCAAACCAGACTAATAAGTCCTTTCTTCTGCAGAAAAATCCCTCCATTTGGAATATCTACACCTCTTACTTGAGGATGAATCTCAGTTTATTTTCATGCCAAAAAAGAAATAATGTTTTTATAAACTATGAATTCTTCTCTAGCAAAATATAAACTTTGTTTGCTAGAGTTATCTTTACCCTTAAAGTATATTTTAGGAAAAAATTGTTTTGCTTAAAGGTAGCAAAAAGTGACACCAGTGACAATGACAAGCAGGTTAATAAACTTATCCAAGGATAATATGAGTTTATCATGAAATCCACAGACTCACAGAAATGACAATTATTCAAGAATGATTAATATCCATATAAAAATGCAAAATATTTAATATTCACATTGGACTTTTGTTCCCTTAACTGTAGAGATTGTATTCAGATTTTTATACCATTAGTAATGTTCACAAAATGATGGAAGCCTCACAAGAACTTTCTTCATTGCAACACATTAAATTATATATGTGCAAAGTGGTGTAGCATCATGGGAAAAAAATTCCTATCAAAGAATCATGTCCTCTCTACAATAGCAGAAAACACAGAATTTAGATGCATAATGTGCCGTATATGTTAATAAGTAATATTGATTTTTTCATTTTTTATTATTGTTTTTCAGTTACAGTTGTCCCACTTTTTTCCCCATTGCTCTCCCCTACCCTGCCCTCACTCCCACAGTCAACCCCACCTCATTGTCCATACCCACGAGTCCTCTCCTCTATTCATGTTCCTTGACTTGCCCCTTCCCCATCTTTCTCCCCATTACCCCCCTTCCCCCACCCTCTGATCACTTTTGTTCTTTATTTCCATGTCTCTGTTTCTGTTTTGCTCATTTGTTTGTTTTGTTGATTAGGTTCCACTTATAGGTGAGATCATATGGTATTTGTCTTTCACCGCCTGGCTTATTTCACTTAGCATAATGCTCTCCAGTTCCATCCACACTGTCTTGGAGGGTAGGAGTTCCTGCTTTCTTTCTACTGTGGTAGTATTCCGTTGTGTAAATGTACCACAGTTTTTGATCCACTCATTTACTGATGAACACTTGGACTGTTTCCAGCACTTGGTTATTGTAAATAGCTCTGCTATGAACATTGGGGTGCATAGGTTCTTTCAGATTGGTGTTTCAGGATTCTTAGGGTAAAATCCCAGCAATGGGATCACTGGATCAAAAAGCAGTTCCATCTTTAGTTTTCTGAGGAAATTCCATACTGTTTTCCATAGTGGCTGCACCAGTCCTCATTCCCACCAACAGTGTACTAGGGTTCCCTTTTCTTCACAACCTCACTAGTACTTGTTTGCTGATCTGTTAACCCATTCTGACCAATGTAAAGTGGTATCTCATTGTGGTTTTAATTTGCATCTTTCTGATACTTAGTGATGCTGAGCATTTTTTCATGTATCTATGGATCCTCTATATGTTCTCCTTGAGAAGTACCTGTCAAGTCCTTTAGTCTATTTTTTAATTGGACTGTTTGTCTTCCTGCTGTGGAGTCATGTGTGTTCTTTATATATTTTGGAGATTAAACCCTTGTCTGGGGTATCATTGTAAATATGTTTTCCCATATGGTTGGTTCCCTTTCCATTTTGTTGGTGTTTTCTTTAGCCATGCAGAAACTTTTTAGTTTGATGTAGTCCCATTTGTTTATTCTGTCCTTTACATCACTTGTCCTAGGGACATATTGGTGAACATATTGCTTCTTGGGATATCTGAAATTTTTCTGCCTATATTCTCTTTTAGGACTTTTATGGTGTCACAATGTATATTTAAGTCTTTTATCCATCTTGAGTTTACTTTTGTGTATGGTGTAAGTTGATGGTCTAGTTTCATTTTCTTTTTTTCTTTTTTTTTTTTTTTTCGTGTACCTGTCCAGATCCACAAACTCGATTTATTGAAGAGGACATTTTAACTCCATTTTATGTTTCTGCCCCCTTTGTCAAATATTAATTGACCATATTGAGATGGGTTTATTTCTGGGCTCTCTATTCTGTTCCATTGGTCTATTTGTCTGTTCTTATGCCAGTACCAGACTATTTTGATTACAGTGGCCTTGTAATGTAGTTTGATATCAAGTATTGTGATCCCTCCTACTTTGTTCTTATTCCTCAAAATTGCTGAAAAACTACTTGACCTAATAAATGAATTTGATAAAAATAGTGGTATACAAAGTCAACACTCAGAAATCAAAGGCATTTGTGTACACTAACAAAGAAATATAAGAAACAGAAATTAGGAAAAAATTCCCATTTACTATGGGAATGGGAATGGCAACATGAAAAATAAAATAATTAGGAATAAACTTAACAAAGGAAGTAAAAGGTCTGTACTAAGAAAACTACAGAACACTGAAAAAAGAAATTAAGGAAGACACAAATAAATGGAAGCATATACCATGTTCATGGATTGGAAGAATTACCATCATTAAAATGTCCATACTACTGAAAGCAATCTATAGATTCAATGTAATCCCTATAAAAATACCAGTGACATATTTCACAGATATAGAACAAATATTTTAAAACTTTATATGGAACCATAAATGATCCCAAATAGTCTTGGTGATATTGGATTTAATGAAGTAAAATTAAATCATTTCTTGTAGTATCCTAAGTTTATGTTGTTTGCCTTTATACCCAACATTAATATTTCCTAGTTATTTAACAAACAAAAATTTCAATCTTTACATTAAGATGTTTAAATGATTGAAATTTCTAAAAATAAAATTAGATTAAAAAGTAAAACAATTTTACTTGGAAATGTAATAGAGGATAACCTAAGAAGGTTGGTGGCATGAATTGTAATCAAGGACAACACAGTGATTTTCTATGACTTCAAATGATTCGTTAGCCACACCACGAACATAAAAATTATAATATTGTTACATGATAGTAAAGGAAAAGTTTCAACTAGTGCCTGAGACATATTACATATAAAATATCAAAGTGAGATTACAGGTGAATCAATACACAGATTTATCAACACAATAAATTAGAACTACTTAGATGAATTCTCCCATTAACTTTATGCATATATAAAGCATTTAAGAAGATTATGTGTGAGAATTTAAAGAAAAATGTATTTGCAAAATATTGCTACTTTGCTGTGAGTTTCAACATTCACGATGAGGAAGAAGAATGTTTGCCCACCTCCATGCTAATGAGAAGAGCAATGGTGAGACAACTAGGGAGAGTGGTTCTTGTCTCCCACATTCATCGTATGCTTTAGGCTTGTGGCAGAAGAATCTAGGACTAGATTTTACCACTATTGGCATGTGGTAATATGGAGAGGGGTGGGGAGGAAGAATGAAGGGAAGGGAGACAAGGAAAGATGAAGAGGAAGGATAAAGAATGTTTTAGAAGGTAGCATTATCAGCAGCATGGCAAATTCTATTTCCTGTGGACTGATATGAGTTGTATAAGTAGTTTTTTATATTTAATACTCCAAAACCTTTTTTTAAAAAATTTTATTGTTATTCAAACTATGGTATGTTACACAAAGGAATTCTATGCAGCAGAGAGAAAGAAGGAGCTTATACCCTTTGCAACAGCATGGATGGAACTGGAAAGCATTATGCTAAGTGAAATAAGTCAGGCAGCGAGGGACAAACGCCATATGATCTCACCTTTAACTGGAATATAATCAATAAAAGAAAAAAGCAAACAAAATATAACCAGAGACATTGAAGTTAAGAGCAATCTAACAATAGCCAGAGGGGAGTGGGGAGGGGATAGCGGGGAGAGGGGTTTACAGGAGCTACTATAAAGGACACATAATACTCCAAAATCTTAAGATGACAAGGGAGAATGAAAAAAATTCTTAAGAAGCTGAGGAAAGAGCAGCAGCTAGAGTAATAAAATCTTAATTGTCTGTGAAATGTAAGTTGCAGGTGGAAGGGAACAGTAAAGAGTCTCTCCAAACCTATAAAATGTATTACATGAAAATCAAGTTTAAACCCTTGGCTAGACAGAATGCCTGAGGCCATATTAAGTTACTTCAAAGTCAAAGAAGTAAGTCTATACGTCCCCTTATTTTCTACCCATATTCTCACCCCTCTAGGGGTCAAAACTTGTGATAAGCAGGCTAGAGGAAGAGGTAACTGTCCACAACCTCCACAGCATTCCACCTCAGCAGAGGATATGTCCTTTGTGAGTATGGCTCATTAGGGAACATGGAAAAGATTTAACTCCAAACCAAGATTGTGATTAATTAATATTACTAGGGATTTTAATTACTTCATTGAAACTTGTTTTTGTTACTTGAGAGTAACCATAAAAGTCATAATACCATATAGCATGGTGACTATAGTTAATAATATTCTTTGCATATTTGACAGTTGCTAAGAGAATAAATCTTACAAGTTTTCATTATAAAAAAGTATAACTTTATAGTGATGGATGTAAACTAGATTTATTGTGGTAAGCATTTTGCAATTTGTACAAATATTGACTTGTGTTGTACATGTAACACTAATATGTTAAATGCTAATTATATCTTTTCTTTCTTTCTTTTTTAATACCTTACCCAAGAATATGTTTCTTGATTTTAGAGAGAGAGGAAGGGAGGGAAAGAAACAGAGAGAGAGACAAAGAGAGAGAAACACTGATGTGAGAGAGAAACATCAATCAGTTTCCTCCCACACATGCCCCGACCTGGGATAGAACCTGCAACCTAGCTTGTGCCTTGACTGGAATCAAACCTGCAACCTGTTGGTGTACAGGATGATGCTCCAACCAACTGAGCCACCAGGCCAGGACTCAATTATATCTTAATAATCAATACACAATGGGGAAAAGTCACGATTTTTCCCAAATTTTCTAGCACCTTCTTAACAAAAACGTTCTCTACGAAATAAATTTTAAATGGTCAGCAGATAAGAATAACAATGCTGTTATTTGATGATAGCACATGATTCATGCTTATTCAACGTGCTGGTTATAGGAGAAAATCAAATTTCATCCAGGTATCAAAATACATACAAATATCCTTGAAGGTAAAAAATATTTTTAATAACACAACAAATAGGTTTTCTCCTCCAACCTAAATTATTTTTCTTATCTGGCTGACAAACATTAATGGCAGAATTCCTAAATTCTGCATAAAAAACCAACCAAAATCTGCCAAATATGTTCATGATGCCAGGAAAATCTCTAGGATGTAGAGGTTTACAACGCAGACGCAAAGTAAAATTAGAGAGGAGAAGAATCAACACAACTGCTCTTCAGAGTCATCTGTAGAAGTTAAAGGGAAGTTAATGGTTAAGCGTGCACGTTTTTTCTGTGCGGTGTCACAGGACTCCAACCAGTGCAATATAATGGGTTTCTCATGTGCTTGTGAAACTGAACACTTTAAAAAGGCAGAGAATGAAGCCTTGTTAATCACTTCTTTACTACGTTTGGGGTTATAAAAGCCAACCCACTCTTTTGACATCTCATTCCGAAAATAACAAATTTGTCATTAAACCAGAGTTATAAATTCAGGTTTATTGATATCTCTATTGGCTCACTGGCATGAGAAGCTATAAATATTACTTACATTCTTATTACTAACTTGAAAGTACCTCGCAGAGGGAAGATAAATCACTCTTAGTTCCTAGGAGATAATCAAGAAATGGGCAAGAGAATCATATAATTTCCTATACAATGAAAAATTAGGTTGAAATGAAGTTGTTCAAATTTTTATTTAATTTGTTCTTATCAACCTTCCCATATTCTAATTTCTGTGAATAGAAGGAAATTTAAAATCTTACTTTGATACTTTTCATAACTTCATTCAACAAACATTTATGTAACTGCCCATAGTCCCAGAAATAGAGCTATAGTGGTGACTAAAGTTAGATACAGATGTTGTTCACCAGAAGAAAGCGTATCAGTGAGTACAAAGCAGTGTACAAGGTGGGCAAAAGTGTGCAAAACACAAGAGTTTATTCTTGTATTTTTATTTATTAGTTATTGTATTATTTTCCATACAAACAACTGTAAACCTACATTTGCCCACCTCTGTATATTTGAGGAGGTAATCCCTTGTGGTGTAGGAAGAAGCTATAATTTCTAAATTTCATTTCTAACTAAAAAAACATTCATATCAATCAAACTTTTATGCCCCAAATTCTTCTGAAAACAGCTCTTGACAAGAACACTGAATTCCACAGCACCAAATTCCCTGGGTCAATTCCCAGTCTTATTATATTAAATTTTCAGTGGTAATTATTATAGCTGGCTGCTTCCTAGTTCTTAAACCCTTTCTGCACTTGATTCTAGTCCACCTCACAGCACTTGTTTCCCATCACACTTCTGCTACTTTTCAGTCGCATTTACTAGATCCTCTTCTCCCCAATTTCTAAACATTGCTCTGCCCTTTTTCTTTGTTTTTGGTAGCTTCTTTATATCTCTCTCTAGGTGATCTCATTCATTCTTTTAAGTTTAAATACCATCCATACTTTGATTACTTCCAAATTTCCTTTATAGTTCTGATTGCCCTCCAGAAATCTTGAATCATATATCCATGTAACTGCTCGACATCTACACTTAGATGAATAACGGTTATCCAAACACTACTTAGGGCTAAAATACACATTTCTGCCTCCAAATCTGCTCTTCTCTGTGTGGTACCCTGACAACCCCCATCCAGATGCTTGCCTGAAAAAGTTAGTGGCCTTGTTGAATCAAGTCTTAGTTCATACACAATGCATCAGTAGTTCTTGATCTTCAGTCGCAGATTCCAGCAAAAAACCTTTGTTGCTTGGCCTACTGTTTTAGCCAACTTACCTCCCTGTTCCCACTCTTTTGCAGCTATAGCCTCCTCCACAGAATCTGAACGACCTTTTGAATATATCAATATTAACATATCGCTTCTTCATTAAAGTCTTCTAATGGTTTTATAATACATGGAATACCATAGATGATCCTACTGTGGCTACCTCACCATATTGACTTGCATCCCCAATCTTCCCGAATTATGGGACCTGTCCATAAAGTATCCAGCCACACACTATCAAAAATACAGACTTTCATTGAAGAAGATAGAACCTACAAGAAACATTGTACATAGGACAATGACAACTCAGTCTCCTTCAAATTGGCACCTTGGCAACTTACATAGTTCTCCTGGCATCTCTTCCACTTTAAAACACTGTGTAAAATCCTATGTTGGAATGGCCATCAGCTACCCTGTCCATTTTCCTGAATCTCAGGGACAGTCTGAAATATCTTCCCTTTCAAAGGTGATTTTAGTTATGGGGCAAGCCAGAAGTTGCAGGGCACCAAATCTGGGCTGCAGAGGGGCTGAGTCACCTGGATCATTTGATGTTTTGCCAAAGAGATGTAATATGTGAGCATGCACATTGTCATGATAAAGATTTCAATCACTAGGTGCCCATAGCTGTGGCCGTTTTCATAGTATTGCATCTCTCAACCAGCAAGAACATTGAAGTAGTGCTCCTTGCTAATTGTTTGGCCTGCAGGGGTGTACTTATGATGGATAAACCTTCCCAATCAAAAACACAGTTAACGTGGCCTTGTTCTTGCTGTGACTTTGCAGCACCTTCTTTGGGCGTGGAGAACCAGGTAACTTCCATTGGGACAACTGGGCCTTTGTTTCTGGATCATAGGCGTAAACCCACCATTAATCTCTGGTTATGACCTTCTTGAGAATATCTGGTTCATTGGCAGTGGTTGGAATCAAGTCATTAGTAACTTCAGCACAGTGTTCCTTCTGTTTTGGTAGCAGAAGCCAGGGAATGAATTTTGCCATAACACATTTCGTGCCAAGATGCTGTGTCAAAATCTCAGACGCAGCAGTTTTTGGAATCCCCAGATCAGCTTCTAGTTCTCGCACTGTCAGTTGCCAGTCTTTGCTGATTGCAGCCCATACACATTCAACATTCTCAGGTGTTCTACTTGTGGCAGGTCTTCCAGAATGTGGATCACTTTTAACAGTTTCTCAACCGTGTTTGAAGAATTTGTGCCACACTTTTATTTGCGCTGCACTCATTCCATTGTCCCTGAAAACCTTCTGAATCGTCCGAATAGTTTCCCTGGAGAAATGTTCATGCAGATTCGTTGCTCTACTTATTAAGTCATTTTAAATTCAACAGCCAACCAGTACACCTGCTCACTCAGAGGCATCTACTGCCCCCACTGACTAGTTCAGCAGTTTTCATTGTTTACACACGTGCATTCCAGTCCACTCTCATGGCTGCTCGGTTACATCAATTTCATGCAAATTGTTCTTATTATATAAATAATGATTGGACTTCTTCTGGACAGACCTTGTACATGTACTTATGATCATATTTGTATATATGACTACTTAAAATTAGAATACATATTAATTTAGATATATTAGATATATTAACTTGAGATTATAATATATACATATATATTTAAACATATTTAGTATTCACACAATTATTTAATATTTATTATATTTTATACAATATATTTTAACTTCATATATAATAAATTTTAATATATATTTATTTCATATCTATTGTACTTTATATACATGATCATTCCACATTTAATATATAATGTATAATTATTTAATATATATGTCTTTCTTGAATTACACTCTTAAAAATATATAATAGTTTTAAACTATTTCTTGAAAAATCATACATTAAAATATTACTACTAATAAATATTCAGGAGAATGAAAACATGGCACTCCATGTAGTCATGCTAATCCTGTCAAGAGTATACTATGTTTACTTTTTTAAAAAGTAAAAATAATGAAAATCATTGGATATGACAGCCAGAAAAAAATACTTAAAATCGAGTCAGTAACAATTTGAAATAATTATTTTAATCCATGATCATTAATAATAAAGTTTATTCTCTTAGCATATTATACTTTGTGATATAGGCCACAGATTTGAATGTGAAGCCACATGTCTGTCATTTATTTCAGTGATATTTAAATAAATATAGTCTGCATTCCAATATTTTACATATTGCACTAAATTTAGCACTTTTTAAAACTTCATATTTGAAAATTTCCATTGTCATTTAGAACCTAATAACAACACACCACCGACAAAACATTTTGCATTACAATTACACAAATATGGGTAAAATGACACGCAGCATTATAGGAATAAACTGAAATGCATTTCTTTTTAAGCAAATGATATTAAGAGACATAAAAACATCAAACATCAGAAAACTGGTGGAAAATTTCTACAATCCATTAAAACAGATGCCCCAAAGTTGTCATTTTTAGGAGTCATAGAAGGAAAACAATTCATAAGAAATATATACTCAACAATAAATTAGTTTTTAAAGAACTAATATGATGCTTTATGAAAATTAGGAAAATGAAACCATTCATGTATCGGTCGCTTTGGCATGGTAATGAGTCGGTGATGAATTTACGGAATTTGTGCTGCCTGTGTCAGTCATCTCTGAAGGGTTTAAAGTGAAATGGCACTTTTAAGACAATCAGTCAGTGTTCTCAATGTGTTATACATTTTCATCAATGAGATGAATTTTCAACAGTCAAGACATTTAGAATGAGATACAGTCTTGGAAACACTTTCTATGAAAATGGGGCAAATCATAAAATAGTTGCCCTGTGCAGCTGTCTTTGCAGTATTCCATTCAAAAAAGCTGTTGCAAATTTGTGGACCTACATTATGATGAAAAGTGACTGTCAGTAAATGGTGCTAAGTGCATATTTAAGGGGGGAAATAATACATATATAATCTATATGGTCAGGTTAAGATGGCTGTTTTAAAAATGAGTGAAACCGTTCTGAATAAAAACTGTTACATTAAGAACATTTGAAAAGGAACAGTTGATCAAAGGTCAGAAGTTCAGAATTATGTCCAAGTCTAATTTGTTTTTTTATTTATGGTTCGTGCTTTTGGTGTCTTGTATATACATGTATATATAAATCTCTCTCTCTAAGTTACGTTTACAGATACCGTCTCCTAGATAGACTTTGGGTTACCTTTTGTGTCTGGCGTAAGGTACAAATCTAAAGTGTCATTTTTCTTGAGTGTCTTCTATATGGATGCTGAAATGTCCTGGCAATTTAAAGACTAACCTTGTTTTTTATTGTCTGTCTTTCTTCTACCTTTGTCAAAAATCAGTGGTACCTTATATATGGGTTTCTGGACTTTCTATTGTTTCATTTATCTATTTTTGTACGTTTACCCTGATACCATTCTCTCCTAGTTATTACAGTTTTAGTTATATAATAATGGTTGATACCTGGTACTATTACTCCTTCACTTTTATTCTTCTCAGTATTGTATTAGCTATGGAAGGTAATCTTTTGAATCTCCATATAAATATTATAACCAAATTATAAATTTCTTTTTTAAAATCCTCCTTTATTTTTCATTGAGATTGCATTGCATCTTTGGGGAAATTTGGGAAGAGTTAACATCTTAACTAAGTTGAGTTTTCTCAACAACAATATTATTCTCAGTTGCATGTCTTCACATGGTTTCTCACATCTGACTTTTAACTTAACTTCTGCCAGCACCTCCTGAAACAGAAACAATTAAAGCCTAATGCGTGGACTACTATAATGGGAATAATGTTCCTAGAAAATTAAACAAATTTATTTTAATATCCCCTTACATTATTCTATCCATAAACTGAATCATGAGGCATATATACCCAGGCAAATAAATGCCATTTACCACCAGAAAACACATAGGAGAGATTAGCTGAGAGTCACAGACTGGCTTTCTTTAATCAGTATTGTAACAACAGTTTGTAAGTCAGTACCTGAAAAGCAGTAAAAGGGGCCTGCAAATTTCTAAACCACTTTCTTCTACTTTTTAACATCTAGAATTAGAGGTGTTAATAGTTTTAAGAATTTACTCTAAATTACAGTGTCATGTATACGGTAATGTAAAGACGTCAGGGCAGAACAAGTTATGAAAGAGTCTTTTCAATAACTGATGCTAGGTCAGTTGTATATCCATAGGCAAAATAGTGAAAATTGACCCCACCGTGCCTCATGCAAAATCAAGTCTGGGTGGATGGCAGATCTAAGCATTAAAAGCAATAGATATTGATAAATATCTTTAGTTATTATTATCATTCTCTTTCTGTGTTTCAATTTGGACATTTCTATGGATGCTTCTTTGAGTTCACTGGCTTTATGTTTTCTGCTGAGTCCAGTCTGCTCTTAAGTTTTACGCAATGAATTCTTCAACTGAGATATTGTCTTTTTCGATTCTAGAATTTCCCTCTGGTTTGTTGAGTTCAGTGGATGTAGCCAGAAATTGAGGTGTATTGTATTTCTGTTCTTCTTACAATTACCCTAAATGACCCAAAGGCTTCAAATTCTTCTGATGTTACCCTGAGCTTGAATTGTGGTCTTGTTGGGGGTGTCTTCTCAGTCAGCTCCCCCTCAACTGAAGACTTCCCTTTATGATCGTGCCTCAGAGATGTCTCTCTCCATACACTTACCCTTACCCCAGCAGCGTTCTGGTGTTACTTGTTACTCAGTTCTGGCTAGCCTGGTCGTGGTGGGCTTATAGACAGGACATACTCTATTCTATTCATATCAGCTTTAGGGAGGCACTGTGTTCCTGGCTTTCAAAGGGAGCATTTTAGTTATCCTGCCCATCCCCTAATTGTAGGGGGTCTTTAATGGTCTGGGACCATGACATTTTACTCTTTGTCCCTCATAGATAGAGGAGATTTCTTGTCTTTTCTGCCCCTCTACGTGCAACTACTCCTCTTCTGTACCCTTATCCCAGAAAAAGAAAAAAAAAGTGTCTAGAGCACTGGATGAAATGCTGTTAGGAGGAAACATTCAGGCGGGACCTTGTGCCTTTCCAACAGTACCTGCCTCATACCCCTCTCCTGGGGAAAGGCTTTCCAAGCTTTCTGGTGATCCCATCTTTCTTCTGAGTACACAGTTAGATCTGGGGGGGAGAGCCTGCTGCTGGAAGCAAACTCCCCTTGCTTGTGTCTGTTGCTCCTGGAGATTCTAGGCCTATGCACTGTGCCACAGTGGCCTTTGGTGTTGTGTTAAGATATTACCAATTAGTAATTTTCACAAGGCCTGCCCCAGGAATGGACGTTCTCCTGTCACATCTCTCCTTGGATGGATTTGTCCTAATTTGGATTTCGGATGAGGTTGTTGTCCTGTGACTTCAGCTTTCTAATGTGTTCAAGAAACATTGTATTTTATAGACCATCTTGCTTTTATGTGTTATAAGGATGACAGCAGCATTCTTTCTGGCTTTGTATTTCCTAAGCTGAAACTGAGAATCCCTTTATTTATTATAATTTAATCTTTATCATAGGTTCACATTTTCTTGCATTTTTACATGCTTTCTAATTTTTACATGCTCAACATTTTAAAAATAAAGATGCAATAACTATTGAGCCATTTAATATGTTTGCTCTATGTTGTTTTGTTTTACCCAGTAAGGACATGTCCTTTCCTTTTGCAGGGAGTTAAGCTGAAGCTAGTCATAAGTCTGGCTGAGCTGGGACTGGGATAAAGCTTTAATTTCAATTCAGTTATGAATTAAATTCCAGCTGGACACTGGAACCTAAGCTTCTGATAACATTGTGATATTTCTCTCTGTTTTCCACTCTATACACTGAGATACTTAATTAGCAAACTCATATGGGTTATAACTGTCTGGCCAAGAAATTTATTTTTACATTGAGGCTCGTCCAATTTCCAAACAGAAATACCAACCTGAGCTTTCATTATAAGTTTAGCTTGCATTTCTTCGTACCAGAAAATTTTCTCCTTCTATGGCATGCCTCTTCCTTTACTGTCCTTTAACTTATAGCCCACAGTTATTAGTCATTTAGGAAAGGCTCATTTCTCTTTGGAATTGGGTACTTTATATGTTGCATCCAATGGATTCAGATGGCATCAAAGCCAAGTATTACTTATCCAGTGTATGTGTGTGTATGTGTGTGTGTTGGCATGCCGAGCATAATCTCACATCCTACCTGGAACTGGGTATATCAGACATTAATTTTAAATTAAAAAAAAGACTTCACAATTTTCTATTTTAATTCTCCCATTCTAGGTAAGAGAGTTCATGTCTTTGTAGAGAGTGAAAGGATTTTTTCATATACTGCCAAAGATAATTAAATCGTCCATTATGCCTGAGTCAAACGGGTGATGAACCAACAAAACTTTCTTGCCACGGTAACGCCACTTCCCATTTACCAATCACATATGGTAGAAACAAATGTTGCAGCAAAATAAATAGTTCATACAATGTCTATGTCAGAAATTCCTTTATCTCCATAACAAGATTCAGGAGCCCTTTTTTTTTTTTTTTGAGTAAAGCATATTCCCCAAGATTGCTGGAGTTTATATTTTATTATACTTGGTGTTAAATTACTTACTAATTTAATGTTTTCCAAAGAATTTGGCAATGATTTAACATAAACTCATTAAAATAAAATGAGGCCACTTTTGCACTCTTGTGGAGAAGCAATTATTTTATTTTCTACTTTCTTCCTATAATAATATTTTTATCTTTCAAATATGCCCCTGAAATATAGACATGAGTCTATATTTAACTCTCTCTGACAATAAGTATAGGAAGAAAGAAAACCATTACCATACATGACTAAAATCACATACTTGTGATTTTATGTTTAATCTTGAATTTTTACCAAAATTTCATTGGGTTTCCTATAGGTCACTTTAATAACCTATATTAATACAAATATTATATTACAGCATGTGATTTGTTCTAATAAGAAACACCCTAAATCACAGGTTCTTCTAAAGGACTCTAAATGACTTTAAAATAGATCATTAATATCTATTTTTATACATCAATAATAAATAACTCTATGTGCTGTCATAATCATCAAAAGCATATATATGTGTATATATATTTATTTTATATTTATAACAGAATAATCTTTACAAGAAAGTTTTCTTGACCCATTAGTATAGACCAACAATCTTAAATCTGAAAAGTAAGATGGTTCATCAGTCAACTTAATAGTTAGTCGATTTAATGCCATACTCCTATCTATTTTAAAATATTTGAATAAGTGACTAAAATATTTAATATTTACCTGAATGTTTGACACAATCATATATTATTGTACTCATTTCCTATTAATATTTTCCAAATGTATTTACTTATTTTTAGAGAGAGGGCAATGGAGAGAGAAAAAGAGGGAGAGAAACATCAATGTGTGGTTGCTTCTTACGTGACCCCCAGAGGGCACCTGGCCCACAACCTGGACATGTGCCCTGACTGAGAATCGAACCGGCGACCCTTTGTTTCAGAGGCCTGTGTTCAATCCACTGAGCTACACCAGCCAGGGCATCATTTCCTATTAATATTTTAAATGTCTATCTAAACATATGCACACTGCAATCCTTTAGGTAGAAGTAAAAATAATATTGAATATAAAACAATGTAATTTACTCTTTTAAAAATGTCCATATTATATCAGTGCTTTGCTTCCCTCTAAAATGTATTTGGTTCCTTTGTTCATTGGACAATTACTAACAATTAAAACTCCCTTATAGACAATATCAGTGCATTCACTGCTCCTTATTACTTTCTATCAAATAAAATCTAAAATATTTCAAATTCAGAAGAAATTTTAGCACATAGTAGGAGACGAAGGTAAGAGACAAAAATGAAATTATTACAGTCACCTTTTGCTATACTATTTCAAAATTTAGACCAGTCCTGTATGGTGCTATTTATATGAGAATTGCTTACACTTTTTATAAATAGATGAACCTTTCATTTGCTTTGTCATGTATCTATCAGTAGTGTTATGATGATAAAAAATTCAAGACTGAAACATGGAAAAAGCTAAGCAGTATTTACCTTCTGCAAAAGTAAAGAAACATGCTCTAAGAGGGAACTTAGGCTTTGCATGATGAAGCCTTAAGCGGAAGAAGATATAATTGTGTGTTTAAAGACAAAACTCACAAGCAGTTTTATGGCCAAATAAAGCTTGGGAGAGCCTGTTTGGGCTTCTTCCTTTTCTGATGTTAGCATTTAAGTCAGAAATTGCCAACATCTGTTTTTCTACAGGTTTTGACAACTTTCTCAAAATGCTGTTACTGTGAATTCTCCTTCTCAGGCTCTGGTCATTATTATCTTTCCATTTCTTATGCTCACCAGAAAAAAATGTAGATTTTTATACTGTAGATTTCATGTAAAATAAGCCAGGATAGGGCAAAATCACCAAAAAATGATTTGTTAGAATTCTGCCCAACATGGAGACTTAGGTAGATACACTTTGCTTCCTCGCACAGCCAAAGGAAGGACAACAACTTTAAAACAAAAAACCATCGGAGCTGCCAGAAATCAAACTGTGTGAAAGTTTGACAACCAAGGAATTAAAGAAGAAACATTCATCCAGACTGGTAGGAGGAGTGGAGAGATGTGCAGCAAGGCGAGGGACCAGGTGGGTGACGTGGCAGCTGGCAGACTAGGCAGTTCCACATTCACATGCAGATAAACTGGGAGGAACAAGGGGGGAGCAAGACAGACCTCCCAACCCAGGGTTCCAGCATGGGAAACTAAGCCTCAAAAACTCTGGCTGTAAAAAGCTGTGGTGTGGGAGAAACAGGCGGGGGAAACTCCCAGCCTCACAGAATAGTTCACTGGAGAGACCCACCGGGTCCTAGAATGTACGCAAACCCACCCACCCAGGAATCAGCACCAGAAAGACCCAATTTGCTTGTGGACAGCAAATTGAAAGTGTGAGATGATTGAAAGTGGGGCCAGAGTGAAGAAAGGAGCTCAAAATCAGATGAAACTAGTCTATGCAAACAGTAATCACAAAGAACTTACTAGTTGGGAAATAAAGTTGAAGTGGAATTGCCTAGAAAGGGACACAGAGACATTCAGGTGTAATAAATATACTCTTTCACTTGATTTGAGTGGTGTTTACCAGGGAATATAAATTACCTAATTTATATTTTTCATTCATTCAACTGAACAGTAAGATCTGTGAATGCATTGTATTAATATTGCCTTAATATTATATATATATATAAACTAATAAAATAGATCTATATTAACATGTTCCTAGGACTTATAACCTCATAAATTATTCCCTAAGAATATATACTCATTTAAGCTATGTTTAAATTCTACATTGTTGAATTACCTGTTTAGATATTTACTGCATAAAGTTATAGCTTTGTAGATAAATTGGGATACATATAGAGTTTATTATTATAAATTCCAGAGATTATTTGCTAATTATATGTAGAATATATTCTATTGCAATCATCTATTTCTGTAACAAAAGCACTGATATGTATTTTTATGATAATTTTCCTCTTTAGAAAATTATGAAAATGTTATGAAAGAAGGGAAATCTATGTACATTAAAATGTGTTCTTCCAAAAGTTTTAAAAACCATTCTTTCTGTTTGATAGCTTCAGTATCACTGAGATATTCACAGTAGTACAATTTTCACATTTCTTAATCATGAAAAGAAAGATGCACTCTGAGAAAGGGTTGTTAGGATATATTCTCTGGCACTTTAATAATAGAGTTAGTGATCCTCAGGGAAAACTTTTATCATGGTGGCTGAGACATTCAATTTTTTTTTAAATTTTTATTGTTATTCAGTTACAGTTGTATGCCTTTTCTCCCCATCATAAGAAGTTGGAGTACAGCTAACTTGAAAGATTCAATGAGGATATTTCAGTGTAATGCTTCATTTTTCTTTTGCACAAATCTTGTGAATGTACAACTTTCAAAAAACCAAGTATTAAACATTGTTAAAATAAAAAAACAAACAGAGGCCAGCCTTGAAATAAAGGATTTGAAGGACCTATATACTGAAAACTACAAAGTATTATTAAAAGAGATTAAAAAACATACAATGAAATGCAAAGATATTCTGTGTTCCTGGATTGAAAAGAATTGACATAGTTAAAATGTCCATATTACCCAAAGCAACATATAGAATTTTAATGCAATCCCATCAAAATCCCAATGGTATTTATTAAAGAAATATAACAAAAATGTATGGAAAGAAAAAAGACCCTGAAAAGCCAAAGCAATCCTGAGAAAAATAGAACAAAACCAGAAGTATCACACTACCTTACTTCAAATTATACCACAAAGCAAAGATAGTAAAAACAGCAGAAAAAACAGACACAAAGAACAAGAACAGAATTAAGAGCCCAGAAATAAAACCACATGTATATGGGCAAATACTTTTTGACAAAGGAGTCAAAAACATACAATGCAAAAAAAAAAAAAAAAAAAAAGCCTCTTCACTGTATGTACTGGGTAAAGAATCCAAAAGAATGAAACTAGACTACAGTTTGTCTCCAAGTACAAAAGTGAATTCAAATCGATCAAAGACCTAAATATAATATCTGAAGCAATAAATTGCATAGAAGAAAACACAGATAGGTATTAAACTTATGGACCTTGATCTTAGAGAAGATTTCATGAATTTGACCCCCAAAAGGCAAGAGAAGTAAAAGCTTCATTTGAATGGGACTATATCAACCTAGAAGTTTCTGAACAGCAAAAGAAATCACCAACCAAACAAAAAGGGAACCAATCTAATAGGAGAAGATATTTGCAAACAATAGCTATGACAAGGGGTTAATTTCCAAAATATATAAAGAACTCACACAGCCCAACACTAAGCAAACATTTCAGTTAAAAAAGGGGCAGAGGACCTAAAGAAACACTTCGTCCAAGAAGACATACAAATGGCCAACAGGTATATGAAAAGATGCTCAACTTCAATAGCTTTTAGGAAATTACAACTCATAATTACAGTGAGATATGACCTCACAATTGTTAGCATGTATCTTATCAAGTAATAATAAGTGTTGGAGAGGTTGTGGAGAAAAAGGAACCCTCATTCACTGCTGGTGGGTACAGTCACTCTGAAAAAACAGTATGACAGTTTCTCAAAAAATCAAGAATAGAGTTACTAAATGACCCAGCAACCCTTCCTCAGTATATCTACCCCAAAATTTATTTGCAAAGATATATGCACCCTTGTGTTCGCTGCAGCGTTATTCACAGTGGCCAAGACATGAACAGAACTAAAGCGTCCTTCTATAGATGATTGCGTAAAGAAAATGTAGTACATATACACACTGGAATACTACTCAGCCATAAGAATGGATGAAATAATGCCTTTTGCAATAACATGGATGAATCTTGAAAATACCACGCTAAGAGAAATAAGTCATTCAGAAAAAGTTAAGAACCAAATGATCTCACTCATACATGGGATATAAAACTGAAAGTAACAAATAAGCAAACAAGAAAAAAAAAACAGACAAAAAACCTCATAAACACGGACAACACCATGGTGATTCTCAAAGGGAAGGGGGTAGGAGAATAGAAAAGGGTACAGGGGGCCAAACATACAGTGACAGAAGATGATTTGACTTTGGGTGGTGGGCACACAGTGCAATGTACCTATCATGTGTCATGGACATGTATACTTGAAACCTATATGACCTTAGAAACCAATGTCCTGCCAATACATTTAATTTTAAACAAAATTTGTAAATAAAAATATAAAAAAGAAATATAACTTTTATACCTCTTCATGGTAAATCCATCCAAGATGTTGCTTTAATAAGGGGAATGGGTGTTGGAAAGCTCTCCGTGTGCTTTCGCAGGGAGGAACTTCATGAACGTCTTCAGACTCTCCTTTGAGTTTAGGTCTTTATGTTCACTAAAGTCTCAGAATACTTTTGGTCACCTCCTTAAAACATTTGAATGTAAAGCCATGTGCATGTATGATTTTAATAAATTGAGAAATTTACTTTGTTCCTATTTACAAATTTTGAAAATATATTTCCTGTCAGATATTTTAAAACATCATTTATACTATTAAATGTCATATTTTATTATAGTTTTTTTAAAAAGAAAATTCCCTGAGAAGACAAAACCATATTAGTCATACAAAGAAGTTTAATTTAGATTATTTTGCAAGGCTAGCTTGACATGGATCATTTTTCCTTATGTGTCTGGAAATTATAAACAAAACTTGAACTGTTAGCCAAGTTTGATCAGAGGTAACCACTAAAAATTCTAATATTATAACCAATCACTCTAAAGAATAAACAGTCACTGCCTTCTCACTATATAAGCTGTTTTATAACAATGTACCCCGAGCTTCATTCCATGCTTTGGTTTGAGTCCTTCCAGTTAGCAAACTGTCCTTTGGTGTGTGCGCATAACTTCTTCCAATTGCTTCTTCAGTGATTCATTGGTTTGATTTCAGCTATTTCTGAACTTTTGACATCTACTCTACATTTTTTTCAACTAAGACAAGTAACAGCTCTTAACACCACTGAAATAGCAGCCATAATCAACACATAAATAAATGAGAAGTAGTGGTAATTTTCTCTTGTTAACGTTTTTTTCCTTTGCTGAAACAAAAGTGTTGAGTAAACTAAGATTACATTACAAGAAGTGTAATGCTATTCGCCCAATGGTATCACTCATAAAATGAAATAGTGCACTACCTTAATAATACATGCCAGTATTTCCAAAGTTCAGTTACTTTGTCTTATATGTATATTACATATTAGGTATGTTAAACATTACTTATGTTATCCATTAATGTGAAAGTTAAGCTCATCATATGTGAAGTGGTTTGAATTGTGTTCTCCCCAAGACAAGTATGAAGATCTAACCCTCTATATCTGTGAATATGATGTTATTTGGAATTAGAGTCTTTGTAGATGTAATCAAGATAAAATGGAGTCATACTGGATTAGGTTGTGCCTCAAATCTAATAACTAGTGTCAAAAAACCAAAACAAAACAGATGCCCAGGGTAGGCAGCTATGTGAATACAGAAGAGACACTGGAATGAAGTTGCTACAATGCAGGGAATGTTAAGGGCTGCCATCAACAACCAGAAGTTACAAGAGGCAGGAAAGGATTCTTCTCTAGATTTTTCAGAGGATCATTGGACCTGAAAACACTCTGATTTCAGACTTCACCCCAGAAATGTAAGAGGGTAAATTTCTGCTTTTTTCATCCACCCAATTTTTGGCAGGTGAAAAAAGTAAGAAAGTAATACAGTGTACTTCTTTTAAAAAAATTATTATCTAAAGAATTAAGAATGACCTATTTATTTGTATGAATAAATTCACTTTGAATTTTTCCTCAACTTTGCCTTATCTTTAGCCATTTTGTGATTTTCTAAAAAATCATTAAATAAAAATTGAATGAATTTCTATTTTATTTAAAATATGAGGAGGGAATTAATTATGTCCAACAACATGATAAAATTTGCTATTTTATCTGTGATTCAAAAACAACATTTGGATAAATTCTTTGAGCAACAAAATCTCATATGTTCATTTCTGTCACATTTACTCTTCTCGAGTACTAATATTAATGTTAAAGGTCAACAGCCATTCATTTAAAGATAAAGGTTGCTCTGCAGTATCTGGATAAACTGCATAGAATTTTATTAGCTCTCAGAATGTGGTTACTGAAAATATTACTTTAATTGAATTAGAGGACATGATGGGAAGAACTAAATACCTAATATATATGTGTGTACATATAAAATTATCATGTATTGCTACTCAAAATAATTATTTTATTAAATATAACTATCTAATGCCTTAAAATATTATTAGATTATCAAGAAAGCCCAATCAGTCAAGATTATTAATACAAGTCAAGGCCTTGTTAACCATACCTAAGTTTAGAGATAAATCTTATTCACATGTTTTTGGGCTTTCTACTGAACAGGGTTGAAGAGAAGATTTTGGTTGATGGGTTAATCCTCCAGGGATCTGGCGAGCTGCTGAGGGCGCTGCAGCCATAGCTAGCGGCTCTGAGTTTAGCAGCGCACCGCACGGGACTTCTGGACAGCTGAGTGTTGGGTGATAAATGGCAGGATGCAAATCTAAACTGGGGTTACTGGAAAATCAATGAGCAGAGAACACTAATGTCAACTCATATATCTTTTATATGAAGGATCAAAAATTTTTTAAACTTGAGGAAACAGTTATGAGATTTAGTCTAAATAAAAACCAGGTATTGTAACCAGTTCTTTAGTTCCCTACAATTTATTCAATGTACTAGTCTTCATTCAGGTTCTTTTAGAAAACACTATAATTTTAATTTATTTCAACAAATCATTTATGCATTTCAGTATTTCAGTATTTTATTTTTATCCATGCGTTTTACTATCTTACACACTATTCTTGTACATGAATTACTGAAGTAGAAACACTGGAAATAAAAAACACATTAAATAGCCTATATGAAATTAGTCAAACTTACAACTATGTGTCATTCTAATTATTATTTTCATATATTTAAACAATGTGTTTAAGTTTCTATGTGTTAATCTTTATCACCATATTATTTTACTATTGAATTACCAAGAAAATTTTAGTCATAACAAAATGAAAATAATGCAGGCTATCAAAATTATGTGGCCTATAATGAGATAAAAAATAACAGTTTCTATTGGATCTAAGAACTTGTGTTCCAGCTATAAATAGTAATAAAAATATAAAACCACCCACTTCTTATTCCAGAAATCTATTATTATTGCACCCATTCGGGATTCAGTCCTGTACTTCATCCAGCTATTCATCAACAAGTAATTTCTAGCAAGATGATTAATACATAATCAGCCTTTAATTTCTAGCAGGATGATTAATACATAATCTAGCAGCCTTTTAAACATGACTGAATTTAAAATATATAAATATGAATAAAATATAAACATTTACAACATAGTCATAGAATATATACAATGCAAACATACACATAAATACATATGACTCATGGTATATGTATTATAGGCTACTGATTTAATACATTAAAGAGAAGTGAGTATAATCAGACTACACATTTAATATAATTTCTTGTTGTATGTACTTTTTAGAACCCATTTAAACTTTAAAAATGGTTAGAATTTCTTTTTGAAAGATTCTGATTTAAAAGAAGCTCTTTCCTCTTTAAAATACTTTAAAATAGCTTCACAATTCATTTTAGTTTCTTTAAGGGCCAGTTTCACATTTCAGATGTCAGTGTTAGAAGCTGATGAAATAATATTTTGCTCAACCTGACATGTGCAATTTGAATTAATCGATGGCTACACTTTATAAATTACTGTTGGTGCAGCACAGTGAAAAGAAAATTGGACTACAAATACCTATTTAACTGCTCAGGTAGTAAATACCTGCTGTCATCTATCTATTTCTCAAGTGTACTGACTTCATTTATCCTGCCTGAGATTCAAGACAGCCTTCAAGTTCATTTCAGAAAGCAGTGAACCCGAAAATCCACCTCAGAAAATTTTGAATAGAACCCCATTCAGTAATAAAATTTTGGAGTCCAAAATTCATTAACTCTCACATTTTTTATCTATGATGTATTTTGAAAGAACTGGACAAAACAGACAAATACAAACAGATGCAACAAAAGTTAAAATATAATTACAACAAAAGTTATGTTTTTCTCTTTGCACCAACTGTCCATGTATCTTAATTTGCTCTTCAGTAGGTCAGATAATGCTCCTTTCTTAATCTTCCTTTACCAATTACAATAACTGAGCTTGCCAGTATCACCAAATGAAATGAACCAATAAATTGAATTGCCTCCGCAACCGTTTACTCTTAAAGGAGTGGCTATGACATTACTATTGGGAAATGGTTATCAGAAATAGCATAAGCTGCAGATGTTTCATATTTCAGATAAAGGACTGCACTCAAGACCTAGATTTAGCTAGCTTTTTGCACACGAATCATTCTTTCTGCTCATTCCCACTAGGACCTTTGCAATTCCTAATTTCCCTGCCTACGGTGATAATCTGAGTAATTTCATGGCTGGATTTTCCTTGGTCTTCATTTCTTAACTCAGATGTCATCTCACAAATGTTTTCCTTGGATTAAATTAGTATAATCTTCATAACACTGCTCATTTTATAAAATTATCTTCTTGTATTTATTCAAGATTTTTTGCTATTTCATGTCAGCTCTGTGGAGGCATTCTTTTTTTAATTAAGACTACCACATTTTGTCATGTATAATGTATACATTTTGCCCAAATTTTTGAGGGAAAAATAAGGAGGAGCACTATACATGGGTAGTACTAATTCCGAATCTATACAAATGTTTTTAATTCTTTTATTTTGCTTACACATTAAAAGTGTAACTCTAGAAAGCAACAACGATATCTGTATGCAAAATAAAACCCTGGAATACAATAATCAGTTTTGCTTCTAAATATAAATAAATAAATAAATGAATAAATAATTGAATTAAAAAATTAAAACAAGATTTTTTCCCTAAAATTTTGGGCCAAAAATGTGGGTGTGCACTATACACAGCAAAACATGTAATTTTTTAGAGCAGTTTAAGTTCATAGCATAATTGAGCAGATAGTTTCCTCCATTGTCAACATCCCCTTACCAGAGTGGTATATTGGTTACAATTGATGAACCGACTTCCAGAAAACCTAATTACCTGAAGTCCACTCTTGTTCACTCTTGGCGTTTGACTTCTACAGATTTGCAAACATGTATAGCGATATGTGTCCATTAATAGCGAGATACAAATTTATACCAAAAAACTGCACATATGTGCCCTGCCTAGTGTGGCTTAGTGGACTGAGCCCCAGCCTGAGAAACAAAAAGTCACCTGTTCGATTCCCAGTCAGTGCACATGCCTGCGGGGGCGGGGGGGGGGGGGGTGAGGGTGTGGGCCAGGTCCCTGGTGTGGGGCACATGACAGGCAACCACACATTGATGTTTCTCTCCCTCTTCCTCCCTCTTTTCCCCTCTGTCTAGAAATAAATAAACTATTTTTTAGAAAATGCACATATGTAGTTTATATAATTTGATGTGTTTGAAAGCATTCATACACCTATAATACCATCGCCACAATCAAGGTAATAATTATATCCATCAATTGCAAAAGTTTTCTCCCCCCATTTGGTTTTGTTTGTTTGCTTTGTGATAAGAACACTTGAATTGAGATCTACCCTCTTAACAGAGTTTTACGTGTTCAATGCAGTACTGTTATCTATAGGCTCTAGGAAACACCGGCACCCCCATGTGCACTGCAGCATTATCACAATAGCCAAGATATTGAAACACCCTAATTTCCTTCTTCACGTGAATGGATAAAGAACGAGTGGTATATACGTACAATGGACTATTATTCAGCCTTTAAAAAGAAGAAAATCCTGCCATATGTGACAACATGAACGAACTTGGAAGGCGTCATGCCATGTGAAGCAAGCCAGGCATAGCACACATACTGCAGAACCCCGCTTGCACGAGTTATCCAGCACAGTCCAACTCACAGACGCAGAGGAGGGTGATAGTTGCCAGAGTCGGGAGGGAGGGGGAAGTGGGGAGTTGTTGAAAAGGTAGACATTCTGAATGTATATATTTGAAATAGCCTTAGACATTACATTTTGTAAATAACATACCCTTTCTCTAACAAGGAAACTGCATGACGTCTTTAATCCTAGGTTCCCAAAACCCATGGATACAGTCCATTGAGGATACATTCTTTCATCACAACTGTTCTTTAATGCTGCAGAGTTACACAGAGCAGTGAAAGTGGAGGCATGCTTGTGGATAAACACACGCTGAATGCACTAAAAGAACTAAACCACTTTATGTCATTTCTTTGTGAATTATACTCTTTAGTAATATTAAAGGATAAGTCTGTGCAAACAAGTAGGAAAATTTCTTACAAAACTTCAGGGACTTCTCTTTTAGAAAAACATGTTTGTTTATATAGTGTTCTATCCTCCCTCACAAGTGATTCTACAGCCTAGAGGCTCTAGAAACATTCTACACAGGATAAAAAGATTTGAAATAGGAAAATGGAGGAGATTTACAATTTTCTCAGTAAGGAGACTCTAAATCTTAAGGCAACTGTATATAGTAGTATGATATTATAGTAGAAATGAGTGAAAGAGAGTGTTTCTTAAAGGTGGAATTCTAGGCTATAAATTAAACAATTTCTGCAGGATTTCTACATTTTTATGAATGTGAATCACAGTTCAATTTAATGGCATGGCGTGTCCTCTAACACCAAATCGATTAAATCCATACTTAGCAATATTATATCGAAGTTCTCAAATTCTTATGCAACCCTTGCAGCCTTCTATACTGCCTAACTATCCTCTCTAACTCTGTGTAATAAACTCTGTTTGTTTCTAATAATCGCACTTCTTATCTTTGAAATGATTCAACTGTGGGTGATAAAGTTATCATGTAAAATGTATGAGTCACTCTCTTAAGGTTTAGAACATTTTAATGCATGTCAAGCCTTGAAAATATCCTGTGGGTGTAATTATGCCATTATGTTCACGTTTGGAGTTTTATACCATCTCTTAATTATTTGTTTTTAAAAGGATGTCCTCCTCATGTCAAAGCTATTCTTTGCATTGTGGTCCGCACCCTAAAATGTAATGAAAGTGTAACAAAGAATCACTGATTGACTTAGATTAGGATGCTAACTGATCTCTATTTAAACTGTAATGTCTACACTTGCTGTATTCACCCTTCGAACCCACCCAATGTTTCTATAGCTCCTGGAATGATTGAACTTGAAACAAAGATCAGCAATGCAACAAGATGATGCTTAAATGACAGTTGCAGGTATAACCACGCTCGTCCCCGTCTTGTTTCTCCATAGTCATACCTTGAACACTTCAAGAATAAGCTATAACTTCGTGGGAAAAAAAAAATTTCTGTGATCTCACAGCATAAAGTGCTTTCAATTTCCTTCCTCATTTAAGAATTAATAAAATGTTTTCTTTTTTATTTTTTCAGATAGAATGACAGTTTTTAAAACTAAAAGTTGATATACATTTTGATTCTTACTGTTATTTCCTAGTAAAGTGTCAGGCCTCATCCCTAGATGGGGCCCCAAGGCCAGAGCAATTTCTTGAAAGCCTATTTACAACACAAGGGAAGACACTGACACCTGGTCATGATATGTTGCTCTGAGTTAATAAATGGGTTGTATTTCTGAGAGGTAACAGCTTCAGAAGAAACTCCTCCAACGATTCAGATAAACCACCTATGAACATACATATATATCAATCCAAAGTGGTTGGGACAGCAGGGGGTTTGTGGGTATGAACGTGGAGAGGAGCAGGAATTTTCCTCCCCAAAATGTGTCTCTTGCAAGAGTTTGATCTCCAAAATATATAAAGAACTCACACAACTCCACTCTAAGAAGACAAGGAACCCAATTAAAAAATGGGCAAAGGACTTGAACAGACACTTCTCCAAGGAGGACATACAGAGGGCCCAGAGACATCTGCAAAGATGTTCAGCATCACTAGCCATCAGAGAGATGCCAATTAAAACCACAATGAGATACCACTTCACACCGCTCAGAATGGCCATCATAAACAAAGCAACAGACAAGTGTTGGAGAGGTTGTGGAGAAAAGAGAACCCTAGTGCACTGTTGGTGGGAATGCAGACTGGTGAGGCCACTGTGGAAAACAGTATGGAATTTCCTCAGAAAACTAAAACTGGAATTGCCTTTTGACCTGGCAATTCAACTGCTAGGATTATATTCTAAGAACCCTGAGACACCAATCCAAAAGAATTATGCACCCCAATGTTCATAGTAGCACAATTTACAATAGCCAAGTGCTGGAAGCAACCTAAGTGCCCATCAGTAAATGGGTGGACCAAAAAACTATGGTACATTTACACAATGGAATTCTATGCAGCAGAAAGAAAGAAGGAGCTTATACCCTTTGCAACAGCATGGATGGAACTGGAGAGCATTATGCTAAGTGAAATAATTCAGGTGGTGAAAGACAAATACCATAGGATCTCACCTTTAACAGGAACCTAATCAACAAAACAAACAAGCAAGTGAAATATAACCAAAGACACTGAAATTGACAACAGGCTGACAGTGACCAGAGGGGGAAGGAAGGGGATTGTAGGGGAAAAGGATGAAGGGTTTGCAGGAACAATTATAAAGGACATATGGACAATAACAAGGAGGGGTGGAAACAGGGGAGGGAGGTGGGGAGGGCTGGGGTGGTGGGGAGGAGTGGGGGGAAAAGGCAGAAAACTGTACTTGAACAACAATAAAGAAACATTTTAAAAAATGTGTCTCTTTGACATGAGGATTGTATTAGGCTGATCATTTTCAAGAAATAAAAAGCTCAGGATGAGCTTTCTAACTTCCCTTTGACTGCCTAAAAGAATTTAGATAGAGGTCCCTTTCCAGGAAAAAGAGCTATCACCAAATGTAATTACAAACTAATACTGTTAGGTGTGTTAGGGAGAACTCTGCAGGGCTTGGAGATCAAGTTTCTCTCTGTGTCTCATTGTCTCCGAGTGGCCCAGCAAGCGTTTATTTACCAAACATTTTTCCAAGTCCATGTTTGGAATTGCCTTTTCCCCCCTTGAAGCCCCATACTCCTACCCCTTTTCCTTAGTTTAGAATGACATATAAGCCTCAATTGCCTCAATATCTGTGGCCCCATATTCTTATGGAGCCCCCATACATACAAAATTACATTTGCTATCCTTCTGTTAATCTCTCTTATGTTAATTTAATTCTTAAAACAACCAGAAAGCTTAGAATGGTAGAGGAGAAATTTTTCCTCCCCAACAAAACAAAACAAAAAACTGAAACCAAAAATAATATGACAAAGAATTAATATAAGGTGCAGGATCTCGAAGTCAAAATGACCTAAGCTATGTACTTCCTCCCTCCCCTCTTCCTTTTTTTTTAAACTGCACATATTTTAAATATTTTACTTATTTATTTTTGGAGAGAGGGGAAGAGAGGGAGAAAGAGAGGGAGAAAACATCAGTGTGTGGTTGCCTCTTGCATGCCCTCCATGTGCCCTGACTGGAATCAAACCAGAGTCCCCCTGGTTCACAGACTGGCATGAAATCCACTGAACCACATCAGCCAGCACCATTCCTTCCTTTTTTGAAGGCTATGTATGTATGTATGTATGTATGTATCAAATAGTAGTGTACATATTGTAATCTATCTTCATGTTTATATAATGACATGCAAACATAAGCACATGTAAATGATGCAGAGTCAGCCTTCATTCAGAGATACTGTCAAATTCTAAATTGTAAGCTCTGTATGATTGAGAAGCTTGGCAGAGCAAAAGGATCCTTTAGATCCTCCTGAGACAGTTGTCGGGAGAGACAGTGTTCAGTTCCTGGAGATACTTTAGGGTTGCCATTATTTTCTATCAAGAGAATAGCTGTATTCTTAGGTGGGCTCGGGAGAATCAACATAGAAAGAAAGTGAATAGTATAGAATTTTGAGAAAGATCCTCCTTTATTCTTATAGGTGTAGAATAAGTATATCATATTTTGTTATAAGCATGAGCCCAGAGTATACATGACTACTAATTTTTAGAAGGATGTTATTTCTATGGCTATGCTTTTGCAATTAAAAGCAAAAGGACACTTGTAAATTATTACATTCCAAAAATCACTGTAGAAGTGCTGATAATCAGAGACCAGCACACAGGCCGGCAACCATGGCTCTGTTTACAAGTGGGATCTGGGTCTCTGAAACAAGGGAGTTATATTGGGTGGTGCACACGGGCACTAGGGGAATGGAAGTGTTAGAGGAGTTACTGACAGCCTGTTAATTACCAACAGTTTCTAGCAGAACACAGACAGGAGCTGGCACCTTCTGAGAAAAATCCATAAACCTGTCTCCTCCAGTAAGTACTCAGACATGGCAAATAAATAGTGTGTACAAATGCTTTCTCTTTTTACAGGTGTTATAAATAGTATGTTTTCATTTACGAAGTATCTTTCAACCATAGTATAAATGGCTTTTGCATTGAGATGTGGTTTTATATTCTGTTCATTTATTTTCTCTCCTTTTCTAGGGATTGTAAATTCTTAGGTTTTCTCGCTTAAATGCATTTTCTCTCTTTCCAAAAGCAAAGTCCAAATCCATATGCACATGAATAAAAACTGACTTATTAGAATAATGGGTGTGCAAGCAAATCAAGTGAAATGCTGCTAGCCACTAGATTTTTCCTTAACAATTCAAAATAAGAAAATTGAATTAATATTTAACCTTTCTTTTCTACAGCCAGTTTGAATATTAATTGTTTAAAGAACTACAAATGTTCTCTTTATAAACATTATTCCATTGCTGAAAATCACATTGCCAACTAGTGTATATTTTTTATCAGTTAAAAAAAAGTTTGCGTCCTAGCGTCAAACAGAATGCCGCAGGTGGTTTTTAATAGGAAATCACCTGCCAGGGTGGTTATGAATGAAAGTACAAAGGACAGGAGGCCGTGCTTAATAGGAAACCATTTACAACTGTATTGCCGTGACTGTCGTCTGTCTAGATGATACTTTCAAAATTTATGTCTGCAGTTGTTATATAGGTGATTCTTAAAATTCAATGAACTTATTGGAGTTAAGAAAAGAGAGAAATTATGTCAAAACTACTGAAATCTAATAGTTTAAGACCTGAACTCGACATTAGAGCTCAGAATAGAATTGTTGAGCCTTACTTTAAACAAGAACAATTAAGTACTGAATTTACTCTCCATAGTTCTCTTGGATAATTAATAAACTATTACTCTTTCGTATGTCTTGCTCCCATCAACTGAAAAAGACAGTAAAATTATAATGATAAAATAATTTTAATAACCAAAAGCATAAGAATTTCATGTAGTAATAAAGACAGGTAGCAAGACTTTAGACGAGGTGAAATAATGCTCTTTATTTCTATTACTTTTGCACTGATTGACCATTAAAATGGTAGAGGAAGGTTGTTGGGGTTTTTTTGTACACTTAAAGGGTCGGTAAAAGTTATCATAGCTATATAGTAAAAGCAGTTCTAACAACCATCTCACGATCTAGGACTATTTTTATTTTTCCTTAAACACTAGTTTTGGTGGTTACCAGTCAATCATCTATGACCTAAATATTCAACGAGTCCTGTTATGTTTGATCTGGTGGGTGGTAATTTTTAAGTGACTATTTACAAGTAAGAAAACCTCATTTAAAAATTAAAAATCTTAAATTTTTCTCAATAAACTGCAAGGTATACATCTAAAACTTCATGTGCCCGGAAATTAATAAAGGTTATACCTATTAGAGAGGGTGTTTGTTCTTTTCATTGCCACAGTCTACATCTGTTCCTAGCAGTTCCCTCCGCTAAGACTAGATGTTGTTGGCATACATCATCATTTGTATATGAATTTTTTATAACAGAAGAGTATAGCTTCCGTGTTACTTTCCCAGGGATGCTGTAACAAAGTACTACAAACTGGGTGCCTTAATAGAGAGATGTATTGCCTCAAAATTCTAGAGCTAGAAGTCCAAAGTCAAGGGATTAGAAGGGCCAATGTCTCTCTAAAACTTGTAGAGGAACCCTTCCTTGCCTCTTCTAGTTTCTGGTGGGTGGCTGACAATTGTTGGCATCCCTTAGTTCGCAGCTGCATAATCCAATCTCTTGGCCTCTATTGTCCTACGGTGTTCTCCTTAGGTGACTCCGTATTCACATGGCCATTATTTGTAAGAACACTTGTCATTACATTAGTTTCACATCTTATTCTAGTATGAATTTTTCTTAAATAATTACACTTGCAATTACCCTATTTCTAAATAAGATCACATTCTAAGGTACTTTAGATTAAGACATCAACATATCTGCATTTTTGCAGGTTGGGGGACACACAACAACCCATAAAAGCTTACTGCTTGGGCTCCCAAATTCATCTTTTCAACCTGCAAAAATCATTCACCCTGTCCTAATAGCCCCCGAAGTTTTAACTCATGGCAATATCAACTCTAAACCTTAACTAAGTATTGTCTAAAACAGGTGGCTGAGTTGAATTATAGGTTTTATCCAGAGGCAAAATTCCACTCCACCTATAAACCCTTGAAACCAGAAAACAAATGATTTGCATAGAATAGACATTTCCATTCGAAAAGGGAGATATTGAAAGGGAAAAAAAAGGGAGGTTACTGATTTAAAGCAACCCACAACACAACAGGTCAAATTCCATCAGGCTTTAGGCCTAAGAACAATGATCTGCGGCTGGACACGCCGCCTGCAGGGGCGGCCCTGCAGCTCTGCACCTGGAGCAGCTCATCTTCTGGAAACTAGAGGCCCTGACAGCCCAGGCCTTTGTATCCATGACTGCCTGGGTTTCATCCTTTCTCCGTTTCATCCATCTCTGTTTCTTTCAGTCCAGGCTGGCAGTGTTTCTCCTGAGACAACATTTTAAAATTTTTTTGTAAGACTCCTGTGTATTTCTTGAGAGTCTGCAAGCCTTCAGACAAGAGGGATTTTCACAGATCTTTCCTAAATAACGACATCTCTATTCCTGGCTTCTGCTGAGATGTTTGACTGGACCCATAAATCACATACCTAACCTGTTCAGAAAACCGTTGCCTAGTCACACGCTTTGCACTGTTTCCAGAGCACACAATCTGGATAGGCTGAGAATTTTCCAAATCATCATGTGCTGGCTGATTTTTGGTTGTGGTTCCTTCTTCAATTTATCTTTTTTCTTGTATCTTACTATTATTCAGCAAGGAAAAAAAAGCCTTTACCCTCACAACATTGCTTGGAAATCTTCTCAGCTAAATATTCAAATTCATTGCTTATGCGTTCTCTGCCACTTTATAACAAGGATCACCTTTCCTCCAGTTTCTAAGAACATGTTCCTCAATTCCATCTGCTCCTTTAGCAGAATCACCTTTATCATCTATATTTCTGTCAGTCATCACTTCGAGGCAATCTAGGCTTTTTCTATCATGTACTAAATATTCTTCCAACCCCTGCCCATAACCTATTTCCAAAGCTACTTCTACGTTTTTAGGTACTTGTTACAGCAGCACTCCACTTCCTAGTACTGAAATATCTGTTAGTGGTTTTAGGAGTACCATATAACAAAGTTCCCCAGACTTCCAACTACAAAAATGTGTTGTCTCACAGTCCTGGAGATTAGAAATTTGAAATCAAGGTATTCGATTAGGGGTCCATTCTACTCTAGTATGACTGCATCTTAACTGACTTTACCAGCAATTATCTTCTTTCCAAATAAGGTCACATTCTAAGGTACTGGGTGCCAGGACTTTCTTTTGGGTGGGAGCCCAATTCAACTAATGATAATTTATTTGCCCATGTCTTTGTCAAAAGTGAGAGAAACAAAAGATATACTGAGAGAGCCACTTGATTTTTCTTGAAACTTGACGTCTTCTCACATACATATTTCTTCCCTGGTGCCTCTAAGGATTTGGGATGGTGGCTTGTGGCCAGGAAAGGCTGATATGGTGTGATATTGACATAGCTGGATATAAACTCACCAACAATTCTCCAGGCTTATAAATAAACACATTCATATGTATTTTAACAGTAGTTAGTTGACCTAACTAAATAACACTACAAATGTTATATTCAATATGCAATACAAGATTCATTAAGATGTTTAAGAGAAAGAAACCCTTAGCTCAAAATGAGATATGAGCTTGAAAATAATACATGATCTTCAGATCAAATAAAGGTTTTTTTAAGTTTTTTCTCAACTGAAAAAATCAAGTGTAACAACATATGCTGATAAGGAAAATAAATCAACATATGCCCAAAGTATTCAATAAAAGGTATTTTGAGATTATTGCTATTTCTTAAAATCTGAAGTTCCTTTTTCCAATGAGTATAAAAAAGTATAAATTATCAAAGCACAACTATCCAAATGCCTATTTAATTAATGGGAAGATGGTTTGTACAGGAAACAAACCATGGAATGAATTTCATTTGCTGTTAAATTTTATATGTGTGTGTGTCTGTGTGTATATGTGTGTGTGTGCGTGTACATATATATATATAATTGAGAATAACTGTTTGCCACCATGATCACAGGTACAGTGAAAACAAGAAATTATATTCTATAAATAACTGGTGGAAATTTAATCTTCTTTAAATATAATTACAGAGTTTTCTCAGAATCATTTAATATTCTTCCCTGTCTTCTCTCTCTTGCTGTGATCATCATTACTATATTATAATATTGTGTTAGTTTTCCTCATGACCAAACAGACTGGTGGTGGTTAATTATGTCTAGAATGATATCAACTTTGAGCACCTTGTTATACCATGTGCTGTCTCAGAATGGCAGTGGGCGACAGGGAAATATCTAAGCTGGGGAATGACTAAATTTTAAGTAAAGACAGATATACTTTGAGAAAGTAATGCTTTCATTTGAAAACTTTTCCTAATACATATTCAATGTTTTGACCATCTCAATCTTCTTCCTTTACGAGGCCGAATCTGGGAAGCATATTGGGTTAATTTTTAAACAAATCACAAAAGAATCATTATATTCAATATCATAATATCCACTGTTAACAATAAACCACCAAAAAGACCCAACTAATAAGTAAGTGTTGTTTTTTCTCCTCATCTCTCCATGTTGGTCCTGTTAGAGATGCTCATTCTTTATCCTAGACAGGGAGCCCAGCCTTCAGGGACTCATCCCCAGCAGCCTCAGATGGCGTTGTGCCGCAAGTCCCCAGGCACCTAGCAGCCTCCTGCCGCCCTGCTGCTGTCAGTCTTCACCCCCGCTCTGTCTCCTCTCTGACCAGCTCCCTACGTTTAAAATGCTAACATCACGTCTCACTGAAATTTCAGAAAACTTCTCCATTTCCTCTTACAAGCTGTCCACTTCTCTAAGGAATCATATTTATAAAATGCTGTCTGATATACTCAGATTGCTTTAGAAAAAATCAGAGGGTGTATCCAGGTTTTGAAGCTCATAAAATTTGATGGATTCTTTAAGAAAAAGGAAGAACAATTACAACTGTTAAGTTCCAAAGTAACTACTCTGTTTTTCAGACCATAAGATGCACTCCCCCCAAATTTGGGAGGAAAATGGGGGTGCATCTTATAGTCCAAATATAGCTTACCTGGCTTTCTGGGGTGGGGGGCGGTAGTGGTAGAGCAGGGTTTTTTTCCTATTTTCTTCCTCTAAAACCTAGGTACGTCTTATGGTCTGGTGCGTCTTATAGTCCAAAAAATACGGTATGTGAATCACAATAAATAGCAAATTTCAGAGAACTGCAAATACTACAAGATCACATAATTCAGAAAAATATATTTTATCAAATGACTCACTATCTCTATAATACTAGTCAAATGAAAGCAACTTTGTAATATCACTATCAGTGTAGACATAAAAATAGAATACAGTCTTTCTTCTAGCACGGTTGATGAATTTTATCATTAAGTCTTATTTAGAAAAGTTTCTTTCAGATTCCAACTTGTTCATGGAAATGTCATATAAACTGTAGGGTCATTTCCAAATTTGGCAAGAACACGAGTGAGGGCATAGTCACACGGAGACAAAGAGTGAAGTCAAGTGTGGGGGCGGGACCAAAGTAGACAGAAGAATTGGAAAATGTTCAGAGTCAGATAAGGAGATGTGTCAGACTGCCAAATTCTAGAATTGACTAGACAGCAACCCAAATGCCTTTAAAATAAAAGGTCTGTTGACAGATCACTAGATCTAAGGCAGATGATATTGTGTATTGTTCAGCTCATTAGCATTAATTTCAGCCACACTGAAATTTAATCTAGGTGCTGTCCTTATGAGTCTGTGAAAACTTGTCAGCAGTAACTGAAGAATACACAGAAGTACCTGCAAAATCACACGTGCACACATGCACCCCACACCTAAATTAAAGTGTTTCCCCCAATTTAACTCTCTTTTAGTTGGATTCCCAAAATGACTGTAGTCATAACAAAGGTACCTGTTAAAACAAAAATTGCAGCAAAATTAAACCAGCAAGGAAGACTTTATTCAAGACTATTGAAATGAATCAGAAAAAACAGAATGCAATCTAAACTCAGTTCCACTGAAACATGTGAACTCAGCTCCACTGAAACAAAGGGCAAGGAGAGGTTTTAAGAGGTTTTAAGAGCTGTGGAAAGGTCATCTGTATTTGCTAATCGGCTATCCCAAAGTCAAGATAAACTTTCCCAAATCTTCATGACAGAAGGTAGTTTTACAACTTAGAACAAATGTCTAGCAAAGATAGGATCCTACACCCCCGCAACAAAGATGGGGAAAGAGATGCACCGTCTTCCTTGGTGATTGCATTCTACAGAGAGATGGGTCAGTGATCCGTGAGAAAGACATTCCTGGGTAGCAAAACAGGAAAGAGGTTTTTAAGAGATGTACTTCTCAAAGGGGCAGAGCAAGAATCCACAAGTTCTAAAACAAATGCTCTAGCAAAAGGGAGTTCTGTGCCTATAGTCAGGAAGAAGACTGGCTAATGTTTAGTCAAGCTGAGGGGAAGTTTTAAGGAAATCCTTGATCACACCCAACGTAAGGAGAATAGTGGAAAAAGGAGGAGTCTGAACAGAGAGACAGTGGACTAAACCACTGTTAAAATATTTTGACAGAAGCATGAACTGTGAGAAGATACTGCTAAGGCAGCCTCGGTGCATTTGAAGGCTCCCAAGTAAGTGAAGGGCGCTGAAGTTTAAGTTTCTTTCACATCCCAGTATAATTACCACTGTGGAAGGATACAGGATATTACATTAGAGTCAGGCTCAAATCCCAAATCTGTCATTTATAAAACACGCTTTTGGAAAAATTGTTCATGCTTTCTCTATCCTTTATTTTTTAGATCTACTTCAACAAGTTCTAAGATTTGGTTTCCCAGGTGGTTCTCATTTCTTCTCTTCCACATTTGTAACTACTCTGCTGGTTGAGACATCATGACCTTGCATGTGCAGCCATGTCCACACCACTGAGTCACTGCCCTTCTGCTAACCCACGTGATCCCCACACCACGGCCATACTCACCTTTCAAAGTCACAAACAAATACTGTCACCTGCCTGTTTGCAGCTTCAACAATATTCCCATTTCACTTCTAAATAAACCCATACTCCATCCCATAGCCTACAATAGCCCAAATGAGTCACCTGCTTCATTTTGTGCATTCCAGAAATGCTGATCTGCTTTCATGCCTTGAACATGTTAAATTTTGTCTTGTGTGAATTTGTTTTTTCAAATTCTCACCAGAGGATTTGTTTATTGATTTCAGAGAGAGAGAGCAGGGCAGTGGGAGGACACTGATGTGAGAGAGAAACATCGATTTGAGAGACAAACATCAATCTGTTGCCTCACGCACATGACCTGACTGGGGATTGAACCCATAGCCTTTTGGTGTATGGGACAATGCTCCAACCAACTGAGCCTCCCGTCCAGGGTTTGTCTGAGCATCTTCACAGGCTGATTCCCCTACAAAACTGAGCTTTTTCTATATTTTTAAACATCAATATAGTGGAGAGAAATATTTAAACTTGGCTTGATCATTAGTTAGGTTAAATAACTGTTTATGTGTATATTTGTCATCTTGAATTATTTTACATGAATTATTCACCTACTTTTTAGCTTATTATTTCTATTGTGCACACTTTTAAAAGGCTTTTATCTAAATTTATATACATTTACATATATTACAAGTGTATTTCTCAGGTTTTCATATTTAAAAAATTCCATCATTCTTTCTTGATAGGTTTCTAGATTCCTTTTTGTAACCATCATTGCATTTAGGGTTAGAAGGAGTGGAAGCTTATGTTCTATTGTAGTTGTCCTATTTTTCTTAGAGAAATAATAAGAAAAATCATTAGCTGAAAGTTAGGATGGAAATAAACTGTTAATGTTTTGAGAGAAAAAATAAGACAAGAAATACTAGGATAGGAAAGGAGGCAACGGAAATAGGGGGTTTGCTAGGCCACACTAATGGATGATTTGACATTGATGTATTATTCAGCAAATATTTATTGTGCTTCTTCTATATTCTAAGTGCTCCTCTGGGCACTTGTGATATAACTATAAACAAAAGATATTTCGGATCTTATAAATTTTAAATGAGACCAACTGTAATTTTCACCAGCCGTGTCTATTGGGCAGGCTCATTCAGAAATAAAAGGAACCTGGAATTAACTAGAGTTGATATTTTGCCAGATATTGACATGAGATGAAAAGAGGTAAGCAAATTGAGAGTAAATGGGGAAAAGTGATTTTAATAACGAATCATGGAGTGTTAGCTGGAAAGAAGGAAAGTGAAGACACCAGATTTGTGAGAAAAAGTGAAAACTGGCAGCATAAATGAAAAGTGGATCATCATGGACATCAAAAGATTGCTCATTTGGGGACGTGAGAAGAAAAAGCCTAGATAGAATAAAGAAGCTATTCAAAGAATGGGATTCTTGAATTTGAGATTGTCGTGGCAGCAATAATTGATCATGATAATGTGAATGACACAGATTATTGATTCTTTTGTAAATTATAACAAATTAAAGCAGATCACAAACTCCAATATGGGTCCTGAGCTTTTTGTAATTTTAATTGCTCCCAGATGATTCCAATCTGCAGTCAGAGAAAAACAGAGGAACTGACACCAGAGACAGAATCAGCTACATATCTAACAGTACTGTAAAAGCACCAAGAATTATAACAAGGCTAAAGTTGGACAGGGTGATGGTGAGCCAGCTCTAGAAGCTCATGTTCCTCATTGCTATGCAGGGTGGTGCACAGCATGGGGGAGCGATTGTTAGACCCTGGGAACAAAGCCTGCAGCGATCCTCAAGGGGATAGTTAGTAAATTTATAGCTGCCGGCATGGGATTCAAAGCTGGGTGATTTTGTCTTTGTTTTTGGAGGAGAGATGGAGAATGGTTTACAGGCATCAATGAAAAATGCAAAGGTCTCTTCCTCCACTGTCAACCCTGAGATCTGAGTGCTCTGGGGAAACAAAATACAATAACCAAAAACACATTTGATGTCAGCAGGCTTCAGGGAGAAAACAATGCCGATTCTTAGGGAAGGTCCCAAACTCTTAGGAGTTTTAGTGATCTCTAGAAGTTCAGGACTTCCAGAACACAAAGGGGAGCATCCTAGGAATTAAAGATCATGGGAGCAGGGTCAGAAAGTAGATTCCTCAGGGCCACAAAAATATGTGATGATGGGAGTGTGGACTTTTTATGGTAACAAATATGTACAGGGAAGCATACTGTTATTGGTGTCAGCTGCTTAAAAATATAAACTATTTTGTTTTTTTAATAATAGGCACTCTCTGAAAGAAGATCTGATTGTTATATTAAAGCTTAAAAAGCAAATTAGATTAAAATTTAAAATAATTTCTACAAATAAATTATAAGAAGATTTACATAACCAGTGTCCTAAAATTATATTTTTAAACATTTCCCTGAGCCATAGCCTCTCAGGCAGTGACCTCTCCTGAGACCGGTGGTCTCTGTAATTGGCTCCAACCCTGACAGAGACTTCAGGCTCTCCACAGTCAACAAAGATATTGTTATCCTTTTTCCTCTGTGAAAAATGCAGTCCCTCTTCTCAGTGTTTAACAATAGCCCCCCTGTGCTATACACCGCCCTGCATGGCAATGAGGAACATTAGCTTTAGAGTCTCAAAGACTTGGTCTAATTCTCACCTCTGTTACTCCCTAGCACATGACCGAGAACAAAGACTCTGTAGCTCGGATTGTTGGCTTCTTTGTTTGTAAAAGTGGGTTACAATAGTACCTGCCAAACATGGGGGTTATAAAAATGATACAATCCATGAATCCATGTGCAATCAAAATACTTGGCATCTATGACCTATACAATCAATATTGCTACCTTTTCAGTGTATCTTTCCCCACCACACTCCTGTAATGCAGATGCTATTACCATCACTTTATAGATGAGGAAACTGAAGAACACTGCTAACAAATGGCAGTCCAAGCCTGGATCACAAATATCTCCCTTCTCACATGGCAGTTTGCTTCTTTTCTGTTGGCGCAGTGACAGATTGTCTTAACTCTCAAGACTGACTCACAAACACAGAGAAGGGTTGGGGTCGTTGGTCTAGAACTTCTCAAAGGGGAGCCCATGTAAAAGGAGTCTGGACTGGCACAGGGAAAGAAGCTTCTGTCTCACCTCAGTGTCAGGACTTGGCAACACCCAATGTCCCTTTGATCCTGGGTCCTCAGAAAACTCAGGGGCAGAGGGTTACACATTCAAGGTAATACCTAGGAGAAACGAAACATATGGACATTATATGGTTTCTGAACAGAGATCTTTCAGCCAAATTCTAAGGCATTCTAATACGAGCACTAATAAAAACAAGTAACAGATTAATTTTTAAACTGTAGACTAGAAACATGGAACAATTTTCTTTGAAGCTAAAACTAGCTCTATCTCCATATTGTTAATAAAATTATGTTTTTTAAGTGAAATTGAGTAAGGCTAAACAGATTGCCTGTTATACTTTAGCTTCTAAACAACATTCAAATTCATTATTGTTCTTGGAATATGAAAATGTGGTACCTGCATACATTTATTTTTATATTATTTCTAAAAGAATAAATAGAACTAAGCAAATCCTAGTCTCTTCTGATGAATTCGACAGCTTCCCGAAAGGGAAATATCCTTTTCCCATCTATGTTCAGGTACTGAATTGTGGTAAGAAAGTGAATATGTTATAATGATGAAGAGTTTGTCAGGAGATCTTGGGCTAAAATTCTGATGCAACCACTTGTTTAAACTCTCTAAGCCTCTGTTTCTGCATCTTTAAAATGATAAATGATATAATTAATTCATAAGATTGTTGTGTTGATTAAATGGGATAATGCCTTAACAGAGAAATTAGCATATGGTGATTTCTCAATAATATTTGCTATTAGTGACAATAGGGGTAATTGCTCTTATTTAAAAAAAAAAGAAATTAAACAAAAAATGCTGCTTAGAGAATGCCATCTGTGTTTTATTGTAAAGAGAGCCACATGCAGAGAGCATTTCTAGCTTCCCAAAACAATATCTGATAGAAAGCATGGCCTACATATACCAGGTATACAATGCCTGGTCCCAAGCCAAGTCAAGAACACATTGGCTTGGGACCAGGCATTGTATACCTGGTATTACTTTCATTGAGAGAGAAACATTCCTTTTAACAGATGATAGAGATGATGCTATTCAGAGAGGTCAAGATTATGGAAAACGAAGGTTACAAAATGGCAGAAAAAGTATCCTATCCTGTCTTTCCCTGATTACAGAGAACAAGCCCTTTCTTCTATACCAAGTTGCCTTGAAAAATGTCTAAAAATGGTCACGGAGAGTTTTCTTTAGATGGGTGAACTTTCCATCTAAATGTTGGAATACTTTTATAGCAAAAGACAATATAAAGTATATTTCTCATTGCAACGGTAACATACTTTCCAAAAAATGGGAAAACCTGTAAATCATAATTACTAGGGTCTCTTATTATATTGAGAAATATTGTTTATTTCCCCTAAATATAAAGGTATGTATTTACTTTAAGTAAAGTAAATATGTCATTTTTGTAAGTCAAAGTTATCAAATATTAGCAGTTTTATAAAATTCCACCACAAATAGATTTGAGAATCACTTCAATCCTTATTAATTGGACAGACATTTTAAAATATTTTCAAAATAAATTATATACTGGGTATATCACTTGTCAATGCTTGTCATGTGATATACTTGAAAATGTGACTTATATTCCCTTAGCAAATAAAAAAGAGGAAAATATTTTTATAATTAAAGTTTAATTAAAACTTTACCTTTTTATCCTAAAGGAATTTGTTGAATGTACGTACATGTGTCTGCGTATGTTAGATAAGATTTAAGGAAAATTAGCACAAGTGAAATGTATTTAGGGAAGAGAGGAATGTTTGAGTAGTTATGGGAGATGAGCTGGAAAACGCTTGTGAATGCATGTTGATAAAAATATCATTTTAACTCTATTAAGATATTCTCTTTCACCCAAGTTGCCTCATTGTCTTTAAAATGCATCTCATTACAGATGAAAATATGAAACTTATCAGTATTAAAAAATAAAATCATATAACTTAATAATAGAACTTATTACTAAAATTTGACTCAAATGAATAAATAAATATTGTACTTATAAATTTATCAAGCAAAATGTCATAATCTAAAAATATGCCTTCTTGTAATTTTGCAATAAAGAAAGGTACTCTATAGTATAATTAAATTTGTATTGTTAGTATTGGTATCAATATTAGTGCTATTTTTGAGGCAATAGAGCAGGAAGACTAATAACATTTTAGAAAGAAATATTTATTCATGCTTATTTGTAATTAAAAGACAGTGTACAAAATCTTCCTAAGGTTATTTTCTCTTATATTTGTGAAAATCTCAAGACAGGAACATGCTCTGTGGCACTTTATCCCATTAATCGATCATTTTTCTGGCAGCAGAAGTGTTTAATTGTCCTCAAACTTAATTTCCCATTTCTGCCAGGTAGAACATTGTGCTCAGAGCTGGATAAAAAATTAGACATGTGCACAATCTATTTGCATCAGCTCTTCTTCTTTATCTAATGTGTAATTTAACACTCCTGCAGTCTCGCTCTTAAAATACTATTGACTTTCTCCAGGGGCTGGTGATAACAGGAAAAAAGTCCCAGTACCCAACAAGTGAATCAAGTGCTCAAGAGTTGTTGGTATTCCAGTTGTGCCTTCAAACCTTTGAGCTAATGAAAATCATCCTGCCAAGGGCCTGAGTTACCTTTCTTTACTGATTCTTAACTTAGATATTGATTTTCAAATGTAGTAAGGCAGAAACTAGGTTAATTCTGTGATAGCTTCAGGATATCCAGACACTTCATTTTGCAAATGACAATATTTAGATATGTAACTAAAAATATTTGAAGAGGATAGATACAAAAAATAGATCTTTTATCTTAATATTTCTCTTTTTTAAATCTGGGGCATGACTGAGTTTTAGGATGAATCAGCTTCATTTTCCTTTGCTCATTACTTACTCATTAAGTGATAAAATTAAATCTTGGGGATTAAAATATATTTTTAGATTTATTTTCTTTCATAAAGAGCTAAAACTAATTGTTCATCTTAACAACTTTTCATTCTGATCTCTACAAATATCAGACCATGCAGCCCCTTATATTTATTGAGCACTTCTATTCAGATACCTTATTGACAGAAAGTTACAAAAGCACACCCCACAGGGACACTTAGAATAATGAGTAGCAACAAGTTAAGTTTGAGTCAGCACATTAGTGCTATTAGTGGGATATAAAATATGCAAGAAACAGTTATAGAATTCAGGACGAAGTGGGAAGAGCCTGGTGATTATCTAAAGGGTTTATTATGAGGATTTCTAAAAGGATTCTCTTAAATAGAAATTAATATGATGATATTAATGTGATATGAGACTTTGACTGAAAGTCATGAATCCCACTTAACTACAGAGAGACTTTTATGTGGGTGGAGCTCATGTAATTGTAAATGTAGGCATCTAATTTAAATCATTAGTTTGGTAGAATAATGCAATAATAATAAAAATCTCTAAGAATTAATTCAGTTAGTACATGTTATAACTCTAAGAAAAAGAATATAAATCATCCTCAAAACTCTATTCCACAAAATGCATTCCGTAAATTTGATAAAGACACTTCTTAAATTTAACACAGACAAATAAAGTATGATCATGAGTTAAATAAAGAACTCACTCCAATAAAAAGCAAACAAAAATACTGCATGAATGAAAATAACTCATCCATCTTCCTAATGGTGTGTGTGTAAAACCTTTATTACAGCACATAGTCGTTCCCCCATTGGAGCACTCTAAAGTAATGTATTGAGTATCTCCTATGCATTCTAAGCACTGGGGCTACAGAGATGTATTACGCATTCCTGGAGCCCACGTCCCTGAGGGGAATGGAAAAGGAAGACAGACATTATATTTCATGATAAGTAGCTTAGCTATGTTATGCATAGGTAGTTTGTCAGACCAAAAATGTTGATCATCAAACTCAGTCTGAGAGAGAAATGGATTCCAAGAGTTTATACTAAAACTGAGTCAAGTCAAAAAAATAAGAATAAGATCTAGAATGGAAAAGAAACATTCTTTTAACAGAGAGAAGCACACATATTATGCTTGTTCAAATTTTATGTCTTCTTGTAATAGATAACTGAGGTCAGGAATTTTGTTATTTTCATTTTTATGTCTCTGACTTTGTATAATTCTTACACACAGTTTGTGTTCAATCAATATTATTAAACAAATTAAATGCTAAATAAATGAATCCATTTGATCAGTCAGTGAATGTGCACACACATACAAAAACTTTTATTTAGTTGATAACATATATTGAATGAAAATGTAAACTAGCAAAGCATAGGTTGAAAACAGGAAAGATGTAAACCAATAAAGAAGTATACCATGTTAAAAAATTATTAGAAGTGATGTTGACATATGTCAATAATAGGAGTTTAGAGAAACACCAAAGGCTACTTGAATTAAAATAGAAGGAGAGAGAAAGAGAAGTACAATCATGAAATAGGAGTAATCAGGAGGTATTACTACACACTGTATTCCTGCTACTGATGAGAAACCTGCCATGGCATCATATTAAGGCTGAGCAATTTGAATGAACACAGAAAGAGATAGTGATGTCTCAGATGCAAGATAGACGACTGTCGTTAACATATAAGAAAATTAATTAGAAAGCTGAAGTGTGTAATGAGTTACCCTCCTGGAAAGCAGAAACATAAGGAATTCATCTCTCTACAGCTTGGGATAAATGCTGTGACTAAAGAAAACTAGAGAGAAAACATAGTTAATTCCTCAGGTCCCACTTTATTTCTGACTATTCTGTCCAGAAGGATACTCATAAAACTTTGAAAGAGGTAACAAATGGTATTTGGGGAGCTTGAGTCCAAATTAGAACAAAGGGCCTTAAGAAACAGACACATGGATCTAAACACATTGATGTGGGCAAATTACATTCACACAAGGTTATTATTATCTACAGATAAGATATCTGAACTGAGGTCAGTGAACTAAGAGGAAAATATGGGATGGGAGAGATGAAGGAAGACTGGAGATGAAGAAAAATAACCCTGATTTAAATAGAATGCAATCTCCAAAAAAGAAATTTTGAAATTTTCATTGTTCTCAAAGAGAATTCTATAATGAATAATTTAAAATATTCTTCTCTTTAGAAAGGGTTGCAAATATGAAGGGAAGCCAACTTGGTTTTCTCTAGAGGTGGTTATAAAAAACTAATGTATTTTTCTGTTCCTTCACCCATTCATTTCTTTGCTAAGCAATATTTATTGAAGGTTTTCCATGTGCTGGCAAGAGTAAATTTAGAGTTCTCAAAAAACAAGATTGTGATTCATGTGAAGTACCAAATTCAGGCTCAAGCACTCAACTGTAAGCATGTACAGTTTTTAGTCTTGTAAATGGGAGGGGATATACTTTTAAAAAGTGTTTTATCAATGCATATTTGTTCCAAAAAGCCATTGCTAACATTTCACACCAATCAGAATGGCCATCAAAACCAAATCAACAAACAACTTCTGGCGAGGTTGTGGAGAAAAAGGAACCCTGGTGCACTGTGGGTGGGAATGCAGACTGGTGCAGCCACTGTGGAAAACAATATGGAGTTCCCTCAAAAAACTAAAAATAGAACTGCCTTTTGACCCCTAAATTCCACTGTTGGGATTATACCCTAAGGATTCTGAAACACCAAAAGAACCTGTGCACCCCAAAGTTCATAGTGCACAATTTACAATAGCCAAGTGCTGGAAGCAACCTAAGTGCCCATCAGTAAATAAATGGATCAAAAAACTATGGTACATTTACACAATGGAATGCTACACAGCAGAAAGAAAGAAGGAGCTCCTACTTTTCCTCAGCAGCATGGATGGAACTGGAGAGCATTATGCTGAGTGAAATAAGCCAGTCAGTAAAAGACAAATACCATATGATCTCACCTATTGAAGTTTTATAGTCCTTTATTAGTCTCATGTTGAAAAAGTTATTTGGAGGGAACATTGACTGAATAGGATAATTTAATTTTTTAATAGAAAATGAGTTCAGATTTCTTGAAACAATATATTTGAGACCAAAACTGTTTACAATTTTCAAAATGGTTTATTATGAGAACAGAGACTCATTCAAATTTCCTATATGACAATAGATTCAAACAATGTACAGGACTTTCTGCTAGAATAGACAAATAGACTCATATTATTTTTTAAGTACTGGATAGGGTTAAGAGAGATTTGTAAAACTTTCATCACAAGGCATCTTTTACGACAGTACAGTATCTCTTTGGGATGTTTGAGAGAAACTATGCCCTCCATGTTTCAGACAGTGTCTAACATATCTATATGGCTCCCTCTCCATTCCTAAGGTACTGAAAAATTTACTATTGCTGTAATAGTCTCAGTTCCCTACAACTATTGGAATAGCTTCTCCATTGTAATATGAGTTTTAATATTTTAATGGAGCTTCTCCATTAAAATTTTGCACAATTTAATTTCATGATGGCAATTAGTGCTTTATTGGTTATTTTCTGTTAAAAAATCAGTAATTTTTATCCTTTTGACATTAGTTATGCTAGACAATTTCAATAAATTAAATATTATACATTCATTTAAAATATGTTCTAATATATATTCTATGTTATTGTGAGTCTGTATTATTATTATTGTTAATATTTTAAGAATATAAGAGATAATCTTTTCTTGCCAAATATCATAAAAACATAAATGAAAACATTTCTCTCTCTTAATACTATCTTTACTATTTCATCCCTGGCTGATGTGGCTCAGTGGGTTGAGCATGGGCCTGCAAACCAAAGGGTCACCAGTTTGATTCCCAGTCTAGGGCACATGCCTGGATAGCAGGCCAGGTCCCCAGCAGGGGGCACTTGAGAGGCAACCACACATTGATGTTTCTCTCCCTCTCTTCCTTCTTCTCCTCTAAAAATAAATAAAATTAAATTAAAAACTAAATCAAACTGAAATCATTTAGAAATATGTTTTTAACTGTAAAATGTATTTTGCAATTTTTCACTTAATTAATTGCAATATTTACTACAATATTTTTTTCTGGTGTACTTTCATGAAATATAAACATGTTTCACTTCAACTAGGTTCACTTGGTTTACCAAGTAAGCTTTTAGGGCAGGTTAGGGGTAAATGGCAACTTCTTACCACAAGCCTTTAACTTCTTACTCAAATATCTTTAACTACAAGAAGCAAAACCCCAAACCAGCTGACTTGGTCTTTCCTTAAAATGATTTCATGAGTTCTCACAATTCCTGCTTATATCCCAATGGCAATAATACAGCACAGGCTACTCTTAGTTGTAAGAAAAGTTGAGAAATTAGGAAACTTATCCAGACACATTGCTGCCCTCACAAGTATGGCTTGGTGTTAATAAAGAAGAAGAAAATACATAACTTTTTTTGCAAATAAATGTCTGTCATAGAATTGAAGTAACTCAAAATTTCAAGGAAAGAAAGCATATGTGAAGGTACTATCTCGAATGATAGGCTAGAAAAAGTATTCCCTTACAGGTAAGCTGTCTCACTAACACTTATAGCCAATGTAGTCAAATGCTCTCAATTTCAAATAATTTTCTCAGTAAGAAAGAAGGGATAGAGCCAATTCAACAACTATTAACTGAACTCCTATTATAGATAAAAAATTATTTTGGGAAAATTAAAAAAATGTTCAGACACATTTCAGCTTATAATAAATAAATACTTAAAAAATGGCATAAAGTCCTTATCTCAAAGTGTGCCCTGAAAAATGTGAAAAAAGAACATACATACATAACTATAAATACAGTGATATAAATACAGATTAAAGCACCTATAACATTCCATTGGAATGAGTATAAGAATTTATTCTCATGAGAATAAAGGGAGGAGAGATCAAATAAATTAAAGGTAATGTGGGGTCAAAGAGTACACGAATTTTTCAAATGGGAAAGGTTTTGCAAAATCTAATTGGTGGAAACCATTCATTTTTATAACAGATGTATGCAGATGTGGCTTCATAAACTTTAAAAGAAACTTCAAGAGTGTAATTTAAAAAACTATGTTTTATGTTCAGTGCTCACTGATCCATTAAATTGCATTGTCTCTCATGCCCCACGACTTAGTTTGCCATATTTATAACTTAAAGACATTTCTCAAAACCCATAGATGATAATTATAGTGCTAGAAATGGTAACCCCATGGAAAAGATTATAGCAGGTTAGCAGATGATTCAGGGGTTATGATATTGGTTAATAAAACACATCAATTTGATATTGAAATACATATGAAACTAAATGATATTAAATGGGCCTATGAACTCTTTAGTTTATCTTCCATCTTCTAATATTTCACCATTGCACACCCTATATCCCAAAATTGATATGCATGAAATCAAGGCCTATTATTAATTTATTTACCTATAAATACATAGGATGCATGAGGACAAGATTCTTCACAGCAGTCTGTGATTAGACTCAACCTCAGTGATTATAGGCCTCTCACTTTCATTACTAAAGTTTCTTCAGGCATTACCATTTGCACAGTAAATTATAAAAGAAATTAGTGAACTAAAATTATCATTCTAAATATATCCTTAAGAGTTGCATATCTATTCATGAACAAAGAGAAAGACATAAGAAAGGAAGAAGAAAAAGAAAAGAAAGGAAAATATAGAATCCTGTTAATTAAATTAAAAAAGATTAAATTTTGAAAAGAACCAAAAGTAATAAACTAATAAAACCATTTAATATTTTGCTTAATATACAAATTAGGTGACATAAAAGTAAGTATGTCCAGCTCTGAGGCAGGGATTGGGGTTGAAAGTGTAGGGATCCAGCAAAAAAGAAAATAAAAAGAGAAAGAACTCATAGACATAAACAACAGTGTGGGCATTTTTTTTGAGGGGGGTGAGGAATGGGTGGAGGTAGAAGAGTGTATCAGAGGGATAAATGGTAGTGGAAATATGTCTACATATGACATGATTTGCAGTCGAATGTAATGGATTTCTCTTTTCAAATAGTACTCTCGGAGGCCAGCTACATAAGGAAGCAATGGCTATAGTGAACCAAACATAAATTTACATTGGTTAAAATTCATTTGTCCACATCCTTTCAAAGACTTGAAAAAAATGAAGCTAACCACACACAGGAACAAACTATATACTACAAAAACATTCAATAAAAATAAAAAACGAAGATTTCTGAGAAAAGTAAGTGTTTTCATATTAATAATAATTTGTAAATAATTGAGTTGCTCAGAACTTTAACATGCACATTTTAAAAATTATAATGCACATGAAAATAAAAATGATGCAAGTGTTTTCTACTGAGGAAGAGAAATCCTATTGCCATCTGTATTACTTACTCATTTCTTATACATTTCTGAGACTAGCACAGGACTTAATAGAAGCTATTCATTTTTAAGCCCATGTTTATGTCATAAATGGAGAAGAATCTCATCAAAATTTTTACTTATGTATAATAAATATAATATATTACATAATAGCTCAAGTATTAATCTAATCTTGAAATTCAGTTTTTAGATTGAACTGTTAGTTGAAAATGAGCTGAACATTAATCATTGTGAAGATTTCTTTTAATACTAACTTGTATCCATTTTATCTTTATTTGAAGACTCTGGCCACTTTGAAAACATTTAACAATTCTTACAAAGGCTCTGGAAAATCTAATAAAGCCCCTTGTCTGTGCTGCTGGCCTTGTTCACCTGATTTGAATTTCATCTACTTCAGCTTGAGAAATAGAATTTTCTATTTCACATACAAGAGAAAATGAGGAAGAGACACTTTAAAAATCACTTTATTTATTAGTTTTATACTGTATGCAAATGAAATGGAACAGGTCATCTTGCATTTCTTGACACTATGGATAGATTCATAAGTTATCTATAAATATGACTCAAAACATTGAGTTTGCACAAGTCACTGGCTGTTAATGCCCTTTGAATTTTATTTAGGACTAGTATAACCATATTTTGAAAATATGACTTTAAGAACCCAAATAACATTTTTAAGTTTGTTGTATGAGGGCTTCATGATATCAGAACATTAATTTTTTCATTTTTATTTTTTAATGATTTTAGAAAGAGAGAAACATCAATTTGTTGTTCCACTTATTTATGTATCCATTGGATCACATGATACTTTAACTAAATGAGCTACCCGGCCAGGACCTTAACATTCACTTATTAATCATGCCAGGTAGAAACCAATCCTAGCTCTTCCAGTGATAGATGTGTCTTGTTGAACAAGAGACTTAAGTTTTCTAAGTCTTGGTTTTCCATCTGTAAAGTGGGGATGACATTTATCTTGCAAGATTTTTTGAAAGCCCAATAAGATAACAAATGAAAAGTATCATAATGTCTAACCCATTAAAACATTAAAATGTTACTCACCTCTTCTCCTAGCAGCTGAAATGTATATTATGTTTGTTATGCATCATTTTGAATTATAAATTAAAATAAAATATGTATATTTTGATTTCAACAAGTCAACCATATATCATTTTTGCAGACAATAATAAAGCTGGCATTTGATGTAATGACTTTAAGAGTCAGCAAGTACAAGAATCAGATGATATCTAATTGACTGCCATTAGTCTCCTCCTGAAGTTCATTGTTAGCTTTCTTAACTTGAAAACTACAATTTATAAAGCTCTCTTAAATATACTTTCTTTATAAAATTAGTCTGATGGAAAATATAGTAGTAGTAGGAAGTAGTAGAAAAATTATTAATAGAGTCAAAAGCAGATACAACTCAGATTCAGAGAAAACATTAAAATTAAAAATTCCTTTTGAGGGATATTTTTCCCTAAAAAATCACTTAGATACTTAGATAAATAGCGAATTGTTTCAATGTGAAAGATAATGTATGTTCTTGTTGCTGTAGTTATTATTTGTTTTAAATATTTGAAATTTTATTCCTTTTTGAAATAAAACTATGGAACACTCATATAATTTCTGCCATGTTGGCAAGTATAACAGAAAATGGATTAAACAGCATTTAAAAAGCAGTACCAGCAAACTGTAGTGGAAGTGTTAGATGTGTTTTTAAAAAGTTGATTTTAATTCATAACTGCAATTGTTAAGTGTAAAAATCTTACATTTGAATAAACTCTTGTACAATTAGAAAACCAGGTTTTCTACTGGCTTCACAAACCAGAGAAGTAACTAAAATGTACAAGGGTCAAAAGACAAATATTATTACACACATTTATAATTTTTAACATTAAAGTTTAATATTTTAAATATTTTTTATTTTACATTTGAGTTTTTATTTATTTTTTTATTGTTGTTCAAGTACATTGTCTCCATTTTCACCCCACCACACCACCTGCACCACCCATCTCCACCCCCACCCTCAAACCCACCCCCTTTGGCTTTGCCCATGTGTCCTTCATACATGTTCCTTGATGGCCCTTCTCCTATTATCCCCCATTATCCCTCTCCCCTCTCCCCTCTGGTTACTGTCAGTTTGTTCCTTATTTCAATGTCTCTGGTTGTATTTTGCTTTATCCCAATTCCAAAACCAGATAAAGGCACTACAAGGGAAGAAAACTATAGGCCAATATCACTGATGAATACAGATGCTAAAATCCTCAATATAATATTGGCAAACCACATCCAGCAATACATTAAAAAGATCATGCACCGTGACCAAGTGGGATTCATTCCAGGGATGCAAGGATGGTACAACATTTGCAAATAAATAAATGTAATACATCACATAAACAAAACGAAATAAAAAAAATTATATGATCATATCCGTAGATGCAGAAAAAGCATTTGATAAGGCACAGCACCCATTTATGTCAAAAACACTCAATAAAGTGGGAGTAGAGGGAGAATTCCGCAATATGATAAAGGCCTATACAAGAAACCTATTGCCAATATCATACCCCATGGACAAAAACTAAAATCTTTCCCACTAAGATCAGGAACAAGACAAGGAGGTCCGCTTTCACCACTTCTATTTAATATTTTAAATATTTTGTACACATACATATGTGTAGAATCAGCTCTCATATGTGTGTGTACATATGTGTATGTGTTATATTGGGTTGGACAAAAATTCCATTTCGTTTTTTCTGTAAAATAAAAGATGTATTGCTCATTTTCACCAATAACTTTATTGTTCTGGATATTTTCAGTATGTTGGCTGTCTCCCATGTGGTGTAATGTTGATTGTTCTAATTAATGTCTTAATTTGATTGCTATCAACTTCCACTGGTCTACCCTACTGTGGAGCATTATCCATCAAGAAATCTTCAGCATGAAGCTTTGCAAACCACTTTTGACACCTTCAATCAGTCACAGCACCTTCTCCATACACTGTACAAATCTTTTTTTGCCTTTCAATTGAATTTTTATCATTCTTGAAATAGTAAAGCATAATATGCTGAAAACATTGTATATTTTCTTCCATTTCAATACCAAAATGGCTACACAAAAATTCATCACATTTGATGTTTTTTTAAATGCACGCTATATGACAGTTTCACAATACCACCTAACAAAATTATTTTGAATAAAATTAAAGACAACTAAGCACTACTAAAGCCATCCTAGGAAGAAAAAAAAGTGAATATCTTGGCCAATCCAATATTACCTAGTTAAAGCCACAATGTGTTGGTATAGCCATGGATTTATTTCAAATAGTTAATCAAATATATTATTAATACTGTAGTTGTGTTTTCTAATGTTGGTAAATTTATATATATTTTTCACTTTTATAGAGTCTAGATTGAGCTGCTGGATGCTGAAAGTCTTCTTCTGGGTTAAAAGCTTGTTTCATATCCAAACCTTTCCTATTAAATGCTAAATATTTTCTGAAAGTTGGTTGAACATGTAACTGCTTAGGAGTTGGAAGAGTCTGGTTTGCAGGAGCTGTAACATCTAATATTGTGTGACAGGTGGTCACTCGCTTCATTAAATGCAGACAGTAGTTTATCACCCCACATCTTCCTTGTTTACACCTTTTATCAGTAAAGTAACAAATCTAGAGTTTTCATGGTCCTGATAGAATTGTACCACTTCACTGTTTCTTTTCCAGATCAGCTGTGTTTGAGATCTGGTATGCTATTGTAGCTTCACTGAGTCTCTCTCAAGCACATTTTTGTTCTGAGGTTTGCAATAAACATTACTGTTCCTCCATGTTCTTTTGCAAGGATGTCTAGCTGCATAGCTTCTCCTTTTGTGTTGTTGGCAACCCATGCATGAGTCCCATCATCTGAAGATCTGATCCCATTAAAGATGAGTGAATGAAAACCCTTGTAAGACACTATCACTTTGTGAAAATCATCTGTTCAAACTGGTCTTCCATTTGTATAGCAGGGCACATCAGAGTTGGCTGCCCACTCACTTTGAAGTCCACTCTGCAGAATCTTTTTTATTCAGTCGACATGTTCCCTCGTACTGAATGAAATGTAGTGGGTAATATTTCTCCTGGGCTGCATCCTGATCATTCACATCTCCCTTTGAGGATGATCTACTTCTGGTGACAGTACCTTTCAGTTGTTCGTGTTCTGAGTTGTGTTGTGGTAAATGTTGTGCCTCACTCTCATTGGAGCTTGACACAGCAGATTACAAGACGACATCTTCTCAGATGTCAGCTATTGGTTCCCACTATGAAGAAGGCTGTCCTTGCATTTCAGCTTTCTCTCCAAATATTAATTTTCAATAAAACTTCGTTTTTTGGTTCTGTGTTTCATGATCAGGAGTCTCTGGCACAGCGTTTGCAGTTTGGAATGGCTTATTTGCTGGGGATTGTTGGGGTCCGTAGAGGAAGGATTTTGCTGCTGCTGTCATCATGCTGTGATGATAATATGGAGACAAGGAAGCTGCCTGGGGGCTGATTACAGGGGGCTGTAAAATTTTGGCTGTGGGTGGAACCAGAAAGAGGCTGCAGAGAAGCAGGGAAAGGAGTGGAGGACATGATGAGCTCGCTGGTAAGGAGACAGAAATCTTTGCTCAGTGTACAGGGGGCATGGGTGGTAAAGGAAGACTAGTCTGGCTAGAGAAGTTGGAGGTTTCCACAAAATATATGTGTTTGTATACATGACTGTCTTGAGAATTCTTATACTAATTAAACAATACAGAAGCAAAAATAATGTTTAGAAACAGAAAGGATGGACTCTTTCATACAACACTTAAAGAGAATTGCCTGACAGGACTCATCATTAAAATGCAATTAAAAAGTAACTTGAGTATATAGAAGTTTGCATTAAATCCTGTAAATTCTTTGCTAAACAAATGGGCTATAATTTTGGGGTGATATGAATTTCCAGCTTATATGTGTTTATAAATATTATGTAGATGTTTTGTTTTATAAATGCCTGAGGCCTCCTTAAAATATGTTTACTTTAAAAACATTTCACTTATTTCTTTTGCCATAAACTGATGGGTGAAAACAGATCAGCACTACGAGATGGAGATCAGTGGTCATAAGAGGTTAAACTAAGCGTTCTGTTTATATCTGTTTCCAACAAAAATGTTTTCACTGAGGGGTGTGTGTGTGTGTGTAAAAGAAAAGAGTAGGTAGTGAAGGGAAAATATCAGGAATTTTGGAATCAGAAGACCTATTGGATGCCATTGGACATGTCAAGGTCTGTGAATGCGGATTTTTCATTTTTAAAATGGCAGGATAGATACCCACTAATGGTACTATGCGTATGTGTATCTCTGTCCAAACATATCACACACCATGCTCCAACCCTCACGGCCACTGTGGCACACGGATATTTATAGTGCCTGCCATAGACTCTTCACTGTCACCTGACCGTGTCCTCACCGCATATCCTACTAATACAGTCTACTACTACAATTTGGCTGTAAGATTTTTTTGTTGTTAGGAAGCTAACCATTCGAGGTTCATGCATAATGTTATCTTATTAATGTACATGCATAATACCAGGAAGTAGTTATTTGTAATTCCCATTTGTCTCATTTGAAAGAAGCCTAAGAAAATCTTACTGATTTTTTCTATAATACAGGCACAATAGTACCAAAGCAAGTTAGAGGAATTCATCTGATGTTTGTACCATCATCTTGAGTTGTATCATCTTCACCATTTTCGTAATGCATGCATTTTTTCATTTAGCCATATCAACAAAATAGGTATGATACTTACTCATATTTTGCAAGTGAGAAAATAGAGCACAAGACAGTATCTTATTATCAAAAGCATACTATGCAATATCTAGATGCTGTATCATAGAATTATACACTTGAAACCAATATATAATTTTATTAACCAATTCACCTCCAAAATATTTAAGTGGTAGAACAGCGATCTAACCCTGGGATCATTTGGTACAGGAGCTTCTGCTCTTAGCAACTGCTCTGTCAGTATCTCTGAAGGACGCAATGGTTACAGTTTAAGTGATCAGAGATATCTGACTACAAATCATAAAGATAAAAATAGGGTTCCTTTCCAATCTTAAAACAAATATATTAATATCTCTCACTTGTGAAGGAATTTAATATTTGAAATGCCATTGCTTTGAAGTATAATAAAGTCAGGACTATTATAATATCAAAATTCTATTGTTATGTAGATTCAAAAATAGTCAAAGATACTTTTTTTTCTGGCAGAACCTAGAGAAATATAACTTTCATTCCCATTCTCATTTATGAATGAGAATGAAATGAAATTAAATTAAAAAAACTTAAACCAGTAAATTTATGTTCAGGAGTCTCATTACTTTCATTCTACATTTCTTTGTCCTGTATTATCTCCCTATTTCAGAATGTAAATTTTATTGTCATTCTTACCAGAAACAATTTTTTAAATTTTACCATGGACACTGTTATGCACATTTATAACTGATTACTGTTAATCAGTACTATACAAGTGGGAAAAGAGGAAAATAAAATATCTTATGAATCTATGAATATGTTGAAATTTTAAGAATATGTTGGTTATTATATGTGACGTTCAAATGGGTAATTTGTGTCAATAATATTTACTTATTTTTTGTTTATCAATATAATCATTTATGCACACACATTTACTCACACATGCATAATATATAGGTGTATGCATATATGTATGTATGTATTTAATATGTACAGGTGTGTGCACATACATACACTATGGAAACAGTGTTATCCTTGTCCTATTGGCTATTATAATGAACATAGGAAGATGACAAGATCATCACTGTCAACAAATATTTATAACACATCTGATGTGGCTGGTGTAGCTCAGTGGATTGAGCGTGAGCCTGCAAACCAAAGGGTCTCCAGTTCAAGTCCCAGTCAGGGCACATGCCTGGGTTGTGGGCCAGGCCCCCAGTAGGGGGCATGCAAGAGGCAACCACACATTGATGTTCCTCTCCCTGTCTTTCTCCCTCCTTTTCCCAGCTCTCTAAAATTAAATGAAATAAAATAAAAATAAAACACATCTGATATATGTATTTGATATATATATAAAGTACATATATATGTGTGTATATATTATATATATATACACACACACACACTTTTTAAGTGAATTAAAATGCAAGTAACAAGTGTAGCTAATTATAGAAAACATTTTCAAGACAATGACTCTTATGCAGGGAAGACTTCAGATGTAGATAATGTATCTTAAAGTACGAAGTAAGTCAGAATACTACAGATGTGAAAAACAGAATACTACACAAAAGCACCACATGAAAAACACATAATAATTTTATAAATCTTTTCATAAGAAATTCTAGGGGAATCAACTTTTGGGGGGCAGAAAGGACATACTTTAAAATGTTTCGGTGGAAGATTTGGATATTAAATAAGTTAAACTAATAAAAATGTAGAATGCTAGCCGGCAACCTAAGGAGGTTGGAAAGAAATCTCACAAAGGAGTCATAGCAGAAACTTATGTTGAGACACAAGTGACACTGAAAAATGTTTTGGAAATTGGCAGAGCAATACACACACCTCCCTTTTCGGAAGCCTACTTTAGTCTGTAGGACACTTCATTATCAGGAGAACGACCTCATAACAAAATTCATTTTCCAGTGTGGTATAGCAGATTGAAACACTGGCCGTGATCCTTCAGTCCTCTTATGTTCATGCCCTTTCAACGTGGCTTTGGATTTCTCTCCATCAAGGAGTGCAGTTGCTTTTTCCATTTCTTGAATATGAGCTGGCTGTGTGACTTGGTTGGCCAATAGAATGTAGTACAAGTGACAGAATGCCAATGCTGAGCTTAGGACTCAGGAGTCCAGTCACTTCCACTCTGCCCAGCTGTCATGTACACAAGTTCCAGTTGGCCTACTGAAGAGTGAGGGATGATGGGGAATGAAACATTCTCTCAGCTGCAGTCATTCCACATAAGCATTTCTCACTGGCTACACTGTTGAGCTCAGACACATAAGTGAATACCACTGAGAGAAGAAGAACTGCACAGATAAGGTTAGACCAAATGCCAAATCACAGAATCACAAGTTAAATAAGTGATTGTTAAACTACAGATATGCCGTGGTTTGTTATACAGCAAAAACTAACTGATACACATGGGCAACAGTCACCTGACAGGAGAATAAGATTACTGTAATTTATCATACAGGGAATGTAAATGCATTCCTACCCTATATAAAATAGGTTTAATTGAAAGTTTACTCAATTATAATATAAACTTCTTTTCCACCAAAATGCATTAGTCAAGTCCAAGGTTTCAGTCTTACTTCTTTAAGGTCTAACTTAAATGTACATTGTAATTTTAATTTCCAGTGAGTTCTGGATTCTGCTCCTAATACATGAACACCAGGTGGCTTTGATTATCCAGTTCACTTTTGGAGTAATTATAAAACTGATTTGTGGTTTTACATCATTTTGTATTAGAATGTCACACAACTGTATAAAATGTCAAAGAGAAGAAAGGAATTTTTCTGCAATATTTTTTTTTATATTTTAGGCAGGCTGAGTGTAACTCCAAATTGCGAAGCTTTCTAACATTTCACATAGCTGCTTTTCTGTGCACAGACTTCGTGTGTGTGTGTATGTGTGCATCAAATAATGAATGGCAATATAAAGCAAACTGTCTTTCTTATTGTCCAATGTTAATTAAAGCCAATGGGCCTTCCACAATGCAGCTAATGTTCTTTAATTAGCCTGTCTTGTGCAGATGTGACAAAAGGGAACGTGCAATTATAAGGGAATAAAAAGTACACATTGTACTAATAATTTTCCACAATGTGAAATACTGTTTCTTTTCCCCTGTGAGTAACTTGATTCCTTGACAAATAATCCTCTCCACACCATTTAAATATGTAACGTAATATTATATAAATTAAATAATGTACATTATTCATTTATAATAATATATACTTATAATTACCTTTATGTTTACTGAAGCATTTTTATTTCCATTTACCTTTCTTCCATAGTTTTAAACAATGCAAAACTACAAGTTTTTAATGGTTCCTACAGGCATAAATTTTAAACATAAAAATGGGTGTTATTTTACATGCAGAAGAGCCTTGGTAGCAGACATAATTGGTTTTGAATGTTAACCTTTTCTATTAAAATGGACAAATCTCTTTACCTCACTAAGATTACTTTTCTTCATCTATTAAATTGGGATAAGAAGAAAACAATGGTAGTGGATGGAAAGTGGTTGGAAAGATTAAGAACTAACATGTATAAAGTGGCCAGGTCACAGATGGTCTTTCTTATAGTGCCCAATTATTAGGAAACAGAAATGGAATCCATTAAAATAAGTTCAAGTTTGCAGATATGAATTTTTTCTTGATCTCTCATTCTCTTAAGATATTTTCATCTGTCTTTTTACTTATTTACCAGAGAACACTTTCTCCCCTTAGAATAATGATATTGTATGATAAACATTTGGGGACCTCACTCAACCAAATGCTGACATATCTGGGAAAGAAACTCTCTAAATAAAACAGAAGGGTTTTGAAGAGAACTACTGTCTTCAGGGATTGTGTTTTCTGCCCAAAGGAGGAAGTTGATTTTCCCCAAAGTGATGATGAAAAGGATAATTGAAAGGAAAAGAATGAAGCGGAGGTCACATGGCATCCTGTTTTGAGTGGCACTGTTTTTGCAGCTCCATTCCACAGCCCATTTTTCAGTATTCTATTTTTTAATTTAATTTATTTTTTATTCAGTTACAATTGTCTGCATTTTCTCCCCATCCCTCCACCCCACCCTAGCCAGTCCTACCTCCCCCCCCACCTCTACCCTCCCCCTTGATTTTGTCCATGTGTCCTTTATAGTAGCTCCTATAGACCCCTCTCCCCACTATCCCCTCCCCACTCCCCTCTGGCTATTGTTACATTGTTCTTAATTCCAATGTCTCTGGTTATATTTTGTTTGCTTGTTTCTTTTGTTGATTATGTTCCAGTTAAAGGTGAGATCATATGGTATTCGTCCCTCACTGCCTAGCTCATTTTTCAGTATTCTTGAGATCGGCTGTCATTTATGACAGAGGCCCTGTGATCCTCACATTAGCTCCCGTGTTGTGGCATCAGGGGAAGTTGCTGCCCTAGTGCAGGACTACTTCACAGTTGTGGGAATTAGCTCTGGACCCTGAGTTAGAATCTGGTTTTGGACTTCAGCATTTCCATTAGTTTTACAGTCACTTAATTCACTTAATTCCATGTCTTTCTTGTTAAAATACGTAGAGAGTTTTCTATCACTTGAGTTAAACCCTGACTGATCAAGCTTCAAAATATTTTTGATAAGGCAATGAAACTGCCCAATGGAGTGGGATTGTAGGAGAGAAGTAATGATAGGGAGGTAGAGTACATTCAGAGTATGGGGATTCTTAAATGCCTTGTTCTAAAATTCATGAGAAGCCACAAGAGACCTTAGAGCAGAGAAATGGCACGATCAATATTTATTTTAAAAAGATGACTCTGGAACCTGTGCATGGAGTAAGTGGAAGGATGCTAGACAGGAAGCAAGTGGTTTGATCCGATGGAAATTGTTGGAATTGGCATCAGTTACAGCCCATAATAAGAGGTGATCCTCTGAGAAAATACCCCTTTCATAAACAGTAGGCATAAAATTGTATTTAGTACTATTATAAAAAAACAATAACCCATATATTTTTTCATATTACAGCCAACAGTTGTCACCTTAACACTTAAAGGTACAACTGACAACATAGGTATGGTGATATGTAAATGGACAGCAATGAGGTGCAGATATCAAGTATCATTTCTCTGATAGAGTGTTCTTGGAAAACATATCAGTTCTTAAAGCTTGAGTACACCAGTTGCTTTAAGTCAACCTATAAAGCATTGGTGAATCAAAAACAGCTTAAATATTCCCCAGTAATAAAAACCAAGTGCCCAACCTTGCATTGTATAATACTCTCTACACATTAGTTTTCTTACTTCCCATCATACCTACCATAGTATGAACACCCTGATACTCCAAGCCAAATTTAGGCGTGCTCAGATATCACAATTATACAGTGCAGACTTCTGGCTTTTTAATTTTTAATTTGAATATACATAAATAGGAAGCAAGAATTCCTACTCAGCAACCATAGCAGGTTTAGAGATGAATACTTACTAGCATATGTTGAAGCCCTGGAATTACCAGCTGCGGCTCCCTTTGCCTTGCATTTCTACCTTCCTCCAGCACACTTCACTTACCCTCGGCCTTGGTGTATCCAAGAGATGAAATCCGACTCCTGTAGCCACATTCCTAAAATACATCCCACCCCATATAGGTCTAAAAATACTTTAAATAATGCAATATATTTGGTCACACAGGGTTTTCAGTATTATTATCCATACAAACTGATCAATTGTTTATTTCAGGACTATTTACTTGGGTAATTGCTCTGGCTAAAAATAAGTGAAAATGAATATGGATAAAAGAACTTGAAAATTGAATCCAAACTTTGTATAACTATATTTTAAATTGTTTAAATTCATTATCTGTATAACCAAAATGGAAGAAAAAAGCCCTCATTTAAAAAGTGTATACTCAATGGTAATTTGTTACATTCATCCGTTACAATAAATTGTGTCTACATGTTTATTTAATTTCACTTCATATTTAAATATTATATGAATATTTATTTTATATCTGCAGTGAAAAATTTTGCATTGAAATAATTAGTTCTCTATTATAATGCATTAGAATTTAGCTAAATACGTGTCTCTGTATGAAGGCACTTGATTAGGTGTATGTGGGTCCCTGGAAAACATGGAGATGCACAGCTGAGGCTTTGGGAATACTACAATGTTGACACTGTTGGGGTCACGTGATTGCTTTCTGGCTAACTGAAAGTTAACATCAAGGGAAAGGCAGGAATGAAAAAGGACACAGCCCAGCCTGATTCTCCTGCTGGTTAAAACATCAATCCTGGCACCTAAAGGGAGCAAAAGAGGAGAAGGAATTTCCATTTCTTAGAGAAGTGTGGTGTCAACCAGAAGCTCAAGCAAACACAGGTGAAATTAAAGTAAATATTTTTGGATTTTGTAACTTTCAACTTCTAATTTAGTATGTTTGCACCAGCTATTTTCATAGCCATTATCAGGCCCTCAAGCTTAACAGTAATTATTTGCTCACAAAAAATAATTTCATAAAATAATCTAAATGTTCAGCCTTTAAATAAAAAAAATAACATAGTGTAAAACAAATGCCTTTGCTGAGTGTGTGCTCAGAGTCTGTAGAGTTAAGGTTTCTGGTGGTAGTTTTATGTTATTTTGACCCAAGATACAAGGAACATTTCATCAATCACTTCTAACAACTCTCACTTGAACACACACACACACACACATTCACATTATGAAGAGAGGGGCATATGAAAAGAAAAGAAAATCCAAATTAAAATTCCAAGTTATTAGCACATAGGCTAAATCCACACTATGACACAGCATCTGGTAAAGGCTATGATGCAGTATATTGTTTAATGAAAAGCCTTACTTTCCCCTTTTTTTAACCTTTGGCTTTATTTTCTTCATCTGCCTCCCTAATAGAAATCAGAGTAAAAGGACAAGAGAGATCATCAGATATGTACAGCCAACTTCAGCAAGTGTTAGTGTTATGAAAGTGGATGATACACAATGAAAGCAGAAAATATAAAAGAATGGAAGAAGCACAATGGCTTTAGGGCAGTGCTCTCACCTACAGAGTAAGACGCTATCGATTCCCTGGACTCGGACAATTTGGTTGGCAGCTTCCCCTTCACACAGAAAGTGCTGGGGGGAGTGGGCGTCACAGTGGAAAGCAGAAACACTATCCTATGCCTTTTTGCCCCTCTCCCTTCATATGGCATATTTTTATTCATAAGTTCATTTGTGTCTTGATAAAAATAAACTTCCCTAGAATAATTAGTCCACTGATTATTTGTATCCAGGATTATGGATTTAAAATATATCCTCTGACAATGTATTGTTTCTAAGGAAAAAAAAAACACTTCAGAAAAAAGCCCTTAGTGAAGAGGTACAAAATTTTAGCATTTTGCCGTCTCATTTTGAACTGCATTTCTGGACTTCAGGAGTGGCACATTACTCCTCGCATTTGCGGACAAAGCTCGGTGAGGCAGTATTCTTCATTAAGGGAGATTTAACTCAGTGATGGTCTGGGCCAACTGGAGAATGAGGAAAAGCAGTTTCAAGGAGCACAGGATCTGTTTTAAGAATAGCCACTTGTTCATGATTCAAAATGAATAACTTAGATGGCTGTTAGACACAGTTATTTTAGGTGGGCAAAGGCAAATGGAAAATTGTATAATTTTATGAATGCTAAATGCATTTTGTTTGAGGCAGAGAAATTTATGTACTTGCTAAACTGAACTACTATATTAAGACAAAAGACTATTGGTCTGCTTGTGAACTCATCAGTTTTAAATTGCAAAATAATCTACCTTTTTTCTAATTTTTAACATTATATTATAGAAAATTATAAAAATATACCAAGTATCCAGCTTCAACAATTAATAAGTCATGGTCAATATTCTTTCAACCAAATCCCCACCCAATTTCTCCAATCAACCCCCCCCAGATTATTTTGATAAAGATTTACATATCCTATCATTTAATCTGTAAAGTTTTTATAGTTATCATTTTGTTCAGTTCTCATCTTAATTCTGAGTTCTCATTTGACTGAAGCAAAGAAGTGAGCCACATTTACCAATATATCACCATTTTTTTAATTCAAACTTTTATTAGAAAAATTTAAACAGAAAAAGTTGAAAGAATAGGGATTTATTCACATACCCACCACCCTAATTCATCAGTTGTTAGCATTCTGCCATATTACTCAACATGTACACACATCCTACATAACCAAAATACCATTAGCATAACTAAAAAATCTAGCAGTTCTTTATAAAAATATGTAACATTCAGTTCTTATTCAAATGTCTCTAATATGTTTTTAGGAGCCAGTTTTTCAAACCAGATCCAATCAAGGTTCATTCACCGAATTTGGTTGTAATGTTTCCTTAATCCCTTTTAGTTTATAACAGTCTCCCAGCTTCTTGTTGTTGTTTTGACATTGACTTTTTAGAACGTCCAAGCCAATTGACTTATAGAAAGAAGCAAAGGAAGTGAGCCACATTTACCAACATAAATCACCACTCTGCTGCCTTCTATGAAAAGAGTATTGGGGCTATTTCAGTGGCTAATTGGTGAGATCAAGGTATTGAACATATTTTAGGTTGCCTGAAGAGCTTATAATCATTATTTCTGTGTATTACTTATAAAAGGGCTCATTGTATGCTGTTGACTGAGTTCAGAGAATCTGTATTTTATGACCAATTAGTCTAATCAAATTTATGTCCATATCACATGTGCAAACACTCACACAAGCTATAATAGTACCTAGTGCACATTATCAGAATAAAATATGGCAATGTGGGTAGAGCCCTTGCACAAGTCCTGGCCCATGATCTACTTAAATATTTGAACTTTACATTAAGTATTTGCACTTAATATTAGTGTTATTGATTATTATTGGAAGTGATTGTGTAATAGTAGCCAAAAAGGAATGAAGATCTGCAAACTCTTCTGGAGAAGCTTGCCTGATCATTCACGGATAGAGAACACTTTGAAACCTTAAAAACACTTTAAATCTTGGATTTATTTTTTCTGGGTCCACAAGTAGAAAAAGTAACCTTTATCAATTATACTTAAACCATAGTCATAAAGCCATAGTTTTGTTTTCTTAGTGCATGACCTCCAAATACTCTGGATATGAACAATGTACGTATTCTAAGGGTGATTATCAATAGCTATTGCTCTCTTCCCCCTGAAAAATATGCCTAGAATTAATAACTGAGGCAGTATGCTCTTTCTCTCTGGAGTGGTCATTTTTACATGTGAGTGTCAAGTTGGGAGAGAAACTGGATAGAGTGGGAGGGTTAATATAATTCATTATTAAGAAGAGTGAACAAATCAAGAAAAAATATAAAGTAGAATGGCAACTTCTGTCAGATATTTCAGTAACATAAACTATTTTCTCTTTTGCAAGACAAGAGCAATCTAGTGGGTAATGGACTCTACCTCAAACAAACTGATTCGACAGCAGTGTAATACCAGCTACTTTACTTCTAAAATACAAGTGCTGTATTAAAGGCCATATTTAAAACAACTATATCTATACAAAACATATAATAAATATATAATAATACACATATAATTAATTTATTCACAAATATAGTACCTAAGTACTTATCTTCGAATTATAATCAGAAGATATTATATTAAACTTACCACACAACTTGTTAACCTAAAACTCAATATACTTTTAAAATTTTAATTTTTCTGACTATAAAGCTGTGGGTTTATTTCTGGGCTCTCTATTCTGTTCCACCGATCTATATGTCTGTTTTCATGTTAGCACCATGCTGTTTTGATTACTATGGCATTATAGTATAGTTTGATATTGGTTTGAGTAATTCCTCCAACTTTGCTCTTCTTTCTCAGGATTGCTGTTGCTATGTTGGACCTTTTGTGATTCCATATAAATTTTTGAAATATTCTAATTCTGTGAAATATGAAATTAGAATCTTGATAGGAATTTCATTCAATCTATAGATTGCTTTGGTTAGCATGAACATTCTAATGATGTTAATTCTTTCTATCCATGAACAAGATATGTGCTTCCCCTTATTTGTACTGCTTCAATTTATTTCTTTATGTCTTATAATTTTCCAAGTACAGGTCTTTTACACCCTTGGTTAGGTTTATTCCTAGATACTTTATTCTTTTTGAGCAATTGTGAATGGGATTATTTTCTTAATTTCCCTTTCTCTTAGTTCATTATTAGCATGTAAAAATGCAACTGATTCCTGGATATCAATTTTGTGTCCTGCTACTTTGCTGAATTCATTTATCAGTTCTAGTAGTTTCTTGATGGCATAAGTGGGGTTCTCTATGTTCAGTATCATATCACCTGCAAATAAAAACAGTTGTACTTCCTCCTTTCAAATTTGGATACCTTTTATTTCTTCTTGTGTGCTGTGGCTAGGACTTCCAGTAGTATATTAAATAAGAGAGGTGAAAGTGGACACCCCTGTAGGGGCAACGCTTGTATTTTTTGCCCAGTGAGTATGATACTGGCAGAGGGTTTGTCATATATGGCCTTTATTATGTTCAGATATATTCTTTCTATTCCCACTTTGCTGATAGTCTTTATCATAAATGGGTGCTGGATTTTATCGAAAGCTTACAATGTTTTAATGTAGTAAAATATATCAATATTTTATTTTCTTATTAGATATGAATCATATATAATTTATTGAATAGATTTTTTTTGTCCAATGATTTGACATTTCACCTATATAATATACAAAACTTTCATATTTTTTGGTTTACTTCTGGGCTTCTTATTTAAATCCAATAATTTGTTTTCTTTCTATATGTCACTAGTTTCCAATTATAGAGATTTTATAGTATGTTTTAGTATTTTCTAGCTCTAGTTCCTTCTCATAGTTTTTCTTTTTGAGTGCCCTATCTACTCTTTCATGCTTCTGTTCTAATATAAAACTTATTTTCAATTGTTCCAACTCCATAAAAGTTTTTTTGGTTTATTTTTCAGGATTGTGTTTAATTTACAAGGTAATTTAGGAAGAACTGGTATCTTTACAATTTTGACTTATGTCTGAACATATATACAGTTCTGGGGTGATAGAAAACAAAGAAATGGAGTAATGTCTGGATAATTAATTGATGTCAAGGTTCCATTTTAGTTTTTATATACAAAGAATTCTGTCTCAAATAATTTTCAGAACTTTCTAAGCATCTCTTAACTGTTGTTGGTTTTTTGTTTTTTCTTGTTAATGCAGTTCAGGCAATACATAAAATGCTTACTAGCTAATGCTCATAAATAATGCAAAGTATTTACCTACAAATATTGGATGGCTCAATCAATATTCCAGGTGAAACAAATTATCCTAGATTAGCATCTGATTGTCTTAAGTTTTCTTAAATTGCTACCTTAAATTTTAATGGATTCTAGAAATAAAATATAAGTCTAGAAATAAACAGGAAAGGGATAGATTTTAACCATGTGTATTTTGTCATTTCTTCTTTATTCCTTTAGTATCTGTGACCACCATCTGCTCAATTTCATATTACATTTGCTTTCCCTTTTAATCTGACTCATAATTCAATAATTATCATACCTTAATTAAAATAGAACTTTATGATATTATCATTAATGCTAAATGATGATGTCTTTGGGTCACATATATTTCATTTGATAATAAACATAATACTCCAAGTAGTTGCTTTTTCTAGAAATATGTTCATGCTAGAAAATAATAAGAATATATTAAATCCTATCTAAGAATTGGAACCAATTATTATTAGTTGAATTTAAGTTGTGGTTATATGGCAGATGGGGGCCACATAGATGTTTATTTATTTTATACGCTCTGCCTGTTTTCTGTGCGATACTTTGAGGGTAACAACCATCCAGGTGTGCCCAGGACTATCCAGCGTGAGCACTGAGAGCCAAGTTCAGGAAACCTCTCAGTCGCAGGCAATCTGGCACAGCTGGCCACAGCATATTCTACAAAGACCTTTATTTAAAGAGAAAATACAAATTGTTTTAAAATATTTAAATACTATATGCAAACATCAGTAATGTGGTCAGTATTATGCAGTGTTCCCACATTTGGAAAGAAGCAGGGTGTTTGTAGTCTATATTAAGAATTATTTTGAACCTGGTTTAAAAGTGTAGGTTCAAAGAAAGAACTTACTGCGTTATAACGAAGATCTATGATGCAATCAAATAAGTTTTATTTTTCTAAGCTACTTTCTCTGTAAGCCTACGCTAAATCAATACTTCTCAATTTACTTTCAACTTTAAGGCTTTCACAACTAATGCAACAAAACAGTGCAAACCACAGAGAAACAAACTTCTGAAGTTTTAAAATATGGAGTTTAGGGTAGAGTGTATGCTATAACCATTGCTTTGAAGAGAAAATAAACTATTTTCATATCACAAGAGAAGAAAATTTTGCAGAGGTTGCTCAAATATTGTTTGCATCTTTTTCAACAGTGTCTATCAATCCTAATGAAATTATAAATATCCCAGAATTTGCCAACACACAGCATATCATTCTTGAGTCTCACTTTTGACAAAAATCACCTTTTAGAATATAGTGAATTTCAAGGAAATACTAAGACATATCTTGGGAGAATTTCAAGAAGTCAGGGAAAATTCTGGTAAACAAAAAGCTTAAATGTGACCTTTTCCTTAAATTTGGAGGAAATACAATACTGCAAAGACAAATAACCTGTTTTTGAAAATATCACCAGAGTGACAATTATTCAAGAAAAATCTTACCATTGCAAAAACTGAAAAATTGTTTCATCTGTCTTTCAGGTGAAAGCACATTATTCACCATGCTACAAGATTCCAGCTGGGCCCAGAAAAAAAAATTGAAAACTGTCACAATACATACAACTTCTAAAATCAAAATTCAATTTACCTAAACCAATCAAATAAGTTGCAAAACAAAAGTACTCTGCATACTCATTCTTCCAGAATCACAGCATATAAATTCTCTCTCTGTGGCACTGTCGACCTTGTATTTCTGTTAATAACACCTTCCATGTTCTTCTCCTACTGTATCAGTCCCATCTCCCCTACTGCCTAGACCAGGGGTGTCAAACTCATTTTCACCAGGGGCCACATCAGCCTCGCAGTCATAACTCTAGGACTGTATAAATGCAACTACTCCTTAACTAGGGGCAAGGGTTTTGGCACTGCCATCAGGTAGAAACAAGGTGCCGGGCAAGATAAAACAAGGTGGGGGGGGGGCCGAATTCAGCCCATGGGCTTTGTGTTGGCCACCTGTGGTCTAGACATGGTTTTCAGCCATGTCTGTAAACCACATCCACACATCACTCCTTCCTGTGCTAAGTGAAGTGTCCTGAAATTTCAATATAAAACACCTTATACTTTTACTGTATATCCCTGTAATTATATATATCTATATCATCACCTTATAATTATAATAATAATAGCTAACTTTCATTGAGTACTTTTTATGTTGCAGGCATTGTGCTAAACACATTATTTTACTTTTTAAAAACAATATTTCAAGGTATTTCCTACTACATGTTTATTTTATATATAATGAAATCAGAGACATAGAGGAGTAAAAGTTTCTTGCTTCATTCAGACAGCTAAAGCTTGGTGAATTGGCAGCTGTAAACCAGAGTCTATCATGATATGTGTTTTACATATATAGTTTTCCACTTTCTTGTCCAAATGTCTTGCTCAACACAGGTTTCTGTGGATGATTTTAAAAGATGTACTAACAAAAAATTATGAAGTGTAGTGTGACCAGAACGCCAGTCTTTATACTTGCCAGACCTCTAAACAAAAGTTTAACCATTTTGTGGACAAACAATACAGAGCAAGTGGTAAATTAGAGGAGGATCTCATTCACAAGGTAGCTTCAGGGTCCCCAGAAATTCCCCAAATCCTGTCCTTAAGTCCCTTACAGAAAGAGTTTTTTCCACTCCAGGAAGACAACCCAATTAAAAAATGGGCAAAGGACATGATCAGATACTTCTCAAGGAGGACATACAGGGGGGCCCATGGACATATGAAAAGATGCTCAGCATCACTAGCCATCAGAGAGATGCAAATTAAAACCACGATGAAGTACCATCTCACACCTGTCAGAGTGGCCAATATAAACAACTCAACAAACAAATGTTGGAGAGGATGCGGAGAAAAGGGAACCCTAGTACATTGTTGGTGGGAATGCAGACTGGTGTGACCACTGTGGAAAACAGTATGGAATTTCCTCAGAAAACTAAAAATGCAACTGCCTTTTGACCCAGCAATTCCACTGCTGGGATTATAGTCTAAGAACCCTGAAACACCAATTCAAAAGAACCTGTGCACCCCAATGTTCATAGCAGCACAATTTACAATAGCCAAGTGCTGGAAGCAACCTAAGTGCCCATCAGTAAATGGGTGGACAAAAAAACTATGGTACATTTACACAATGGAATTCTATGCAGCAGAATGAAAGAAGGAACTCCTACCCTTCATGACAGCATGGATGGATCTGGAAAGCATTATGCTAAGTGAAATAAGCCAGGTGATGAATGATACATACCATATGATCTCACCTATAAGTGGAACCTAATCAACAAAACAAATGAGCAAGCAAAATAAAACCAGAGGCATTGAAATGAAGAACAAACTGACAATAACCAGAGGGGGTAGGGGAGAGGGATAATGGGAGAATATAGGGGAAGGGCCATCAAGGAACATGTATAAAGGACACATGGACAGAGCCAAGGGGGATAGGATCAATGGGGGACGTGGGGATGGCTGGGGTGGGGAAGAGCAGTGAGGGGAAAATGGAGACAACTGTACTTGAACTACAATAAACATACATAAAAAAAATAAAAAAGGTTTTTTTAAAAACCTCTCAGCCTGCACAGAAACAAACACATTTAAAAAAATAAATAAACATATGTATTGTGTATATGTATAAAATTATAAAATAGTATTAGATAAATAATAGGTAGAATTAGAATTGGAAAAATGACAGCTTGATGAGTAGAAACATAGATGAGAAGCAGATAGAATATAGCAGATAGAAATATAAGGGAAACATCATGAAAAAATGACAATGATTGTGATGTTACAAAGGGGAGGTAAATTGGTGATAAGGAAAATGGCAAAAAAGAAGAAAAAAGAAAAAAATATTCACAAGTTACAGGAAAATCAAAAGTACATGTGCATTTAGGAAACACTAAAAACGCAGCCCCATTAAAAGTACGCTTATCGTATTGGTTTCTTTTATCTTCTAACCTTAACTAGGAAGACCGACTTAATTTAACCTCAGTTTTTATTCAGAAAGGCAAACAGTTGAGATAAAACATGTTTCATATACTTTCTTATATGAAAGTAATAGCCACAAGTACAGTATGTTTCTATGAATTCTATCTTCTCATTACCCCTGGGTATTTCCAAAGTAGCTTATATTTTGCTATGTTGATACTCCAGTTATTTATTTTTCTGTCAAATTTCAGTTACTCTCGTACCATCACAATTATAACAAAGTGCATGTGATTTCAAATCTCATATTTTTATTGCCCTTTTTTTGGTTTTATATACTTCCTCAATAATTAATACCTTTCTCAGTTTTATTTCCTTCTGCAGTTCTGGCCAGATATATGAGCATTATTTTCCTTCAGACTGCTAGTGCTACATTTGCTGCTTGTATTAGTATACACACTTTTATAACATGCCTTCTTAATGCTTTTTCATATACACCTCTGTATCATTTTCATTCTCTTTGTGTGCTTGTTCCTTCTGCCAGCATTCTCCTCACGCTTCGCACTCTCTCCCTTTACAAACTAGTTTTTCTTTAAGGATATTTATTTCATATCTGTATAAAACCCATCTATCCTAAAGCACTTTCTAATTCCTTGCAAAACTAAAATCCATTTCATGTGTGCCTCAGGCTAAGTTTTTAGTTTTATGTCCCTCCACACCTGGGCCTAAATGAGATAGAAGCAGCATAATGAACTCTGACCGGGTTTCAAGGCTGGCTTATGTGGCAAAGCAGAGTTGCTGTGCCTCCATTGCACTAGGTGACAGCAACCAGGGGACTATCCACTGACAGAATATAAAGCAAGTGGTGAGACAGTCACTGTGTCAAAGTGTTGCTCACAAATGGTGAAGAGAATATTGTTTGAAAGAGTTTCTCCTCTCTGGAAAACTATGCTGATTACAAAGCATCATAAACAAATTTTAAAATCTAATCTCCAAGATGCAAAGCTCCAAAACCACATCTCCAAGGGAAATAGCAATCGATTATTACAACTTACTTCTATGTATTCTTTTTTTCAGTTTGATAGCTGACATTTTAATCTTGCTTCGTATATCATTCAGATATAGGAAGCAAGATTAGAAACACAATTACAAAGATAGCCATCAGACTTACTTTCTGGCATTCTCCCTGAAACACGCTCACAAATAAAAACTGCGCCGGACAGGCATATAAATAGTGACTCTGCTGCTGCGCTCTCACTCTGTGTTTAGAGTAGAGGTTGATACCTGGGCATCTGTGTGGATAGTCAGGAATAGTTCATCTTGTCAGAGTGAAAATTGCATGCAAATATTAAATTTATCACAGATATAAGGTATTATGATTGTAGTATGTTAAAAGCTTATTACTTAGTATCAACTGTGAAAATTAATTCAAATTCACAAATAATTATTAATTATTCTAGATATTTGCTCTTAAACCCACAAAAATTCCATACTACTTTGTATTAACTACCATATAATACTGTTTGAGATAGCAAAAGCTTTTAAGAATTTCCTATAAATTGTAGAAAAGATTAAAAGATGCTCAAAGCTATTGTGCATTTTAATTGCTTTTTACCCATATTCCCACAGCCTCATGTAAAATTAATCTCGTTCATCAACCTAGCTCTTTGTACCACATTGCGCACTGATGGGGACTAAAATACTTTAATAAAGGACCCTATATAGTACAGTGGGAGGTAATCCATTCTACATGATTTATTTAGGAAGTATGAGAGACTTCTTTGTCAGGTTTCCCTATCGTTTTTGCTCCTGGTTGTAACGAATATTCAGTCACTTCGTACTGGGGGCTTTCCATGTATGCCGCAGTGTAATACCTGTGTCCTTCAAAAGATTAGCAGGACATTAAAGAATTGTCCGCCTTGTGGCTTTAGAACTGAACAAGTTCTCCGATGGCAGTCCTAATCACTATTCTTGGATGCAGCTGAGGCTGGCAAAAGAGATGCTTTGACATATCATTAAAGAACCATGAAGCTATGTGAGATGATCCGGCCTTTCTGAGATAACTGCAGTCATTTTTGGCCCTGTCAAAAATAGGGTCAAATTTAGAAATTGCATGCTGAATATCAGTAAAAATTATTACTAACAAACAGCCTGGAAATAGGAAACTGTGGTATCCAACTGTCTCATAATTTTGAAAATCTATTTATTTAAATATTTCTGATTTTGCTTTGTTTTTAAGTTTGGATAATAAAACAGTAACATATGCATTTGAAAGTTCTTTAAACATACCTAAGCTAGCAACTCTTTTCTGAAGAGCATATAGAAATTTGAAGGTTGTTTTCTCTAATTAGCCATAAATACTGAGTTTTTACACTAATTACTGGGTCAGACTATGCAGATTATAAATAAATTAAGAGGTACACAGGTAGAATTATTGCCATATTATTAATTATTATTATGGAATTACAAAAAACTCGTGTAATTCTCTAAGCATTAAACCCACTAAGAACATAGACTCAGTTACCCAGAGTGAGAAAATGTCATTACAATGAGCCCTCAAATGTTCACACTTTTATCACCTGTGTTTACTTAGTATTTGTTCTTTTTTTGCTTGTTTTGTGCCATTTTTTAAAAAATATTGTCATTTTGGGATGGTTCTGGACAGGCTCATGGAAAATGGCTACGTGAGTGAAGAAGTGTCTTTTCTGGCTGTGACAGCATTCTTGTTTTAAATATGTGGATAGTTGACTTGGGGTGGTGAACACGTGATATAGTATACAGATGATGTATTATAGAATTATATACTGAAACTTATATAATTTTACTGACCAATTTCACCACAAAAATTCAGTAAACAAGTTTAAAAATTAAAAACAAATAAAAATATGGGCCCTGGCCCAGTGGCTCATTTGGCTGGAGCATCATTCCCTACACCAAGAAGTTGTGGGTTCTATCCCCAGTCCAGGTTCATATGAGGTGGAGGTGGGCAGCTAGTCAATGCTTCTCTCTCACATCGATGCTTTATTTTCTCTCTCTCTCTCTTCTTCTCTCTCTAAAATCAATAAATATAAACTTGAGTGAGGATTATAAAATAATAATAAACTAAAAATAAAAATATGGTACATATTAGCTGCTCATTTACATTACATAGACTATTGTGCTAAGAACACAAGTTTAATTGTAGTTTTTAAATATAGTAAAAATGATTTTTGCTAATGATCTCAGTTCTTCCTTTGACTTCTTGCTTCTTGAGTAATCTTTGAGATAACATATAAATGGAAGTTGGTGGAAGTGCAGAGTGTAAAATAGAGTTATTATTCCTCCAAAAGCAAACTAACATTTAAAAAATGTACTGACATATGCATTTATTTTCCTCTCTCCACCCAAATTGTATTTATGATTGATAAGTTCTTGAAAGGGATTTTTCCCAGAAAGATGCATGCAGGGATGTTCTAGAGACGAGAAAATAACCTCAAATGAGGATTAAACATTATCAGTAAAAGTCTGGATTTGAACTGGATCTCAGCTATCTTGATGTAAAGTCTTTTCTTTAATCTACTGATCCAATGACTTATGAGGCCCTCTAAAAGACAATAACAAAAGGGGCAAGATATAGTATTATAAAAATAATTATTCTGCAATTTCTGTGACAGGAATGGGCAGGGGTGAGGGCTGGGTGGACAGAGGGGAAAATGGGGACATTTGTAATAGTGTCAGCAATAAAATAAAGTTACAAAATCTTTCATAACATACAAAGTTAACCTTCTCTTGTTATTAAATATATCTTCCTGGACTTTAAGCTGAAATACGTATATTATTTTCTAGAGTTGAGTTTGGCTAAATCAGTGGTTCAGTACAGAGTTACTGAGAAATTGATTTTCAAAATAGCCTGTCTTCATGGCTTAATTCTTACTTAAATAATATTTTTGCTGTATGTGACTTGATTGCAAAATTCCTTGAAGTTACTTATATAAATAACTGCTTGAAATAATTATGTCCCTTGGTGTGCCTCCTTATAAAATCTGAAATACTCTAAGTAGGATTTGAACTGTAACTTTTGTTCTCCAAAAGTGCTCTTATTCTTTTCAATTTTTAAAAATAAAATGGGGCATTATGATTTTTACGAAGTCTTACATCTAAGGAATGATATGAAATGCAAAAGACAACACAAGTTATTTGAAATCATCCATGAGGAACTTATTTGAAGATTTCCAGGCTACTGAATGAATGCAAAATATCCTAACGCAAAGTTAAAAAAAACCCAAAACCCTAATGTAATCAAATCAGGCTGCATATAGTTATAACTGCAATGCTGATAGATAAAGAAGCCTCAGTATTATTCAGTACTCCCCATATATGGTAAAGAAAGAAATGACTAAAATGTACAGTCTTTTGGAGGAAGAATCCTATACCAAGGCTCATGTAGGGCTGGGGACATACTTCTTGTATGACAACTGTAACTGGTCCCTGGATCTCTTCTGGCTCAGAAGTACACAACTTTTTCCAATTCTGTCAGCAACCATGTCACAGACATCAAAAAGGACCTTGAGCCCCAGAAGGCAGCACAGAACTGGGAAACACCTTGATTGTAACCTGTTGAGAATCCAAGCAGAGGACTAGCTATCCCATACCAAAACCACTGAACCACAGAATCTGTGAGATGATATAATCATGGTATTTTAAACCATAAAGTTTGTGGTGATTTCTTGTGCAGAAACATAAAATTAACACAACAGCTATTGGCATGAAGATAATTTTATCTCTTATTTTTATGCTTTTATAGTTCCAATCTTCCCATAATACCCACAAATTAAGTATAATTTAAATATGTACACTTTAAACTATGCATTTAGTAAAAATGCATTTTTAGTTATTTTCTAAAAATGGATCATTTTATCCATAATTCTCTGCATCTCTGTTTTCACAGTCAAAAGTACCTCAGTGCAACACTTCTGAGAAAATAGGAGAAAGCTCTGACTCATTTACTTTGTCTGCACAGTATTCCATGTTACGTCACGCCACTCCATTATTTCCTGTTCAGATTGTTACCAGTTTCCTTACACTGAAATGCTGCTGAAATAAACATCTCTGTTCATATTGGCCACTTAGTTTGCATAGGATAGAAGATCATGGAGTATGATTTCTGGGTCAGAAAGCATTTGCCTCTTTTGATTTAACAGATAATGTCTGATAATATTCCAAAATATCTGTACCTATTCACATTTCCATCCACAATGTATTAGAGCCCTATAGCTCTACATATTTTCACACCTAAATTTTAAAAATTATGAGAAGTGAAAAAGATAAGTCTTACTTTATCATGAAGTTCCCTATTGTTGTGTATGACTTTATGATTATTGACCATTTGTATTTGCCTACCATTTTAGTTTGTTTCGTTTCTAACATTTGTGAGTTTGTTTTTGTTTAATTAATTTCAAAGAGTTATACTTTGTAAACTATTTTTCTGAGCTACAGTTGCAATATTTTCTATCAATATATCTTTTACTTCATGTTATTTAATGGTACACTTTTTATAAAAATATTTTTCACAGATTCAAGTTTTTAATTTTTTATTCTAACATAGATATAACTTCCCTTCCAGAGTTTCCTCTAAGTTTTTTTTAAATTAAGTCTTTTATTCCTCAAAATTTAATTTTGAATATATCTGACTTAATGGCCACACTATATTTTCTTGCAGATGACTAACCACTTGTATCAGCAACTTTTACTAAATAATTCATTTCTCCACTAAATCCAACTGCCACCTAGACATGCATGTTTTAGTAATACTGCTAAAACAGCAGGATAATCATTTTTTAAGATTTTACTTATTTATTTTTTCAGAGAGAGACAAAGGAAGGGAGAGAAACAGCAATGTGTGGTTGCCTTTCATGTGTCATCCCCTACTCGGGACCTGACCTGCAACCCAGACATGTGCCCTGACTAGGAATTGAACTGGTGACACTTTGTTTCCCAGGCCAGAGCTCAGTCCACTGAGCTACACCAGCTACATCTTCTTTCAAGATTATAAAAAGATTTAAAAAGTCTTTAAAATGTTTTATATAATTTTGACTTGTTTACAATGATTGAAAATAGTTAATAGATATGGGAAACTTGCTTAAATTATCATTCATTAATAGTTTATGATTACCATAATTAAAATATTATATGTGGTTCTATTTTGTTTGTTTATTTTGTTCATTAGATTCCTCTTATAGGTGAGATCATATGGTATTTGTCTTTCGCCAACTGGCTTAGTTCACTTAGGATAATATTCTTCAGTTGCCTCCATGCCGTCACAAAGTAGAACCAGACGCATGGAAACATGGACCAGACTGACAGCAACCAGAGGGGAGGGGAAGGGGATAATGGGGGAAGGAAAGGGAAGGGACTATATAAAGAACATGTATGAATGGCTCATGAACATGGACCATGGTGTGGGGATTGACTGTGGGAGTGGGGGCGGGGGGGGCCGGGTGGAGGAGGGCAAAGGGGGAAAAATTGAGACAACTGTAATAGAATAACAATAAAAAATGGAAAATACCATATGTGAATAGTTCTTAATGAGGTAGGGAGTATTACTGTTTGGCATATTAAGCTGCTTAAATAAGTGTATGTTTGATTACTGGGTTCACATGTTGTGAACTGTTTGACAGATCTAAGATTAGTAACAGGCTAATTAATTGGAATTCTTTTCTGTGGAGCAGGTATCACTAGAACATACACTGAAGATGAAAAGACATTTGTGGCAAAAATTGCTAGCTACTGTCCAAAGTCCAGGAGCTTCTCCTTCTCCTGGGAAAAGTTGTAGCATATTTCCAAAGCTCCGCTGAACTTACTTCTGGCCAATTGAAGTGTGAGCAGAAGTTATATGCACCTGTTCCACACTAGTCCATAAAAACCTTGTTTGGAAGCTTTCCCATAATCATTTGCCTTGTCCATAACTAGAATGGACGTAATTCTGAGGGTGACGTGAAAAGCAATGTCAGCCTTGCATGATTACTGGAAGGGGGACCACTCTGCCGACCTTTTTACTTGCCCTGCACTATTACATGAATTAGGAATAAACCTCTGTTATTTTCAAACCACTTTATGGAATTTTTTTTGTTTCTTTGTGGTTTTTTATTTTTATTTTTTGCTCAGCAAGTTAGTCTACTTTCTAATAGGTATAAATTACATGTCAATCAATTTCCTGTCAAGTTTCAGATGCATTATTAGTTCATTTAAACTTTAGAAAGACTCCAAAGGAGATGCAATAATATTATGAGAATTAAAATACAAATGTGCAATGTTATATGTCAATCACATATCAATAAAAAGAGAAATGTGCATTTTCAATTCTTCTTGTATTATTTTCTAAATACTATGTTATTACTTTATCCAAACATTTAATGAGTAAGATATTAGAGAAGCTGGTAAACATTACTCTTAAAAAGGAAGAAAACATTAAAAATCATTAACATGGCTCAATTAAATAAATTTAAGAATGAGCTATAGGGAACTTGTATCTTCTAACTTGAAGTGACTTTTCAGAGCCTAAAGCAGTTTTCTAAGCACATTCTTTTCAAGACATAAGATAAGGAGGAGATCCCATTGTAATGAAAAAGACATTTTTTTAATTGTGATTTTTTAAATTTATTTTTTATTGTTATTCAGTTACAGTTGTATGCCTTTTCTCCCCTTCCCTTCCCCCACCCCAGCTGAACCCACCTCCCTCCCCCACCCCCACCATCCCCCCCGATTTTGTCCATGTGTCCTTTATAGTAGTTCCTGCAATCCCCTCTTCCCACTGTCCCCACCCCACTCCCCCCTGGCCACTGCCAGACTGTTCCCCCCCTCAATGTCTCTGGTTGTATTTTGTTTGCTTTTGAAAAAGACATTTTTTAAATAAAGATATTATTTATTTATTTTTAGAGAGGGAGAAAAGGAAGGAGAAAGAGAGGGAGAGAAATATCAATGTATGGTTGCCTCTCACACGCCCCCTACTGGGGACCAGGCGTGGAACCCAGGCATATACCCTAGACTGGGAATTGAACTAGTGACCCTTTTATTCACAGGCCCACACTCAACCACCGAGCCACATTAACCAGGGCAACAACTTTTAATTTACAACTAGCAAGTGATAAAGCCAGAATTGGAAACCAGGTGACTTAACTTGAAGGCTTACCCTCTTAAGCAGAGTGCTATGCTGAGTTCCTCTTTGTACTTTGTGTGGTGATAGATACACTGTATTCGACACGTAGCACACCTTAGCTGCTATCATTGCCAGTCCACTAGGACTTCCAATAGGACTTCATACAAAGATACATTAATTTTCAGTCCAAGACATTTGGGAAAATCAGACTGTGGGGCTAGCTGGGGTACAAATAAACAGGCCAAATGTAGGAGCTGGGCAGACTGACGATAGTCCCTGAAGTTTACAGTTACTATGCAATTCCGGGTAAGAGTCTAGCTAAAAAGTTGAGTCAAGCTATTAATATATAAGAAGACCATTAATCAGTTACTAGAAGACACTCAGGAGCATGCAAGGCATGAGGAGAGGCAGTCTTTCAAGAACCAGAAAAGCAATAAGAAAATAGATAAGAATGTTTCACAGATGAAGTCCTCTTATAAGGCCAGAAGCTGGTATAAAACAACCAGGACTATTGAAGTCTACCACTACAACAAGAATGTCCAACCTATACAGAAAACTCTCCTCAGTCAAATATGTGTGTGTTCATGTGGGTAGGCAGAATTATTATTTTAAAACTGTAACTGAACAACAATAAATTTAAAAACCCTAAAAAATGTACAGTTGCTCAAATAAAATAGGTCATTTACTTAAATAACAGTCCAAAACAGGTTTCATAAATCATTGAGTTGTTCTTCTCCACGAAGATATTTAGAGACCCATGCCCTTTTCAAGTGGGGTTCTACCACCCTCTGGGGCCTTGTCATTATCTGCACCGAGGTGGGAGAGAGGAAAAAAGAATGCACCTAGGAGGTATTTGTAGCGACTTTAAATTTGTATTGCTTTTGGGAGGTAATATTGTTACAGTAGTAATCCTACTTTAATAAAAGCGACATTTTTTTACTAGATAGTATAATCTATCTATTCTAACAGGCATTTTAGATCACCGCTTCAATCCACAGTGCAATCCCCAAAACTCCAGTGGTCATACTGTACTACGAAGGAAGTCAAGAGATGTTGGCTAACTGCATGTCCAGAAAAGGAAGTTGATTTTGCCATCATGCTTATCTGCTTAACGTAGTACAAAATATGTAGTTCCAGATTTGACTGTTATCTGATCTACAGAAGCTAAGCTACACTACCAAATTTAGGGGTTGAAACAAGGACAAATGCTGGTATTGATACTTTGTTAGCATATAAACTATTCAACATTAATATAAATGGTAATGTTTGGATAATTTATTCTTTTATTTTTCACTATAATAGAGATTTCATCTGTTATTTTGAGTGTTGTGTTGAGTTCTCTCCTGCCAATCATTTGGAAATTTTAATAACAACTTCTCTGGTTTCTTAATTTTAAATTAAAATATTTTGCTCCATGTAAACACTGCAAGTAGAGACCATGTAAATACAATTAAGCATCTTATAATGGTATGTTAAGGTGGGTAAAAAGAGCTATGCAGAAGTTAATGCAATGATACCAAAAAATGGCCACCAAAATGGAATTCTCTTAACAATAATTTGTTTCATGGCTTTAAATATAGAGTATTTATGCTTCATCCTAATCACTAAATATTACTGATGCTTCCACACACCTAAATTAGGCAAAACTAAATAAGTGTCCCAAAGTAGTCAACAGAAGAATGTTGAATCATACTAAAAAATAGATTCATATTGCTATTAGAATAAAAACAATGTTTAAAAGAATATGCATTATATTTTGTAAAGTAGAATTATGTGATTTATAAAGTCTTACAAAGTATTATCCTTTAAGGTCTCCTCTCACAAATTTCACAAAATATAGTGTGCAATTTTTGAATAATATATTAAATTAGACCATCGTACTTTTCTTGGATATATCTATTAGTCAGCTTTTGAAAATATTATTATTCATTAATGATGCATGTATGCACTCAGTAACAATATTAAGGCTTATGGATCTACTGGTATAGAAGGACCAACAGACATTATTTTATGTTTCTTTTGAAGAAACAGAATAATCTTCCCATTTATTCTCCAATAAACAATCAAACGTCATATGGTATCAAGTCATCCTGGCTGGAACATTCTCATCAGGGAAATATGGCACTGACAGTGATGGACAGATTTTATCTCATATTGAATATACTTGCCTTCAAGGTCAGTTGCAAAAACACAAGAGTTCAGTGTTCCAAAACATATAGTTACCTGACATCAGTACATAAATTAAAGAAATTTTCTACCCATACTTAACTATACAAGTTCTTGTTAAGAATTGTACTATCTAACAAACACTTTTACCCCTCTATTTTTCTCCCTCTATGTTTAAAACCTAAAAGTATGTAGTATTTTATTATAGTTTTCTTTTTTCTATATTTGAAGAAACTTTGAAAATTAATTACAGTAAGAGAAGACAGAAAAGGTAACCCCATTTACCCCAACTTTCCAAAGTGCAGCCAATTTATACTTTCAATAACATGAAATCAAATTAAAATAAAACAGATTTGTGCAAGGAAATATTGTACAGCAATAAAAACATAATTGCTAAAAGTAAAAAAATTGATAACGGATATGAAAGGTAAAACAGTGAAGTTTGAGGTAAGTTAGAGTAACACAAACAGAAGGCAGAGGAAAAATATAATGGTGTGACTTAAGGAGGGTCAGAGAAAACAGAGGGCAAAGATAAAAAGATAAGTCGAGGAGAGAACCAAGATGGCGGCGTAGGTAGACACACTGCGCCTCCTCGCACAACCAGAACTGACAGAAAATCGAACAGCAAGGGGGACCAACACCAAGGAAACAGAAAATAATCATTCATCCAGACTGGTAGGAGGGGCGGAGACGGCACTGGGGTGGAGAGGACTCGCGTGGCTGTGGCGGGACTGAGACTGGCGGAGTGTGGGACAAACGGCGCAGGCAGTCTGAGCACTAGCAGACCCTGCGGTCCCACATTTGCACAGATAAACCCAGAGGGCCGGACTCAGAGTGGCGGAGAGTGGGGCAGGCAGAGTGGCGGATAGCACACCGCAGCCCCACATTCGCCCACAGATAAACCGGACGAACGGCGGGCAGAGAAGCAGACCGCTGCGCAACCCAGGGCTCCAGCTCGGGGAAGTAAAGCCTCAAACCTCTGATTGAAAGCGCCCCTGGGGGTTGGGGCGGCAGGAGAGACTCCCAGCCTCACAGGAGAGGTTGTTGAAGAGACCCACAGGGGCCTAGAGTGTGCACAGGCCCACTTACTCGGGAACCAGCACCAGAGGGGCCCAGTTTGATTGTGGGTAGCGGAGTGAAAGACTGAAATCCAGAGGAGAGTGAGGCTGGCGCCATTGCTCCCTCTCGGCCCCGCCCCCACGTACAGCATCACAGCGCAGCGACCAGCATTACCCCGCCCCGGTGAACACCTAAGGCTCCGCCCCTTAAAGTAACAGACACGCCAAGACAAACAAACAAAAAAAATGGCCCAAATGACAGAACACTTCAAAGCTCCAGAAAAAATACAACTAAGCGACGAAGAGATAGCCAACCTATCGGATGCACAGTTCAAAGCACTGGTTATCAATATGCTCACAGACTTGGTTGAATCTATTCGAAAAACAGATGAAAAAATGAAGCCTATGCTAAGAGAAACAAAGGAAAATGTACAGGGAACCAATAGTGATGAGAAGGAAACTGGGACTCAAATCAATGGTATGGACCAGAAGGAAGAAACAAACATTCAACCAGAAAAGAATGAAGAAACAAGAACTTGGAAAAATGAGGAGAGGCTTAGGAACCTCCAGGACACCTTGAAACGTTCCAACATCCGAATTATAGGGGTGCCAGAAGGAGAAGAGGAAGAACAAAAAATTGAAAACTTATTTGAACAAATAATGGAGAACTTCCCCAATCTGGCAAAGGAAATAGACTTCCGGGAAGTCCAGGAAGCTCAGAGAGTCCCAAAGAAGCTGGACCCAAGGAGGAACACACCAAGACACATCATAATTACATTACCCAAGATTAAACGCAAGGACCTACGTCCAAGATTACTGTATCCAGCAAAGCTATCATTTAGAATGGAAGGGAGGATAAAGTGCTTCTCAGATAAGGTCAAGTTGAAGAGGCTCATCATCACCAAGCCCTTATTATATGAAATGTTAAAGGGAGTTACCTAAGAAAAAGATCAAAAATAGGAACAGTAAAAATGACAGCAAACTCACAGTTATTAACGACCACACATAAAACAAAAACGAGAGCAAACTAGGCAAACAACTAGAACATGAGGGTTGTCAATAAGGGAGTGGGAGGGGGAGAGGGGGGTAAAGGTACAGAGAATAAGTAGCATAGATGATAGGTGGAAAATAGACAGGGGGAGGGTAAAAATAGTGTAGGAAATGTAGAAGCCAAAGAACTTATAAGTATGACCCATGGACATGAACTATGGGGGGGGAATGTGGGAGGGAGGGGGGTGGGCAGGATGGAGTGGAGTGGGGGGGGAAATGGGACAACTGTAATAGCATTATCAATAAATATATTTAAAAAAAAAAAAAAAAAAAAGATAAGTCGAATAGACCCAGAACACCCAATATCTCTGTGAGTCACGAAGCATTCTACACATTGCAGAGGTAGAAGCCTTCTGTCCCATCAGTTAAAAAGTAAGTTCACGGGAAGTACATTACCCCCATGTGAGCATAGGCTTGATTTTGTTCCTGTACCTCGAACTGTACCTGGGACATGGCAGATATGTACAAATGTTTCACTTGTACAAATGAATGGGCCCTTTCAAAAAGAAAGTTTCTATGCTCTGATTTTCTCTTTGGAAAACAGAAATTTCTAGACTTTTCCTGCTAACTTAGCTAAAAAAGTGACGAAGTCTTATTTTCTGGATGAATTAATATTTTTAAAATGTTATTATATTACCAAATTTGTTTTAAATCTTCAGATAAAAACATACTTGAGTCTTGACAGGTGATTCAGTATACTTACCTAATGAAATTTATTTTAGGATAATCACAATTATAGGGTAAGTAGTTATTTAGTCTGATGGTAAATATTTAATATATATCCTCCTGGAAATGAGAGAGCACTAGAATTGCTTAGTAGTAAATGTTTAAGAGCACTAATGTATCTTTAACAGCACTCAGGTATGCACATAACAGCTTTAAAAAAAACAAATGGAGGGAAAGAAAACTGGGGGTTGATTTGTAATGGGATGTTAAGCCTTTTAGCTCAGGGTCATCAGTTCAGACCTGATCTAAGTCTTCAGTCAGTGACATATTTACCAATTTGTGGCAATAAATAAAATAATTTATTCCCCCCAGAAGCAGTTTTGTTACAAACCGGTTGGATCAGGACATATATGAAAGTCATAAGAGTTACAGTTATTCAAATGATAGTCCTTACCGAGTGTCCGTGAGCCCAACAGCCCACACCACGACCATATCCATGTGAGACTTGATCCTGTTCACTGACTAGAGATCTTCACATTTATGTTGTCAGGCTTTAATTTGCCCTTCATTTCACTTTAATAATACAACAAGGATAGGGGCATTTGAACAAAAAAGTATAAAAAACATTCCAATAAAAATTCTGATTTAGTTCTAATAAAATAAAACAACACAGTAAATAAAATATTTAGGGCATGGAAAGCATCACTCTTATATTTAACTACGAAGTTATAATTTAAATGATTACTCTAGCATATTGGTAGTATAGACATAAAATAATTGGAATATACCTAAAATAGCTAGTGGAGAAAAATATGAGTCATTCATCAATTCTCTCACTTTACACATGAGGAAAATGATTTCTTCACAATCTAAATCCTTGTCCACGGTAGTGCCCAATAGTGGCTGGTAGCTAAATATCAGGCTAAGAAATATCAGGTTTAGAATCTTATGAATTCTAGTCCACTGTCTCCTACATTTGTGAGGCATTATTCCATGAAGAAATATAAGTATAAGTGAAAAAATAAAAGTTTAGTGGAAATGCCCTATGTAATTCCTCTATTTGAATTTTATTTAATTTAAAACCATTCTCCTACCTTTTTAGGATTAGAAAAATTATGTATCACCCTGGCCAGTGTGGCTCAGTGGGTTGAGCATCACCCACAAACTGAATGGTTGCCGGATCCATTTCCAGTCAGGGCACATGCCTGGGTTGCAGGACAGGTCCCTGGTTGGAACCCATTCATGTTTCTCTCGCACGTCAGTGTTTCTCTCCCTGTCTTTCTCCCTCCCGCCCCCCTCTCTAAAATAAAATCTTTAAAAAATTATGTCTCCTACTTGTTTTTAATTCCCATCATTTTCAGCAGCAGGAAAACTTTTCAGACATTTTGTGTGGACCCTGATGTACAGTTCCAAAGTGTGATTCAATATGCCTTTGCAAATACAGACCAGACTTCCGCTCTGATGTGTATGAAACAGCATCTAATACTAGTGACCAAATCGTAGGGAGTCTTGTATTTATGTCCAGATGAAAAGCACATACGATCATTTTCTTTTTGGAGTTAACAAACTTCATATGATTTATTTTCTAATTATGTAATATCCTTATATTTGAGTGACCTGTAAACAAATATTAAGGAAGATGTTAATAATGCTCTTTGAAAGATTAAAAATGAATATAAAGTAGAGATATGCCACATAGTAGGGATAAAATATATTTTGTAGTTAAATTACTTTTGGATCTTCTTTGTAGATAAATGTATTTTATTTTAAAAGTGTCTGAAATAGAAAATATTATGACAGAAAAATTAAGCATAAGTAAAAGAAGGCGAATTACTCCATACAAACTTGTGCCCTTACTTGCTTAGTGTCTGGGAACGGTATGAGTAATATCGATGACAGCGTGCACCTATTGTACCAGTCATTACACATACTGAATAGCATTCAGGACCCATTAATTATGGAAATGTTTTGTTACAATATTATTCTCATAGATTTGAATAAAATAGAACACAAGCTTCACAAATCATGGATAAAGTTGATTCTGTCTTATAGTTTATAAGATTGTACTTTGTGGTTTCTGTTGCTATTTTTTTCAACATAATTATAATCTCCCATGGTCCCTTGTAGTTTAGCCAAGTTTAAAATGTTAATAAATTTGCCACATCCTTTTAAGCGCTGTCCTTTACAGTAGAAAACAATGAAAAATATTTTACTGTTACATTTCACAAGCATCATATAAATAAGATAGTACAGCCATCCATCACTTAATGACAGGGATATGTTCTGAGAAATGTGTCATCAGGTGATTCTGTCACTGTGTGACCCTCACAGAGTGCACGCATAAAAATCTAGATGGCACGGCCATCTAGACAAAAGATGACACGTGCAAGTGCCCTCTATGTTTTATATCATTATAACCTGAAAACATTTCCAAAGCACAGGGACAGGTGGCTCCACACTACCACAAAAAGCTTCTACCAGAGTGGCAGTGGCATTTAATATCTGTAAAGGTAGCTCCTGTGGACCTGTGTCCTTGTACAGGACCGTGGGTGCCCCAGAAAGGATGTACAGCGATGTCCTCTGAAGACCATAAAGCTAGATCTAGAAGGGCTCCAGTGCCCTTCGAATAGGTAGCACTAAGGGGACAGTTCCTCTATGCTGAAACAGGTCGGTGGTTGACAGGTTGGGACCTAACTGGTGCACTCAAAATTGAGGTGCCAATCTACTGCCAAGCTCCACATATATTGCTTCCATCAGAGAAAAAAAAATTATCCTGAGCTACATATGCTTCTATTCCGCACAGGAAATTTAGCTCCATTACAATATGTGACCACTGTTGGGTACGTGGCCTGGCCTTGATTGAAATGTCATTACACAGTGCATCGCTGGTATCTACAGAGCATCTGTCTTGTTTGGACAATAGCAGAAAGATTTGGTAATGTTTGATCTGTGGCCATGGGAATCTAAGTGGCTGTTGCTGTTTTGAGAACCCAAAGTAGGTGATAAAATACTACAACTTCTGAAAAGAAGTGTTTATAACCAGCAAATGCCTCAGAATAGAATATGGCTGGTCTTCAAGACCAGATGGCCGGGAGCATCTCAGTAAACTACTGACATTTGCATCACATGAATAATCTTCATTTCCTTTATTTTCTCTACATAGTTTATCTCCTGTATTCTTTTCTTCTACTCTGTTCCTATCAAATATTATTCTATTTCTCCAAACTTGTTTCTTTGACATCCTTGTGGTCTGTTAATTTAGTATCTACACATATTTCCCTGGTGCTAAGCTACACAAAATGCATACTAATGTGTGTATAATCATATGCTTCCAATTAATAGATCAATCAATATCATATGCAATCAATTCCAAAACATATGCATAAAATGTAACAGATGTTATTTTAAAACCTACATGTTAATGTTTAATGTATGTGATATATAAATGTATATATACACATATGTATGTATATATATTACACATTCATTTTTGCCAGAGGGAGATGGTGGGAGCTCATCTTTATAGAAAACACATTCTTAATACTGACAGCCAAGTCACTTGGAGTGGTTCATGGATCATCAAGGACTAAGTATTTTATTCTTTCCACAACTTCTAATTATTTTGTTTCTGTTGACCACTTACTTCTGCTCCAAGAACACTGAAAATAATAGTAAATAAATGAAAAACAATAGAAAAAGAACTTTTGAAATCTATCATTTAAAAATCATTTATCTTTAAAAGTTTCTACAAGAGATACAACCAAATATAAATTGTAGATGAATTGATTACATATTCAATTATGATCCAACCATTTCAATAAATTGTGCTGTAGTTCTTTGGAAAACTATTGTTAGCTGCACTGTTTTACATATATTGTTTTATCAGGCTACAAATTGTATATGGGATATGATTACAATCAAATAAAATAGCCCGTGTGTAAAAAGAAAACTGTAAGAAGATAAACCAATTTATTTTAATGAAGTAAAATTAAAATGCATTTTGTTTCACCAGCCTGTGACGCAGGCTTAGCTAGTGCACACACTGCCGTGAGCAAAGCCTCAAAGAGCCGCTCCCGTGAACTTGCTTAAAAACAACCAGGTTCACTTTGTGTCTTCCTTTGCTTTATGTGCCCTTTTTAGTTTCTCTTTTCCACTGCATGCCGCAAATATCTCTCCACCTAAAGAATTATGAGTTAATGATCAATAGTCAACACTTAGGAAGGAATAATCTAACGTAAAATCACATTTGCTTTCATGTAAAAATCAATATTTTAAAAAGATGAATGAAGTTATATTAAATATATTTTACTTGAACTTTCAAGACATACATTTTATATTCATTTGGGGCTTTATTTTAATCATACTTTAGGTCCAAGCTGAAGCTGAATCACATATGGAAATGAGATAGCTTCTATTTACAATTACAATTATCTTTCATCTAAAATGTTGAAACTGAAATTGAAATAATCCAAATTAAATATGACTTCAGTAGTTCTCAACTGCGGATACAGTCAAATAACCTGGAAGGCTTTTACATATCTTGATATCAAGTCAATACCCAAAATCAATCAAATCAAATTTCAGGGGCTTCTTAAAAGCTTGTCAGGAGATTCCAATATGCAGTCGAGATTCAGAAGTGTTACTTGCACCAATTTTTCTTCTGTTTTTGAGGTTTACCTTGAATAAAATATGAGCAGACTACTATTTATGCAGTTCCCCATGCTCCCTGACCACATATAATATGTTTTAAGGTAATAGCCACAAAAGCCACTGAGGTTGCACATGTCCAGAGAGAATAAAATATATTTCTGATGGCTTCTGATGACCGTTAGCAATTCTTTGCTACATCCAAGAGTGTTCTTTTGAGCCTCCCTTGGAAGGGAAAAGGCTAAAATTAATGTATTAAAATTTAAGTCCTCTATTAGACAGATAATAGCTAGACAATAATGTTTAGAATTCTAGAGAATAATATTTATTCTTAGGAGAAATAATAGCTAGAATGCAAACATTCCATTTTTAGTAGAATTTAAAAAGAAAGAAACAGTTTTAAACTCTCTAAATTTTATTTTTAAGTTTTAGAAAGAATTGTTAGAGCATTTGACATTTTTCTTGGCCAGATGAATCATTCACACAGTTTTCATTCCCATGAAATTTATAACAATCCTGCTCAGAGTAGCTATAAATAAAAAAGGTTCAGTATAATGTACAGTGGGAAATTTTTATTGGTTTTCTAGCAATGTTGGAAGAGCCAAAATTTAATTTTATCTTTCAACAAAAGTTTTACTATTTTGCCTTTTATTGTAGGATTTCAGTCTTAATTGGAATTATATGAAAAACTACCTTAAACTGCTACTTTGCCCAAGTTAGAAATAATTGTGCAGAAGAGAGGAATTGATGGCAAATTAATGACAAAAATTTCTTAGACAAATTTATATTAAAAATCAAGTGAACATTATATATGAAACTATATGTATAAAGGTAATAACATTTCTAAATATCTTTCAATGACACAACCAGAAATAGTTTACCAAATATCTGAGCATCTATGACTCATTCAAAATGACACATAAAATTAAACATCATTGAATGGAAAGGTCTCCTATTCATTGATAAAAATCATTACTTCCAGCCCTAGTCATGTGGCTCAATTGATTGGAGCATCATCCCTACACCTAAAGTTGACAGGTTTGATTCCTGGTCAAGGCACTTATTTGGGTTGCAGGTTTGTCCCATGTTGGGGGCATACAGGAGGGAACAGACTGATGTTTCTCTCTCACATCTCTCTCTCTCTCCCCCAACCTCATTCTTTTTCTATAAAATCAATAAACGGTTTCCTTAATTCTCAAAAGGGAGTATATTATATGGCTCATGTGTTCATTATTATGAATGAATAGCATAATATAGGAAAAAGATTTGGCCCATGTCATACTCATTAAACTAGATATTTTTTTCCCACAAGTTGGAGGCTTTCCAAGAAACATAAGATTACACCAGTGAGCAGTTGCCATCCCTCTGTATCAAAATACTCCCCCTTAGGAAGGCTTCCCTTTAGCCTGCTGTGGCTGCCAGAATACCAAAACTAATCATTTCTCTGAACAAAGAACAATTTATCTTTAAAAGAAAGAATTTTCAAAATATAACTCAAGTAATGCAAAGGGTCAGATTGTCAAGCTATAATCATAATCAGATATCTTTTTCTGGTATTGTATGACTAAAAATGCAAAGAATACAGCAAAAAATGAAGCCCATGCAAAGTATGCAGAAATCTGGGACTATCGAGATCCTTCCTTGGGGCATAAAGATAAGCTCTGGGCCACTTTAATATTTGAGACTCTAAGTACTCCATAAAGGGCATCAATTCTACAAAGAGAGCTATTTAAGTCCTAAAATGTTTTCGTTTTTTACTGAAACAATTACAAAATGCACACTGGCATTTTCTAATAGACAGTGCTCAATAAATCCATAAAATCCAAATATTTACTATGAGCAACCTAGAAATATCCAACTGAAAGAATTCCCAAGATAAAGCCATATTTCCACTAATTTAATACTGTCTGAAGTTCTGATTAGTATATTTACAAGACTGACCTCATGATTTCTCCCCGGTCTGCATATCTCCTGAAAAGAGAAAAGTTACATATCAATTGCTATGCCTTTCTTAATTAAAGTTAGATAAAAGAATATATAATTTTACTCATGTATATTACAATCAGATTTATAGCATTTTCCTTTTCTGACATCAATTTATATTTGGTGGCGGTGGTGTGTGTGTGTATACATATAGTGTAGATATAAAAGAGTTTTATTAGATTAAAGAGTAGAGAAGTATATAGTGTATGCCCAGGAGATCTATTTTACACTTTATGCTGGGCAAAAATAATCCATGTGCATCATTGCCAGTGTCCCAATGGAGAAGAATTCTGTCTTCATATGGCTTTACATATTTAAAGGAATAAGGTGGAAAAGAGAAATATATGTGAATGTGACCATGGAAATTTTATTGTCAAAAAAGTGGCCTGATCAGATTAGGTCAGCATGTAAACACAGTTGCTACTATCAGCCTATTCTTCCCTAGAGCTAATTCTAATCTACTGAGCAGTTTCTCCACTAAACTCTGAAAATGAGAAAGGAAATGAGCCTCAGGGACATTCAGATCTTTTCTCCACTCACCTCCTGGAACAGAGGTTTGTTAAACATTATTTCTATCAGTCCTGGAAACTAGGTTTCAAGGATTCCACAATGATAAAGAGTACTCCATAGGTTCTGACTCACAAACATTAAAATTTGCGGCTCTTAATTTATTATAGCATTATTATTCACAAAATATAAGGGTTTTGTTCCTTTTATTTCATTTATTTTTTACAGTTGTTCATTCAGTTGTCCCACCTTTTTACCCATTGCTCTCTCCTACCCCATCCCCCCCACAGCCACAGTCAATCCCCCCATTGTCCATGCCCATGAGTCCTCTATTCATGTTCCTTTGTTTGCCCCCTCCCCTCCTTACCCTTTATCTTCCTCCCCCGGCCCTCTGGTCACTGTCAGTTTGTTCTTTATTTCCAAGTCTGAGGTTCTGTTTTGCTCATTTGTTAGTTTTATTGATTAGGTTCCACTTATACGTGAGTTCATGTGGTATTTGTCTTTCACCACCTGGTTTATTTCACTTAGCATAATGCTCTCCAGTTCCACCATGCTGTTGCAAAGGGTAGGAGCTCCTTCTTTCTTTCTGCTACATAGTATTCCATTGTGTAAATGCACCACAGATTTTTGATCCATTCCTTACTGATGGGCACTTAAGCTGTTTCCAGCACGTTGCTGTTGTAAATAACACTGGTCTGAACATTAGGGTGCATATGTTCTTTTGAATTGGTTTTAGGATTCTTAGGGGATAGTCCCAGCAGTGGGAGCCCTGGATCCAAAAACAGTTCCATCTTTAGTTTTTTGAGGAAGTTCCATACTGTTTTCCATAGTGGCTGCACCAGTCTGCATTCCCACCAACAGAGCACAAGGGTTCCCTTTTCTCCACATCCTCACCAGCACTTGTGTGTTGATTTATTAATGATGGCCATTCCAACCAGTGTGAAGTGGTAACTCATTGTGGTTTTAATTTGCATTTCTCTGATGGCTAGTGATGCTGAGCATTTTTTCATGTGTTTATGGGCCTTCTGTATGTCCTCCTTGGAGATCCTTTTTTGGAGGTCTATTGAGGTCCTTTGCCCATTTTTTAATTAAATTGTTTCTCTTCCTGGTTTGGAGTTGTGTGAGTCCTTTATATATTTTGGAGATCAAACCCTTGTCTGAGGTATCATTGGCAAATATACCCATGGCTTGGTCCCCTTTCCATTTTATTGTTTTCTTTAGCCATACAGAAGCTTTCTAGTTTGATGTAGTCCCATTTGTTTATTCTTCCTCAATGTCCCTTGCCCTAGGGGATGTATTGGTGAAAATATTGCTGTGTGGGATATCTGAAATTTTCCCACCTATGTTCTCCTCTAGGACTTTTATGGTATCACAACTTACATTTAAGTCTTTTATCCATCTGCAGTTTATTTTGGTGTACAAATTGGTGCTGCAGTTTCATTTTTTTACATGTACTTGGCCAGATCTCCCAAACCATTTATTGAAGAGACTATTTTTACTCCATTTTATGTTCCTGCCCCTTTTCTTTTAAATGCCTTCTTATTGTTACCAATACATATTCCCTTAAGAAATTCAGACTTACTCCAATATAAAAGTGTCAGAATAATGACTCACACAACAGGAAATCAATCCAGGCTTCCTTGGCATGGTTCTTTTCTTAAAATGTATACTATTTAAAAAGAAAAAGCATTTTAAGTACTGGTGACACAATGTTACTACTTTCAAGGAAATTAATCTTAAAGTTTAACATTAGGCAAAAAACCAAAAATTTTTCTGGCTCTGCTATTGAGAAGTATCATCACTTTTGTAGATTAAGTCTGATTAACACAACTCTGGAGTTAAATTTCAAAATTTAAAATCAGTTTAAAATATACAGAACATGAATATATACTTTTATGCATTTTATATAAATTAAGACTCATTCCTATGGTTATTGTATTTTATTCTGCCATCTCATAAACACAGAAACAATTAATGGGAAGAAGTGGACAGTAGAGATACACAGGAAGAGGCCTGAGGATAAATAGTTTTTATTACAGAGTAAACATGGAGTAACTAACCTATTCATGACAATAATTTAAATAAATAAAACAAAGAAAAATACACAAATGTTACTAGAAGATGAGATTACATCAAAAACTATCATTTTTTTTAAAAATCCTCACCCGAGGATATGATTATTGATTTTTTTTTTAAGAGACGAAGGTGGGGGGAGAGAGAGAGAGAGAAATCTAGACTGGTTGCCTCCCACGCGCCCTGACCAGGGACCTAACCCGCAGCCTAGGTGTGTGCCTGACTGGGAATCAAACCCACACACTTTTGGTGTAGGAGATGACGCTGCAATCAACAGAACCACCCGGGCAGGGCCAAAACTATCATTTTTAACTTTAGTTTTTTGAATGCTTGAGAAGAAAGGAGAATAATAATTGTTTGTTATGATTTCATTATAAGAAATTTAGCTAAATGTTTATTTTCACAAATCTGCATGAAAGTACTATATATTGCAATACACAATAAATAATAATAAGACAGTGATTTATAGTTTTTCCATATACCTTTGTCAGTGACAACATTTGAATGACAACTATCAGATCACTTTCTGTCCCTTAGAGCCAAATAACTTTAGATTCTAACATTAAGTTCCACTTCGTCAAAGTTTAATAAATAGGAGGAAATTTTTTTCTATTATTCTTTAGAGAAACAGTAAGGAATAAGGGGATAAAAGGGACATGAGAATGATCTTGGCTTTAATATAATCTATATTTTGTTTTAACTGGCTTGATTGCTTTGGGCAGAGTTTCTGAAGTATAAATTAATATAAATGTATAGATTTCTTTAGAAAACTTTATTGTGAGTTTTCCCTGTATATTTAAAGCATTTGCATATAACATCACTTACCTATAAAACCCTAAGTATAGATATCTCATGCTCACATATCATACAATTGTAACAAAAACCAAATTACCCATTGAATATGATCATAATTTAAAAGTCAATAAAATGTAAGTCAAAAACATTGATTTAATGTGCTGGATAATACAGATTTGTCAAAATATGTATGTTTATTCCACCAAGGATTATTTGAAAAATTATTCTTTTACTTTTTTTCCCAACTAAACTACTAAAGAATTTGGTCTTATCTGATTATGCATTTAACATGTACATATCATCTTCCTCTTTCATGTCTCAGCATTCTGAATGGTTAAAGCCGCACATCAAGGGGCCAGTGTGACTGTAAATACAAGTACTGAGAGTAAATATCAGCACTGACATGAAATGGCAAAACGCATTATAGTCATTTTCTACATGATCATAATACTCATTAAATAGTCTGAATAATAACAAACATGACAGAATTTTATAATTGCCCACGGATTGAGTATTTATATAAGTGCGTTTTAATCATCACCTCAGAGAATCAGCATGTTCTCAGGTTCTCTGAACCTCTGACTCATTCTGTGTTACAGGGGTAAAGTGAGTTGTAGACTCGATGATTAATTTTTTGTGATCTATGATTCAGTGAAACACATTTAACATACAACTACTGAATACCTGATGTAAATAAGTGTGCAGGGTTTAAGATTTTACTGTACTCGAATGTTAATGAGTTAGCATGCTATATGTAGTTCCTGGATGCTGTTAGAAGAGACTCGAGGTTCCTAGGACAGGGCCAACGCCTTTATTACTCATGACCAGGGAGAAATGCACACACTTTATGTTTGTATCATTTTAGATTCAACCGCAAGTCCCATTAGGGACAGCGTGAACTGGTTCAGACAGATAATATAGATACGTGTATGCAGTGGGTTTGAATCCCCACTGAGGAACCTTCGGTTTAGGGGAGCAAGTCCTTTACAACGGACTCGCAGCAAATCTGTCCTTTGCTTGGGAGAGAGACACTATCTTTATTATCCTGAACAGTACAAATGGATGCCCTTGCTCTGGAAGTAGAGACTAGCTCTATTTTTCAAGACTGTTTGCTGTAAAACATCTTTGAGGAGGTAGTCTGGAACACAGGGCTGTCAGATAACACCCATTGCTGCCCTGGGCAGTGGGCACTAGCTGACTAGTGACAGAGACCAGAACTCAAATAATTTTACTGAAATAAGTGTTAAATAGAGTACCATGAATTGAGAGATTTATCCAGACAAGGAGGACTTTTAGACAGCAGGGGAGTTTGGGCTAAAGGTGAGGAGTAAAGTACAAGTAATTAATAAGAAACAAGGGGCCCAGATAACACAACATAAAGAGTTTGAGTTATTATACTCTGAATTCTGTCATTAATTTGCTCTATGGCTTGAAACAGCCTGAAATTTATGCAAAGTCATCCTAAAAAACACTTTAAAAAATACATGATCCCACTTAGTTTACTGTATCACAATGTAAGTCACAAAGGAAAGCTTAGAAATAATAGCAAGCTCTCATTCCTGACTAGCTCATCAACTTCACTTTCAATGAAGCTCTGCATAGTGGTCAATGTTTCAGAATAAAAGTGTGTGTCCTCTCAAAATCCGAGTGTTGAAGCCTTACCCCCCAAAGTGGTGGTATTTGGAGGGGGGATTAGGTTTAGATTAGGTAACGAGAGTGAGAACCTCAGCACCTTTATTTGAAGGAGACCGAGATCTAACTCTGCACGTGGAAGCACTGAAGAAAGGCCCCATGAGCACCCATCAGAAGGTGTGGCTCTCTACAAGCGAGGGAAAGGGCCCGCTCCGAGGACTGACTATGTTGGCACCTTGTTCTTGGACTTCCCAATCCCTAGAACCATAAGAAGCCACAGACCAGTCATTGGTATTTTATTATAGCAGCCAGAGCAGAATCAGACATTCAATAAGTTTGTATAATAAGGGCAATGAAACATATTTAAATCATGAATAACATCCTTCTAATGTAATTGTTTTCATATTTGGTTCAATATATATTAAAAATAGTTTTCAATATTTATTGAGTGTCACGGTCACTTTAGAATTTTTTTTAAAAGTCAGTTATATTGTAGCAACTGCGTATGGTTGTCGTCATTACTAGAGCTTAGTGTGAGGATCACAACATAAGGTATATAAATGCTGAATCAATCTGTTGAACATTTGAAACTAACATATGTCAATTATAATAAAATAAATTTAAAGATAAAATTTATATACATACAGTTTTCCTTATTTAGTTATTTGTTAAAAGATTTTATTTCTTTATTTTCAGAGAGAGGGGAAGGGAAGGAGAAAGAGAGGGAGGGAAATATCAATATGTAGTTGCCTTTCACACACCCCCCACTGGGGACCTGGACCACAACCCGGGCATGTGCCCTGACTGGGAATCAAACTGGTGACCCTTTGATTTGCAGACCTGTGCTCAGTCCACTGAGCCACACCAACCAGGGCATAGTTATTTTTATCTTGGTCATTTTAACTTGATTTGATATTGAAAAATAAATTTTATACTTCACCTTATATATGATACCAGTTTGCCATGTCTTATAACTACTTTTACATTTCTAGTGAGTTCTACCACAAATGTTAGGCACTTAATCTGTAAAATATATTTTTATTTTTGATGTTAGAGATACTAGCTAAGTGTAGGGTACTGTTATCAATATTAATATTTATGCTATGATACTATGTAGGAGAAGGTATCATTTAAAAATTTATCATAAGCCTGCTATCACTGAGATTAAGAATGGTATTTCAAAACAATAATTCATGGCTCATTTCTGTCTGTACATACAAAACTGGAAAGTCAAGTCTAATTAGAAAACAGCATCATCATATAAAAACAATCCATAGCCTGAGCGCTGATTCTTTCTTTCTTTCTTTCTTTGCGGACTGTTCTGTTACAGCTTTATTTCCCTTACGACATTTTTATTCCGCCTAGGGAGCTTTTACCTGAAAAGAAGCGTCAATCATAATCAGCTCTAAATTCTCCTTGGTAACATATTTTGTGATAAATTCTAGGTGGACAGAGGAGGAGGAATCTCATTTGTGAAAGAGACACCTGCCAGTCAGTTACCTAAATATAACTATCCTGTAGCTTTAAGTCATGGAGAAATCCTTTTCATGTTTTAGAAATTAAAAAATGTTTACTAAGAAAAATGATTTTCAAATAATACTTTTGTTTTTAGAATAGTTGAATTACTTTGAATGACACATTTACCATTGAGGGTTTGTTTTCTTTCTTTCTATCTTTCCTTCTTTCTGTAACAGTGGGAAATTGCAACCCACCCAACCATTCTTTTGAGATTGTTTCTGTAAGTGCTGACTCTAATATGTGTCTTATAGATGAATAGCATGTTTGTATACAAATCCTAGGAAATAACTTCAAAAGATACAGATCCCAACCTTCAAGCATCTCAGCTCTGGGAGATTTGTCAACCTTCATCTGTGGGGCCAGGATGACATGAAGGCAGGATGACTAAACCAGGATGACGCACACTGGATCATTACTTGCCTTATTGGAATGGACCGCAACAGTCTGCATGTAGAGAACTTTGCCACCCCCTCCCATGATCTCTTTGTTATCTTCCCCTCTCGCTCCCCATAAAAAAAAACCTCTGCCTCCAAGGAGAGCTGGAGATAGGTTTTGTGACATGAGTGCCCCATCTTGCAGATGGCCAGCATCTGCAAATAAACCACTTTCCTTTACATCAACGCCTGCCTCTCAAGTATCGGCTTGAGGTCCCAACTGCTTGCGGCAGCCTGACCCCATGGCAGGAATTGCAGGAATTTCCCAACAACTGCTGAGAGTTGTTTATCTGGGGACTCTTCCTGCTCTCCTTCCCAAGGCATCAGCAGCCTTTAAATGCTTTTCTGGAGAAAGGAAATGGGTTGTTAGTGGGCTGATGAGCACAGATGGGGTTAAGTCCCCAGTGGGCACAACCAGGAGCCCTTGCCCCACCATTTGGGTTCTTTGAATCAATAGGCACTGCTTGGAGGTAGGCATGGCTCAGTGACAAACAAACAAACAAACAAAACAAAACAAAAACAAGTTCCCCAGTGTGGGGTGTGGTTTAGCGCTGTTTTAGTTTGGTTTTTAGTTTGGGTATTGTTGGCTTCCCTTGTTGCATATTGCCTTTTAATTATTAGTTTTGTTTCTCTGTTCATGTGCAGGAGAAAGTCTGTTTCTTTTTGAGGTCTCACCTGTTTCTCTTGTCTGTCTGAAATGAAACTTTGGTTGTAACGGTTTGCTTGCTTTCTTATCTTTTGGGGACTTGGATCTTTGCTGTTTTATAAATCTCTGTCTTTGCTTTAGACTTCATTTTTGTTTCTGTTTTGAAAGCAACAGCATGGTCTCAATCTCAAATTGTTTTGCTGAAGGTCTGGTAAATGGAATAAGACTCTAATATTATTACATCATAAGGAGTTCTACTGAGAAAGAATCAAAATTGATAGCTCAAAGAGGAGAAAAGATCACATTCCCCTGTGAGACAGTAAAACTCAAACAGAATATAAAAAAATGAGTCTATTAAATATTCCGAACTCTCCTTCTGGAGCCCCCAGAACCACTGTCCTGGGAACAAGCTGTGCCCAGCCTGGTATCTCCCCTGCCTCTTCTCTAACCTGTGTAAAAGTTGCCGAGGTCACTAGATAATGAAACAGCTCACTTCTGAGCACACTAAAGAAACATAGTAATCACCAAGAAAAAAAATGTGTGTATTTGCCAATGGGGGAAAAACTGTTTCTGAAATATGTTCATAAATTTGCCAATCTAAAAATGCTAATTACTTACTTTTAGTTGTCACTAAAAATTGAAAATTGTAATTATGTTGGGAAAAAAATATATGGTTTTGGTAATGTAAGGTCTAAGTTATGGTGATATATTTTAAAATAAAATTGAAGTGGATTGGTTATTCTTGGACAAGTAAGAAGACAAACTAAAAGGGACGAGGAAAGTGCGGAGGTCGGTGTAAGTTGAAGGGGGTCTGGGCAAGTTGAATAACGATAATGTAGAGGGAAAGAACAAAAAGAGAAAGAACTGAGGAAATGAAAAACAGATTAAAAAGGATAAAAAAAGGACACACAGGAAGAAAGGATCTTTGGAGTAGGAAACTCGAGAAGGAAAATAGAAATGAGGGAAAAAGAAATTTAAAAAAGACACACAGGTAGAAAAGCAAAATAATAATTTTAATAACAAATGAAAAAGCCAAAAGCTCCTTTTGATTTTCCAAAACCAATTGTTATTTCCCAATAGAAACCCCTGGTACCATTGACAAAATGGGGAACAAATTAATTGACTTCTTGGCCGGATATACTTCCATTTGTAATTCTGATTGATATCTTAAAATGCTGTTACAAAAAAGTAAATTCTTTTGTCAATTGCATTATAATCTCTGATCTATAACCATGACATTGAAATACTTTCAGTTATTTAAAGACAGTCTCTGTTTTACTCTCATGCATTTTCAAAAATGTTATATCATCTGACTTTAAAATACAAGTTTCTCAGAACCAATTTTCAGATCATACCTTTGAAATAAATGGATCTGTGGGGCTCTGGGCAATGACTGGGTTTATAAAGATGCTGGTAAATAATCAGGGTAAACAAGAATTGATTATAGGACTAAATGAACTGAGGATAATTATTGCTCTTATGACTTTGTTCAAAATACTGCTGATTTTTTTAATTGTTTGTTTTCTTAGAGCAATTGGTAAATTGTAACAATATTGAAGCATTTATATTTTTGTCCCTACTTGATCTTTCCAAAATTTGAAAATTCTTAATGAGTATCATTATTTTGATGATAATATATTTATTTACATGAATCCAATAGAAATCTGATTTCTTACACTTTCCAATTGTGGATTTATTTACCAAGACTTTGACTACAATGTCATGTCTGAAAGAAATATGCCTACACTCTGAATGTCAGCAAAAAGCTTTAAGAAATAAAGATTGACCTTGAAGCCGAGAAAAGCCCCTTGAAGAAATAGCCTGGTAACTTGCTTATTGGTTAAATTCATGGAGGTCTTTCCAGCTAAGGAGTGAAGGTTACTTTCCTGGGATATGTCAAGGAAAAACCTCAAGACATTTTGGGGACCTCAAGAACTTGAGGAGTTTACCCAAACCTGTAGATACTTCAGGAAAAGCCTAATGGCAACTGTGTGGCTTGGCCTCTCCGCCCTGTGGGGCTAATTAAAGTTCAATCTTGAAATTCCTTGTAACATTCCAGCAAAGTAGACCTAAGAATATCTATATGCTATTCTTATTCTGCAAACAATCAGGTGAACTTAAAACTGGACTTAATACAGTAAATGAATTGGTCTTGATTTGGCTCTTTGATAAAAATGAGGATGATCTGGGGAGAAAAATTGTGTTTCAATAGAATCTATAGCAACAATTGTGGAAATTAGACTCTAATTCAGGAATTGTCTGTACAATTTTATTTTTCACCTATGAAGAAGACTGGATACTGAACTTTTTTAGTTTTCTAAAATGTTTTGTTTCAAACCTTCTAACTTCCATAAATAGAAGAAATATTGACAGTAGGCAATTGTAACAGTGGGAAATTGTAGCCCACCCCACCATTCTTTTGACATTGTTCCTGTAAGTGCTGATTCTGACTAATACGTAGCTTGTAGATGGACAGCTTTTTTGTATATGAATGATTGGAAATAACTTGAAAATATACAAATCCCAACCTTCAAGCATCTCATCTCTTGGAGATTTGCCAACCCTCATCTGTGGAGCCAGGATGACGTGGAGCCAGGATGGCATGAATCCAGGATGATGTGGAGCCAGGATGACTAAACCAGGATGATGCACACTGAACCATTACTTGCCTTATTGGAAGGACTGTACTAGTCTGCATGTAGAGAACTTTGCAACTCCCTCTCATGATCTCTTTGTTGTCTTCCCCTCTCCCTCCTTATAAAAAACCTCTGCCTCCAAGGAGAGATGGAGATGGGCTTTGGACATGAGCCACCATCTTGCAGGTGATGGGCTTTGGGACATGAGTGCCCTATCTTGCAGATGACCAGCATCTGCAAATAAACCACTTTCCTTTACATCAGCACCTGCGTCTCAAGTATAGGCTTTCTTAGAGGCAGGCAGCCGGACCTGCTTTTGGTTACACTTCTTTCCTTTTCCTTTTTTAAAATTTTTTGGTAAATTTCTAGTGCTAAGGATATTCCCTGGACAATATTCTATTTTATTATTTTATTTATTTTTAAATGGTTCATGCAAATAAAGATATTTTATATATTCTCTTCTTACCTTTAGGGAAAAGATTCAGTGTTTTTAAAAACCTTTCATTGTAGAGGTGGGGGAGGGAGGTGGGATTGGCTGGGGTGGGGTGGAGGGATGGGGAGAAAATGCAGACAATTGTAACTGAATAAAAATTTTAAAAAATTAAAAAATTAAAAATTAAAAATATAAAAACCTTTAATTGTTCTATCACACTTTTTTCAAATGAACCCAATAAATATACAATTAATAATAAGTAAATTAAGGATAGAAAGGAGTTTTGATGACATAAAATGCAATATGACACTTTACAGATAATTTGGGTTTTAACTTAGCCCCATCATGTAGAAAATGACATGCTAGGTCTGCTATTCAATTCTGGAGCAGCCAGTTAGACAATTACTGGATCTCATTCCCACAGCATTCTGAACAGATGTATAAACTCTGTGACAACATAGGCAATCTATTAAAGTATTAAACATATGACTCATGACACACTTTAGCAATTATCAATGTTTTTTTTTCTTTCCTTGAAGAAAGATGGATCATTTATTTCTAATATTAAACACAAAGGAAGGCAAGGAATGTTTGCACATAATTAAGGGAAATGTTGTTGTCATCTATAAGAAAATTACTAGACCCCCTTTTTAACTTTTATTTTGAAATAAGAATAGATTCACAAGGAGTTACAAAGAGAGTACACAGAGATCCCATGTACCTTTTATCCCTTTTCCCTAATGATTGCATATTCCATAATTATAACGGAGCATCAACACCAGAAAACTAACATTGGTAAAATGAATATTTAAATTTTTCATACCCTTTATCATAAATGTTACTCATGTAATGCTCAATATAATCCAGATTCAGCTCTACTGCATCAATGCAAAGATTTCCCTTATGCTAACTCTTTATGGTCACTTTCACACTTTCCCCATCACAATCTAGAGAGGGATGAATAGTATCCCTCAAAAATGCAATGTTACCTAGAACCTCAGAATGTGATGGTATTTGGATAGAAAGTCTTTTCAGAAAGAATTAAGGCTCTTGAAATAAAATCATCTTATATTTAGGGTAGAACCCAAAGCCAATGACTGTTGTCTTTATAAGAGGAGGTGAGGATACAAAAAAAACAAACAAACAAAAAACAGGAAAGGCCACATGAAGGTACAGGCAGAGATGGGAGTTATGTAGCAATGAGCCCAGGAGTGAATGCCAAGGGTTGTTGGAAGCACCGGAAGCTAGAGAGGAATGGAACAATTTCTTTGAGAACCTCCAGTAGGAAGCCTGCCCACAACTTAATTTCAGACTTCTAATCTCCAGAATTGTGAGAGTAAATTTCTGTTACACTAAAATATCTGGCGTGTGGGACTTTTTTGTTTCAGGAGCCTTAGCAAACAAAATAGACCATCCTTAAATTCTGAGTACCACTAGTATGTTCTCTATCTCTAGAATTGTGTCATTTATAGGAGGTTATATGAATATAATCAAAGAGTATGTGGCCTTTTGAAATAGGCTTCTTCATTCAGAATAATACCCTTGAGATCCATCCATGTGGCTGCATTACCAACAGTTCATTCACCTATCTGTGGACATTTTTTAGTGTTTCTAGGTTTGGGCTATGATGGATAGAGCAAATATGAACATTCATGGGCAGGTTTCTGTGTGCTTTAATTACCTGGGAATAAATGCCTAAAAGTGTGACTCCTGAGTCAGGTACCAAGTGTATATTTAGTATTTGTTTTAAAGAAACTACCCAATTATTTTTCAAAGTGACTATAAAATTTTACATTCTGACCAGTTATGCATAAGAGATGCCATTTTCTGCCTCTTTGCCAGCATTCGGTATTGTCATTATGTTTTATTTTAGTTAATATAAAAGTAATGATATATCTCTGTGGTCTTAATTTGCATTTTCCTAAAGGGTAGTGATACTGAGCGTCCTTTCATGGGCCTATTTGCCATCTGTATGTCCTCTTCAGTAAAAGGTCTCTTCATGCCGTTTACCCATTACCTAATTGAATTGCTTTTACTTATGTTTTGTTGTTCTGTTTGTTTGTTTTTTGTTTGTTTTTCTAAGAGTCGTAGATAAAGGTGGAGAGAGAAGGGTAAACTAGGTCTGCAGAGCTTGAGGACAGTGGCAATTTCTCTGGATGTTCTTTTATCTCATGTATATCACACTGAGTCATTGGGTACACAGGTGAAGGCACCAACCCAGAAATATCAATGGGTGCAGAAAAAAACAAACAAACCTAAAAAAATGTTTTCCTCTCCAGTCAAAAAAGCCCCCCCAAAACCCACAGAAAACAGCCAGCTAGCAAACAGAAGACTCTTAATTATAACACTTTACTTCAGGCAAGCACCAAAGAAAAAATTGTAACCCCACCATCTGCCCATCAGAAAGTTCAAGTAGAGAGCCTAGACCTTTCCAGTAATCAGCCTATGATAACCCACTCCAAATTTCCACCAGGGTGGTGTCAGAATATGGAGCTGGGACTTTGCATCCCAAATGAGTGGTAATAAGCCCCTAGTGTGATGTCAGTGGAGACCACATGAGGAGCTCATATTCCTATCCCCATGTGTCAGTGTGAAGGTCTCCTTCCTTTCTCCAAAGGGGGTTTCAGAGGAAGCCAAGGGAAAATCAGGACTTCCACCACTGCTCAGCAGTAATGAGGTGACCTCCTCCTCTCAGACAGGAGAGTTATCAGCAGAAGTCTAGCAGGACGCCTGAGCTAGCAGTCCGGCGTAGCACCCACATGCAGGACTTCCTCTCTGCCCAACCCTGGATGTCAAGGGGGGAGTGTACCAAACTCCAACTCCATCCAGCGTTAATGAGAACTGTCAAAATAAATACAAGCCATTACACATCGCAGACAACTTCTAAAAAGTAAAGACACAACCAGGAGGGAGGAGGGAGGGAGAGAGGGAGGAAGGGAGGAAGGAAAGAAAGAGAGAGAAGAGGTAAATCAAGACATGCTCAGGTGAAGAAGACTAAGAAATTTTTGTTAGTACACTTATCCTAAAAAAATGCCTAAAATTCTCTAAGCAGAAAGAAAACAATAAGAGGTAAGAAACATGGAACATCAGAAAGGAAGAAAGAAAGAATAAGGAAAATATATAAGTAGGGGTAAATACAATGACATTCCTCCTCTTTCTGAATTTTATAAATTATTTGATGATTACAACAAAAATTACAATACACTTTAATGTGTATCTTTATATATGTATAAATTTTAAAACAATTAGGTTATAGGTAAAAGATAAAAGACATGAGGAAGGTAAGGTTTGTACACTTCAAATGCAGTTTTTAAATGTTGACACCTGTAGACCTGTAGAATTTTAAAATGTCAACACCTTTTGTGTGTGTGTGTGTGTGTGTGTACACATTTATAGAACACTTAGATCAACAGCAAAAGGGATACATATTCTTTGTAAGGACCCAAGAAACAAATTCCATAGATAGGTCATATGTTAAGCCATAAAACAAACCTCAACAATTTTTTTAAAATTAAAATAATATAGAATGTGTTCTCTAACCACAACAGAATCAAACTAGAAATCAGTAACAGAAAGAATAACAGGAAAATCTTAAATCACTTGAAACCAAACACACAGCTAAATAATCCAAAAGTTTAAAGTCTAAAGGAAAAGTTAAATGCAAGGAATTAAATGAAATTGAAAATATAACATAATATTTGTTGGAGGCAGCCAAAGTAATTCTGAGAAGGGAATGTATAGCATGAAATACTTATATTAGAAAAGAGGAAAAAGTCAAAAATCTAAGTCACTCAAACCAGAAAAAGAAGAGCAATTAAAAATACAGGGCAAGCAGAAGTAAGGAAATAATAACAATAACAGCAGAAGTCAATGGAATTGAAAAGAAATAGGGAATTCAGAAAAATCAATGGAGCAGAAAATGCCACCACAGAACCTACACACAACAAAACACAGTAAGGTAACCCAACAATTCTTCGCATTTGACTGCTTAGCTGTAATGCACCAACCCCTGGAAAAGTGCAAACTTAGCTGTAATGCACCAACCCCTGGAAAAGTGCAAACTACCAAAAATTAACTTAATTTGAAGTAGATTATTTTAAGAGCACTGTAACAATTCAGGAAATTGAAATTTTAATTTTAAAACTCTCAGAAAAAGAGATCTCCAGACACAGATATTTTAACTTGCAAATTCCATCAGACATTTAAAAATTAACATCAATTCCACACAATCTCTTCCGAAATACAAGGGGGGGTGCTCTCTTACTTATGTTATGAAACTAGTACTATTTTTCAAAACCAGCAAAAGACAATACATAAAGAGAAAACTATAGACCATATCCCTCATAAATCTAGATGTAAAAATTATTAACAAAATATTAGTATATATAATTCAACAATATATAAGAAAAAACTATACATTATGACCAAGTACTGTTTATTCCAAGCACACAGTAATTTCAAAATTGAAAAATTAACATAATGCACTATATCAACCAGCTAAAGATGAAACATTATACGATAATATTAATTGCTGAAGACAATGCATTTGGAGAAACTCACCCATTCATGATAAAAACTTACAGAGAAATAAGAATATACAGGGATTTCCACAAGTCAATAAAAATATCTACAAAAATTATATATAGCATATATCATACTTACTTATGAAAGACTGAAATGTTTCCAGCAAAGATTAAGAGCAAGTCAAGGGTGCCCACAAGCATCACTGCTGTTCAGGATAGTTCTGTAAGTTCTATTAGTACCATAAGGCAAAAAAATAAATATAAGACATATGAATTAGAGATGATGAAATAAAACTCTCCCTATTTGCAGATAATATGCCTACATAGGAAATTCCAAAGAATCTATAAACAAAGTACTAGAACTAAAGTAAATCAGCAAAGTTGCTGTATACAAGATCAACATATAAAAATCTATTGAATTTCTAGATCCTAGAAAGGACTACTTGGAAACTCAAGTCAAAAGTACAATACCATTGTCACTGTGGGCAAGAGGCAAGTGAGGAGCGTAGTGGAGCACATTGAAAGTCCTGAAAACTTCAGCATAAACACCAGTGTGGAACCCCACAGACCCTTCGGACCATTTGCGCTGACCACGAGGTGCTCAGGTCACACCGACAGCAAGGGTCTTCCTGCACCTGATCGCGAGACACTGAGACCCTGATGGCCCTGAATCTCAAGGGGGCTTCCCCTGGGCAGCCAGGTGGAGCTCCTCAGGGGGCTGCTGTTTGGACTGAGGCAGTGCTGCACACTCCTGCCCGGATGGCTCTGGGGCTCCCCACCTGGGCTGCATAACCATCTCTCCCTCCCCATGTATAACCAACCACTCGTCATAGTTTCTTGTTATATATGTACAGGCACAAACAGATGAGTAAAATACAAATAACAATATATATGTCATATGTTATTTTACAGCATGCTTTCTTCACTCAAGATATATTTCACTATATATAAATATAGATATAGATATATAGATTTAATCTTTGGTGGCTGCATGGTATTTCCATGTGTGAAGATAACCAATCCCTATTACAAGGTACTTAATATTTTTTGTCTCTGAATATTATAAACCCTGTTAAAATGAAGAATTTGTATGTATTTTCAAGAACATATACATTTATTTTACATGATAAAAATAGAATTAAAGTTGCTAGATCAAATGCTATTCGGATATATACATGCACACACACACATATATATGTATACACACACCATATACATTAGAGTTTGCCAAGTTGCTTTCCAAACATGTCAGACCAATTTATGTCTACAGCAATGGGAGCTAATAGTTTCCCGATCCACACGCAACACTGTGTGATTATCACTGGATTTTGATAATGTGATATAAAAATGTAAGCAATAGCTTGTCCCATTTTAATACAAATTATGTCCTTTTTATATTTTGTATTTAGGTGTTAGTTTTTTTCCTCTTTTTGATTTGTACTTATACTGAAATTCCCCCTTTCATTTTGTATTTATATTATCATTTCATGGTATTTGCAGTAATTTTTATGTGCTGTTTTTAATACATTTTTGCACAGATTCTAGAAATTGCATGTTGCATATAAATGTTATTTCCACTACAAAATCCTTATGGTCTTGTTTATGAACAAATATTTAATTTTCTAAATCACTATAGTGTGATTTTAAGAAGTACATTCCTACTCCACCCATTGCATATATACATAAGAAATATGTGAGAGAGATAAAACATCTTTGGAAGAGCCTACATTTATATGTAAGATAAAAGTCTTTCTCTATGTTGAAGACTTACAACTCAATTCTCCTAAATTTTAGGCTGTTAGAGAAAAGTATCTAATAATAATTGTATCTTATGTCTCCATAATATTTTATATTAAAAATTGCTTAAACATGCATTACCAAATCAGTCTTGAAATAAAGGTCTTTATATCAGAAATTAAAATCCAAAATAACTATCAATTTTTAAATTATTATTTGAGAGGATTGTATATTCACATTTAATTGTAAGAAATAATACAGAAGGATAACATACCTTTTACCTAGTTCTCCCCAAATAGTAACATCTTGCAAAACTATCATATAATATCACAACCAGGTACTATTCCTATTGCACAGTAGAAATATACTTAAGAATATTTTATATTCATAATCAATAATTGTCAAATAGACACATAGCTAATTAGATGAATGTTAGAAACCCTATTTGAAATAAGAAAATAAAAACTAGACATATACTTAAAAATGTGTGTATAAGGAAATGTCTGTGTAAGGAAAACTACCACATGCTTCTAAAGGACTTTCTAAATATTTTTAATTATTTTATTATTTATTTATTTATTTTTTATTGTTGTTCAAGTACAGTTGAACTATTTTCCTGCCACAACTTTTCCCTGCCCCACCCATCCCCACTTCCCACCCTCAATCTTTCTCCCCTTTGGTTTTGTCCATATGTCCTTTATATATGTTCCTTGGTGACCCTTCCCTTCTTTCCCCAATTATCCCCCTCACTCCTCCTCTCTGGTTACTGTCAGTTTGTTCTTTATTTCAATGTCTCTGGTTCTTTTTTGCTCATTTGTTTGTTTTTTTGATTAGGTTCCACTTAAAGGTGAGATCATGTGGTATTTGTCAGTCACCGCCTGGCTTATTTCACTTAGCATAATGTTCTCCAGTTCCATCCATGCTGTTGCAAAGGGTAGGAGCTCCTTCATCCTTTTGCTGCATTGTATTCTATTATGTACATATACTATGTCTCTATGGTCAAATATTTGACAAAGGGGGAAGAAGCACAAAATGGAGTAAAAACTGCCTCTTTAGCAAATGGTATTGGGAGATCTGGACAGCTACATATAGAACAATGAAACTTAACTTACACCATACACAAAAATGAATTCAAGGAGGATAAAAGACTTAAATGTAAGTCTTGACACCATAAAAGTCCTAGAGGAGAACATGGGGGGCGGGGAATCTCACACATTCCATGCAGCAATATTTTCACCAATATGTCCCCTAAAGCAAGGGACATAAAGGAAAGAATAAACAAATAGGACTTCATCCAAATAAAAAGCTTCTGCACAGCTAAAGAAAACATCAGCAAAATGAAAAGGGAACCAACCATATGGGAAAATATATTTTCCAATGATACCTCAGACAAAAGTTTGATCTCCAAAACATATAAAATACTTTTATAAAATAACATTTGAAACAAGAATACTCTAGAAATCCTTAAAAGAAAGCAATGAGAACAGACTAGTCCTACCTCTAACAAAGGAAACATTATGTTTTGAAATATAAATGGATAGCATGAATCACAGTTTAAAAATACCTAAAAACAGACCCAAGAAAAAAAGGACATTTAGAATATGGTAAAGGTGGCATTTCAAGCCTGTAAGGAAATATAGACTTTTACATAAGCAATATGGCAACAACTTTATATCTTCATAAAAACTGTTAAGAGTAGGTCCATTCCTCCCAGCAAATATCGGCATACATTCAAAATTGATACTTAATTCAAAAGGAAAAAAAGCAAAACCAAATATGTACTAGAAGAAATTAACAGGTAAATTCTGTTTAACCTAGAATTAGAGAAAAGTCTTCTTAACAATGACTCATAACTCAGAAGAAATAAAGAAATTGTAGTAGGACCATAGAAATGAAAAAGATAAGAACAGGAAACTTTGGTCTGACAAAGATTATGATAAAAAGAGAAAAATCTTTGTAATTTATCTCAGCGACAAAATGTTGGCACCCCTAACAGACAGGGTGGAGCAAAAGTAGGGTTACAGTTGTGAGTACATGAAACAGTTTACTCTTATTATTTATTGTTATGTTATTTTTCATACAAACAACTGTAAACCTACTTTGCCCCACCCTGTATAAAGAGGTCATAGAAATTAAATACAAAAACAACAATTTGAGAAGAATATGGACAAAAATATATAAACAAGTGAATCAGAATAATATGCAAAAGTCTTTTTAAATGCTCAATCTTGTTCATAATAAGCAAAAAAGATTAAAAAGAGAAAAAAGAAACAGTTATAAATATTTAAAAGTTAGAAAACATGTTTTTTTTTAAACTACAGGGAAACAAGTATTATTATATTTTTCTGCTGGGAATTCAAACTGTATAAGTCATAAGGAGCAGACTATACAAAGTCTAAAAATAAAAAGTGTACTTGCCCTCTGCTCCAACAATATTACTTTTAGGAATTTGTACCAAAGTGCAAAAATACAAAATGGGAAAAAGATAATCACTGCAGCATTATTTTAAATAATTAAAGGTTAATGGTAATGTAAATTGACCCTCAATAGGGAACTGATGAATGAAATACTTTACATACACAATAAAGTATTCTGTAGTTGTAATTTTAAATTAAAACTAAAACATCAACATCAATTCCATTAAAAATGCACAGTTTTTATCCTATGTATTGAAAAGTGGTAGAAGTTCTCTTACTTAATTCCCTGCTGCAGTTCCAAAGTTTCCTTTTATTAAAATATATTTAATAAATGCATTTTTCAAAAACATATCATATATCTCTATTCTTATATCTTAAGAAAATTATTAGGAGTAAAGTAATTGGGTGAAAAGGGAAGAACAATCTTACGGTTTCTGATAGGTACCTAAATTCTCCCGAAGATAATGATGTGTTTTCACACTCTCGTCAACTCTATGTGAAAATGCCAATTTTATATCACTCTTGGTAAAATGGAGTTTGAATATTTCCCAACACAATGATTAAAAAAACTGATATATTATAATTCTCATTTGAATGTTTTCATTATCTAATAAATTGAATAGTTTTTTAAAAATCTCTTTTGACATTAATGTTTCTTTAAAAATTCTCCATTTCTGACCTTGGCCTGTCTCCCAATACAGGTATTCAAGTTGAAATATTTATTTCAATTCCTATAAATAATTTTAACATTGAAAATATTTTTCTGTCAAACATGTTGCAAATTTATTCCAGTGTGTCATTTTTAATTTCTTACCTGCTTTTTTAAAAAAATTATTCTTTATGAGAAATGAAATAAATTCTACAATATAAAAATTTCAAAGAATAGTATATGTAGACAAACAATGTATAGTCTAAAGCATACAATGATAAAGCATAAAACATGAAGCATAAAGGAATAATCATTATAGACAGGAACTTGAAATTCATATGATTGACTTGTTTCTAGGTTGGATTTGTGGATAGAAAATACCACCTTTCTTTGGGGATTTAAAACTGCTCTGGACATAATGACCACAGGAATCTATAAGCATCACAGCCATTTCAGTGGCAATTTAAAAGATGGATTAGGGAATTGTAGCTGTTAATTCATCTAATTCTCTAATTAGCAAGGTAGATAGATATCTGGCCATTGACTTTTTTCCTCCAAGAATTTTTTCTGTTAGGTAATAGGAGATATGTACTTCCTGTGGGTATGGTGACTGTTACATTTTGAGAGCAGCTACATTGTTAAACAGCGTCAAAAGCAGCTATCTCAGAGTAAGTCTGGCCCTTTCACTCTGCCTTTGTTGTTTAGTGGATGACTTTCAGGTCTCATTTCTTAGCCAGTACACTCAGGTCAATGAGCAACTTTGGGGCAGCTAGAGGCAAGGCTACCACTTGCATTGTACTTTGTTTATAATATCCCTTGACATAAGGAAATTCTAATATATTTCATCAATCTCTACTGCTTGCTTGCTTGCTTTTATGCTTAGAGATGATTTTCCCATTCAAAGATAAGAATCATTCAGCTATATTCTAATTATTTTATTTTTCTTTCTGTTTAATATGAAATACATCTAAATATTTATGATGAAATACATCAAAATGTTTCTCTCATTTTGTTAAATTGAGAAAAATTTTGGCATTTTACCAAACCAATTATTGTTGTTTCTGGTATAGAATAATCTACCCTTTTTTAAAAAAGGTATTAATTTGAATCTGACTAAAATTTCTCTTACGTGCTGAATATTTTGGCTAAACTCATGTCAGTATTTCTAGATACTTTTTTATTACATTTGTTTAAAACTTTTCAAAATATTTAAAATAATAATGTTAGCAAGGGATTCCTATTTTTACTGTGGCATTTAATAGGATGCATTTTAGATTTCAAAAATAATTCATATCTTTATCATTACTTTATATACATACTACTTTTCATATAATAGATATTTGGTATTTTTAATTTACTGTAAACTTGTATTCTATCTTGATTTTTTTAATTTCAAAAATAGGTTTTGAATCATCTATAATGATGACATGAGAGTTATAACATACCTTTATATTGGCCCATTCTTGCATTCTGTTCCATAATGTATAGTCTCTTAAAATTTCTGTTGAACTGGATGCGATTATTTTTAAGGATATGAAGTAATAAAATGAATCAACATTTCTCTTTTACGTGTTTTCTTTTTTCAGGTTTTCAGAATTATGCAAATATCAGGGGAAAACACTAAAACTATTCACACTTTTTTTTCTGTGGTCTAGTTGAGAATTTGTGACAAGGAAATGAGTTGCCTTAAAGTTAAAAATTAAAAACTAGCCTCTTAGAAGGTCTGGAGCAAAAAAAAGAAAGATCTTTGCTCAGGCTATTAAAAGATTCAGTGGTCTGAATCCCAAAGGATAACGAATGATGGAATGGATTTCCTTCCTTGAATCACTTTCTGAACGCTGCTTCCACCCAGCCCAGACCCACCCATTCAGTCCTCTGAAAGAAGAGGAACAGAGGGTCAGGAAGTGGTAAAGGACAATCTTTGGACGCAGATACATGTCGGTTTGAATGTAACTTTGATCTTACAAACCTGATTTTAACTCTGTAAGCTCCTGTTCACTCTAATGTAGAATGTAATAATAAAAATACCTTGCTGTATTAATTTATATTTAATTTATCTCCAAACAATGCCTTACATAACAAAGATTAGTAAAAAATTTGGAGGGAAGGCACTTTGTTCTTTTGCTATATTTGTAAAGAAATCCAAGATTACCATATCTCCACCTAATATTTGATATAAAAGTAAGTTATCAGAACAATCTTAAAATATTTGAATTGCTACCTTGTCAAAAATATATTTAAGTGCTTCAGCCATACACTAAGAAAAGTGTCATATATTTTCTGATCAGTCTGTCATTTCTAGACTGATTAAATTTCTCTATATTAATGGAAGCTCTGCTGCCAAAGAAAAATGGGACATTAATCTTTTTTTATTTCTATCAACAAAATGGATATAGATATTTGAAACATGAAGGTTCACTCCATTCAGTTTGGGATACCTAGAGACAGTTGCCACTTGAAAAGCAGCAGTAGCAATCCCATGTTAAAAAGGAAGTCAACAATGTTGCTGATGTTCTATTAGTTAAATGTCTTATGTTGGCTGCTGGGCATCTGAATATTTGAGTGGAGGCAATAATTACATTTTTCTTATCTCTCCTTCAATATCTAGAATTTATACAAAGAATTCTCACAAGGTAGAAAGAAAATAATGGTCAAATATGAATATACAATGAACAGAAAGGTAACCTGAAATCTATGTGAAGTGATGTTCAAACTCAATAATAACTTTAGAAATTAAAACCATAAGGAAATGCTATCACTTAACACTCATTATATTTCTCAAAATTAGAAAACTGAATAATATGAAGTGCAGGCAAAATGTAGAAAATGGCAGGAATCCTCACACAATGCTGTCAGCAGTGGAAGTAATTTAACAGTTGATGTGTAATAGCAGATTTCAGTCAAATGTAGTTTTGCAATTTCACTACTAGATATACAATGCTTGCAACAGTGCAAAACAGAACAGGAACAAGAACATCCATCCTGTTATTGTTTTGCTCATAAAGAGATATAAGCCACCTAATTGCAGCAGACAGTATTGATGCTCTACTATCTCCCCCTTATGGGGCTTGTGTACTTGCCCCACAGCTACCATGGTTATTAGACTCTAGAAGCTTCATACCTGCCCTTTTCTCCAGAGAATCAACCTTGGTTGACAGAGCTTCCAAATCAGGAGATTCTCACACCCACCTTTCCCACTCCCCTTGCCCTAGTTCTGTCTCTTTAGCTTATGGATGATGGACTGATATGGGGATAAATAACCTAGACTCTGCCTATGGGCAAGGCGACCTCTTAAGTTTAATAGCTGCCTGGGGATCTGGCTGAGGTAAGATGAGTCCTGAAACTACTTCTATACCAGCTCTCCTCACCCCTTTATAAGATTCTCCTAGGAGCATTCCACCAATAAATTACTTGAGCAAAAATTTTCATTTAAAGTTCTGCTTCTTGGGCACTTGACATAAGACACTATGTATCTGTTAATAAAATATTTTTAAAAGATTTTAATTTTAGAGAGAGAAGAAGGGAAGTAGAAAGAGAGAGAGAGAAACATCAACGTGTGATTGCCTCTTATGCACCTCTTACTGGGGACCTGGCCTGCAACCCAGGCATGTGCCCTGACTGGGAATCGAACCAGCAACCCTTTGGCTTGCAGGCCATCACTCAATCCACTGAGCCACACCAGCCAGGAATATTAAAATAATTCTTAAGTTAAATATGACATATGTGAGGATGGGTTCTTTTTCAGTGGCAAAAAGAAATGAATCTACCTCCATTATGCAATGTGAATAGTGTGCTAAAAATGATCATCTTAGGCAAAAATAAAGAAAAAAATTTACAGCCAATACCTTGAATGCAAAATGGGCATAAAATAATACTATCTAATTGTTTATTTGCAGTCAGGAGGAGTAAGGCATAACAATTGAATAGAGTATAGATAATAAAGGAGAGATACAAAATAAAACAATAGAATTTATGCATGTGGCAATGATGAAAATAAATATTAATGAATATCTTTCTATTTGAATTTTGTGACGGTAAAAAACAAAGACGACAACATAATGGCTGCTTAATGAACATTTTTACTCCCAAATCTATAACTTATTTCTTTTCCCATTTAGGATTGATGGAAAAAAATATAGCTAAAAACAGTGTTTAATATGACTCAGGGCTTTCCATTCTAATTCAACTGTTTGGAGTACACACATGTTTAAAAAGACATTTCATTATTAATGATTTTATAAACTTCAGTGTTTCCTTTCAATTATTTCTACCTATTCCCTGCTTTCATAATCCTTTCTTTGGTAACTTTCTAGATTAATGTAAATACATGTTGTAAAGAGTTGACTTAAGTGGAGCCCCTTAATAATAGAGCCAGGGAGTCATTCCAGAGAAACTGCGTGCTTGTCTTGCTTCTTCAGTCTTTAAGATGCTAAATAACCTTTGGACTCCACTAAAGCAGCATTGTCTTACAAACAATCGTCAAACAGGAAAGCAGACATCCTCACAATAAGGATTGATCATTATAAATTCTCTTTCCGGAAGGTAGAATCGGTTACCAGCCATGTGTAGCTGAAGAGTAACTCAGTTTGTTAACATCGATAGTAATTTCTCTGCTCTGTTCATTTACCATTTCCCTTCCTTCCTCATGTGACCAGGTCACAATTTGGGTTTCTGTCTGAATTTGTGTCCCAAAATTGCAATTATTTGATCTCAAATAAACTCGTGTTGCCTCTCACTTTGACTTTTGAATTTTTAGGTAAAAATATTAGTTTGATGTTATCGATACATCCATGTGTGAAAGGCAGGAAGGTGATTTTGAATGTTGCAGCTGGTACTTTTACATGTGGAGACCTAACTTCTCTCCGTGCTTTGTCCACCACTGGTCACTGATACACCGTCTCTAGGCAATACTGGTTGATTCGTTCTACTGAAGAATTTCACCACTATGTCTGCAATGATACTTTCAGAATAATTCCACATTAAAATGTTTATATTTTGAAAGCTTTTTATAAAAATGGGATGCAGAAAACTTTAATGAAGTTTTAATAATTTTACAAAAAGAGCTCCAGAAATGCTAGAGGAGGCCTATTCACTTACAAAGGAAAAATGTGAAAGTGTTTTATGAATCTTTAGATTAGATTGAGAAGATTAATACCCCCCATTAAAGAATGGGAGGGAGAAGTGTAGACTGATGAAGACGACAGACAAAGCATGAGATGACGTGCAAAAAGAATCCGTTGCTGTCTAATGTTGTCAGCCTTTGATCGTGTGCATGCACACTCGCCTTTTGTTACTATGCACCTTTGTACCACACCACTCGGTACAATTTATGTTATAAGACTAGGGAAATATAAAACTGACTTTCTTGTACATAATTGGAAATACATAATAGGAATAGAATTTTTATGCACTATAACTAGGGAAATATTCTACATCATTCTGAATAAATATTCCCAAATTTTTCAGGTAAATACCCACAAGAAATGTTGCTGGATCAGATGGTAACTCTACTTTTAATTTTCTGAGGGACCTGCATTCTGTGTTGCTATTTTTCAATAGAAGCCTATCTGCATACTATCTACAACTAACCAATTGACTTACCCTTTCAGAGGCCGCCATTATTCTCGGGTCCTGAGAACAGTATCCTAGTACTATTAGCTCAGTGATGGTATTGTATTATAGATAAACTCAGAAATTAAAGTGTGATGTATGTGAAATAGACTCAGGTCACACCTGAATATCTGAATTATCAGACTAAAATTGCCTGAGAGTTATCAATACAGTCATATTAGACTTGAGTAAGAAGAACTGTAAATCTCCAAATGAAAGGAATGTTACAATGTAGTTCAGGATTTTTTTTTGAATTTGGAATACATGGAAATCTTCTTGTTGTCCTCAGGCTCCTAAAATTATAGGCAAAACAGTGTGTCTACATAGGAGGTGCATTTATGTAGGCAAATGGCCTATATTATTTTATGAGATTCTTTAAGAGGACCTCTACCAAAAAGAGAAAGAAACACATTTATTTTATAACACACACATTTATATTCTCATTGCCTCTCTCTCCCTGTAAACCAAAGTCCACAGAGGTAGGTGAAATGGTCTTAAATGGACTTGTCCTTGTCACACAAGTAAACACAGCTGGGACTGATTGAACTCTTATTTCCATATACCAATTGTCCTTTACCTCGTATCAATACTATGAAAGCATATGTCTTGCATCTGATAAGTAATCTACTGATACATTATCAAATATGGCAAATAATAATACAAAGCTACAGTCTTATCAGTATTTATATAGGCATTGTATCATTTTACTTACTTAAGATCTGAACAAACTAAATCTTTTTTTCTTTCAGTCCTGACTCTCAGGTAAAATTATTAGGGATAAAATAAGAATGTCCTTTCTACATGTGTGATTAGTTGCCTGACAGGCTTTGGTAATTGAAACTAATTGAATCATTAACCTACATATACCCAAAAGTAAGTCTGTTTTAATGATAATCACATTAGAACTTGATAAATGGATATTAGATGTCAACCCTATGCTTCTTACTCTTAAAAAGCTGTCTTAAAGTAAATAGCAGGCCCTTATATCAGAATAATAATTCAATATATTCTAATCATACCAAATAAAACCTATATATGTCTAAAATTGATGTGTTGGAGAACTCTTTTTTCCTGTCTTTTAAAATTACAAACATATTATCATTTATCATTGTGTCATTTTCTTTCATCTTTCATTATTTAATGTATCAATCACATAGTATCAAGGCTTTGAAATTAATAACTCACACAGGTCATCAACTCACTTTTAATAGTTTTATATTCCCAAATAGTTTTACAATTCCAATGCATTTTAATTATTCTTGCCTCCTTAAACCTGAGGTTGTTATAAACATCTAGGTAATACAGTATTAGGTGGGATAACCCTCATTTAGTTACATTGCTTGTTCCAAAATTATTTAACACTGAAAAAGTCACATAATGTTGAATATAAATGAAATTATAGTGTTAAGATGAAGGAATTGGGCAGAGAAATAATGTGTTTGGGGCTTCCTGCAAATAATAACTTTAATTTCTAATATCCTTTGTCAATTCTTTTGCAAAATGATTTTTTATCTTTTGAAAGTTAAATACTTTCAAAAATTATAACACTAAACACAATCACATATTATGCTGAATAAAAAAATCCTTTATTTCATAACATAGATGTTGAACAAAAATCGGGACTAAGGACTAAACACTAAAAGAAACCTCAGAACTTCTACCATGGTAAGAAATCATATCATGGCATGATCTATTAGCAAAAATTTTTCTGCTACTTCAAAGTAAACTCATAATGAATTTTCTCAAGCTATACTCTTTTAGAAAATTTCAAGTACATAATACATTACTAACTATAGTTAACATGTGGTGGTAAATATGTAAATTAGTTTGACAGGGGGTATCATTTCACAATGTATATGTACAAGGTCTGTACAGGAGGTATCCAGCCATGTAATAAGAAAAACAGAGACATTTACTGAAGAAGACACAAGAAACATTGTACATAGGACAGTGACACCTCAGTCCCCTTCAAAGTAGGCACTGGAACCTCACACAGGTCTCCCAATCTCCATCAGCTGTCCTGTCATAAGTTCCTGAATCTCATCTGAAATCTCTTCCCTTTCAAAGGTGGTTTCAGTTTTGGGAAAAGGCAGAAGTCACAGGGCACCAAATCTGGGCTGCAGAGGGGCTGAGTCACCTGGATCATTTGATGTTTTGCAAAAAAACTCTGCATAGGACTGGATGTGTGAGTGGGCGTAGAGAGGTGATGAAGCTGCCAGTAACCAGTTTCCCACAGCTGTGGCCTTCTGAATCATCTGAACAGTTTCCAAGGAAGATGTTCAAGCTTAATGCAAAATTTGATGCAGATTTGTTGCTCTATCACTCATTTTGAATATGATGGCCACACAGTACACATGCTCACTCAATAGGGTGAGCTGGTGTACAATGAAGTCATCATTGTTCACACATGTGCATTCCAGTCCACTCTCCTTGGCTTCCAGGTTACATCATGGGGCATAAACTGTTCTCATTATGTTAATAATAACTGGACTTTTTTCAGACAGGCCTCATAGTATTTTAAAACATCACATTGTACTTAAATATATGTATATGTGTTTGTACATATATTTGTCATTCACACCTTAATAAAGTTAAAAAGTAAATTTAAATGAATTAAATATTAAAAAGAATTTTCTCGTTAAACATATTTGAATTTTCTCAGTCTAAAAGTTGTAACAGCCATACCTACCCATGTCACAAAATTTCTTACAGAGTATGAGTAATTCTCATTATAATTACCGAGGCTTGAAAAAATTGATAAGCAAAGGCAATGACTCATCTCTTTTTATACATCAATTAACAAACAATGGAGGATATAGAAAAGAAAAAGCCCCCTAGATATCTTGGTCTTTAATGTGGGAACCTGAAACTGGGAGATGATCTAGATTCAGATTTGCTCAATAGTTACAAAGCTGCAGTGGGAGATTTGCAATTAGGTGAATAACTGTGAGTATATGTTGGTCTTCCTTATTTTTTAAGGTATTGGCCACAATCATGTGACATGAAAAATACAGGTACTATTAACCCTAGGACAGTGTGTTGTCTATATTTTCTATTAAATGAAATGCTACATTTTTATTAGAAGTTACTGAATGTAAATGTGAAATGTATTTCATATTCAAGTTTAGTAATCTGTGAATTTTATCAATAACAAACTGGTTAAGAAACATCGATGTGTCTAAGTATTCCAGTGATATGTGTAACACAAAAAACCCTGATAAATAGTGCAATATTTTATAGTTTGTTTGATGTATAAGTTACTGATACTAAATGGGCTTAAAATGGATAATGAGACAAAAGTTGAGGGAAATAACACTCCAATTTTATTCAGCATCAATAAATAGCAGTTAACAAAATGATGATATGCTGAAATACAAGCTAATATAAATCTTAATGATATTTTTAATAGTTGGGCATAGATTATTGAGAAAAACCTTCTTAAGTAAAAATATTGTCATATAATTTGGTTAGTGTAAGTTAAAGATAAAAAGAGAATCATCAAAAAGATTTCCTTAAATTAGTTTTCAAGCCCTTTTAATATATTCTTAGTTTTGTCTCATTAAATGAAAAATATATCAAAATAAATTTGTGTTCTTGGAGATCTTACATTGAAATATCATTTTAAAAGAAATTGAAATATTAAATAAGAATAACCAAACATACAACAACATCGTGAAATAAAATCAAAAGGAATATACATTTTTCAGAAAGAGTTTACTTAGTTTATTTTTTTAAAGTTTTATTTGTTTATTTTTAGAGAGAGGGGAAGGGAGGGAGAAAGAGAGGGAGAGAAACATCAACGTGTGGTTGCCTCTCATGTGGCTCCCACTGGGAACCTAGCCTGCAACCCAGGCATGTGCCATAACTGGGAATCCAACAAGCGGCCCTTTGATTCACAGCCCACGCTCAGTCCACTGAGCTACACCAGCCAGGGCTATTTAGGTTACTTTTAACGTAACTATTATTATACTTAACCACAACTTTTTAAAAAGTCATTATAATAACTGACAGAAACCTCATCTTTTCTCTAACTCATTTTACTGCATTTTAAGTTTTTTAAGATGTCCCCAATAATGTAATCTGTAGCTGACGAGAAAAGATATTCTACAGTCCACAGTGATTTTCTACTATTTCAGAAAGCTAACACATTTTTCTGTCATTGTAAGAAATGTTTCAGTTCAACTCCACTTGATCCTTATTGGAAATTTATAGTTGTACAATACATTCTTTTTCTTTTTGTTTTTGAATCAGTTGATGATTTTATGCTGAGACTTGAGAAAACAGTTTATTTATTTTGATACTATTTACACCCCAAAATGCTGAAAGATGAGGTCCTTAGAATTTTTTTCACTAGTATCTGAAGTTTCTTTCAAGGTCCCTTCCTTTCTTGGCCCACCTCAACTTAGGCAGATCAGTAATGAGAAAATTTTGATTTCTCATCCTACTTTCCACCCATCCCACTTTTTACATAGACTTTAATGTATCTGCATGTTTTTCATATCACTTTCTATTCATTTACTTTCTGTCAAATCTCTGTATCTATAATTAAGTATATTTTAGTGTAGAAATTCCTCAGAGGACTACTCACTACATATTTTATAAAAGCACATAAAATCATGTTATTTTAATTTTCATCTGAATATTTATAATTATACATTTACCCTGAATTATTTCTATCATTAAATCAAAATATTCAATTAAAACATTGATTAAATATTCATGGTAAAATATTAGGTTACCTACATCATCCTTAACTATTATTACAAATTGTCTTTGTTAATAATGCCAATTATACTAGCCCACTGAAACCTGGATAAAGAGCAATTTACTTAAATTCAATTATATATTATATTTAATGGTATTTTTATTATGCTGAGCAGTAAGCCAAATCATGTCTAGTGTAAAGGAATCATTATTACAACAAGTCAGAGTCATCATTATTTAGGCCAAAATGTTTTATTTTGGCAAAGAAAAGTATTTCTATACATAGATTTTATATTAATATAATAATTTAAGCAAGAGCATAGGTCCACCATACGATTGTCATATCTACTGATATAGAACATAATATAAAAGGAAGAAAGCTGGGCTGGGACCAGAAAGCTCATTTCGAATGCAATACTCTATAGTTTTCTGTTGATTCCATTTCCTAATCTGTAAAATAGATGTCTGCTCTCCTACCCTGTATATTGGTTGTTGTTAAATAGGAGTTTAATTGTAATTTCAATCAGGATCCTTGACTCCAATATGAAGTGCTTATTGGCTAGAAGATCTTTTTGCAGCATTAGATGGTTAGGTAGTTCTCCTCTGAGTCAATATGCACCTGATCTTCTCAGAACTTGGGCACATGTATTTACATTTAACAATAAATAAGTTTCGAGTTAGATACTCGCTTAGCTTCAACTCTGCCTGCCAGCTCGCACTTAAGCTCAATACCCAGCATCAGTGGTAGTAAATCCAGTCACACTGTGATAAAACAACCAATCAATGCAATTTTGGGACTTCATCCTCATAATATTAAAATTTTAGCACGCACTAGGGTGATGAAAAATATTTTCTCTTGACTCTCAAACTTTAACTCAATTTTTTAACTAGATAAATAAGTCATTTCTAATCTAAGGAAAATGAAGACACAAGAGTGAAGTATGTGGTAGACTATCTCTTTCTGGGACCTATTTTTTAGGTGCACACTAGAAATTACTCAGGAGTCTGCAGAGTTAATGGCATTCCATTTATGGAATTTTCCTAGACATTAATATTCACAAAGTTCTTTCAAAAGTATACACTTAACATATTTCTCAAGTAAATTAAACCTTCAAATACGTATTTTTTCTGCATGCTGAATTATTTAAAACTCCCAGTGAAATCTACTGGATCCCTGATCATTTCACTTGTTGATTTATTGTGTACATGTTATGTGCCAGATGCTCACTAAGCATTTCATATTCCCTTTTTCATTAACCCATAAAATAACTTTATAGGTATCTGCTGTTATTTTATATTCAATTTATAGATGAGAGTTATAGAGACTGTGTAACTTAGTCTAGGTTAAAGAGTTAATAGATGGTAAAGTTGAAATGTAAATTTCAGACGAGCATGATTTTAGACACCATATAAACAATATTACCTTAACAGACTCAGCCATACATAGTAAAACATGTTATTGCCCATAAATAACACACTGAAATATAATTTCTACAAATACATAATATTTAATTAGACACACATGCCAACATCCATCTCACTGGTTCCACACTTGACCTTAGCCAAAAGGCTGAGAGGCGATTTCACTGGTTCTGTATTACAGAACAACTTTTAAGTTTTTTCGTACTTTTCTTTATCATAATTGACACAGTCAATTTCTTATAATTAAATCTTTACATACACCTTTAATTTATTTAGATAATTTGATAGTAGATATGCTTTATAGAAACTATGCACTCACTTGAGTTTTTCACACACACACACACACACATGCACAAAACCAAACACAATCTAATTTACCTGTACACGAGCTGTGAAAACATTTTCTTTGTTATACTACACAGACTTTTCCTATGTCATTAGCAAGTCTGCATATTTTGTTTTCTTTCTGTCTACATAAACCAATATCTAATGTGCATATATATATACACATATATATTGATTTGTAATATGTATGTGTGAGAAAGATGGCTAGAGCCTCTCACACATAAAATAGAAATATTATTTTTCAGGTTCAATAGTGAAAAAGGTAACTTTCACTAAGGAGGGAATATTATATTTTAGAGTTGCATACAAAATGGGTGCTTATATTCTACAATAAGATAATAATACAAATAACAATAGGAAGCTAAATTAGAAATAATATTGATATTTTATTTCAATGAGTATAGTAAATATCTCAATTTGCCCTTATGTTTTCAGCCACAAGAGTCAGACCTGCATGTATTCATCAATTGTCCTGTGCCCTGGCTTTCTGTTGGGTTTAGCTACCAGGGAACATGAGTAGATAGAAGGGAGAAATGAGTACCGTTAGATGTGTGATCCTCTGGCTGCCTTGCTCTAATAGTGGCTAAGGCTGGCCTGTATCCCTCAACCAAAGTTCACATCATCCTTCCAGGTGGCCTTCCATAGAAGACTTTTCAGGTTCCGGCACCCACTTGCTTTACTTGGCCTTAATAATTATGTCTCTTCAAAATATCTATTTCATAATGGTAAATTGTGGTAGTTTGTAGTTTTTAAATGTTGGTCCATTTGATCTAAGTCGTCACATTTCTGTGCATTACCATTATAGAGTGTCCCTCACAACTCTCGTTGTTTTCTTTGCTCTAAAGTCTACTTTGTCTGATACTTACTTAGCCACTACAACATTTTCAAATTGTCGTTTCGTGATACATATTATTTGTCCTTTTACTTTCAGCCTGCCTGTGTCATTATATTTGAAATGAGGTCTTTTAATAGATAGTAAATAGTTGTTTTCATTTACTTTGGCAATCCCTGTCTTATATTTGGTGCAGTTGACCATATGTTTTAATTTAATTATTTATATATTAGTATTAGATGCAAATGTGCAATTTTATTTTTGTTTAGTTATTATCGTTTGTTTCTGTTTTATTTTCCTGCCTATGGCAGGAATTTTCTGGAATTGCATTTTTATCATTCTGTAATGTTTTTGAGTGTATCACTTTATACAACATTTTCAGGATTAGTGTGGGTGGTATATTTATATACATATTATTAAGGCCAACTGGTATTTCTGGTAAAGTATCGGAATCTTACCTCCCTTTATTTCCTTTTACCTTGCCCCATTTTAATGCAAATACATTAAATATTTCTCTTCGTACATTTTGAATCTTACCAGACAGTGTTTAAATTAGTGCTTGAACCATCAGCCACAATTTAGAAAGCTCAAGAGATGGAAAACCTTCTGCATTTACCCTGAGTTTTGTTTATTCTTTTATCATTTTTTCCTGATATTCCAAGATTTCTTCTTTGTTTCCTTCCTTTATGTTAAGAAAATTTAACAACTCCTGAATTGCAATTTTATTATGTCCAATTAATTTTGTAAAAATTTCTACAAAATGTCTGCTATCATTTTGGTAAAAATGTTAGAAAAATAATCCAAATATCTAGTTAGCTTAGTTTTATTATTTGATAACTGTGAATTCAGAAGGTTCTGTAAATTTATAGCAATGCCATAGAACACATTCCAATTGAGGAATTTATTTATAAATCAAACTGAGTATTGCTATATTTCATGTCCTATGGCATATTAATCAGAAATATTTTGTTCTCCAATCACAGAAATTATTATCATTAGGGGAACTTACTACCTTCAAAAATGTAACTTTTAAATTGTATTATTATGAGTTACTTGTATCAATGTTATACTATCAAAGATAACTATCTCATATATTTACAATTCAAGTGAGCTAAAAATATAAAGAATTTTCTGTGCTTATCCCTGAAGATCAATGAGCACTGGCTCTGCAAATGTATCCATTCTAAGTAACTGTAATCAGTAGAGCTTATACATACATGATTATGAAGCATACATACTATCCATAGAATATTTTGGGCAAAACACATTAAGAATTAGTATATGCATTTGATATCTAAAAATCTACTGAGCTCTGCATACAAATGCATCTTATACTTCCCTAACTAGTACAGTATAGTTAGCTGATTATGAATTATCATTATCATTTGGCAAAATGTAGACATTGCCATGTCATCATGTAAAAGCTCTGTTTTAGATTCATTTCTGTGTCTATCTCAACATCAATGTAACCGTCACTTAGTGAACAATTTTGTTGGAAAGATTAGTGGAAATATATATTCAAATATATGTTTACACTTCTAATATGTGTTTAAAATTCAGTGAGTAAAATAGTTAAACTAATTTAAAAAATCAACTGCGATGTTATTTTGTTTTCCTTTTCTATATTATGCAAATAATTGTTTTTTATTCACTTTGTCTAAACAAATTCCATTACCCATCATTTTTAGAGTTAATCAAGTTCTCTTCTTTGAATAAATAATACATTTTCATGATTAAAGCTTTCATAAAGCAAAATGAAATGTTTCAGATATATGTCATATCGTTTCCATGTTTCCCAAAGCTGAGAAAATGAGTTTTAGAGTCATGATTAAAAATAAGCGTTCTAGTGCCAGGCTGCTTGGATTCAAGTGCCAGCTATAACACACTTTAGTCATGACCTGGAGCTCATGCCCTCTCAAAATTTAAATTTCCCTCTATGTAAAATGATGATAATACTAACTAATTCATAAAGTTATTGCCAGAAATAAATGTGATAACCCACATAAAAATATATCAGCATAGTGCCTGTGAAAAATGTATCCAATTTGAATAAAGATCAATTCTTATTATCATTATATTATGTGCCTGTCTTTGTGCTATTATATTATCAAAGTAAAGTCTCTGCCCTCAAGAAGCTTATTATTTTATAAGGTATTCAGGTAAAGAAACAAGCAAGTAGAATATATTTTTATGTTTACCATGACCAGGGTAAGTACAGAAACAATGGAAGAGACATGTAGTCTAGTCTTTTTTTAAAAAATTCTTTAAATTTATTTTTAGACAGAGGGGAAGGGAGGGAGAAAGGAGGGGGAGAAACATCAATGTGTGGTTGACTCTCATGCTCCCCTCCTGGGTACATGGCCTGCAATCAAAGCACGTGCCCTGACTGGGAATCAAACCAGCAACCCTTTAGTTCACAGGCTGGCATTCAATCCACTGAGCCACTCCAGCCAGGGCCATGTATTCTAGTCTTAATTATTGAGAGAGAGAATCTATTTTAGCAAATATAAGAAAGATGAAATATAGTTATCCTGGTCAAATGGAATATTATACGTTTTTCTGACCAGAAGCCTCTCTAATCCTCACAGCTAAAAGATCTATTGCCACAAATGTCATTTACCTGGGCAGGTGGGACTCACATCATGACGTATGTGATTTTAAGTCATGGTCATAGTTGGTAGTGCTGACCCAGCTTGGGATACTCCTTCTCCCAAATTTCGAGATTAGTCATCAAAAGCAGTGAAAGAAAGTATTTTTCCAGTGGTAAGAACTGGATGAGAATATAGTAAAACTATTGGCCATCTTTCCTGCCAAGTTTATATAGCCAGTCTGCAGAGCAGAGAGCAGCAAGTAGGAAATGAAGCTCAACCCCGGTGGCCTCTGACTCCTAGCTTCCAGGTGTTCCTGAGACTCAACTGCTTTCATGCCTTCTTGGTGTCTTGTCCTTATAATTATTCCCCCAATTCCATTTTCCAACAACTTCACTTTTTCCCCTCACCTAAAAAAATAAACAAGTTATTTAGTTTTATTGGCAATCATCTTAGTACTTTCTTTTGAAAGAAAACTAATGTCACCATTTTCAGTTAAAAGTTTGACTTTGGTTCCTCCTCTCCAATTTTTTTTTTTACTTATTTGTGATGCTCAAGAAAAATTCATTACTACTTTGGTCAAATTCTACTGGTTGAGCCTAATTTCATACTCTTCTTTTTCCCTCATTGCCCTATTTAGGATTCCATGATGGCTATAGTAGGCTTAATGTGAATTTCTGGTAATTGTCTCTGTATCGCAATAGATCTCACACATACTCACTGGTGTCTGATCTTCAAGTGTCTACATAATTTTTTCATCAGTTTTCCATGTAGTGATATTATACATTCAGTATTCCACACTCTTCCACAGCAGTCACACACACACAATGATTTATCTGGATATTGCTCAGTATTATGGGCAAAGTTACTTTCACCAATACTGATTGTCCCAAGAGAGGTTGTGAGTAAAGAGCTGGGACCAGGAGGAAGAAATGTAGCTGCTGGCAGCACCTCACCGCACAAGTTTGATCCTAGAATGGAACAGCCAATAGCTACCAGGGTGTCTCTGTATGAAGCCAGGACTTCTACTGATCTGGATATTTTTCACAGTGTCTTAGGGAACAAGAATAGACTTTTAGTAGAGAAGAGCATAGGATTTACAGTCAGATAGATCTGCCATGATATACTGTCTCATTCCCAAATACTCTTCCCTTTGCTGAGGAAGAACTGTACACCTTAATCCCACGTTAGAGAACTGAAATGCAGCCTTGGGATTTGCTTTGGTCAGTGAAATAGGAGAGAAAATAACGTGTTACTTTTGGGAAGAAGCTTAAAGGATAACAGTGTGTTGACCACATTCTTTTTTCATTCATCACTGTGACCTAAATATCACAGGCTGTGGCCCTTCCAGACTAAGGAAGAGAATGTACACTGTCAATAAGACTTTGGAATTTTGAAAGGTTCATGTTGTTCTTTACACAGTTTATCCTAGAAAATGCTAACTAATATGCCTGGATTTGAATCCTTGCTTCCCTGTGTGCTAGCTCCGTGATCATGTGCCAGTTACTTAAAAGTATTTGACTCATAATTTCCATGTGTAGATGTGGCAATGATAAAATTTGTAACAAATACATTTGGTGGCACTCAGAATCTTTTCTTACCTACTTCTCCAAAAAGCTAAATAAATAAATAGATAGATAAATAAATTAAATAAAAATAAAAACAAAACAAAAAACACAAGATTTCTTTCTCTCAGCTATAGTCTTGCATAGAAAATTACAATAAATTCTGAGATTTAGAAAGTGTAAGTGTAGCATAGGCTGTCTTCCAGGTGCTTCGGCTGCCTTCTGCTGGCAAGTAAAGATGTGGAGGTGTCTGTGTTAAGTCTCCAGCCCCGAGGCTGCTGAAGCAGCTGCTGCAGAGTTCTCACTGGTTGGTGGGCCGCTTCTCTTACAGGCTGGGCGTCATTCTTGGGGGCCATCCTGGAGCCCACATTCAACACTGATATTGTTTTGAAGAACCTAATTCCTTACATTTATGTCTTTTTTACTTAAAACATCTAATATGGTGTCTGGTTCCCGTATAAAATGCTGCCTGATTCCATTTTTGTTTATTGTAAACATCAAAGTACACAACATGTGAAACATTCTTCTTCAGTTCCTCAGAACATAATTAGCTCAACGAATGTTAGATGTTATTATCTTTATTGACAGTCCTCTACTTAGATGTTCAAATACAGAAAATGATACTGTCATTGAGCTACTTCCGTGGTTCATTCATTCATTCAACAAACCCCTTCTATGTGTTTGATAGTATTCTACCAAATAAACAAATAAGCAAACAAACCAATACGTAAAAGCCAGATGACTGCCCAAATTTTTTGATACCTCAACGGGAGAAATAATTTCTCTAGGATCAGGTGCCCAACTCTAGATAATTTTGCTTGTTCCAAATACTCATTTTAACTATTCAGTGTATCCTTTTGGGGTTTCAGAACTTCAGTTCAACAGCTGTCCTCACACACCCTCTTAGAACACACCTGAGATTACTGCTAAATGTAATAACCTTGCTTTATATGAGGCTAGTATCAGTTTGTCTAGCAATCTTTACCACATGGATAGTCCCAGCTACAACAAATATCAGAGTTAGGAAAAGGGGTACCTTCACAACCAAGTGATTTCTCACAAAACTATTAAATCACTTAAATGACCAACTTGGCACCATTAAATTTACTCATGAATGTGCATCCCAATTAGAAGATGTGTATACATGTTGGTGAGAGACATACTTAGGGTTTAATTGGAATTGATGGTAGCACAATGGCAAATTTAATGATGCCAACTGGTCATTTAGGTGACTCTGTCTTTAGTTATATGGGCTGATAAAATCTTTATTTAAAAGGACTATATTACATCATCAATTATAGGACAGAGTTGCTCATTTTACGTGGATAGATGTAAAACATATTGAAGGAGCTCAGGGATTTGTTACACCAAATGTTGACTTTAAATACGTTGGTAGAGATGGAGATTTAAATGGGCTATCACATATACAAAAGATATCAAAATAATAGTAGCTATTCAATACACGGCAAGAGTGATTGGTTATTTTAGTGAATGAAAAATAAATACAGTGGAAGATATAAATTGTGTTAAGTTCTATTCATAAGTGATTACTGAAGGACAATTTATAAAGCTAATGACCTCAATTGCAGGCGTTTCCTTAGAGCATAGCATGGATAACTAAGTGTGTATAATATCGCACATTCAGACAGCACTTTCATGTGCTTCATCTGATTTGTTATACAACTTCTGAAATCACACTGATAAAAAAGATTGCTCTCAAATAATTTCAATAACTTGCTCAAAGGAAAGATTACATATTGACACTGAGTACGAACCACATGAACTAACATTGTCTGATGTTGTACACAGAGCTCTGAGTTAATTTTTGTAACGGTGCTGGGAAACACTGTATAAGCGGTAGCCACAGCAGCAGCGGTGGTGGTTATGGTGGCGGGGTAGTGACAGCAGCAGCAGTGATGGTGGTGGAAATGGTATGCTCATAGTTTTGTTAGTAGTAGCGGTGGTAATAACAGTAGTAGTGAACAACAGGCAGGAGTCGTAGTGTTGCAACCGCATCACGTCTTCCCATGAGTATTACAGGAAATATCTGCAATAGAAGAGTAATGTAAAAGCTTTTTTGTTGCCTTACATTTTCCAGTCAAGAGAAATATGTGGCTAGGTATTCCTTTCCAATATATATCTTTCTAAATGTATATTTTAGCTACTAATTTCTAATTAGATTCAGTATTGTAAAAGTTTATTTATTAAGAGAATGGGTAGATTACACATAGGAGAGTTGAATCAAAGATGACATGATAATAAAATTATATGCTAGAAAAATGATCAAAATTTGATATATAATGATCTGTTCAGTGCCCATGAATGCCTTATTAGGTAAATTAAATAAGGAAAACTAGCAATCATGATGAACATGTACCAACATGGAGAAAAATTGTTGGCCATGCTAACTGAATTAATTCCTTATTAAAATGATCGGTAATTAGATATAAAAGCAATAGCACACTAAACTGGAAGCTTGGTTTGTATACTAGCAAATCACTACCACATGGATGTAGAGGTGTTTTGAACTGCACAACACTTAAAAAAAAAAAAGAAAAGAAAACACTACCACCACCACTTCTACTACTAGTTTTCTTGGATCTTTCTCAAAATAAGGAAGTGCCCAAGTAGCAGATGTACCTTACTTTGAGCAAAGGAAATTAAAGATGCTCTCAAATGGTAGCTCACCTCTCCTTCGCTTTACACACTTGCTTCATTCTGCTCCTTACAGATTTGTTCTTTCTGCTTCTCTTTGCAGATGAAGTGTCATCCAACAGAGCCTGACTTTATTTGAGGGGAGTTTAAGCATTCTGAGCAAATGAGTAGAAATCTCTCAATCCCAATTTCAGATTCCTGAGAGAACATTAATAGATTTAATGTCTATCCCTGACCCAACAAATTGTAGTGGATAAAGGAACAAACAAAAACATGACAATTATAACTCATATCTGCTATGTGTGAGGAAGTAGTTCCCATAAAAATACAGACATATTCCAAGAAGTGACTATGACATTTTCCAAAAGGTGACTAATATCAGGTAAATTTGCAACAAATTACTTAATCTCACTGAATTCCAATTTCTACTTTTACAAAATGATGATTATAATAGATTGTTCAAGAGGGATTATTTCAAGAAATTCATGTGTAAAAATAACACGCCACATGTAGTGTCTAGTACGTAGGAGCTGCTCAGTAAATGGCAACTCTTATGGAGGCGGTGGTGGCGCTATTACCGGGAAGAGATCACGTGGTGCTCATCTTTGTGCTCCATCAGGTACTATGGTATCGTGTACGAAGTTAGTACTTAATAATTCTTGTTCAGCTATTCAAATTATGTGCTCTAGCAAGGAAAGATAACCAGGTAGCATCTTCTTCAGATACCTATAGAAAGGTCAGCATGTGATTCTCACTTCAACAAACTCATCATAACATTTTAATTATGTCATAATTTTAATTAACAAATAAAGAGTATTTGTTCATCAATTAATTTCACAGGTTAATTTCAAAAGGCTCAGGATTCTGACAAAGGGCAACATTCCTAATGTTTGGCATGTTTTGCATTCTGAATACACCCTTGTCCTCAGCAGGATGCAAACAGTGCATCATGGAAAATTGATTTATTTTCCGAGACTCTAATAGAAGTGAATTTTGAAACCTCAGATATATGCATATTTGGCAGCAACAATTATATCTGCAATCATAAATATATGAAATGTTTTATTCTTCTGTTGTTTCAAAGATTACTTTTCAAATGTTCTCATAGGGCCCTCTTTCATCTTTGTCACGTGTCCCCCAAACTAGTAGTTATTTGCATAAACAGACAGTACTCTTCATGATGTTTGGAAGATTTTGGTTTTTGTATCCCTTTTTCTCCTATAAAAGGCAGTTAGGGGACTACGCAAAAGTAGGAGACCGTGATTGTTTCTACATACTATATGTATATTTATATTATAGTATGTAATGTGCATATATACATATTTTGAATACATTCATGGACAAAGCTATACATATTCATTCATTCAGCAACCACCTATTATAGGTCAGTGTTTTGGTGCAACAAATACTGTAGTAAACAAACAGATAAAAATCTCTACCTTCCTGGAGGTATATTCTTAATGAGAAGCTAGAAAATAACAGGAAAAAAGGGCAAAGTGAAAGGAAGGAGGCATATGCAAAGAGAGTTTATGTGTTTTACTATTTTCATAATTTTTATTTGTTCTTTTTTAAAATTGTTGTTCAGGTACAGTTGTCTCCATTTTCACCCCACCATGCCACCCCCACCCCACCCATCCTCACCTCCCACCCTCGAATCTACACTCCTTTGGCTTTGTCCATATGTCCTTTACACATTTTCCTTGATGGTCCTTCTCCTATTTTCCCCCAATATCCCTGTCCCCTGTCCACTCTGGCTACTGTCAGTTTGTTCTTTATTTCAATTTCTCTGGTTCTATTTTGGTTGCTTGTTTGTTTTGTTTATTAGGTTCCACTTATAGGTGAGATCATATGGTATTTGTTTTTCACCACCTGGTTTATTTCACTTACCATAATGCTCTCCAGTTCCATCCATGCTGTCCCAAGGAGTAGGAGCCCCTTCTTTTTTTCTGCTGCATAGTATTCCACTGTGTAAATGTACCACAGTTTTTTTATCTACTCATTTACTGGTGGGCACTTAGGTTGCCTCCAGCACTTGGCTATTGTAAATTGTGCTGCTATGAACTTTGCGGTGCATATGATCTTTTGAATTGGTGTTTCAGGGTTCTTAGGGTATAATTTCAGGAGTGGCATTGCTGTGTCAAAAGGCAGTTCCAGTTTTAGTTTTCTAAGCATAAAATGTACTAAAAATAGCCTTTTATACAAATAGTTTTGGGAGATCTGGACAGCTACATGCAAAAAAAATGAAACTCAATCACCAACTTACATCATACAAAAAATAAACTCAAGATGGATAGACTTAAATATAAGTCATGATGTCATAAAAATCCTAGAGGAGAACATAGGCAGGAAAATCTCAGATATTCCATGAAGCAATATTTTCATCGATATGTCCCCTAGAGCAGGGGACATAAAGGAAAGAATGAAAAAAATGGGACTTGTTTAAAAAGCTTCTGCGTGTCTTAAAAGCAGCAGTAAAATGAAAAGGAAATCGACCGTATGGGAAAATGTATTTGCAAATGACACCTCAGACAAGTGTTTGATCTCCAAAATATATAAAGAACTCACATGACTCCACTCCAGGAAGACAAACAACCCAATTAAAAAATGGGCTAAGTACATGAACAGATATTTCTCCAAGGGTTTATGAGTTTTAGAGTAGGTATAAGGAAAGCTCGCTGAGAAGTGTTTTTTTTTTTAGCGTTTACACATATACAGAACTTTCTTTTTTAAAAATGTGAGTTTTTCATAATTTCAGAAGTAATTTAGGTTAATCCTCTTAAAATTTTTGAAACATCATGAACATGTATAACATAAAACATGAAGGGCCCTTTAATTCAAATTGTATATGTGTGCATATATACATATGTATATATACACATACATATATTTGCCAACTCCTTCAACATACAATCACCCTGTATATAACACTCAGTAACTTTTTATTCCCTTTATCAAAACTTTATATAGATTTCCATCAAGGTTATTTAACTGACCAGGTGATTTTAGTGGAAACCATAATAAGCCTTGGAAGCAGATTTGAAAATGTGAAGCCACTTTGGTAGCACTAAACAAGAAGCAACAGCCCACATATACATCTTTAAAATCATTTTGAGTTCGTGACAGATTAACACTTTAGTATAACCCATTTGATTTACGAAATGTGATTTTGGCTCATCTGCCATCACAAAGTTTCTGAATAATGTAGTTTATTTTGGATGATAGATTATGGAAAACTTCTTCATACATCTAAAGCCTGACATTTTAAATCATATGTTTTCATTTTACAGAAATAAGTTTGAAATCTTGCCAGGGTATATAGTATAATGTCTTGTTTTTTAACAAGTAGTCTCATTTTCATTTTTAATATAAACAGATTTTTAAATGTATAACTTGATGAATGTTATATCTCAAAGTTTAATTAGAGACTAATATATTTAGTATGAAATGTTCAAAATTATCTACATAAATACTTTGATATTGATTTTTGTGATCAACTCAATGATTTTTTTGTTGAAATCAAATAGTTGTGCCTTCAATAGAGTTATTAATGTCAATGAATGATCATTTATTTCAGTATCACTAGGATTTGTTCTTTGGCAACAATTCTGACATATTAAAGCTCATACATATTAAGAGTGAGATAACCAAGGTATGTGGTCTCATGGCCGCTAATAAATTCTTCTTTACAATCAAGATAAGTACCACAGGACCATAAAAATTACTTCCTCTTTTGTTATGTCCTGCTGTTAAATTATTCTGATTCCTTCCTCCAAGTAATTGATTCAGAGGTTCTACTTGACACCCTCTCACAATTGGAATCTGGAGGTGCCTGGTTGAGCCCTGTGCTTCTGCACAGAGGTCCCTCCCTAACAATACTGAAGATGTGCTCAGTGTAAGTTCTGAGTCCATTTAGTGTTATTGAAAAAATTGCAACATGCTTTGTTAAAAATACTTGTACTTAACAGAGTAAATAACTCATTGAAAAGTACTGAGGCTTTGAAAACTTTTCTTTGATGAGACATTAAAAAGAAACTAAAATAAAGAATAGAGGTTAATTTTGTTCTCTTGTTTATACCCTGCCATAGGGAACTAAAATAGATATTGATTAAAACATTATGAATGTAAACTTTTATTTAAGATTATAACAAGAGATGTTATTAATTTTTCTAGAAGAAAGGTTAATTGCACAAAATATAAGACAATAAATGCCAAGGTTAATAGAAAGAGATTTAAGTTTCAAATTGTAATGCTGTTAAATTTTTCATTTTTCTTCCACTTGGTCTTACTCTCTTATCCACAAATGATGGAGCATTTTGATGGTGGTAGAACATTATTTAAATAATGAAGAAAGAAATAGCTTCAGAAATAAGTTGTCTGAGATAGGTAAGTGTTGTGAGTGGAAAATTTTCTTACCATTTTTATAGTGTCTCTTTCTTGTTAATTAAAAATAATTTGTAGTTTGAAACAATGGTACATTTCAGTATAATAATAATTATAATAAAAACAGCTAACATTTTTTAAATCAACTAAAATAATTTGAATTTATGTTAAGTAATTATCATAATATTCAGTGATGTCTGCATGATATCTATTTCAAAAGTGAATTGGGTGACATTCTGGTTGGAAGTTGAAAACTAAGGGACTTTACTATGATCTATTATTGTTCAATAAACAACTGTTATTATTTAGTTGATGTATTTATTGGGGTGATTTTTGAGAGAAATTAATGGAGGGATTGAAAAAAGTTTCTCATTGCATTCGACATGCACTCTGTTATTTCTCAAAGTCTCAATTCTGTCAATTAGTGAGCACCCTAAGTGCTACCAACTACCATTGGGCAGGTGCTGAGTGGACATAAAATAAAAGTGACAGATAACTGTCCATCAAACACCATAAACGTGTATGTGAAGAGTTGTGTGAGAGTAAATGCATAAGCAAACAATTTCACTAAAACGTAGTATGTACTAAAAGCAGGAGAGCTGAGCTCAACTTTGAGATTCAGAGAAGGCCTTCTGAATGAGAAGATGCTTTAATTGAATCCCAAAGGGTTAATCAGAGTCCTGGGGAAATAAATATTCCAAGCAGAAGTAAAAGTACAGGCACATGTACAGGTATGAAATGGTAAAGCCTGATACAAGAAACAAAATAATTCTATAAACTTTATGTTACCAGTTTGCAAAAGAAAGGAAGAATGTCTAGAGCTGTTGACAGAAGTAGGGATTAGCTCCTAGAAGGCCTTTTATGCCAAACTAAGTGACGGTAACTGTATTCTGTGAAGAAGCATGTTTTAAAATTTTAACCTGAAGTGTGACAGTCTGATTTCTGGTTTACATGGTGATTATGCTGATAGATGGCATTTGCACATTCCGTGAAAGCAAGGTGGATGAGGGGAGTAAAGGAGCAGCTGGAGGTCCTGGAGCTGTCAGGGATATCTGATTTAGAGAGGTTTTCCTGGTAAAAGCGTGATGAAGGTGTTGACAGTGTGGAAAAAAAGTTTGGGAGGGGAGTGTAGCATAGATGACGAACTGATTTATCCAGATTCATTGTGAGGTGCTTGTGGGATCAATCGAATATGTCCCGTGAGAAAGAAGTTCCAAAGTTGGGGAGATTTCCAGCCTGGTGACTTCACCTTGGGAGTCATCAGTAAATACATAGTAATAAAAACATCTGAATGAATGGAATCGGCCAACACACACATGAGAGAGATAATATTAACTGACCAAGAATAGACATTTAAGGAACAAACTCTCTTGTTTGCCTTAAACAACAATGCAAGGAAGCCTGAGAAAAACGATGAGAAGAAATACAACAGTCCTGAGAATTAGGTAATTTAATCCTGATGTTTTTCAGGTAAGAAAAACTTTAAACCTCAAGAAAATGCAACTTGCCCAAAATATTATAGCTAGGAATAGTCTGAGCCAAGATTTGATCTCTACTATTTTGACCATAAAAATGTGCTCTTTGCAGTTTCTCGTGAAGCCACCATGCTAAATATAATGTTCTTATGGGTAAAAATTATGTTTTCTACTTCCAAAATATCCCCAAAATGTGAATATATAATATGCACTTTAAGGAACACAATTTATTTCCTAAAAATCATAATTAATTAAGATAATTATCTTTTCCTATAATTTTAATCAGATGTACCCTTAGTTATGTTGCTTTTTTTGATAGTTATTTCATAATAGCATTTTAATATTGACAGTGCAGTTCAAAAATTTCTTATGCAAACACATTTATGTTAATTAAGTGATTAAGTATAAATTTTAATACAATGACTGATTCTTTTAAAACAAGAAATTTTATTACAGAATTATACAAAATTCTAATATGTGAGAAATTTTTTCACTTATGAAATCAAATGAGGCTCTCTCTTTTTTTTAATGTAACAGTATTTCAGTAATGGTATCTCTTGCATTTGTTCATAATTTTTTTCAAGAGATTGTGTTGGGGAAATATATGAACCACTGGTCTTACCAGAAATTTATCATAAATTATCAAGTTATCACTATACCTGCTTTTCCTTATAATAAAGAACTTTTGTTGTAGTAAGCTCTGTCATGCAAAATTACATTAATAACAAATTCAAATCCAACTAAAAAATCATGTTTGCTCACAGAGATAGAAAATGCTATTTTCTTTGCTATATAAGGCACCCAAAACTTAAGTATTTGAAAACAAGAAAACTTAACAAGAATTTAAAGCACAACCTTAAAATGACCTTCTCATATCCTTTTGAATTTGTGGACTGATTTTAGACACTCCCTGCACCTAATTACTTAGAGATAAAATGATCTTAAGAAAAAAAGCAGAGTCATCACTGAAGCATTATGAAATTTTCGAAAGGTCTATTGCTTATCCAGTTACATTATAGATTCAAGAAAATTATGGAGTAACCCACATCTACATATAAAGTATATTATGTAATGTCATGTCATTTTAAAAGTTATTTTCTTTTTGGATAAATATAATGTAATGTTCTTAGAATTTTAATTTAAGTATTACTCTGCACCGTATACATTATTTGTTAACCTTCATGAATATTTTAAACTTATTCATTCTTTATATATTTTGGAGATCAAACCCTTGTCCAATGTATCATCAACAAATAAGTTCTCCCATACAGTTGGCTCTGTTTGCATTTTGATGACAGTTTCTATTGCTGTGCAGAAGCTTTTTAATTTGATGTAGTCCCATTTGTTTATTTTTTCCTTTATTTCCCTCTTTCTAGGAGATATATTGACAAAAATATTGCTTTGTGGGATATCAGAAATTTTCCTGCCTATGCTTTTCTCTAGGATTTTTAAGGTGCCACAGCTTATATTTAAGTCTTTTATCCATTTTGATTTTACTCTGGTGTATGGTGTAAGTTGGTGGTCTAGTTTCATTTTTTTGCATGTGCCAGTCCAGTTTTCCCACCATTTATTGAAGAAGCTATCTCTACTCCATTGTATGTTCATGCCCCCTTTGTCAAATACTAATTGACCATAGAGACTTGAATTTATTTCTGGGTTCTCTATTCTATTCCATTGATCTATGTGTCTGTTCTTATGTCAGTACCAGACTGCATCAATTATAGTGGCCTTGTAATATAGTTTGATATCAGATATTGTGATCCCTCCAACTTTGTTCTTCTTTCTCAAGAGTGCTAAGGCTATTTGGAGTCATTTTTGGTTCCACATAATTTTTTGAAATATTTATTCTAGATCTGCCATTGGTATTTTAATATGAATTGTGTCAAATGTATAGATTTCTCTGGGCAGTATGGACATTTTAATGATGTTAATTCTTCCAGTACATGAACATGGTACATGCTTCCATTTATTTGTTTCTTACTTAATTTCTTTCTTCAGTTTTCTGTAGTTTTCTGAATATAGGTCTTTTATCTCCTTAGTTAAATTTATCCCTAAGTACTTTATTTTTCTTGATGCTATAGTAAATAGAATTTTTTCATAGTTTTTTCCTGATATTTCATTGTTGGTGTACAAAAATGCCATCAATTTCTGAATATTGACTTTGTATCCTGCTATTTTGCCAAATTCACTTATGAGGTCGAGTAGCTTTTTTGGTGGAGACTATAGGAAGACAAACAATCCCATTAAAAAATGGGCAAAGGATCTAAATAGACACTTCTCTCAGGACGACATACAGATTGCCCAAAGACATATGAAAAGATGCTTAACATCACTAGCTTTCAGAGAGATGCAAATTAAAGTCATAATGAGATATCACCTCGCACCTGTCAGAACAGTCATCATTAATAAAACAACAAACAACAAATGATGGCAAGGATGCAGAGAAAAGGAAACCCTAGTGCACTTTGGTGGGAATGCAGACTGGTGCAGCCACTGTGGAAAACGGTATGGAATTTCCTCAGAAAACTAAAAATGGAACTGCCCTTTGACCCAGGGATTCTACTGCTGGGAATACACCCTAAGAATACCGAATCACCAATTCAAGAGAACTTATGCACCCTTATATTCATATGAGCACTATTTACAATAGCCAATTGCTGGAAAGAGCCTATGTGTCCATCAGTACATGTGTCTCAAAAAACTGTGGTGCATTTACACAATGGAATTCTACACAGAAGAAAGAAGGAACTCCTACCTTTTGTGACAGCATAGAAGAAACTATAGAATATTATGCTAAGTGAAATAAGACCATCAGTGCAAGACAAATACCATATGATCTCACCTATAAATCTAACAAACAAAATAGAACCACAAGCAACGAAACATCGAACCAACTGAAAGTGACCAGAAGGAAGAAGAGGGGATAGTGGTGAATAGAAGGGAATGGGACTAGAGAAGGAATATGTATGAATGACCCATGGATATGGACAACTGTGTGGGAGCGGGGGTGGGATGGGCAGAGGGGGGCAAAGGGGGAAAAACTGGGACAACCATAATAAAATAACAATAAAAATGATTTAACAAATACATGAAAAATGTTTATTCTTTCCATATTTACTGACAACATATGGCATGCCAAACATCGTGACAGTTTCTATAGATGAAATGGTAGAGAAGACACAACTCCACCTTCACAACTGCACATCATCCACAAAAGGTAAAAACTACTATAATATTGTCAAAAGTTGTGCTCTCCCAATGCAGATGCTCAGACAGAATTTGGGGTGCAAGTTGTTTATTAGGGACCAACATCTGTGAAATGAAGGGGAGATGGTAACAGGATTTGCCAGTGGAGATCGAACTACAATACAGGGCCATCAAAGCCTTGGCCAACTCAGGAGAGAGCTTTGGAGCACATACTGACCATCAGAGTGTCCTGCCTACAATGTTCCAGGCCTTTATGCTCCATGCTCAGTCAGTCACCAGATCAGGCTGCACAAGACAGCATATAACCTTGGACAAGGCTGCTCTCTGTCCCAGGCAACTCTTGAGGATATGACAGATGGAAACTGCCTCTGAAGGTACTCCTGGTTTCTGGGGAGCACATGTTTAATTTTAAGGGGCATGTGGGCTACACATCTTCATATCTACCTTACTCCATCATAAAAGTACTCAATGAATTACCAAGTGAAGTTAAGGGGGCCATTCCTATTTTCATCCCTGGTTCTCAAAACTGTGTATTCTTTCTACTGAAAGTGCAGACCTATATAAAAGTCTTTAATTCAATGCATACACTGCATACTAAAATATGGCATCCTGTCATTGAAGCATATACCCACTGGTCTGCCCCTCCAGTCGGGTCTTCAGTAAACCATTTCAAAGCTCTATCATGCAGTCAACTTGGGTGGTATGGAAATGATGGACCATTTCTGTCCTGCTTTGCATAAAGTGGGCTACCTAATCTAACAGGAAATTATATGGCATCGTTGCCCATCACTAAACACTCTGTAATACTTCAAATAATAGTCCTGGCTAAGAAGTTGTGGACAAGAAAGGCAAACCTACACTCAGAATGTATGTCTCTTCTGATGAACTACTGGCCCTTTCAGGATGTTAGGGGGAATAGTAGTTAACTTGACACAAAGTGTCCAGGTTGTCTTCTCAAGAAATGGTCCTTCTCAAGGGTATATGATGCTGACTTCTGCTAGATCAAACTTAGTCAGTGCTCTTTGTTTTATGCACAGCCTTTATAATCACTGCCATAAACACTTCATGTATGTGCTAGCACTGGGAGATCGGATGACAGACACACACTGAAGTCATCTGACAGGTCCGCTTTGTCCACTTGAATGTTTAAAGCCTCTTCTGTTGGAGATTCACCCTGATGGTCATGAACATGTGATTCAAAGATCTTCTCACATTGTGCCCACCCTCATATGTCCATTCATGGGCTTCTACTCCAGACTTTTTTGTCCTCAGTCCCCTAAATTTAGTTATCCCGCTTTCCTTGGTGCAAAGTTATCTGAATAAATGGCAGGACCTGTGTAGCCATTCCTCAGTCAAGTCACCAGACAATCTGACTTTGGAAAAGGTATAACCTCAGGCAAGGGGAAGGGGACTTTCTGCAGCTAAGTCGTATCTTGCTGAAGCTCACAAATGGAGGCTGTGTGCTGAATACTGTCCCTGAAGCCTGACAGTGAGTCCTTCTTTGAAAGTCGGTAGGCAGTATATCTATATATATACCACAAATATCATATTGTAACAGCTTCCCTGACAGGAAGCATGTGATATTTGAGCAGCTAATAGGAAGGGTGACTCCTAGATATCCCAAGATCAAATGATTCAACAGGAGTCATAGATTACCTACATGCAATAATTATAGATTTTTATTGTATAGTTTGATGAAAAATTACCCTTTTCCTTTGTGTATACCTATTCCTGGTTCATGAGGGGCAGTTCTAGTTATTTAGTTAGGTATAGAGGAGAGAGAGGTCAGAGGGTTCTCACAGAGGGAGAGAAAAAGAGGCTGCACAGAAAATCAAACAAAATCAAACCAAAGAACAGATGCAGCATATGAGTCAAGGAATAGTGGGAGATCTAGTTGGAAAAATAGGGAACACATTTTAAACTTGTATATCATGCTGTGAAATTTGGACTTTATCCTTGGGGTGCTACAGGTCCACAGAAGTTTTTAAGTGGAGTAGTATTATGCTCACATTTTATTTGTGCTTCAGAAAGGTCATTGAAACTGCAATTTGAAAATAGATTCAAAGAGCTACTCTGCTCTCATCAAACATTGACAACTACATAGGATCCCTCTTCAGTAAAAAGGTCTACTATATTTCTGAAAGGTAACAGTTCACCATCTACATGTCCAAATACCTGTGCTTCCAAATTTGCTGTGATGAAAATTGGCTTTGAAAATTTTCTTTGAGGCCATCATGCAGAGGAAATTTGTTATGGTCAAGAAGGTTTTATGATAGAGTCATTCCATCTACGTTCAAAATCGGGTTTGATGGCTAAAACCAATTAAAATTTCATGATATCTATGATAAATGCAGAACTTGATTCATTCTATACCAGTAAGCAGAAAGAACAAAATCAGGTTGAATTCCAAAATTCTGGACCTGATAATACAGCACAGTATACAAGTAATCATGGAAATTGAAACTAATGACTGAATTAAAATATTAATAATATTTATATTAAAAAATTTAACAAATAGGATAAAGTTGTAACACATAAGAATCTTTCTGCAAAGAATAAATAAATCTCATGTTTTTATTCCCATTATGAATATTGTTGTTCCCCTCAAAGGATAGGACTTGAATTCTATGTTAGGATAAACTATAATGCATGGATTTTTATTTTTACCCTGGAAATGCTTGAGATTACTACTTCAGCATCCAAATACTTATATCAGATCATTTTAGCAAGGAATAAAACCTTCAATATAGCTAATGACTACTTTGTAGCTTAGAAGGGAAGGCCTGAAGTTTATAAGGGTAGATATGAAAGAATAGTGAGTAAAGAGGCAGGTAATGAGATGTGAAACCAAAAGATAGTAAGAATTAAGAGGATATAAAGTAAATTAAAAATTTGGATATATAAATTCAGTCAAGTGTAAGCTAAAGCAAAAAAAAACTCTGCTTCCCTAATTATTACTATTAGAGAGAGTTTATTTCTATGTCTTTAACCAGGAGTATATGCTCTCTTCAGTCTGTTTATAAAAGAGCATTGGAGATGAGAAAGCATGCAACACAGGAAAAATGAAAAACTTACTATGCCATACATTGTAATCCATAATGAAAAATATGACTAGTAAATGCTCATGTATCTGAGACCATTTGAGCTATGGCCTCATTTTTTATTCCACAATGAATTAACTTTTCCCATCCAATTAGAACTGTTCCTCTTCAGTCAATATTTAATTTTCTTTCTCTCATATTTTCCCAGGCACAGGAGTTTTCTCTCCCCTCTTCATTTAGAATTGAAGTTCAGGGATGCTGTGCCAGCTGAATAAGCAAAATGCATATATCTGAAGAGTCGCTGAGGAGAAGCGTAGGTCCCACGCAGGGCTAATGAGCACACTCCTCCTATTCTTTTATCATCGCTGTCTTATTTGTGTGGGTCAATGAAGAGAACAACTTATAAGATCGTTTCTGCAGTTTTCCAAACAATGAAAAATGAGACCGTTAGAAAATTCTTTCACCTAAGTCGCTGATCCTTATTGTCTGTTTAATACGACTTAGATCTCTTTGTCCCAAAAGCACCTTTGTAGCTGAGCGCAGTTGTCATTACATCATCGTCTCTCTCATTACTTCTTTAAAGCATTCTATACTTTAGGCTAATTCTTATGAAAGATTTAAATAAATATCAAGGTACTTTTCAGTGTAACTTAAATTTGGGTTTGGCAGGATGATTTTACAGATCCACCCTCTTAATCACTCCATTTGCCTTAGTACGGGCCCTCAATATGGCCACTAAAGAAGTCAAGAGTTTATTATCTCAGTAACTAACCAAGTCAGAAAGTGCAAATAATTTTTGGAACACATGGAATTTACGTGATCTTTAACCATTTCTTGTGAATTAAAATGCTTCTATTAGCATGGTCAAGTTTTAACTTATATTTCATGAGCAGCTGCCAGTGCCATGCCAAGAAAACTGAAGGTTCATAATATTTTTATGTATCTTTTCACAGTTTCTTACATGAAGTCAAGTGACTGTATTAATGTTGAGTATAGACATTTTTTCATGCATCCCAAAAAACTACTTAAAAATCTTGAGCAATACTATAGAGTAGAATTATTGTGAAATGGGCATGTTTGATGTCTATGCCTTCCAACGTGGTAGCCACTAGCCACAAGGCTATTGTGAACCCGAAATAGCCTTGTGTACCAGCTATTGTGTGGCTGACTTTATGTAAGTTTCAAACTTTATATTTAAATCTAAATAATATCCAGTTGTGTCTAATGACTTGTTAGTCATTGTCTAATAATTAGACAGAGCAGATCTATTACAATAAGAAAGAGTTACTGTACAAAGTACTAATATTTTCAAAATATTGGGAGAAAATAAGTAAAATTCTTAAAAACAGTATGAACATAATTATACATAGGGTGGTTAAAGGAATGGAGAAAATCTGTAACTCAGATTAGAAGAAATGGCAGACATCAAGAAAAGTGTTTAAAAAGAGAGAAAAGTTGTGTTGATGGATGAATAGAAGTTAGAGCCTAGTACACCCTTGGCTGAACTTGCAAAGGAAATAAGCTATAATAATCACAGTCATACCTATCTTCAAAAGTAGATTTTTCTATTTACTGTGATTGGTATTTGTGTTCCTTCCTTTCAGTTTTATAGTTCCGTGTTCAAGAAAGCAATCATCAGGAGATCCCACAAGCAAAGATTAAAGAGTATATACCAAAATATCAAATTGGTTCCCACTGGACACAAAAAAGTACAGGTAAATATTATGGAATTCGGGCATCTACATTTTCCACATGATATTTGAAGAAATGTTTTACAACAAGCAATATATAACTATCTACTTTAATGTCTAGAGGAAGAAAATCATTATTTTTTTCTTTCTGCCCTGACTATATACTTTTACTTATTTATTTATCTCCTAGTTCCCATGGAAATCCATGCACAGACTGTCTGAGTCCTCTGCTCATGGTCTTACCACTAAAATCAGGGTGTTACCTAGTGCTTGGGGTTTCTTCTAGCTCATTGGTTGGTAACCAAATTAAGTTCCTTGCAGTTCTAGTTTAAGTTCCTGTTTTCTGGTAGGCTCTTGGCCATGAGTTCCTCTAAATTCCTGCATGGCACTCTCAGGCCCTAGCCTTGGGTCATCTCAAAACATGGTGCTTACTTCTTTTTTTTTAAGCACTTAAAATTTTTATTGTTTCTCTCTCTCATGGTGCTTTCTCTTCCCTCCCCCTCTAAAATCAATAATATGTACTTTCAAAGCAGGTCTCACTAATCATTCACAGTGGAAGTAGGAGGCAGTATTGGAAAGCCACAGTCCTTCTTATGACGATGAACAAGAACTCCCTTACTTCCTCCCCTCATTCTCACTACCTGTTGTGTCCCAATTGCAAATAACTCCCAACCTGTAATTTGGGTCAATTTGTGACCTACTCCTCACCAGTCATCCAATGGTGATTTAAGCTGACTCTCTCTAATTTCAGCGCTCAATTCAGTACTGAGTTCTTATGACCTCTGTTTTCCTTCCTGCACCTGACTATTACATTTTCTGAGTTCTTAAAAGGCTTTGATTTTGAATTAGGCACACACACAAAAGACAGCATGAGATATTGACTACTTATTCATCTTCTGCCCTTTGAAAACACCAGATGTGTAAATTAAAGACAGCTACAAATTCCTTGATGTCCTTCCCATCAAGTGGGTGGGCTCTGTGACTGTTTTGATTAATAGAATATATGGGAAGTTGTGCTGTGCCTGTTTCTGGCTCCGGGCCTTTAGAGAATGGCAGCTTACACTTCACGTTTCCTGGAACACTCACTCTTGGAAGTCAGCCACCACCCTGTGAAGAAGCCAGAGCTGCCTCCTGGAGAGGACTAGCCTGGCTGAGCACCCAGACAACAGTCAACAGTAACTTGCTATTCCATGTGAGAAGCCTCTTCAACATCTAACCTTGATTTCGATGATGAAATCCTGGATCCTGAGCTTCAACATGAGGCTACATGGGATGAAACTTCTGTGGTTTGGGGAGGGGGTGGTGAGTGTGTTTTGCATGTGGGAGTAACATAAATCATTTTTGGACAGGGCAATTGTGACAGATTAAATATAGTCATAAATTCTTTATACTTCTGTTGAGTTGTAGTCTATATCCACTTTCCTTGAGTTGGGCTCTGTGACTACTTCGCGTATGGCAGGAGTGACATGTTAAGAAACTGGGAACTTCCTCTTCTGTCTTAAAAGACTCACTCTTAAATGCCAATCACCACGCTGTGAGGAAGCAGAAGCAAGCCCTTAGAAATGTGCACACGTGAGGAAGAACTGAGTTCCCAAGCCGACAGCCCCGACTGTACACATTCATCAGACATGGGAATAGATCTTCCAGCCCGACTGACACAATAGGTCCCAGCTGATGACACACGGATCAGAGATGTGCACGTTACAGAACTCCTCCTACATTCTTCACCCAGAAAGTCTCGAGCAACATAAAATTCATATTTCAAGCTGTTAAATTTTAGCATTGTTTTGTTACACACGAATTGACATTTGGAACCCCAGAGTATTCTGTTGTAAAGTGTTTCTGTTCCTCCTATGGGGAATACTCTTCACACTGTCTTTGCAGGGTAAACTTATGTTCAGTATTTAGTGCTTACTTAAATGCAATATCATTGGAAATACATTCCCAATCTTAGGTATTTTTATATTCTCAGACCCATCACATTATCCTTTCACTGTTTATTTCTTTGTTTATTATCTGTATATATTGACTTCCCTCCAAATTAGACTACAAGTTACATAAATTTTTTTTAAAAAACTGTACTTGTTCTTTGCTATATCTCTTTCACCAAAAGCAATACCTCAACATATATGTGCTTAATACATCTTTACTGAATAAATTAATTACTAATTCTGTTCTAGTAATTTCACTATTAAAGAGGATTGGACTATGTGTTAATAGAGATGGACAATACTAGGAGCTTGTAGATTCATCCTCTGTATCCCCAAAAGCTTTCCTCATTGTTTCTGTGCCACCAAATTAAAAAAACTAGATTCTAACTGAATCAGATTTCAATAACCAATCACAACAATATTTTATGCCTACAAGTTAAAACTCCAGAGAGCTGTAATGTTGGTTCAGTTTAACACAGACCAATGCAATTTGAATTGCCTTGCCTAAATGTGTAGCAATTAATTAGAAACAACATTAAAATCCCTAATTCAATCACAATAAAGTATCCAATAAATAGCCACGGTTGTGTATTAAAATATTAAGGTTCTTATCCTGCCCTGGAGACTGGCTTTCAAAATGTCAGGTGAGGTGGCCGACCAGAGCATGAGTCAGCATTCCACTGACCCACTGAGTGTGTGAAGTAGCACTTGTGCACTGCCCAAATGAAGACCAGACCTGTTTCATTAGCACAAATTACCTGTGACTCAGTTTAAGCAATCTGGTTTTTTTCTCCTAAAATATGGATGTGTGTGTGTGTGTGTGTGTGTGTGTTTGTGTTAGTTTCTCAAGAAAAGATATGGAAATAAGCCAAGTGTCCCTCAATAAATGATTGGATAAAGAAGATGTGGTACATATATTTACACTGGAATACTACTCGGCCATAAGAAAAGATGAAATACTGTCATTTGCAACAACATGGATGGATCTTGAGAACACTTGCTAAGTGAAATAGGTCAGACAGAAAAATTCGAGAACCATATGACTTCACTCATATGTGGGATATAAAAATTAAAGCAGCAATGAACCAACAAATAATCATATACACCAACAGTATGATGGGTACCAGAGGGAAGGTGGGAGATGGGTAGTAAAGGACAAAGGGGGCCTAATACATGGTGATGGAAGAGGATTTGACTTGGATGGGGGCAAACAATGCAATGCAACTGTACACTTGAAACCCGTATAATTTTATTAACCAATGTCACCCCAATATATTTAATTTTTTAAAAAGAATTTTAAAATGAAGGAAAAAAGAAAACTCACACTAAAATTTAGATTGCAAAAGTACCACTGAGTCAGGTCTTATATCCTCAATTGCACAAATACAAAGAGGGAGTTCTCTTTGTCATCAAAATATCAGAGTACAATTCAAAACTGTTAAATAACGAAGAAATATGACTGTGATAATCAGATCATGAGTGGTAGGGTAATCCCTCGCGAGTGCTTGACATGCATTTCAAATTTGCCTGAGCACTACTTTCCAAATGCATTAGTTTTCTGGTATCTGTTAAAACACTTATTAAAAATGATTTATAATTTGCTTGTTTGGAATTTCCTCTATTATCTGTGAGTTCATTTCTTTTCCTTTGACATGAAAATGTCCTGTGTAAAGTTACAAGGGAACCACATTATTATCTACCAGGGCCCATGACAGAAACAAAATAATCACTCTAGTATTTCCCCAGCTTCTACTCTCAGCCACTTTTGAATCCTGTCATCCAAACGATCACAGTGCTAATACATTCCCAAGCACTGAGGACTCAGAGGTGAACAATGCTTCAATGTGTTTATAGAATACATTTCATATAGACAGCCACAAAAGGAGCAGTTTGCATAATCACCTGCCAAAAAGAATCCATCTGTCAGAAGAGTGGAAACTGGTATCACACAAGTTCACATTAAAAATCAAAATCTCAATTTTCATTCTATGCACTTCATTTCTTTGAGTCTAATTATCAGATGTAGATAAATGGGAAAAATATGTCTTCCTGGTTACAGTCCAAAATTCTGGTTTTGGCAAGAGACAACAATAGCTGCTCATTTCTTCAGGGGCTGTGCCACGCAGCTGAGAGCATCAGGGCTGCAAATGCCAGGCCGAATTCTCTTGTTGCCAATGTGAAGCTCAACTGTTTTTGGCCAATGTGATATGTGTGAACAACAGAAATATTGTCTCAGATTTTTAGTGTTAACTAGTCATGGCTGGGCTCCAAAGAAGAAACACAGCACTGAAAAGCATTCATTTCTTAACTTATATTTGGATAAATTTCTTAAATTTCTGCCCAGTTAACTATGACAGAATCATGTATGAAAGAATTTCTCTGAGAGAAAATTGAAGAGACTCATTTAAAAGACTATATTAAAATTCAAATGTTAGACAAAAAAAGCAAAAAAGAAATTGAATTATTTGCTACATAAAATATTCTTAAAATTATTTGTACACATTCTGCAAAAACTAGGCTCTCTTGATTTTTTTTTAAACTTCACCTGCGGATATGTTTTATTATTGATTTTAGAGATGGAAGAAAGAGAGAGAACCACTGATGAGAGAGAGAAACATTGATCAGTTGCTTCCTGTATGCACAGCCTGGCAGTGCCCTGACTGGGGGTCTAACCTGCAACCTTTTGGTGTACAGGATGGTGCTCCTAGGAACTCTCTCTTTTTTTTTTAAAGATCTTATTTATTTATTTTAGAGAGTGGGAGGGAAGGAGAAAGAGAGGGGGAGAAACATTAATGTGTGGTTGCCTCTTATGTGCCCCTTGTTGGGGACCTGGCCCACCACCCAGGCATGTGCCCTGACTGGGAATCAAACCAGTGACCCTTTGGTTTGCAGGCTGGAGCTCAATCCACTGAGCCACACCAGCCAGGGCATAAACTCTCTCAATTTTTTAATGTTGTTTTAAGCACACGAAACTTTAAAAAAGTAAAACTTACACAAAGACGTTAACTGTATTTTCTGAAATAGATGCTGAAAAATATTTAAGGGCCATAGAATGTGCTGTGAAATGGTCAAAAACATCCCAAAAGTTATCAAAAGAATTTTATTACCTGTAGATTACAAAGCATCCATTCATTTATGCATTTACAGTTATTGTTGAGTATCTACTTTGAATTAGGGTTGTAGCTGTAAACAAAACTGAGAAAACCTGCTTTCAAGGTGCTTGCATTTAATAGAATATATTTTTTAATATTGTATTGCAAGTAGTTTGTTTTATAGACACATCGATTTTTCTGAAGAATTTTTGTGTATTTTCTATAAGAACTTGTGTGTCCTTCGTGTTCATAATAAACTTATTTATTAATAACATAAAATACATGATTCTTCGGCAACCTCCTAAATATTTCTTTTGATTTCTAGGTAGAATCTGGTGGTTCAAGTTGGTAGCTGGAAAAACCATCTTATTTCATTTTTGCCACAACACCATTATAAGAATCATCCTTGTAGCTATATGAGTGAGGCTTGTATTTCCATAGGATATATTCACAGAAGAAATATTATGAATACTTTTCTTTGAATATATTTTCCCAAAAAGACTTCAGTGAACTGTAAAATCTATATTTCTACTCATAATACAATAAAACACTTTCCTTTTTCTGCTAATATAGGTATTGCTAATGAGATAAAACACACTGTTGTAATGTAATATCAATAAACCATTTATTATGTATATTTGCCTGTTTCCAGAATTTGTGGCCACACTACATTACAGATATTATCTAGTTGCAAATATCACTCCTAATCAATGTTAGTTATATTTACTTTGTTTATGGTGCATTTTGTGGTGCAGCATAGTTTTTTTAATGTAGTGTCAGATACATCCATCTTTGCTCTTCCCTAGCTTCCAGTTTGTCCACATGTTCAAAAGTACACCGAGGCAGTAGGGTGTGCACTCGCTCTCACATTTTATCATAAAATGCTTAAGTGTTACATTTCTGCTATGGTTCATCTAAAATTTATTTTTGTGAGTAGTATGAGATAATGATATTTATTTTCTCCTATTTAGAATGTCATTTGGGTTAACACGTTAATTAAATCAGCTATTAAATTACCACAAAATTAAAGTACACTAGAGATGTAAAATTCTAATTACGTGTGTGTGCACTGGACTCTACTTGTTATTCACTGTTTCTCTTTGAATTTTTATTCTCATACCAATCTCATTTTTTAAATCTAGTGATTTTCATATTGTTTTAGTAAAAGACTAGTCTTCTATAAATATTCTACTTTGTTGTAATTGTCTTGACTATTTTAAGCAGTTATTTTTCAAAAGGAATTTGATATTTTTTTAGCCAACCAAAAATAATTCTATTGTGTTTCCACTGAAAATTACATTAAATTTATAGTATAACTCAGAGAGAATTGATCATTTTATTCTATTAATCTTTCTATCAAAAGATTGGCATGACATTCTATTATTCAGATTTTATTTTACATCACTGAGTAAGATTGATTAGTTTTCTATATGTAGTGTAATACCTGATATATTTGATTTTAGTTCTATTTTCTTATTCAATGCTTGCTTTTATGTCACTTCATTGTTATTACAGTTTTTTACTTCTATATTTTGGTGATTTATTCAAAAGCCTACAGATTGCTTTTTTTTATTTTCCTTTTGGGGATTTCTGCTTTCTACTCTGATAGATTAGCTTGTATTAGACTAACTTGCCCCTTCAAGAATAAGTTTAAAAGATGTAAAAAAAAAATTCAAAAAACAGCTCTTTCAAGCCAGAATTTTGTAGGGCAAAGATCCCAGAGAGAAGACAAAAGTATTGAATATATCCAGATTTTTTTCTTCCACTTTCCCTTCCATCTATTTGTTGGTTAGTAACAGTAGGAAACTTTCTGAACAGGCATAAACAAGCCCAGAACTTAAGGTGGTCTTATGGGGTCAGGGTGGCAAATAATTGCATTTTGGAGCCACAAAGTGCTTTAATACTGGAAGAAAAAGTATCTGTAGAAAAGGAAACTGCAGAAAAATAAGCCTAACATTCTGTTCTTTTTATCCTTGAAGCATATTCATTCTTAAAGGCATAACAAAGGATAGGCAATTGAGGGAACTTGTATTTGTAGTGTAACCCAGATATCAGCAATCTATCACCCAAAGGTTAAGTTCAGCCTAACATCTGTTAATGTAATTAAAGTCTATTGAAACAAACAGATACTCAATCACATGGGTTATTTCTAGGGATGCTTTTGTGACTCAAAGGTAGAATTGAGTAGTTACAACAGAACCCACATGACCGGAAAAGCCTGACCTATTTACTATTTGGCTGTTCGCAGAAAAAAAAAAACGCAAAAAACAATTGCTGACCCCTGATCTCCATCAAGCACTTTTAATTGTAAAAGAAAGTTCTTGATACTTATGATAGAAAAAGAGGCATGAATTAAGATTGCCCTAAACAAAAACCTATAGGAAATTGGCTAACCTTCATAATGACTAAAATATTCTATCCTTAGTTTGACCAGGAAATATTCCTCCTATTTTTAGAAGTAAAGTAAACAGAGTATTCAGGAAGATAGAATCTTGCACAGCCTCCACAATTTTTCAAACACAATGCTGGTATTAAATAAATGGTCTCCAGGATTATCAGGAGGAAGAATAGAAATAACAGAAATTCAAAGAAAAACAAACCAGACAAAAGAAACAGACCCAAAAATGATAGAGATATTTGAGTTTCTAACAAGCACTTCTAAATTACTATGATAAGTATGCTCATGGGAAGAGGGAAAAATTATATAGATTTGTATCAGAAAAGTGGAATCTATAAAATGAGAAAATATTCTGAAATTCTAAATCTGAGAAATACAGTAACTGAAATTAAACATGTACGGAATGGGTTTAAAAGCAGAGTGGTAAACAGAAAAGAAGACTGGTGAAGTAGGAGACAGGATAGCACTACATATTCAGGAAAATACAGAAAAGGACAAATGTGCTAATGGTCTGTCATTCATATAACTCTATTTGCATTAGAGGAGGACAGAAATAATAGGACAAACAAGAACTAAAAACATATCGGCTATGAACTTTTCAAATCTGGTCAAAATCATCAAGCCACGGATTTTAAATGTTTGTGGATTAAAATTGTGTTTAAGTTAAATTTAAACTGTTGTTTTGCCTAAAGTATCTTCCTCCTAAGAGGAGTCTTAATTAACTAAGCTACCTCTTTTCCTGTTCTCTCTATATGCTGGGGCCTCTTAGCAACAACACAATTTTATCTGGCCTGCTTAGTAAGATTCTCAGACCAAATACTGGGGTAAAGTGGCAGTGATCTGGAAGGAGTAGCAAAACACTGTATTCTTGGTCTAAGAAGAGGCAACGGTCTAGTTTTCAGCTCCATGTCACTCTAATTTTCAGAGGCCCACAGAACTCAACATACCAGGGTTGTGGTCCCACAGCAACTCTAATGCACAGGGACCAGCTTTCCTCCATGGAGTGCTCCGGAAGGAAATAAGCAGTCTTAGTTTGTGGGGAATGGATTTCATCGTTATCCGTAGGCCAGGTTGTCTCTGGAATCCATCTAAACTTCATCACCCTTTCCCTGGCTGGTGTGGCTCAGTGGATTGAGGGCAGACCTGAGAACCAGGGGGTGTCCAGTTTGATTCCCTATCTAGAGCACATGAGTGGGTTGTGGGCCAGGTCCTCAGTAGGGGGTACGTGAGAGGCAACCATGCATTGATGTTTTTCTCCCTCTCTTTCTCCTTCCCTTCCCCTCTGTCTAAAAATAAATAAATAAAATCTTTAAACTTCATCACCCTAAACTTCCTCCAACTTGACCAGAAGTGATATCAAGCCCAGTGGGGAAAATAACTGTACAGACTCACTCCTCTAGGCCTCCAGCTAAGCCTGATGCCTTGCTACCACTCTGATCCTCGGTTTAACGTGTGTGTAACATGCAGGAGAGAAAGCTGATGGGTGGCACTTAGGATACTGACAGCATGGCAGTAAGTGTTCATTTCACATTGCCATCTTTTCTCATTTTCCTAATCTTTCCTATTTAAAAATGTATCTACATAATACTATTTCCTCAAGAAGGCTTACTATTCCAGAAACTTCTTTTAAACAAATATAACTCTGAAGGAAATTGCATGCAACTGAAATAAAAGCCCAAAATAGACTCTTATTTCTATGAGGCAGGAAAGAAAATAGATTATTAGTGGAAACACCACTATAATAACTTTTCACAAACCAAACAGTTTTGTGAAGAACATCATTTCACTAATATTATCTCCTTTTATATGTACTCTGTAAAATCTATGGTGGAATCCATGCCAAAATTATTATATGCTATGAATTCTAATTTCAATAGAAAGTTATAAAAATAGAATCATTTCTTCTGTTTAGACATATATTTGTCATAGAGTATCTATATTTTTCAAAAATTCACAAAAGAAGATAAAACATAATGGCTATAAATTTCTGAGCCAAATGACCTGGTCAGAGAGGTATGACATTTGACACCATGTAGAAGATTTTGCAGAGATATGTTCAATATTCTCTAAATAAAAACACTCCTTTTTTTCCTATGGTTATATTATAAATAGAAAATTAAACCTTCAGGAGTCTACAATTCTCCAAGTGCTAAATATATTGAATTATGAGGATGCAATTCCTTTTCTTGTTTTCTGGATTTCAGATGACACTGCACTGGCAGCAAACAGAGCTGAACCAAATTAACACTGAACAATGAAGAAAAATGCAGCTGGCATCTCAGCCCAAGGGATCCTGCCAAAGAACCATAGTTTCTCTACCCATTTCTAAACTTAGTCTATTTTCATAGGATGGATGGCTCTCCTATTCCACACTAGAAAAAGGAGATTGAACTCAGGAAAATTCAAATGCTTGTCAAGAGAAATGCTAATTATAATTATCAATATTTATATAACAAGCATCATATTGCTTCAGAGCACTATGATTAAAAGCTGTATTTTTTAATTTAGCAATACAAAATATATAAGCAAGGGGGCAGGTGACTATCTGAGACGAACCTACATTTGTGGGCAGCATTGTCAGTGGGAGTTCCAGAGCCACTTATCCATGATTGCTCAGCCATGAGGAAGCACCTCACAGTCTTCCCACCACCCATTGAATTAATTATGACCCGTTTCAATGTTAAGAGGACCTCTGAGATGTGTTTTAATAACTAAATTTTACAAATGAAGGAACGGACGACCAAAGAGATTAAACTCCTTACTTCTAGTCACCCTTCAATAGAGTTGGAAGAGATCCCAGGTTTCTAGCTTTCTACTGACACAGATTCTTATACCCATTTAGTAACCATCTATCAACCAGTTAATTCAATAGAAAGATAGAAACAGCTGGAGTTTTCTCATATATATATGTATAAAATATGAGATACATATATATAGATACATATGTATCTATATATGCACACACATGTAATCTATATAATTTATATATATAATCTATAAAATTTATATATATAAAATCTCGCTCACTTTAAAGATATTCAAAGAAGGCAATCATCTGACAAATTATCTGAAAGAAAAAGAGGGGAAAGCATCATTGAGAACTTTGGGAGTGTTGGCAAATAAAATTTTGCTAGGTGAAAATAATAAATTTGGTCTTTGACACCTGAAGTATTAGGTGTCAACAGAAGAGCATTTATCTAAGTGCACCGTGGGGGAGAAAACCAAATACATCTCAATGTGTTAAAAGCAATAGATTTAACATACCGCAAGGGCTTTTGAATGAATTAACTCATTCCTCTACAAAATACAGAATGAAAGCTGGAAGGCTGTCAGTAAATTTGACAGGTAGTGATAGTATTATGACATTGAGAGATGAAATGTAAGGCAGTTCTTAGATGACCAGAAGTTCCTATTCATTAATAAAAAATGTATTTTAAAAAGTGGATGGAAGAACATTCATTATAAGTAAGTAGTCAAAGCAACACTGATGTCATTTGAATTCCATAAATTTCTAAATGGATTCAACTTTGTTAAGGGAGCTTGACATGCAACAACAATGAAGCAGCTCATTGCTAAAAAGTTATGAGCTGTACATTGAACTCTCCACAACTATTGCGAAACATAGAAAACAAGTTTCCTATTAAATAATAGACTAGATAGAGCTCTGAAAGAAGTATCTAAAGAAGTTATTATTTAAAAGCATTTGTCTTGCAGAAAACATGGTGAGCTAATATTACCTTTATGGGCAAAGAATGCTAAAATATTGGTGATGTAATAACTTAATTTTTGAATCATACAAATTTTTTGCCTTAAAATTTTATTTCTTCTGACTCTGCATGGTTTTAATTGATTTGAAATAAATAGATTTCAGTGATATTTAGAAATTGACTTTGTTTTTTTCAAAGTTAATTTACAAATATGGAAGTGATTACTTAAAAACTATGATTTTGTATTGTTCTGATAGGGTCTGTGAAAGATAAAGCGAAGTGTTAGACATAGGCCTGGCCCTCAAGAATTTACAATCTCATCAGAAAGGCAGGCTTTACCAAATAGTAGTATATACTTATTAACTCACAACAATAGTTCCTGACTAACTAATGGGCTGAATTTTTAAAAAATAACCTAGGACCAGCTTATTTAAAAATTACATAAAGCAGACAGGAATTTAAATTTAATACTGTAAGGCAATATTCAAATACAATAGACTTTTGAGCAGAAAACTGAAATGTGTTTCTCCTGTTGTATATCACATTAAAATTATTTTGGGGGGGAAGAGTAAGTTAAAGTAATATGCAGAAAGAATTTAAGAAGGGAAAAATAGAGGTAAAGAGACTGTTCAGAAGCTATTACTATAATCCAAGAATGGAAACAATTAGTCCCTTAAATGGTGCTCTGGTGAGAGCTGAGAGGAGATCCGTATGCCAGCGATTTGTGATGTTTTCATGTACTGAGTTACATATATATGAGGTGTAGTGTCACAATAATATGCAGTTGACGATGACTAAAATTTTTGCATGGAGTACTTAAAGGATGATGGTGATGAAGAGACTTGGGAAAGTTAAGGGGGAATGTATATGTCACCGAAAGCACTTTTAGATTTAGACTATAAGGCAATGGCTAATATTATCCATTACAGCATGAAGCAAAGATCACCTACTGTGAGGCATTTGGATGAATAAATTAGCAAATTTAGACACTTGTTTGCATCTTCCCAGAGAAAGGAAATCCTGCTGAGCACCAATTTACCATCACAGCAAGAAAATCAAGGGCAGACCATGTGAATTTGATGTGGCTTGCATCTCAAAGGCACACAGGATAAGAAGTAATTGTGGAACCACAATAAGTGTTACAATGGAGTAGCATTTTCACTCCATTTCATCACATTTTCAGAAACTCCAATCATGCCTGTCAATGTCCTCACACTTTTGCAAGTTCCTAGGTCTTTTACTTGTGTTCCAAAATTTTGTCCTCTTAAGTCATATGACACCTATCATTTTTCTTTAGTTATGTCCAGCTTTTAAAACTCATAAGCCCTCTGAAGTGAATCATTGAAATTGTTGCCACGACTCACTGAAGGGGAATTTTGCTAATAGGTTCTGAAAGTGTTGAGAATCGCTAAAGTTGTCAATGACTGTGCCAAGATTGCTAACAGTGACGTCTGCAAACAGACTCCAGTGGAGATGGCCCTGTCTCCTGTTGCTTCCGAGATCGTTGGCAATGACACTGCTGATGCCCTGTCCTGCAGTTGGAATAAGTTCCTTTCATATCTTCACTTAGTTTTTTTTACTAGCATGTGAATAATAAATCCATAGAAATTAAACTGGGAGACGATCTTAGCATTTTTGACTTAACTCCTAACTCACCCAGACACAAGGTCCTTGGACCAAGGAGGTGGGCTTTAGCACTGTTCCTTCAAAGTTTCATAGGTTAAATCTGTGGTAAAAGTAGATTATTCAAGCAAGCAGAAATAATAGAACATAAATAAGAGAGATCAGAACTGGAGACATGGATTTTGGAATCAAATGCTGAGCAGTGAAAAGCAAATGCTCTTTCCAAAGAATGGCATGTGAAACTTAGGAAGAGGATGTTTCAAGAAATAAAGCCTGGGAAACATGGTGGCAGTAGTGGCTTCAAATAAGGGCCCAGCTAAACGACCAGGCACCTAGAAAATTCCCAGAGGTATACGACGCTCTAAATTTCAAGGAGCACTCAAAGGCCACATCCCAGAAATAAAGAAATAAAATAAACTTAACATTGTAGAAGAGGAAATCTATTGCCAATTATAGATAATCTCTTCTTCCAACCACATAATTTCATCCCCAGCTACTAGAAATATCTGAAATCTCTAGAAAAAGTGGATCCAGATAAAAGGGACAAAAGTAGAGTATCGGGTACACGGACTGGATGGAGTGATTACTAGAACATTATAGAGAAAGTATTCTGATAGTGAGAAAGAGCTAGATGGAGCATGGCTGGTTTTAAGGCAGCATATCCATGTAATTATGTTTTCAAAGCAATCATTTTAGACATGACTAAAGAATTAATAGTTTTAATGTATTTTGTTGAGCCTAGTGTATATCTAATTGTGAACATTTTTTAGATATTGGAGTGCTCCAAAGAATTTCAGAAGAAGGTTATTCTGTGTTTTACAGACTAAAGCCTTTGACTGCATGGACCAGGAAAAGCTATGGGTTGCTCTGAAAGAAATGGGTGTGCCTCAGCGCTCGATTATCCTGATGTTTAACCTGTACTGTGGACAGAAAGCCACTGCTAGGACAGAGTATGGAGAGACAGAATGGGTTCCCATAGACAAAGGTGTCACACAAGGGTACATTTCATCTCCCTATTTGTTTAAGCTGTACACAGGAAACATCTTATGAAAAATGGGGCTATATTGAGGGGAAAGAGGAGTAAAAATTTGGTGAAAATATCAATAACTTAGATATACTGTCAGAAAGTAACAATGATTTGCAAAGACTTCTAGTGCAAGAAAAAGTGCTAATACAGGACTTCATTTGAACATCAAGAAGAAGAAATACACAGCTTTAACACATAGACAATGAAGACATTAAAATGGTTAAACATGTTACTTAACTCTGTTCAGTTAACAATTCAAACGTAGACAGCTGCCAAGAAATCAAGAGAAGGCTGAGAGTCAATAGGGCAACAGTGGAGAAATCAGTAAAGGTCATTAAGAGCAAAGATGTGTCATTAGAGACCAAGGCTAAGATCATCCACACACTCGTAATTCTCCATGGAGAGATGTTGGACAGTGTCTAAAGCTAATAGGAAAACAAACTGATTCATTTGAAATATGGTGTTGGGGGAGAGCTCACAGATACCCTGGACCACTACAAAGAGAAACGAGTGGGTATTGGAAGAAATTAAGCCTGAAACATTACTAGAAGCAAATGCGACTAAATTGAAGCTGTCCTATTTCAAGCACATTGTGAGAAAGCAGGGTTCTTTGGAAAAGAGAATAATGCTAGGAAAAATGGAAGGCAGCAGGAAAAGAAGGAGACCAAATATAAGATGGATTGGCTCCATAAAAGAAATCCCAGGCATAAGTCTACAGGACTGAGCAGGGCTGTTGAGGACAGGACGTTATGGATGTCACTCTTTCACAGGATCACAAGGAGTCGAGGCTGACTCAGTGACATGTAGCACGCACACTGTATCTCTCGCTCAGTTTTTCTTGCCAGTACTCTAAGGCACATTCCAAAAGAAAAGATATTCCAGTAGGAATCTTCATCAACGATGAGAGTGAAAAATGAGGTATGTCTGTTCTTAAGTGCTCACATTCAGTGGATGTCCTTTCTCATTCAGCTAAAAAAGCAGAAGAGAAATTAGTTGCTGCTTATAGTAGTTTTCCAAAAGTCTCTGATGATTCCTTTTCCTGTCTCATTGTCAACTAACTGTAAAGTAATATCAATATGAGCTCTAAGGACCCCTCAAAATGACATTTGTGAAAGGGAGAACCCTCTAGAAAACAAAGGAAAAGTTTTTAAATCCACAAGCTCAAATATTTGAATTGATATAGTATAAAAATCTTAATTCCAGATAAGTAATTTCAGATTTATCAATATCAAATCAAAATTACTAGGAGAATTTAGCTCTCAAAAATCCAAACCTTTATAATTTTTGCCAAGTGCATGTACAACCTACCCAAAAACATAAAGTACGTCACTTTGTGATATTATGGTTTTTAACATTTACATGTATATAAACACTATTTAACTTTTATATTTGCCAATTTTAAGGAATTATTGCAAAAATTTTATCATAGGACACAATATTTGGACCTAGTCTTCATTTTCTACCCACTCTTCCTTTTCCCAAAGCCAGTCTTTCAGAGAGGAGAGAGGTGTATAAATTAATACAAAGGATTTCTTTTACATATTTCTGAGTCTTACATTAATTCTTCAATATTCTTAGAACTCATACCACTCCAAATTTAAAAGTTCAAGAAAAACATATTGGACTTTGAAAGACCTGTTTTCACCTGAAGAGCACATATGAAATGACTACTGTACTATAAGTAAGCACTATAGCTAGATACAATATTTTGCTTTTATTTTTGACCATTTACATTTATTTGATATTCCTTTCTCTAAATAAGAGAGCTGACACATACTCATAATGATAATAAAATGTTTCCTGTGCTACTTGGTGAGAAAAACTTTCTCTGAATTCAGATTTATTTTTTGCCTTAAATGTTACCAGCTTTTCCTTCCTGAACCCACGAGATTCCTATACCCAGGTGCAGTAATTTAGCGTGCTGCCTAGCTCAGGAGCTGTGGCGATGCTCAGACTTTACCTTCCATTGCACCTCCGATGTCAGTTCATTTCTCATCTTCCTACACGCCCCACAGAGCTGATCTGAGTATAGAAACCCTTTGAAGTCACTTGGAAGTTTTGCTCTGATGAGGCCTGAAGGACATGCAAAATAAGAAACATGGCCATGCTTACAAAAAATATGAAAATTCAATCAGCTTTACCAATGTGTTTCTTGTACCTCAAGGCATGTCTATGTGCATATATATGTATATCTGCAATAAAAACAGAGCAAAGCAAATTGTAATTTTGCAAAAACATAATGCTCATGTGGATATGCCTACTACACTTAAGCCAAATTATTTCCCATATGAAAAAATGAGTTAAGTAAATCAGTGCAATGAACCTTCAGAGGCTCATATAGAAAGCTTTTACTAACACCATAAAATCTAAACTTTATATATATATATATATATATATATATATATATATATATATATATAAAGGTGTCTTCAACTATATAAGTCTAAATCTTAAAGTCATATCAAATACATAGTGGGGCCAAAGTAGGTTTACAGTTGTTCATATGGAAAATATAAGTACAATAATGAATAAATAATAATAACTCAAGAATAAACTCCGCGTTTTGTGTGCTCACAACTGTTAATCTACCCTTGCCACACCCTGTATAAGCCCCATTTTTCAATGTGAGCATTCTCCAGTATGCCAGGAAATGATCAGGAAGTGATTGTGCAGTTTTAGGGTTGGGACCCGAACCCCATTCCTGCTTTACCCACTAACACACATTGCCAGTTAGCCTCTGCACCCAGGGGGAGGGGAGTTAGAAGGAGACCGCAGGGCTGGAGGCTGTTTGCTTCTTTTGAGTTTTCGCCTACTTTCTGTTTCTGTCCGTTTCATACCGGCCCTCCTTTTTTCCATTTGGCAGACAATTTGTTCTAGTAGATCTAGCAACAAAATCTACTTTGCATTTTTTCTTACTTTTTGAAAAATCAACCCCATCACAGGGCCTCAGAAACAATTGAAGCTGCTGGGCCGTGCCCCCTCATAATGTGTGTGATTTTCAACTTTAGTCCCTGCCCCAAGCTGCTTAATTTCAATCATTTCAATTACTCTAAGGATAGTGGTTACTACCTGCAATTGCTATTTCTGTAGTATCTTAATTAACAGTTTTACATTAAATTCTCTCATGTTAAAATGTCTAATTTAGTTTCTGATTTCTGACTGACTCGGGATGGAATACATATTTAGTTTATTTTGTTTTAGTTTTTAAAAAAGATTTATTTATTTATTTATTTACATATTTATTATTTTTAAAAAATTTTATTGTTGTTCAAGTACAGTTTTCTGCCTTTCCCCCCCACCTCTCCCCACCACCCCAGCCATCCCCACCTCCCTCCCCTGACTCCACCCCCTCTTGCTTTTGTCTTTGTGTACTTTATAGTTATTCCTGAAAACCCTTTGTCATTTTCTCTCCATTATCCCCTCTCACCTCCCCTCTGGTTAATGTCTGTTTGTTCTTAATTTCAATGTCTCTGGTTATATTTTGCTTGCTTGTTTGTTTTATTGATTAGGTTCCACTGGAAGGTGGGATCATATGGTATTTCTCTTTCACCACCTGGCTTATTTCACTTACCGTAATGCTCTCCATTTCCATCCATGTTGTCACAAAGGGCAGGAGCTCCTTCTTTCTTTCTGTTGTGTAGTATTGCATTGTGTAAATGTACCATAGTTTTTCAATCCATTAATTTACTGATGGGCACTTTAAAGTATCAATGGCATATTTCACAGGTATAGAGCAAACACTTCAAAAATGTATATGGAACCAAAAACAACCCCAAACAGCTGCAGCAATTTTGAGAAAGAAGCACAAAGTAGGAGGATCACAATACCTGATATCAAACTGTATTACAAGGCCACTGTAATCAAAACAGCCTGTTACTGGCATAAGAACAGACACATGGACCAATGGAACAGAATAGAGAGCCCAGAAATAAACCCAAGTCTCTACAGTCAATTAATATTTGACAAATGGGGCAGTAGCATAAAGTGGAGTAAAAATAGCTTCTTCAAAAAATGATATTGGGAGAGCCAGATAGCTACATACAAAAAAAAATGAAACTTGATCACCAACTTCCACCATACACAAAAATAAATTCAAGGTGAATAAAAGATTTAAATATAAGTCGTGACACCATAAAACTCATTCAGGAGAACATAGGCAGGAAAATCTCAGATATTCCACACAGCAATATTTTCACTGATATGTCCCCTAGAGCAAGGGACATAAAGGAAAGAATAAACAAATAGGCCCTCATCAAAATGAAAAGTTTCTGCATGGCTAAAGAAAAAAGCATTAAAATGAAAAGAGAACCAACTGTGTGGGAAAACATATTTGCCAATGATACCTCAGACAAGGGTTCGATCTCCAAAATATATAAAGAACTCACATGACTCAACTCTAGGAAGAGAAACAATCCAATTAAAAAATGGGCAAAGGACTTGAACAGACACTTCTCCAAGGAGGAAATACACAGGTTCTAGGACATAAGAAAAGATGCTCAGTATCACTAGCCATCAGAGAGATGCAAATTAAAACCACAATGAGATATCACTTCACACGGTGAGAATGACCATCATAAACAAAGCAAGAAACAACAAGCATTGGGGAGGTTGTGGAGAAAAGGGAACCCTAGTGCACTGTTGGTGGGATTGCAGACTGGTGCAGCCACTGTGGAAAACAGTTTGGAAACTAAACTAAACTTTAGTTTCCTCAGAAAACTAAAAATGGAACTGCCTTTTGACCCAGCAATTTCACTGCTAAGATTATATCCTAAGAGCCCTGAAACACCAATCCAAAAGAACCTATGCACTCCAATGTTCATAGCAGCACAATTTACAATATTTTAATCCACTTTATAAAGGTGACCACATTATTTGAGTCTAAAAACACTTTTAAGAGTAAACAGCTCTCCCAGACAAACCAGAGTATATGGTTATCCTAAATGAGCCAAGGGATGTAATCCTAACTGAAATTCTGGGTAGCAATGTTAACAAAACCAGAATTGTTCCTATTATTGACCTCACATACCTGGTGGCTAAGAATTACTGTTTCTCCCCCCACCCCACCACCTGAACCTCATTGTTAGTCAGGTTACTATATTGGGGATTAAATTCTTAACATGACTGTAAGACATGTACTAATGTTACAAGAATTGTGGACGCATTACTGATCTTTCTAAAGTGCACATCTGACTAGATCTCTTTGTTTGAAACAGTCATGGTTGCCCAATTATATCAGACAAAGTCCAGACTTAGACATAGGTTTCTGTGAGAAACTCCAATGAGTGGGTGAGATGCATCTTGAATGAATATTTCTAGAACGTTTACTAACTTACTGTTATCATAACACTCAAATAACATCATTATACCTATATGTATTGCAAGGAGATTATAAATTCTTTAAAAACAGACTATGTTGTCCTCACTATTACCAGTGATGAACACATTTTTTTAAACAAGATAATCTTAATAAGTGTACACTTAATTTCTACAAAATGTACACACAAAATGTGAACGATAGCAGTGCTAGAAAGAGTTCCCATTGTACTGGGTTAGCACCTCAGTTTTTTTGGATGGTTCTCCCTGCATCTTTAAGCAAGATAATTGGGAAGCAAAGAGGCATTATTTTATCATCAGGGAAAGCAAATTTACTCTCACACAGAAGCAGAGAGTTTTAAAAAAGAGAAATATGTTACTCCTCCATAAATAATTTAGGGCCACTGTCCCAAAGGTATGTCCCTGTGGTACCCACACTCATACAAATGGTAGTTTGACATATTGGTGGCCTGCTTTAGGAAAAGTTCAATTACATATTCTTAAAATTCTTTTTAGAAAGACGTTTTGTGTCGTAAAGAGGAGGTTGTTTTTCCAGTCTAGAGCATCTCTGTTGAACAGGTTTATAAACCATATAAGGCAGGGGACACTTTCTAACATTGTCTCAGGGATCTTATTGAATACAGGCCAATGATTTTTAAAATATTTGGATCAGAATAGAATCAAAGGCATCTCAAACATGGTCTTCTTGATTAAATTTGATATTGTTCATAAATTCACCAATTTCATAAAATGTCATTCAATATGAAGGAAAAAATCAGCCAAAAATATAAAATAGGCACTTCTCCACATTTATCTATCAACTTTCCCTAGATTATTGTGATTTCATTTCTTTAAAAAGCACTATATATTGTTTAGTTTCAAGTTGCTCAGGGATCACCTAAGCCATCCATGGGCTCAAAGAATTCAGAGTCATAGGTGAATGGCTGAAAATTCTGTATTTTATCTCAAAACCAGCACTTACATAGATAACCCACAGCCGCTTCATTTGGCATGTCTACAATGGAATTCTTTATCTTCTGTTCACAGCTACATGGGTACATGTGCCTGTTAATTTCCCATCTCAGTGAATAACAACTATTCTGCCTGTAGTTCTATAATCCGGAAACATGGGGGTTGTACTTTACCAGTTTTCTTTCAGTTCCCTCACCCAATCAATTAACAGGCTTTGTTGATTTTTTGCACTTAATTACTCTCAAATATGATTTGTACTTTATGTTCTTATCAACACCATAAACATTTATTTTCTCCTATTTGAACTCCTTACCTCCTGCCTTGTCCCCCCAAATTGGCTCTTCATACAGCAGTCAGAATCAACATTCTAATTTTTCTCAATGATCTTATGATTACAGGATTTGGAATCCATCAAAGGCTAACCACTGCCTTTAAGATAAGACCAAACACTTTACTGTGGTTTAAAAACCTGTTGTAGCCTTGTGTCTTGAAAGTTTCCACACCTATTATAAGCCCCTACTCCAGTTCTCAAATCTCAGATGTCCCCTAACATCTTTCTTAGAATTATTTATGTGAAGCCAGGTAGAAAGTGTTCTTTACATAAGAAAAATCTCTTGGGCTTTAGGCAATGAACCAAACAACCCTCAAGAGTTCTGGATTCTAATCTTAAATTTGGCTCCGGGGAAGTTATATAACTTGTTTGGGCCTGAATTTCCTCAACAGTAAAAATGAGTGGGATTTCTCCTTCATCTTTAGCACTTTATAGTTCCCTTTTGCATCTTGTTTGTCAGAGGCCATCAAAGTGGGCCAAGTTATAGTGTTCTCACCTACTGGACTTATTTCAGTGAGATTTACTAAAAATATTTAGTCTGTGAAAAGAAAAAGGGAGACAATGAGGACTGTGCCAGGTATGAAGATTGCAATTTTATTTTTATTGATTTTATAATAAACACAAAACATTCATTTTAAGTCTTTCAATATATTTGTACTTTTTGTGATCCATAAAATACCTGTTTTATTTTCTTTCACATTTTTATTACTATTAGCTTTATATTATTTACATTTTATAATGTTATTAATTTTTATTTTGTATAATTGTTAGTTTTCATTTATACCCTACATATTTTTAGATGGCACTTACAACATCTTTTAGAATCAATACAACATGAAAGTGTAACTTAGAAGGAAAAAAACAAGTTAAGAAGAATCCATGTTAGGGAAAAACTGGGATAATTTAATTATTGTAGTTGGATAAATAATTTTATCAAATTTTTCGTACTAGCTAATGCAAACAGGAAATTATTTTAGACATCTTTACATCATCAGTGTTAAAGCTTGGGCTGCTTATTCTTCATTTGACTCCCCCTGTACCCCATATGCTACCCCACATACTGTTCTCCACCCATCTTTGCCCTGAAATGAAATAGAATTATGTGATATATTAAACAATATAAATTCATTCAAAAGGGCAATAAAAAACTAGAAGAGATTCATTGCCAAAATTTAAAAGAGGTAGGAACTACCTAAAGGGAATAATAATGCCTGAAACTAAGTAAGAATCTCAGGAGCAACATAGAATTTACACTTGGTTTTAATTATCAGTGACTGTCAAATGCCCAGACCAGATGACAGAGTCTAACAGAGTGATTGCCTAAAAATATAATATCCAGTCATACTGTTACATTTCCTAAATTACCCATGACCTCCCACCTTCACAGGATAATCTTAGCATGACTAACCATACTCCTCATCATCTAACTCCTCTCTTGCTATCCATTCTCACCTCTTGCTATTCCTCACTTTATAATTCAAAGACTTTGCAATCAGAAAATTTTTCTATATCTAAAAGTGCTCTCCTAGATATACATGTATATGCATATATCCTCCTAAATTTATTTTTCAGTGCTTGAGGGAATTTTAAAGAAAGCAAGAAAAAAAATGTGGTACAAGGACAATTCAGAAGGGTTCTATTCCAAGCAGTTTTGCTTTGCACAAGTAGAATAAAGTCATAAAGTCAGAGGTTTTAAGCTGGCAGTATTTCAGGCATTATTCCAACCCCTTTACAATAATGAATCCAAAGCCCAGAGGTTAAATTACTTGGTTCACAGTCACAACACTTGAAGCTAAACTGTAGTTAGAACCCTGGTGTCCAACTCCTAGGCCAAATCTCCTACTACATTGTACTACCCTGAGAGATTTTAAAAAAGGAATAGATATATTCACCTAGATTTCCTAGCTATCTGTCCCTCTCCTTGGAATACTTGCCCCAACGTTTCACCTCTAAAATTACCATTCATTCCTTAGATCTCAGATTAGTGTCACTTCCACTGGGAAATGTTACCTGACTACCAGTTCCTATCAATGCGGTGAATCTAATACTAAAATAAAGCCACTGGTAGATAAGCTTGTGGAAAAAGCTGCTTCTTGCACCTTACCTTCACAACCAAAGGCAAATCAAAACCTTTTCTTAAAAAGGTGGAATACTCATTCATAGAGAAATTGTTCAAAACATTATATTATGTCTGTGCCATGACATATCAGCTGCCATTAACAAAAATTTATAACAATTACTGCAGTTGACCTGGAAATATTTTTATAAGGAATTGTTGGGTGAAAAAAGCAATATGCAGATAAATATCCATTATCTCATATTTGTAAAGCAATGGCTAAAATCAACAAATACATATGTGTGTATAGATATATAATAAATAAAAATGGATATTTATTAAAATATTTTTGTTAATTATGTTATTAAATAAGCCTATAGAGCATGTCTGTACATGGAGCGGAAGAATGGTTGTATATATTAAACAGGAATGATGAAGAATAAGAATGCTTTCTAGCTTGGCAACTTGAGTTAACTTAAACAGATAGGAAAGAAGAGAGGTAGGAAGGAGAGGAACCAAGCAATAAAGAAACAAGCAAGGAAAACAATATGTATAATATAATATCCCCAAAGAATATGAGTATAATATAGTCATATATATCCCTTGTTCATAAATACTTTTTGTGCATTCTTATATGCATAAAATGCTTTAAAAATAAACACACCAGGTCATCCTATTATATGACTATTAATGTAACATATGACTATGTCCTAATATGACTATTAGCCATATGCATCAATACTTAAGTATGTACCACAGGGTTAGTAACATACGTGGCCCTGATTTCCCCAAGTAGGTCTAAGCAGTGACCACTGACATTTGTCTTCCAAACTCCTCAGGAACAGGAGAGAAAAAATCTCAGTCCTACCTGGTTGCCTTCATAGAATCCAGTAGATTCACATATTGCTAAGGATGTGAAAGGTGTTACAGATGCATGGCATTCGTGGACCTGATGTAACGTTACAGAGAAAAGGAAAGGGGAGAGGAAAGAGACCTGGAGGGCTAGGAATATGTATCTATTTTGAGCACTAGACCTAAATAAATAAACATGAAAAAGATTCCTTTTCAGAATTAAGGACTCTTAAAGATCAAATAAAAGAAGCAAAGGAATATTGGCATGTAACCTAATGTGAATTGTGTTTTAATTTGAGGTACTAATTTGGTACCCATATTCACTATTTTGTTTGTATTATTAGTAATGTTTAAACCCAGATGTCAATTGCATAGAACTACCTCATACCAGCTAAGAATATAGTTTTTGGTTTTTGTTTGTTTTTTTTAATATAGGATACACCCACTCTTTGAGACAGAGAAGAAAGTGATTTATGCTGGATTTGGCAAAAGTATTAAAGGTGTTTTCATTGAAGATATAGTAACTGAGTAAGGCACTATAGGAAGTAAGAGTAGGGAAAATAGGTCAAATATATATGTTCCACGGAAAGCAGAGACCACTTATTCCACTGTGCAGCAGAGTGTCTACTGAATAACAGCTTTCAGGAAATGCTTGTTGAATAGATAATTGAATGAATGACTATATAGATCAAAATAGCATTCTAGGAATTCAAAATACAACCTTTACCTCAGTCATATAAATCATTAGCAGATACTGATTGCAACTGAATGAATAAAATACGAAAAAAAAGGACTTAAAAGGAAGAAAGCTTCTTGTTTATAATCCCTTTACTAATGTCTTCCAGCCAAAACTATTGTATGGTGGAGTGTTGCAGAAGAGACAGAAGTGTGGAACTGCTTAAAGCCTTTAGATGTCAGTAAAAAAAATTTTTACTTCATCCTTTAGGAAGGTAACAGAGATGCAATGGAACTTTTAAAATAGGGGACTGCTATCAAGACTTGATGTTTTAGGGAAAAAAAAAAGTGCTGGCAGTTGAAAGGATCTATTTGATGGGGAATATAAGTGGCAAAGAGATAGGAAAAACTATTGAAATAATACAGAATTGGGATGATAAGGATGCGAATCAAGCAGCCAACAACAGAATCAGGCAAGAACAGACAAATGTGAGAAATAACTTAGAAGAAGAATTTTATAGAAAGTAACTAATAAAGGCCTGAACTTGGTAATTATTAACCATTTACTAACTTTAAAACATTACCAAGACATCCAGATGCTTGTCACTAATAAATTAATTGAAATAAAGGCCTAGATTTTAGGCAAGAGGTATGTGCTAGAGAGATTTATTTGAATTTTTAAAGAATATAGGTGATTGTTTCAATATGGAAGAAAATGAGATTGTCTACAGAGAACAACTTTAACACACAGAAGTCTAGAAACAAAGAAAGTAATCTGAACTCCCTGACATGGCTCCTTAGAAATTTCCTTTTGTACTTCATCAGGATTCTAACATATTGTTTTACTTATTTTTGTCTTAGAAAAGGAATACTTTAGTATCACTGTAAAAATTAATCATAAGAACTTTCACTTAAAAAGAGTGGGGAGGCTAGAAGATTCTCATGTACTAGCACTTGATGCTCACTACTGACCCCACCAGGAAGACATGGACCTTGCATCTCTGAGAGGAAGTGATGCTGCTTCCTACCACAGCAGGTGGAAGATTCCTCCTTGTCTAGTAACAGCTCAGTCAATGGGCGACTGGCATAAGTCAGCAAATGAAAAGTCACTATACTTCAAAATTTCAGTTTCCTCCGATGGATTCTATGTTTACAACAGCCCTTCTGAAGTCCATAAGAGAGCTCTTTCTGCCTTAGTTTCTCTGGACCTGCATGTGGTTCACCATTAGAGTGCTTCTCCTTAGTTACAATTCCTTATTGTTGCAGAATAAGCCCATTTTCCTGAAGAAATATCTAGCTATTTATGTAACACTACCTACCTATATATCTACATATATTTTATATCACTTAATATGTCAGTATATTTGGTTAAAAATTAGTCTACCCTTAGAAAAAATAAAATTTCTAATAGGCAACAATTATTACCCCTTTGCTTTGTTGTGTCCTTACCGTGTTGTAACCTGATTATGATTAACTAAATTTTAACTACAAATTTTCACAAGCGACAATCATATAAAAGTGCAGATTGAAACAAAAAATGAAGCATATATCTTACTAGTAAGAATATCAAGATACAGATTGTCATATAGGTTATACACATTTTTAAAACATTAAGATCAGATTATAAAACATTTTAAATTTATTTTGAGACATTTGTAAGATACAGTGTATAAAAAATTTTATAATCATTTAACTTGCCTTCAGAAAAAATGCCTCATTAGGAAGCTTCATAGTGAGGGAATGAAGAATGTAAGTCCTATGCTCCCACTATCTTCTTAGCCTCCTGTAGGCTTTTCTTCTGATCAAGGAGATGGTTGACAGTGAGTAGGGAACAGCCTGCACTCTGAAGAATTAATTTCAATATCACTGAAGAAAAAAGGAATCAGAAAAGACACCATTACTTTTGGAGAATACTTATACTTGCCCCTTGGCCTAAATATAAAAAGGAATGTTGTATCAAACTTTGACTTAAATGTCTCCCAGGAACTCTATCTTTTCAGTCATTCTGAGACATTAATTCAATTGAATTCTGCATATTCTTATATCCTGTAGCGTTTTTTTTTTACTTGCAGTTATCCCATTTATGAGGAGTTTAGCTCAGTTGATGGAAAAAAAGAGCTACTATGTATCAGAGTAACCAATTTAATACAGCAACAAGCCTAAAAAGTTAAGAGTTATGACTTTAATCACCTACTGAGGTGGTAGAAGCCAGAGTCTAAAACCAGAGAAAACACTGACTCCTCAGTTTTATTTCCCCCAAGGAGTAGTGTACCAGTGGAGGATGAGGTGGAACGGTATCAGACATGAGGGTCATCTCACTGCTGAAGAAGCCCCAACAAAAGGTCCTGCTAATTTTATAGACTGAGTGGGGAGAGAGTACGAGGGGCAAAGCTAAGAGTAGAAAAGTACTGGGTACTACTGAGTACTAATGAAGAAAAGGGTCTTCAACGGAGTACCAATGAAGAAAAGGGTCTTCAAGGCCTTCTTCCCAAGGGAGGACTCATCAAGGGCACCTGAACACCACCCCTGCCTAGGGTCTCAGACAAAGAGACGACAGGCTGTGCCTCTAGGCTGGTTGGGGGAGGCAGCTTCCCAGTGAGCCTTGCCAGGTAAAGCCTTTACGATGCTAATGATGGGGCCTGAGGATCACACATACGTTTCTAACCAGGGGCTAGGAATCCTCACCATCTCTACATATTCTAGAAGAATATATAATAAAAAAAAATTTTTATTTCTTTGGTGTGAAACCAAAAGGCTGTAACTAGGCCAGAGTTTTAACAAGTGTCTAACCAAGTCCAACATATTGACTATAAGGTTGCACCTGTTCTTGAACACTAAACATTATACATTTTGAGTACAGATTTTTATTAATATTTCACAGATGATGTGCACATGCAAAGGTCACTTTTTATATCAATCAGTGCATGATTAATCAATAGACAATTATAGATCAACTACCCTATCCATTCTAGTTCTTTTTTTAAAAAACATTTTATATTTCTTATTTCAAGGGAAAAGTCAAATTCAGATAGATCCTAAGTATTCCTTTTTTAGTGTCTTCTTAAGGCATGAACTTTCAATAGAGAGTTATAGCATGATATCAATTTGTGGACAACTTACATTATTGATTAGTAGTCTAATATTCAATTAAAGAAACCCGAGGCAGGACAAGAGAGATTGCAAAAATGCTTGGATTGCTGATTTATGTCAGCACTTTGCCACATCAAGTTGTCATGGGCTTTCCCATGACAGTATTTTATGATATGGCTCCAAGTTCTATATAGGCCAAATGCATGATGACATCACAAACTGTAGCAAGTATGGCATATTCTCTACACCTTTGTTATGTATTGTGTTTTCTGTCCTGTTAAAAGATAAACTAAGGCACATTGCAAAATTTAAGAGTTTATTTGAACAAAATTCATGAACTGGGCAGGGCCAAACTTGAAGTTGTTAGGAGCACTCCACCGACTCCTGTAAAACTTTATCGAGAACAGGCAGAAGCAAAGCAAGGAAATCATTTGATCGGCCATGATTGTGTTCTTTGGGGAAGCCTAATTGGCTTTTTGTGATTAGCTGTCCTTAAGTCTCGAATTCTTAATCTTGAGGCATTTACAGGCTGAGGTTTTGATTTGCTTACCTAGGCAACAATATTAGAACCACCAGTCTATGGGCCTACTACTTAATTAACAGTCCAATTAATATTTTAAATTTTGAATTAAATATTACCTAATTGTAATTGATTCCTGCTTTTGTCAGTTTGCAACTGCATGAAATATTTTCAGCCATCCATTTATTAATACTGGGACTTAGATGTTTCTAATAGAAACTCCAAAGCTGGATTCCGTGTAACTAGCAAAATCTTAAAGCCTGGAGCTTTTAACAAAAAAATTGATACCTTTAAAAATAACATTAGCTGACCATGTTGTGTTACATCCTTCTGTATTACGTTTTTACTACTTTCATTATTACTTTTTTTACTTTTAGTTGTCACTTTTTTACATTCTTTTGTGAAACTGTAGCTGATTCTCTTCATTCCCTTTTGCTCCCTGACTCATTAATATGGAAGCTATACAATTCTTTTCAGTGTCACCAGTGTTTATCTTCTGACTTAACCTGAATGCTTTAGAATACAGCATTTAAGGCAAAGGGTTATGTGCTAACACCATTGGTGAGTATAATCCTAGGGACACAGAATCAAGAAAACAAGAAATGATACAGAGAAGTATGGAGATGAACTGGCCACAGCTCCTTGACAAGTGAGGACGCAAGGATTTATCCTCTCACAAATTTTTTTTAAAATTTATTTTTAATGTATTGTTTCATTACCATTTATCCTATTTATGCCCTCTTACACCACCACCCACAACACCACACTGTCGTCTATGTCCATGAATCCTTTTTCTTTTTTGCTTGATCCCTCCATTCCTAAGCTCTCGCCCAGAGCTGTCAGCTTGCTCTCTATCTTGAGTCTATCTTTATTTTGCTTGTTAGCTCAGTTTGTTCTTTAATTTTCACATATAAATGAAATCACTTAGCATAATGCTCTCCAGGTCCATCCATGCTGTCCCACAGGGTAAAATTTTCTGCTTTTATGTGGATGAACAGTATTCCATTGTTTTATCCCCTCATCTGCTGATGGACACTTGGGCTCCTCCAATCTTGACAATTATAAAGAATGCTGCAATAGACATAGGGGTGCTTATATCTTTCGAGTTAATAATTCAGGTTTCTTCAGATAAATTCCCGGAAGTAGAATCACTTGGTTATAAGGCAGTTCCATTTTTAATTTCTTGAGGTAACTCTATACTGCTTTCCACAATGGCTGCACCAAATCTGCATTTCTACAAACAGTGCAAAAGTGTTGCCCTTTCTCTACATCCTTGACAGCACTTGTTTGTTGATTTATTGATGATAACAATTCTCACCAATGTGATGTGGTATCTCACTGTGGTTTTAATTTGCATTTTTCTGATGATCAGTGATCTTCAGTGACGTGGATCCTGGCCAGCAGGATCCATTGTGGTTGCTATATTCAAATACACATACATACGGACTACAGAAATCCTGTGGAGGAAAAGGGGCTGCGTGGCTGCTCTCCAAGTTAAAGAGAGGGCCCCTGACCCCAGCCTGGACATGCTTTTATTATTTTTCTGGGCACATTACATCGAGGGTGATCCTCATTTACCATGCACAGGTTCACCACAGGTGATTGATTGCCTTTTAAGGAGGACAAAGGACAGGGCACTGCTAATTACTTCAAAGAGAAGGATGTTACAGCTCAAAGGGGAAATTGCTCACACTCCATACTTAGGTGGTTTAGCACAGACTTTAGGAAGATGAAGATACTCAGTAAACATTTGCTGCCTCAATTCAGGGTGAGGGAGTTTTAGCAAGAGCAAGTCTCACAGCAGTCAAGGTACAATGCAGGCCTGATTTCCCACTGGAGAACCTATCCATGGACATAGGTCCTGCCCGCCAACCTTGCTCCCCACTGGCTTTTCTGAGTGGGGGCTGATCCATATCTCCCATTCTTGGAATGGTTCCCCACACTTAAGCACCTTTTCATTTGTCTATTGACCATCTGTATGTCCTATTTGGAGAAGTGTTGATTCAAGTCCTTTGACCATTTTTAATTGGATTGTTTGGTTTTTTAGGTGTCAACATTTACAAATTCTTTACAAATTTCGAGCCCTTTATCAGATGTGTCAGGAAATATGTTCTCCCAGTAAGTGGGTTGTATCTTTATTTTGTTGACGATACCTTTGCTGTGCAAAAATTTAGCTTGATACAGTCCAATATGTTAATTTTCTTTTCTTTTATTTCCCTTGCTTGAGGAGATATATCAGAATATTGCTACAAGCAATGACCAACATTTTACTGCCTATGTTTTCTTCTAGGTTTTTATGGTTTGGGGACTAACATTTAAGTTTTTAATCCATTTTGAATTTATTCTTGTGTTGGTGTAAAAATATGCTGGTTTCATTTTTCTACATGTATCTGTCCAATTTTTCAATGCTATGTATTGAATAAACTATCTTTTGCCCATTGTATGTGCTTGCTTCTTCTGTCAAATATTAATTGACTATAAAGGCATGGGTTTATTTCTGGGCTCTCTATTCTGTTCCATTGATCTATGGGTCTGGTTTTAATGACAGTGCCATGCTGTTTGATTACTATGGCCTAATAGTATAGTTTGATATTAAGGAACATGATTTCTCCAACTTTGTTCTTCTTTCTCAAGATTGCTATTGCTATTTAGGGCCTTTGTTGTTCCATATAAATAGTTGAAGTATTTGTTCTAGTTCTGTGAAATACATCATTGGTGTCTGATATGAATTGCATTGAAACTATAGATTGCTTTGGGTAGTATGGACATTTAATGATGTTAATTTTTCCTATCCATGAACATGGTATGTTCTTCCACTTATTTATAACTTCTTCAATTTCTTTTTTCAGTGTTGTACAACTTTCTGAGTACAGGTCTTTTACATAGTTGGTTATATTTAAATTTATATTTATTCCTAGGTATTGTATTCTTTTTGAAGCAATTGTGAATGGGATTGTTTTCTTAATATCCCTTTATGATAGTTCATTATTGTCATGTAAAATGCAACTGATTCTGGATATTAATTTTGTGTCCTGCTACTTTACTTAATTCATTTCTCAGTTCTACTATTTTCCTGGTGGAATCTTTGGGGTTTTCAAGGTACAGTATCATGTCATCTGCAAATAAAGACATGTTTACTTCTTTATTTCCACTTTGGATGACTTTTATTATTTCTTCTTATCTCATTGCTGTGGCTAGAATTTCCAGTACTATAATGAATAAAAGTGGTAAAGGCAGTCATCCTTGTCTTGATACCTATCTTAAGAGGAACTCTTGTAGTTTTTGCCCATTGAGAATTATGCTGGCAGTGGGTTTGTCATATATGGCCTTTATTATGTTGTGGTGTGTTCCCTCTGTTCCCACTGCTGAAAAATTTTTATCATAAATAGGTGCTGGATATTACCAAATGCTTTTTTCTGCATCTATTGATATGATCATATAGTTTTTATCTTTCATTTTGTTTATGTGATGTATCACATTTATTGATTCATAAATGTTGTATGAAACTTGCATTCCTGGAATAAATCCCACTTGATCATAGTGTATGATCTTTTTGATGTGTTGCTATGTTTGGTTTGCTAATATTTTGTTGAGAATTTTAGCATCTGTATTCCTCAGGGATATGGGCCTATAATTTTCTTTCTTTTTTTTTTTGAAATATCTTTATCTGATTTTGGAATTAAGGTAATGCTTGCCTCATAAAATGAGCTTGGGAGTCTTCCCTCCTCTTGAATTTTTTGAAATAGTTTGAGAAGGAAAGGTTTTAATTCATTACAGATATTAGGTAAAATTCACCTGTGAAGCCATCTGGTCCAGGACTTTTGTTTGTTAGCAGTTTTTGATTACTGCTTCACTTTTACTAGGCATAATCTGTCTATTCAAATTCTCTGATTCTTCCTGATTTATTTTTGAAAGATTTTACATTTCTAGGAAGTTATCCAATTTTGTCCATGTTGTCCAATTTGTTGGCATATAGTTGTTTGCAATATTTTCTTACAATTATTTGTATTTCTTTGTTGTCAGTTGTTATTTCTTCTCTTTCATTTATGATTTTATTTATTTGAGTCCTCTCTCTTTTTTTTCTTGATCAATCTGGTTAAAGGTTTGTCAATATTGTTTATCTTTTCAAATTACCAGCTCTTGGATTCGTTGACCTTTTGTATTGTTTTTTTAGACTCTATTTTGTTTATTTTTGTTCTGACCTTTATTATTTCCTTCCTTTTACTCACTTTGAGCTTTGTTTCTTATACTTCTTCAAGTTCCTCTAAGTGTAAAGTTAGATTTTTTATTTCAGCTTTATTTGTTTCTTGAGTTAGGCCTATAATACTATGAATTTCTCTCTTAGGATTGCTTTCCCTGTGCCCTACAGAGTTCGGGTTGTGTTCTCATTTTCATTTGTTTCAAGGTATCTTTTGATTTTTTTCCCTAGATCTCATTGTTGACCCATTCATTGTTTAATAACATGCTATTTAGCTTCCATGTGTTTGTGTATTTTTCAATTTTCTTCTTGTGACTGACAACTAGTTTCATAACACTAGGGTCATGGAAGTTGCTTGATATGAAATTCAATTTTCTTAATTTATTGAGATATGTTTTGTAAATTAACATGTGCTCTATCCTATAATACATTCCATGTGCATTTGAAAAGAATGTATATTCTGCTACTTTAGAGTGAAAACTGCATATATCATTTAAATCCACTTGAATTAGTGTGTAATTTCAGGTCATTGTCTCCTTGTTGATTTTCTGTCTAACAGACCTAAACAGTGAAGTCAGAGGGGTGTTAAAAGCTCCTACTATAACTGTATTTCTCTTGATCTCTCCCTTTATGTCCATTAATTTTTGCTTTATATATTTAAGTGCTCCTGTGTTCTCTAGATAAATGTTTACCAGGGTTATTGCCTCCTTTTGGATTGTTCCCTTTATCATTATGTAGTGTTCTTCTTTGTCTCTTACTATAGCCTTTGTTTTAAAATCTATTTTGTACGATATATGTACTGTTACCCCAGCTTTTTTCCCTTTCCATTTGCATGAAATATCTCTTTTATGAGATATTTCATGAAAGAGAAAAAGGAGAAGAGGAAAAAAAAGGTGTGTGTATCTTTCTTTCTGAGATCAGTCTCTTGGAAAGAGCATATTATGGCTCTTGTTCTCTTAGCCATTCATCTAGCCTATGTCTTTTGACTGGAACATTCAAGATATTTACATTTAAAGTTATTATTGATACATAGATATTTATTGCCATTTTATTTTTAACTATTTTCTTCTTCTTCTTAGAGCAAGCTCTTTAACATTTATTGCAAGACTGGTTTTATGGTAACAAACCCCTTTAGCTTTTTCTTCTCTGGGAAGCTCCTTACTTCTTGAATTTTAAATGATAGCCTTGCTGGGTTAAGTAACCTTGGTTGTAAGTCCTTGCTTTTCATCACTTTAAATATGTCACACCAATTCCTTCTGGCCTAAAATGTTCCTTTTGAGAAATCAGATGACAGTCTAATGGGAGTTCTCGTGTAGATAACTAACTTTTTTTCTCTTGCGGCTTCTAAGATTCTCTCCTTGTTCTTGAGCTTTGCCATTTTAATTATGATGTGTCATGGTGTAGGCCTCTTTAGATACATCTTGTTTGGGATTCTCTGAACTTCCTGGACTTGTGTGTTTTTTTCTTCCACCATACTAGGGAAGTTTTTGGCTATTACCTCTTCTTCAAATAGGTTCTTGATCCACTGCTCATTCTCTTTTCCTTCTGTATCTCTGTGATGCAGACGTTGTTATACTGCATGTTGCCCTAAAGGTTTCTTAAGCTCTCCTCATTCTTTAAAATAATCATTTTTTCTTTTCTGTTTGGTTGTTATTCCTACATAGTTTTCCAAATCACTGATTTGATCATCTGCTTCATCTGAACTACTGTTTATTACTTGCAGTGTATTATTTATTTCATATATTGCATTTTTTAATTTTTGACTGGACTTTTTTATGGTTTCTATGTCTTTTTTCAACGCTGTTGAGCACTTTCAAAATCATTACTCTAAACTCTATATCTGATAAATTGCTTGCCTCCGTTTCACTATAGTTCTTTTTCTGGAGATTTCTCTTGTTCTTTCATTTGGGGCCTGCTTATTTGTCTTCCCATTTTGACTAACTCTTTGTGTTTGTTTCTATGCATTTTGTACATCTGAAAAGAGTCTGGTGCAGACCCATGCCAGATGCTGCTTGTGACTTGCCCTGGGCAACCTGTTTGGAGCTCTCAGTGATCCACAGCTTGTGGCTTTCTCTGCTAGGCCTGGGTGTGTCCAGACACAACCAAGCTATGCTCCAAGGCCAGCTTTTACCAGTATCATGCCTGGGGCAGGGTCAGCAAAAGTCAGGTTTCTGTTAGGCTTAATCAGTGAGAGTTCCTCCAGCTGTACTCCTCAGCAGCCCAGCTTAAGCTCCACAGGGGGTGGCAAGAGGGATTCCTGGGGGTCAAGCTATTGCTTCCCATCAGGCTGATGCTGCTTGGAGGGGAGTGCTCTGCCAGAGAAAGATGGCTTCTGTAATATGGAGAATGACTGAGCACAGGGATCCTGGTGGCTTACCCTTCAGCCCTCTCCCCAGAGCCACCAAGCCCAGACTCTCCTCACATGGCTCTAGTCTGCTCTGCCCTCCCTCTGGCAGAACCCAGGGTAAGTGTCTGCAAACAAAATTTTCTGTGTTGGCCCTTTAAGAGGCTCTCTGCATCTCTAGCCATCTCTTTCTGGCAGATGGAAACCCTGCTATTTTCATAGCTCGATGTTATCTGGGTTCCTTCCCAGTTCTGGTGCTGGTGAGCCTGGCTTGAGGGTTAGAATGCACACTTGTCAGAGGTACCCCCAGCACTGAAATGTCCCTTGAACTTCAGCTGCTGCCTGTGGAAGCCCAGCCAGCCCTCTTGTACCTCTTCACTTCCTACCAGTGTTGACTTGGTGATGTGGTTTCTCCCATAAGTTATAAGGCTTTTCCCCAGCTAGTGTTCAGTTGATTATTCAGGATGATTTTTCTATAATTTAATTGTAATTCCAATTTGGTTCTGGGAGGTTAGTGTAGATTCCAGCTACTCCACCACCATGTTTGTCCTCTCACAAATTGTCAGAGTTGCTCCATGAGGTGTCAACTGGCCAACAGTTCTAAGATGTACATATGTGATGCTGTACAGGCCTCAAGACTGGGGCTAGAGGCATGCCACCTGCATGCAAGACAAGACACTGTGACCAGATCTAGGAGGTGCCCAGAGCTACTAGTGCATAGGCACCTCTTCACCAAACCTCTTACCCCAATATTCCTACCCCATCAGGATGTAGTAGCAGCTGCAGCAAACTCTGCTGCACCAGCCTAAGCTATTGTCAAGGCTGCTTTGGCAGGACCACAAGGCAGGTACATAGACCCAGGGTGACACTAAATTGTTACATTTTCCTATTTTAAATCATCCTACTTCACCATTGTCATATTTAAATTAAATAATAACTGTGAACCCAAACAAAATGTTTAACTTCCTTAATATGTCCTTCCATGTTAAAAAAAAACCTTTAAAATATTTCATTTTTCTGTTTTTCCTTCCTATACTCTCCCTCGAACTTGAGTACATTTAGAGGAGCAATGGTTTTTCCCAATGTCTCTTTTGTTTGACTAACTTTTATATTACAAATTCTCAGCACATAATTATCCTAATATTGATGTCTGCAGTCTCGGTATTAATACTAACATTAATATTAATTTAAATTTAATTTAATTATTGTCCTAATGTTAATTTCTAGTTTTCTTCCTATTTCTCCTATATTGCTCTGTTTCAGATTTCTTGGTTGGAGTATTTTCTCAACGCTCTTCAAATCGTGTATATGAAGATATACTCTCTGTGTTTCTGTTGTTTTTCTTATACTGTCTGTCTCTCAATAAGCTTTTCCAAATAAATAGTCCACTTTATTTTGGTGAATTTTTAAAATTATTATTTCTTGTAGATCTTTCTTATTCACCGTTTAGAACTTCCATTATTCACACACAAGCTCTCTGGATCTAGCTTCTGAATCAGAGTTCCCAACCTCCTTCATTTCTTTTTCATAGCATCTGTTGCAAAAGGAGTAGGCTATAGTGACTGGAATACTCTGGCCACTACACATACTTCACAGATAACCCAGTGTTGTGGGGCATCAGTATTTCAGAATATGTATACACCATCAGCTGTTCAACAATCTTACATAGTCCCCCAACTGGGAAATTCTGCTCTGAAGTTCTTTACTCAAAATTTTCATACCTAATTTTTTTTCACATTGGTGATATTTCTTCCTTAACAGTGATCATACTCTCTTTTTTTGTTTGTATAGTGATTTCTTTTAATTTGAAAATCATTTTCTGATTTCTGAAGGATTTTGTAGAAGGAGTTGACTATAAGTGCCTCTCTTTGAACATTATTAATATCTTCCTGGAAATTCTCCTCTGCTTCCTTCATCACTTCCACCTCAGCCAATTCTACTTTTCTAGATTTTTGACTTATGCTTTATCCCTAAAGTAATTTTATAATTTAATTGGTAGTTTTTTATTTAATTATCCACAATTTGTGTTCCTGCAGCACTCATTCAGTTTGGATTGTTAGGTTGTCTTAAGCAGCAGCAAAACAACAAGTGGAGGGAACCACATGATTTTGCTCTCATTTGTCAGGCAAGCTGCCAGAGCTTTGCTGGGGCACAGAGAGAAGACCTCTCCAACCTCTTAGGCCTTCCCTTTGCAGTCAGCACGTAGGCAGTTCTCTCCCAGTGGACTGGACCAATTCACCCCAGAGGGCTAGGCAGGCCTCTCTTATGACCACATTCAGCAAGTTCCATACAAATATCTGCAGCCCTTCAAGGCTCAAAACACACCCATTTATCTCCACTGCCATCTCTGACTCTTTTTCTGATGCAATCTCATCTTTGGGGCACTGCCATCTCTAGTTTTTTGTTTCAAGAAGTACTTGCCCAAATAACCAGAGGTTCTTCCCCACATAAGGATGATGGACAGATTCTTTCCATAAGTTCAAGATGTCAAAAGGGAATCTACATGTAAACAAATGATTGAATTATATGAGGAAAATTACGATAGAAACCTGCACAAGAAACAGGAATATTAAATTTTGTTGTGGATGAACCAGAGAAATCTCTATTAATAAAATGACATCTAAACTGGGTTTTGAAGAAAACTAGATTTTGGGGAATATAATTAAATTATATTAAGATTATTAATATTAGTGATATTAAATGATATATTTTAGATGACAGAAATTTATCAAATGTATCATCTGTGTAATAAATAATGTGGCAAATAATATAAGGTATATTCTCTTTCATGATATATTTTAAAAAGTTACTACATTTCTATTGACTAATACAGTAAATACTTCTATAGTAAGAAACCAATCACTATGAAGCTGACTTAATTAATAATTCTTATATCTCTCTAGCTATATGGAAATTTTTACAGTAGGCAGGAATACTCTAAATTTCCTCCTCCAGAATTCTATATAATCTATACAATGATAATTATATCAATTATAATAATAAATGAACCACTATCTTTCCATGATAATACCCTGACTGATATAGATTATGAGTTTTCCCATTTTTAGGTTATTTTGATTGTTCACTAACGCTTTTAATATCTTTTAGTTGTTTGGCCTTGAGTAACTACATTAACTTGGCAAACTTATTCTTACAGTTAATAGATCAATGGGTAAAACATAATTTAAAGGCACAGAGCAAATTTGATTGCTAGTTTCTCCTCTTATTTCCTCTTATCATTTGGTTCTTGATGCCTTGCTCATTCTGGAAATGAGAAAGTATTTCAGCTTTAATATAAAGACTATTCCCTCTTTAATATGTGTGGTTCTGGATAAAGAGAATAACCATAGTAAATATGAGTGGGGAGGGATGATGGTGGCATAGGGTGACCTAATTTCATATATGTTTATGGACCTATAAAGCCTAGGATGCAGTTCTTGGGTATTTTCATTATTACAGACTAGACAGAGGAGAAATTATCTTTAGTGTGCTGCTTCAGAGCATGAATCACACTTTACAAGCCATTTTTGTCAGCCTATAATGTAAACTAATCTCCTAATAAGACACTGTGTCCTTCCATATACTTCACTGAAGTGCATACATGTTTGAGCATTAATAAGAAATGATTGTCCTTTCTTGAGGTGACCTTTTAACCCAAACAACAGTCCAAGTCTATCTGTATGTTTTCCTGTTGCGTCTATTAACGTCATTTCCAAGGAATAGAGACTATTACACAAAGTGTTATCACGCCAGATTTCCCTTATAAAATACCAACAATCTTTACAGTATAGTCTTTGACCTCCGTATAGAGCTAATAATGTGACTGACTGGGGTTGAGGTGGCATCTATCACACCCAGAACACCTGTCTATGAAGTATAGATACAACAAGGAAGACTATATTTCCTTCAGTTTTCTACTTTTTAAAAATGAGCCCTTGTGGTTTCTTGAAAATGATGACACTACCCCTTGACGTATATGACAAAAAATAACTTGTAGTCATCTATTTTAATTTTGTCTTTTATGTTTTCATAATCCAATTTGTTATAGGTCATAGAGTTTTCATTTGCTGGAAGTGTAGTTTGAGTCAATACGCACACACTTACATGGCATTCAAACTCAGCTACACGTAGTAGCAGGAAATAGGATATCTAAGCAGCATTTAGGGAACATAAAAATTAATTCCTAATTAACACCGGAATTAAATGAAAATGAGTTTCCAAAGTGTTGGATATAGTTTAATCTTTTAAATATTTCAACATATTCTTTAAGATTGTATGTGAACTCTTACTGTTTTTAAATCGCATGTCCTGTAGTTCAGCACTTGTCCCCAGACCCTTCTGTTACACTACAAATTCCTAATGAAGAGTGCATAAGTGACCTTCAGTGGGCTGTTTGGGGCTGGGATGTGACACCATGTGTTAGATGACTTCTTTATCTGTGGAAGTTCCAATTTTCTCTATCAGGAACACAGAGAATAGCATAAGAAAAAGAAAATGACAAGAACACACTATTAAATAACTATATAAAGCATTCATTAAAAATTTATAGTGACTTATTGATTGTTTACAGCTCTTAACTTTAGAACGGCTTTCCTCTTAGGCTTTTACATTTGATTAAAAAGAAGAATTCTCATTCTTACTTATTGACTTCTGTCTACATGCCCCACAGTAATGTGGTTGAACTCCTGAATAAATTGCTGGATGGGTAATAATGATAAACTTATTTTAAACTACTTAGTTGGCAAAGGATTTAGCATAGCTAATTATAAATAATAAATAAATTAGATTATTTCACTAAAATAACACAAATTATTTTTCTTATAAAAATGCTGATTCTCATGTATAGTTGTAAAATAGCTTGGCTGGTTATATTGTTCACTCTGCATACATTTGTTCATTTTAGGCAGCACTGAAGCTCTATTATGTCTGCTCAATGCATCTCCTATGTCGTGCTATAGTTGTTTGAGAAGCTCACGCCAAAAGAAAAAAACTCTCTCTGCACCATCTATGCCAATGAACCTTGATAATCAGACCAATCACCTAATTACAAGTTTGTATTTCTATTCCCACTGAGATGTGCCAATTACAAGGATTTGGCTTTAATTCCAAACAACATATTAGTCCTAATTACCTGATACATGAAGTGCCTGCTTGAATTTTTTAACCCTTTGTAAATTTGCATGTGTGTGTGTAGAATTGTGTGTGCGTACATCCTATGGTCTATAAAGTATTGTGAAGTACAAAGTATATCTATATCTTCAGCTATAGACTGCAGTTTTTAAAAAGGTGTTTTCACCTTTTCAAAACAAGCCTGTTTCATTATGCAGGTAACTTGAATTATAAAAATAACAGCCAGAGTTCACTGGTCTTGAAGGAATTACTCATTCTCCCATGTTATACAAAATACATAAAACTCTGTTTCAGTTCAGGATTGATATCATTGCCTGGAGAAAATTAAGTCATTTGAAATACTAACAGGGTGATTGATGTACACATTGACTACATTAATTTCTCAGCACATTGCAAATTAGCCCCATCACTACGAAAAAGCACACCATTTGTGTGCTTTAGCTTCACCCTGAGAGCTGATTGGCAAGTCCAAGTCTAATGAACAACGCGAAGAAGTCTATTAAATTTCCAAGATAGTACTTAAATAAAACCTCCTAGCTTTTCAATTTTCCACTGATTTCAAGGTTTGGTGAGTTTTCCCTTTGGCTTAGAAATCAGAAAGTGACAATAACCTAAGAAATGAAAATAGTGAAAGGAAAGGCCAAGTTTCAAGCAAGGACATTATATCTGTTGGAGACCCAGCGTCACAGTGTAGAAAGAATTTGACTATGGGGCAGAGAAGAATAAAGCCTCTAATCAAATGAAATAATGGCTCTAGGATGTGACAGCTAATGAAAATTGTAGAAATCAGAGCTGATATTTAGAAGCTGTTTAAAAGAAATAAAAAGAAAGAAAGAAAATGGCATCTCTCCTTTTTCCAGCTATATTATTTCAAAAAACAGAATTTTAAGATAGAAGACACTGCTCTCTAATATGCTTAATATCCAAGTATAATTAAATTTTACTCCTTAAGACACCTGCCTTTCCTATTCGGAACCTTCCTGTATTCCACACTTTATTAGATAGTGTTGGGTAACGTTTTATGAAATGGTTGAATCTGGTTAAAATTTGAAATAAAGAGTGCTAAGTAAGAGGAAAAAAAGAGAACTGGAAATTACATAAATTTAAACACTGATCATTGACTTAGAACCAGAAGTCATGAATAATACTTTGACAAAAAATGCCACAGAGGGAATCAGATACAAAAAAAAGATAAAGAAAAAACCTGCCTCTTATCCGTGCAGATTCTCCCACTTAGCAAGAGATTCTGAAGAAACTCAAGTCCTTCTGTGCACTATATTATAGTAGATAAAAACGGTAGCCCTTATTTTCCAATGCAGAGAGCCTCAGGACCAGGTTTGTTATACTTACTAATTGTGACTTGGTTTTAGACATCAGTCCCAGAGCACTATAGATAAAATACATATAAAGGAAGTTTAGAGATGTATAACGGAAATGATTAAGGGTCTATAGTCCTTGGTTCATGAAAGAAAATTAAAGAATCAGAGTCTCTGTAACTGTGCAAAAGGATGACTAAAAGGTAAGATGATAAAATCCTATACATATTTGAAAGTTATAAGTACAGGGAGGAGAAAGAGTTCTTGAACATTTTACTGGAGAGATTATTAAGGTATATTATGAAGCAATGAACTGAGTTAAAAATGAGAAAATTTGGGCCACACATCATAAAAAATAACTCTTCAAATGTGTAACACTTCCTCGACTCCAGAGAGGATGGCATTTACTACTTGTTAGGTGTTATTCTGCTACCCTTTTTCCTGCCCTAGATATGCACACTAATATTAACATATACACATGCTAAAAATAAACATATAAGGCAGGTTCATTCATAATTGGAAAAGGCAACAGAGGATTTTTCATTTAAATTTTTCACATTGTTTTTATCCAGTTTTACAGATAGCTATATTTACCCCTTAATACATAAGAATGTCAAATAAATTCTACATCCCGCTCTGATGCTGGATGAAGAGTAGTAGTAAGAAACACACAGAATCATAGAATGTCTGAGCTTAAACAGAAGGCACATCTATTGTTAAACGGTATCCTGCCAAATGGCTGTGAAGCCTCTGCATGAACCCTCTCCATAGTACGGAATTTTCAAACCCTCAGAGTACCCATGCCATCGAGGCCCTTCACTTTATGGAGCTCTGCTTCTGCCTCACTACACGTTATAACCATAGATCCTAATTCCACTAATTTTACTCTTGCACTTATAAAAAAATACATTTGAAAGCCATTATCGTAACACAGTCCAACACTCATAAAAAACATTCTCATATTCTTCTATTATTTTTCACATAACATTATATTGACACATTCTTCTATCTCGTCATTATCTCTTGAGTGTGTTTTTGTGTTTGTGGAGGTCTGTCCTTAAATTCAGTACCTGGAGATACCAAAATACTGTGAACTTATAGACAAAAACAAGGATGGGCATCTCTCTCAGGTCATATATATTATTTCTGTTTGCATCCATAGAAGAATATAGCAACAGGAGGCTTAGTCTATCTACTTCCAATAAAAATTAGTATAAATTACAGAGATGAAACAAAAGTATGAGATGCTCTCTGACTTTTATATATTGTTACAGGACATGACAGTTTTGAGTTTTGCTACTTTTTAAAACCTCTATAAATGATAGAAGATGCTCACCTCTCAAATGGGAAAGGAGAAGCTGCAGTTGGAGGCCATCTCAGGGAGGCAGAAAACTAGTGAGGGATTTGGGAAAGGCTATAGAAACTTTCCTGTGGGCTACCCAGCTTTTTTTCCCTATGATTCCAAAGATGATGGGCAGGAGGAGGTCGTTTCCCACTACTTGGGAATGTACATATTAAACAGTTTAAAGAAATTTCCTAAACTGCAAGCTGATAAAATTATAAATAATACTTATTATGAATTTCAATAATCTTGTTGAAATTTTTTATTGGTTCATATCTCTGTATGTTCTGCAACTTTCATTTACTTCTCTGTTAATTAATTGAGGACTTAGCAAAAACCTGGGCCAATAATCACTCCACATAACTGCTCCATATTGAGGTAATTAATGATTGACTAAAATATCTACATTTTTGCATGAATTCTGGCATTGATCTTTAATTTTTTCAATGCAAGTGGAACATCTTATTTCTGCTCAATTTTATTTTGTTAAATTTAGACTATTCCTTCTCTCTCTACAGTATTTCTGGATTCTTCCTCTAATACTAAGAAACCACTATCATCTTGAAATATGTTCTAATAAAAGTTGGTATACATGTTTTATAAATCTTCATTCAAATTATTCAGAAAAAATAATAAGTAAGAGTGATAGATGAAGCATTATACAGTTAGAAGCTTTTTTCCAGGTAGAACATTAGTCAAGAAAATTTGGATATTACTACTGAGAACTGATTATCATTAATCAGTTACTAATTCATCTAGTTGACCTAACATCTATTGCATATAGGAATTATCCACCTAATATATAGGATCATATGAGATAACTCACTGAATGAATAGAATAGTCATACAATGTCATTCATCTGTTAAACAAATTATTTTGTTTAAATGTATAGTAAATTAAAGAGATTTTATAAACACAGACATATATAGTTTATACAATATGTATATATACAGGTCTTTATTTATAGTAATCATATACAGATCTGTACCTTTAAATAATGGACGGGCCAAAAAGTTCTTTCTCTCTCTTTTTTTTTTAATAATATGGCTCTAGTAGCACTTACTTTTCTTTAACTTCATTTGAAACAATTTTGTTAGCTTCTGTTACGACAGCTGTCATATCAGCATTTAAAATATCGAAATTGGTGAATTTTTGTGCAGCCATTTTAATATTAAAGGTAGAAGACAATACATAACATTGTCATCATATTATGCTTTATTATTTCAAGAAAAGTAAAAACATAACTGGAATGCAGAAAGAAATTCGTGCAGTGATGCAGATCCCAGTCCCTGGGATCTGTGCCTTGTGGCTGCAATGGACAAATTCACACGGACGGACTACTGAGTCCTATGGAGGGAAAGGATGGCACGACCACTCTCTCAAGAGGAGAGCGCACTGGCCCTTGCCTTGACAGGCTTTAATTGCTTTCCTGGGCACAGTACATTTAGGATGGTCCTTATTTACCAGGCACAGGTTTGCTTTGGGTGGTTACCTTTTACAGAAAACAAAGAAGAGGATGTTGCTAATCACATCAAAAAGGAAGGATATTTGCAAATGTTAAGGGAAAAGTGGTTGAACTGGTTACACTTGTCCTGGGAAGGTTTAGCATAGATTTTAGGAAGTTACTTTAAAGATATGCAGTAAATGTTTGCTGCCTCCATTCAGGGTGGGGGAGTTTTAGCAAAAGCAAGTCTCAAAGTGGCCTAGGTACAATGCAGGCCTGATTCCCCACGGGAAAACCTATCTGTGGTTGTGGGTCCTGTGTGCCTGACCTCGCTCTCCACTGGCTTTTCCGAGGGGGATCCGGGAGCATGCATGCAGAACGGTCTCCTACAGTGCAGTGTATGAGAAGGTGCTGCACGATGTCCCACAGCCGGGTAGACCAGTTGAGATTGATAGTGATCAAATGGAGACATTAATTGAGACCAAGCAATATTATACCATGTGGGAGATAGCTGACATACTCAAAATATTCAAATAATAGGGTAATTGGTAAAAATGAAAAATATATCTTTTATGGAGAAAAAACTAAACAAACTTGGCCAACCCAATAGGTTATTTCTACAAACTCACAAAAAGTTACACATTATTTTGATATAAGTATTAAATATAGAGCCATAAATTATTCAGTTTTCACATGAGATGATGCGCTAAATAATTATTAGTGGACAATATACATTAAGAGCATAGAGTTCAGGTCAGGTGTTTAGGAACCTTGATCTGACTGGCATCATTGGTAGTTAAGAATCCTTTGCCTCAGTTTATTTATTGATAAGAAAAGTTTATTAGATCATTTCTATATTCTCTTCCTTTTTATATATTCTATGAGATCTAAACTTATTTAAATTACTCATGTGTTGATGAATTCCATTCCTCTGAAAATGATTGTGCTGAAAAACCTTGTAGCATCACTGATCAATATTTTTAATGTAAATACTTCCATTTTAAAATGTTATTATTTTTTCCTCTAAAATGTATTACCATTTTAGAGTAGTACAGCATTTTTTAAAGATTTTATTTATCTATTTTTTAGAGAGAAGGGAAGAGAGGAAGAGAGGGAGAGAAACATCAATGTGTGGTTGCCTCTCCGTTGCCCCCTACTGGGGACCTGGCCCGCAACCCAGGCATGTGCCCTGACTGGGAATGGAACCGGTGGCATTTTGGTTTGCAGGCCAGCACTCAATCAACTGAGCCACACCAGCCAAAGCAGAGTCTTGTAGTATTTTTAAATTGAATATGGTAAATTTTAAGTGTGGTAATGTATTATCATTCCTTGAAACCTGAATACAGTTTTGTTTATGGTTTTCTTTTTTTTGTCCTTCTTTTCTGCAATGGACTTTGTAATATTCAAACCTTAAATCCCACTGGCTTGAGAAAATAATATTTATCAAGTATTAAATTGTGTTAAACTACTGGATACTATCTCAATACAGACTTTTTGGTCAACCCAATAGAATCACTGTGATTCCAGCTGTTGACTCAGAAACAGCCTATCTTCCTGTGGATTCAGATACAGCCCTGTTTGCCCTTGGTCCTGCCACCAGCACTATCTGCCCAGGGAACCAACAGGAGTCACACACACCCTTGCCCAGGTAACAAACCCTAGGTCTGAAATTTAGGACCTGTAGTGGTCCGAGTCTCAGCTCCAGCCTCTCTTGGCCTCCAGTCATACCCTCCAAGAGTCCTGCTGAGAGACATGCATGTCCACACCCTGAGGCAGACCCTCTTGACCACAGTAAAACTGCAAATCCTGGCACAGCCCTATAATTTGGCTCCACCTCCTCTCATCTACCTCCAAGAATAATTGCTCCTCACGTAGGGACCTCCCACGAGACATACGTGCCTTAACCCCGGAGGTAGTCCCACCAATCTCAATCAAACTGCAGAACTTCAGACAGACCTGTGACCTGGCATTCTGGAGGTTCCTCAAAAAGTTAAAAAGAGAAGTACCATATGATCCAGTAATTTCACCTCTGGATATATATCCAGAAAAAATGAAATCAATTTCTCAAAGAGATATGTGCACTCCCATGTTCACTGCAAAATTAGTCATGATAGCCAAAATATGAAGCCAGCATAAGTGTTCACTGGCAGATGAATAAGTAAAATATTATATATTATATAATAAATATTATTCATCTATAAGTAAAAATGAAATTCTTTAATTTTGTGACACAGTTAAACCTGAAGCATGTAATGCTAAGTAAAATAAGCCAGATACAGAAAGATAAATTCTGTGTGATCCCACTTATTTGTGGAATTTTAAAAAAGTTGACCTCTTAGAATGCTGGTCAAAGTGTATAAACTTTCTGTTACAAAGTTAATAATAAGTTCTGGTTATATATAGTGCAGAACATGTTTTTTGTTAATAATGCTATTTTGTCTACTTGACATTTGCCAAGAAAATATATCTTCAGTGTTCTTACCACCCCAAAAATGGTAACTCTGTGAGGAGATGGATGTATTAATTCACTTGATTACAACTAACATTTTATGATATAAATAAAATAATCATGTACAGTTTTAAAAGGAAATTATCATACTGTAAAACCTAAAATAAAGAAATAAGTAGATAGATAAATAAATAAATAACAGCTGAGAGCAGATAAAAATGTTCATGTTTTTTTCACATAGTTCTAAGGCTGTCTCTTACTGTCTGTTCATTAATGCTTTATTTTTCCTCAGAATAACTAAAAGAAAACGTTTTTTTCTTTTAAAAAGATGTACCTTGTTAAGCTGTGCTTACCTCTCCTACTCTTTTATATGAGACCATTTATGACTTGATTTGAAATTTCCATTTCAAATAGACATATTAATTTTAGAAAGTAAAAAATATCAAAAGGAAAGATTTAAAAGGAAGGATTACCACAAGGTACTTAGAATATTAGTGGTAATAATATTGCTGCCTTTCCCTTCCAGATACTTCCCTTATAATTTAATGGGGCCTCTAACTTATTAAAATTACCATGATAGCATTAATTTTAGGGATATGATATATTTTAATGTCAAATCACATCCCAATGATCTTTCACCAGCTTAGATCCATTTGATACAACATAAAATTATGAGCATAGTACCTGTGTTTATAGAGGAGAAAGATAAATAAAAATTTAACAGAATAGCTTTCTGTTAAAATAATTGTGTACCAGAAATAAAATAAACTTGTTACTTATAATCAACATATTTCGATAAGCTAAAATGGGCTGATATTCTTCTGTAAAGAACCTTCAAGGTCTGTCCAGAAGGTATTCAGCCTGCACGTACTCAAGGTTGCTCATACTTTGTGTCAAGGACATGTGTTCTATTCAGCTGTCCAAGGGTGAATTCACGGAATCAAGAACCAGAGCCAGTTGTTGCTATTTGTGGAACATAGGAAAAGAAAAATGTAATGCTAAGAGCTCATGTGAGTATTTAAAATGAATTCAGGTTAAAGGAATAATTAACTTAACATGATTAGACGTTGTCAATTAGGAGTACTTTAGATGATGAAAATGAAAGTGATTGTTTCCCTCCACTTTGGAAGAAATAAGGTTGTAACCACATATGTCGTGTCAGGGATAAACTCTGAACACAATGAGGAAATAACGATTTTTAAATTGTTTTGACAAAGTCTTCTATTCTGAACAGTAATTGAATAGTACTTCTGCCCTCATCTGAAATATAATATATGAAATATGTTGACAGGGTTTAGAAAATATAATCCAAAAAATGTATCCATTTCCATTTACTCAGAAAACATAAAGCTATTACTTTTTTTTGATAGGCTTTATGTAAAAAATTAGCTATAAACTGACACAGATCCCGGCCCGAGGGATCCTGGGTTGTGGCAGCAATATACAAATACATACAGACTATAGAAATCCTGTGGAGAAAAAGGGGCTGCGTGGCTGCTCTCCAAGTTAGAGAGAGACCCCTTCACCCCTGCCTGGACAGGCTTTTATTGTTTATCTAGGCACATTACATCGAGGATGGTCCTCATTTACTGTGCACAGGTTTGTTTTGGATGGTTATCTTTTGCAGACGAAGGAGAGGATGTTGCTGAATACATCAAAGAAGGATATTTGCAATGTGAAGGGAGAAGTGGTCGAAACCTGTTATGCTCCATACCTGGAAGGTCTAGCTCAGACTTTAGGAAGATAACGATACTCAGTAAACATTTGCTGCCTCAATTCAGGGTGAGAGAGTTTTAGCAAAAGCAAGTCTCACAGCAGTCTAAGTACAATGCAGGCCTGATTTCCCACTGGAGAACCTATCCATGGACGTGGGTCCTGCCCGCCAACCTCGCTCCCCACTGGCTTTACCGAGTAGGGGCTGAGCCATATTTCCCACACTTAGAACAGTTCCCCATAATAAACAAAACAACCAAGGCCAAATGTATACGTTTTTCAATATGGATATTAAATGCAGTGGACATTTATCTGTGTGTTAGTTTTCTACTGCAGCATAACGCTTTACCAAAAACTTAGTGGCACAAAACAACACATACTTACTCTCTCAGTTTCTTCGTCTAGGCACAACCTAACCAGCTCCTCTGACAGGCTCTCATAAGGCTACATTGAAGGTGTCCACCAGGGCTTCATTTTCATCTGGAGACTTGAATGGGGATGATCCACTTCCAGGCTATGACTGATGGCCCTGTATTCTTGCTGCTGACATCCATAGGCCACCCTTGGCTCCTTGGGGTCATCCACAGTTCCCTGCCATGGTGGCCCTTTTCATGGGCACTTTACAGCATCATGGTTTACTATTCAAGGCCGTCAGTAGAGTGGGAGCAAGACTGCTAGCAAAACAAGAGTCTTACAAAAGGTAATGTAATCATGGTAATAGCATCACTTTTCCCTAGTCTGTGCATTAGAAGCAAGTCCCAGGTAAGGGGATTTACAAGGCATGAATACTAGAAAGTGGGCATTGGGGGCGGGGGGAGGAGTGTCTGATTGTAACTGCATGTGGCAAAATCATGTGTATTTCCAGATTAAAGAAAAGAAGGTAAATTAGTAACTAGGAATAAAGAGTTCACAAAATACAGTAAGCTAGCTAAAGAGGTCATATGACATATCACTGTTCTGGTCCCATCATTTCTTTCAAATCATATCATTGGCTTCGGTTACACTGCCAGTCATGCGTGGGTCAGCGTCTGTACTGTTAAACATTGGAGCTATGTTTAGTCATCCCCTCTGATTTATAGATTTATAGCTAGCTAGATATATGGACAGACATATGGGCATGTTATCATAGTGCCATGTTTTAGTAAATTGGTGCAACAATTACCACTAGTTTGTTCATGTCTCCCTGTATCCTTAGCCCCTTGAAAAGTCCCATCCGATACAGACCTTATACTTGGCCATGTGGCTTGCTTTGACCAATAAAACAGTAGCAAATGTGTAACAAGTAGAGCCTTGAATAGTAATTAAGCATTGGGTATTGCTTTCATGAAAATAAACCTGGACAAGTCCACTGGATGATGAGACATTCATAACCTACATGCCTCTGTTACCCCGGCCAATATTTAATCAACCTTAAAAGCAGAGAAGCCCACCTGACCAGTAGCTGACTGCAGATGCAGGAAGAGACTCAATGTAAAGCATCATAAGAATGTACCTGCTGAACCCAACCCTAATTGATCATGCACACAATTATGAGCTAAAAAATGCTTCAACTCACTAGGTTTTGTGGTTCTTGGTTAAGCAGTAAAATACACCAATAAATATATTAATTAATTGTATTCAATCATTATATTCACACACACACATATACATACACAATGAATGTGTGTGTAAAATACCAAGTCCATACATATTACTTGATTTTACTTGTACTTTAGAAGGAAGCTAAAAAAAGTGAATACTTTCTTGTAAATATTCCTTATGCTAATAAACTATAATTTTGGTTTTTCTTTGTTTAGCAACACAATGACTGTTAGGACTATGCCTAGCAAGGATCATTAGTGAAAAATAAAATATTTTGAAATAGGTTTTTATAAACTAAGATATTTTCTTTTTTTTCAAAAAAAGGAATAGCTGTTGACTGATTGCAGTAAGCAAGGCTGTAATCAAATGAATTCTAACAAGAATTACATTATTTCAGGCATTTTTAGAAACCAGGCCATTACAGCTGCATTTACAGTGTGGAAGGAAACAAAAATTTAATTAGCTATATAGTGAAAGAGGACACAGATGGAGATATTTAAAAAGATGCACACATCAAAGAAAGAAAAGTTGCTGTGGTTTTGTTTTTGTGAGAAAAGAGGCAAAAATATCTCTTTACTCTGCCAAAAACAAATTGCTACTTTTTTTCATATTGATTAACTAAAAGCAAGATGTTTGTGGAAGTTTTTGAAGTATGTTCTTAAAATAGTGAGAACGATTTAGAAAGTTTTACATGTCATAAAAACATTGTTCTATATCATTTAACTTTAGAATTTAAATATATCCATATTGATGACTTTATTTTATCCTTTATTATTATTTTTAAAACTTTTATATCACATGGTAATCTTCACTACTTCCCTCAGTCTATTTGTCAGTAAAATATATGGATTAAAGTTGTTTAAATGTCAAGTATATAAATATAATAACCAGCATGTAAACATTTAATGACATTTTTGTTATAATAATTCCTGCTATCATATTTATGTAAAGATTTACACAGAACTTCAAATACGAAGTGCTTAAGATGTTCCCTATTTCCCAATAATCACCGAATCTCCAAAATTTTGTTCCTTAAGTACCCCTTGAATCTATTTTTTCCTCTCCAATTTTCTACCCCTATCTTACACCTGAGCCTCTACACTTTTTGCCTGTCTTACTACACTGGCTTCTTAACTGTCTCCTTTCTTCATCTGTGGCTGTTTTCTGATCTTTGTATATCACATTGCAGCAATATAAAATTACCAGTATTTAGGTGAATACACAATTTTGTCTCATAACGCCATGCCTAATTATGTGCAGAAATGTTATTATTCATTATATGAGTACCTATCTTAAAAAACTTAATATGAAATTATATTAAATGGCCCCAGTGATTTAATAAAATCTGTTCTCCTCTGCATTCATAAACTTTCCACATTTCTGTATTTGTATATTATGTAAATTTTTATTGTGATGCAGGAGACTATGTTATTGATGATGGCAGAAATCTTTCCAAAACTGCAGGGAAGCCCAAGTTTCAAGAGATTTTAGGAAATAGAGAAAAACAAATTAATAAATTGATCTATTCAATGATCTTAAGTTCACATTTCTTACATTCTGTTGATAAAATAGTATATTGGGCCTTCCCCACGAATGCATGATAGCCATTTTTCCTCATCGTCTTCTCCATCTTATTTTATGTAGTCTCATTTTTCTTGCTCTGCAACCTCAGTTAATTCTAACATATTCTCATTTAGAAACCCCCCTACTAAAAGCAAAAAACAAACTGAATCTCTCTTTTCATAACTGTTCTTTGATCATACCATGAACAGTAGATCCCTACCAGTTAACCAATTGACAGTATATTCCTGGACATTTATTGATTCAATAAATGTCTGCAAATCACCAACAATATGTTGTAAGTCCCTCAACTTTCTCTATCTTAAGAAATTGCTTTTTAATTTCCTAAGTGAACAAATACTTGAAGGATGATATGTCTTTTTTTTTTTTTTACTTTGAGATATATCTTATACCAGGAGTTCATTTTCAAGATCTAACTTTCATAAATAAGAATTTAAAATCTCAATAACTTTCCTGGTGTTATATAGTTACTATCTGTTCTGCATCCTAATTCATTTCTATCAGTTCCAATCAGCTCCTATCTTCTCTCCATTGCTGATATCTCCATAACATAAAGGATGAATCAATTGCTTTGACTTTTCATATTTCTTCTTTTAAAAATAAAATTTTTATTTTAATGTCCAAATAATATGTGGTATAAATAAGATTTTTAGAAGCATGATATGGATGTTCAAAAGTAACAAAAAATAGTTTTTTATTACTATTTCACATTTGTCTGTGTTTAACTCCATGAAATAATAAGGGTTTATAATATAATTGCTCTCTTAAATATAACTTACCTATCTGAACCTCAGGTAAGAGACAGAGGTTAACAAAGAATCACAGAATGTTGAAATTGAAAGAGATCACTAAGTTCAAATCCTACATTTTACAGAAAAGAAAAAAAACCTTAGGTCTAAAAAGAGTAACTGACTTTCCAATGGACAAATATTCTCGGAAACCCAGACTATGGACTCTTCTGACTTTAGATTCAATTTACTATATGACTCCCTTATTCAAATATGTGTGTGTGTGTGTGTTTGCATTTAAATTAATGAATGTCCTATATATCATATGACATTTCTTCTTTACCAGGAACAGATATTTGTAAATAACATTGCTTCCAATGAATCAAACGCTAAAACTCAGCTATCTGTGCTCTGGGAGACTCCTCTCTACTTTAAAGCCCGTGTGCATGCCAGCCATGTGCATCGCTGGGATATCTGTCTGCCCTACTCCATCCTATACCTTGGGAAATCGTTTCGCTCTCCATTGCTCTGTCTCAGCCTTCAGAGAGATGTTGCATTACATTCCCTGAAGGCTCACAGTGCCTAGGAGAGATTTTCTTATCTCAAACCTATTCTAAAACATTAAGTTTTCATAACTGATAAGATGATATATTAAATATATGTGTGACCTGGAGTACAAACCACATCATTGGTCAGCTACAACCTCATTGATAATAAGAACATAAACTTTTGATTAAACTGATTAAGCTACTTTGCTATGTCAATGTAACAAAAGCATACCAGATCTCTAACATAGCGCTTATTGTCTAAAAAATTTTTCTAAAATGAGAGAAAAAGACATCTCTTGATCTATAGATATTATGGTTTTCCAATTTAGAAATTTTGGCTTAACTATATGAGTTAAACTAGTACAAAAATAAACACATTCCCATTCTCATAGGAGGCAAAAATATTAGATGTGCCTTAAATAAATTAACAATATAATAAGTCTTTATTTAATCTTCAGTTCTTTTCTCCCTTTTTTTGGTAAAAATAAATTTAAGAGTAAACCCTAATGGCTACATAAAAATTCATATTATTTAATCATATGTAAACATAGATAAATATGGCTATAAAATTTATCAAGAGGTAAAAACTGAAGGGGAAAAAAAAAGCCGGGCAGCTTTTATAAACAAAACTGAGTTTTGTGAGACTAAATACTTTATTTCTATCATCAATCTTAATTATTTTTCACAAAAATTCTCTGCAATATTTTTCAAGGTTATTTTCATTTTCATTCTATGTCATTAATTAACAACTATAATTTTGAAATAAGTAAGATATGTTTAAACACCTCAAGTAATATAAAACACAATGGACCATAATTTATTTTTCAATAGTTTATAAGTCATTCCTAAATAGTTTAAGGAGGCCAAAATAATTGTATATTTCAACTCTACCCAATTCCACTAGTCACTATTTTAAATTCCTTTATCCCTGTAACTTTCAAGTGGAAATTTTAAATGTACTACTTGAGGAGACCCAAGATGGCAGAGGAGTTCCATGGAAGCTACGCTAACCTTCTCCCAAAATCAATATGGAATTACAAGTAAATTGTAGAGAAATCATCCTGAATAACCAACTGAACACTAGCTAAAGAGAAGCCTTATAAACAGGGACAGATGGAAGAAACCCTGCACCACAGCAACACTGGTAGGGAGTGCGGAGTTGGTGCAAACGCGCTGTCTGGGCTCCCATGTGCAGCAGCTGAAGTGTGGGAGAACTATTTCAGTGGCCAGGGTGTTCCCCCAGAGAAGCATGGGGTCTAAACATGAAACTCCCCAGCCTACAGCAACAGAGCCACAAAAGGAACCCCGATAACATCCAGCTGTGAAAAGCAGCAGGGTTTCTCTCTGCCAGGGAGAGACTCAGAGAGCCTTTTAAAGGGCCAACACATAAAATTTCATTTGCAGCCACTTACCCTGGGCTCTGGCAGAGGGAATACAGGGTGGACTAGAGATATGTGAAGATACTCTGGGACAGATGGCTCTGGGAAGGAAACTGAAGGAACAGCCACCAAAATTCCTGTGCTGAATAATCCCCCATACTGTAGAGGCTATCTTTCAAAGGCAGAGCACTCCTCTCCAAGTGGCATTTGCCTGAGGGAAAGTAACAGCCCTGCCCACAGGAATTAATTCACTCCACCCTGTGGAGCTTAAGCCTGGCTGCTGAGTTCAGCTTGAGGCTATATCATTGATTAGTTTAACAGCTAAGGCAAATCTCAGGAACCTCTGAGACTTCAACTGATTGTGCCCCAGTCCTGGTGCTTGTGAAAGCAAGCCTTGGTGTGCAGCCTGGCTCTTTCTGCACCCACCCAGGCCTAGGAGATGAGGTCATAAGCTATGGATCACTTATAGCTCCAAACAGATTGACCAGGGCCAGTCACAAGCAGCATCTGACAAAAGCCTACACCAGAGTCTTTGCAGATCTACCTAATACATAGAAACTAATACAAAGAAGGAGCCAAAATAGGAATACAAGAAAACAGACCCCAAATGAAAGAACAGGAGAATTCTCCAGAAGAAGAACTAGATGAAATGGAGGCAAGTAATGTATCAGATAGAGAGTTTAGAGTAATTATTATAAGGAAACCCACAGCATGAAAAAAAGACATAGAAAACACAAAAAAGGACAGTCAGAAATGAAGAGTGCAATATCTGAAATAAATAATACATTGAAAGGAAGAAACAGTAAGTTAGATGAAGCAGATGATCAATCAATGATTTGGAAGACAAAGTAGAATAAAACACCCAGAGAGAACAGAAAGAAAGAAAGAAAAAAAAAACTTTAAAAAATGAGGAGAAGTTAAGAAAAATTTTATACAACATGAAATATAACAACATTTGCATCATGGGAATACCAGAAGGAGAAGGGAGTGAGCAAGGGATTGAGCAAGGGAGTGAGCAAGAGAACCTATCTGAAGAAATAATAACTTAAAACTTACCTAATTAGGTGAAGGAAAAAGATATACAAGTCCAGGAAGCTCAGAGAGTCCCAAACAAGTTGGACCCAAAGAAGGCTACACTGAGACACATCACAATTAAAATGACAAGGCTTAAAGACAAAGAGAGAATCCTAAAAACCGCAAGAGAAAAGGAGGTATTTACCTACAAAGTAGTGCCAATTAGACTGTCATCTGATTACTCAACAGAAACATTTTACACCACAAGGGAGTGATGTGAAATATTCAAGGTGATGAAAAGCAAGAAATTACAACTAAGGCTACTTTACCCAGCAATCTTGTCATTTAAAATCAAAGGAGAAATATGGAGCTTCCCAGACAAGAAAAAGCTAAAGGAGTTTGGTAACACCAAACCAGTACTATAACAAATGTTAAAGCGCTTGCTTTAAGAAAAACAAGGAAAAGAGAAAGAAAAAAAAGGAATATTGTCTAAAAAAAAAATTGCCCTGAATACGTATCTATCAAAAATCACCTTAAATATAAATGGCTTAAAAGCTTCAACCAAAAGACCCTGGTAGCTGAATAGATAAGTAAACAGGACCCATATATATGCCTCCAAGAGACCCACCCCAGACCAAAAGATAAACATAAACTAAAAGTAAAGGGATGAAAAAAGATATTTCATGAAATGGAAAGGAAAAGAAAAGCTGGGATAGCAGTAATTATATTTGACAAAATAGACTTTGAAACCAAGGCTATAGTAAGAGACAAAGAAGGACACTATAAAGTGATAAAAGGAACAATAGAACAAGAGGATATAACCCTAGTAAACATTTACACAACCAAAATCAGAGCACGTATATGTGTAAATCAAATCTTGATGGACGTAAAGGAGGAGATGGACAGAAATACAGTCATAGTCAGGGATTTTAAACCCATTTGACTTCAATGGCTAGATCTTCAAGAAAGAAAATCAGCAAGGAGACAGCAGCCTTAAATGATACACTAGATTAGATGAATTTAATTGATCTCTTCAGAGCATTTAACTCCAAAGCAACAGGATATACATTGTTTTCAAGTGCACATGAAACATTTTCTAGGACAGATCACATGTTAGGACACAAAACAAGTTGTAATATATTTAAAAAGACTGAAGTCATATCAAGCACCTTCTCTGACCACAATGCTATGAAACTAGGAATCAATCACAAGAACACTGAAAAAACACAAAGACATGGTAGCTAAATAACATGTTATTAAAAAATGACTGGGTCAACAATGAGGTCAAGGAAGAAATCAAAGGATACCTGAAACAAATGAAAATGAGGACACAACAACCCCAACTCCGTGGGACACAGGGAAAGCAATCTTAAGAGGGAGATTCATAGAATTACAGGCCTTTCTCAAAAAAACAACAAAAAGTTCAAATAAACAATCTAACTTCACACTTAAAGGAACTTCACACTTAAAGGAACTTGAAAAAGAACAACAAACAAAGCCCACAGTGAGTAGAAGAAAGAAAATAATAAAGATCAGAGCAGAAATAAATGAAATAGAGTCTAAAAAAAATAACACTAAAGCTCAATGAATCCAGCAGCTGGTTATTGGAAAAGATAATCCAGATTGAGAAACCTTTAACCAGACTGATCAAGAAAAAAGGAAAGAGGACTCAAATAAATAAAATCATAAATGAAAGAGGAGAAATAACAACTGACAACAAATAAATGCAAAGGACTGTAAGAAAATATTATGAACAACGATATGCCAACAAACTGGACAACCTGGAGGAGATGGATAAATTCCTAGAAACATACAATCTTCCAAAACTAAATCAGAAAGAATCAGATAATCTGAATAGACAGATTAAACGTAGTGAAATTGAAGCAGTAATAAAAATAAAAAAATAAAAAAATAAAAAAAACACCAACTCCTAACAAACAAAAGCCCTGGACCAAAGGGCTTCACAGGTGAGTTTTACCAAACATTCTGAGAAGTAACACCTCTCCTCAAACTATTTCATAAAATTCAAGAGAAGGGAACACTCCTGAACTCATTTTATGAGGCCAGCATTATCCTAATTCCAGAACCAGATAAAGACACTACAAGGAAAGATAATTATAAACCAATATCCCTGAGGAACATAGATGTAAAAATTCTCAATAAAATATTAGCAAACCGAACGCAACAGCACATCAAAAAGATCATACACCATGATCAAGTGGGATTTATTATGGGAATGTAAGGATGGTAAAGCATTTGCAAATCAATAAATGTTGACTCATGGCATAAACAAAATAAAGGATAAAAACCACAGATCATATAAATAGATGCAGAAAAAACATTTGATAAAAATCCATGTTACCTAATATGAAACTATACTATAAGGCCATAGTAATCAAAACAGCATGGCACTGACATAAAAACAGACATACAGATCGATGGAACAGAATAGAGAGCCCAGAAATATACATACAACTTAATAGTCAATTAGTATTTGATGAAAGAAGCAAACACAATGGCCTAAGATGGTTTATTGAATAAATGGTGTTGAAAAAATTGAACAGATACATATATTAAAAATGCAACTAGACCAACTTTTTACACCACACACAAGAATATATTCAAAATGGATTAAAGACTTAAATATTAGAGCCAAAAACATAAAAATCATAGAAGAAAACATATTCAGCAAATTCTTGGACATGCTCATAACAATATTTTATTGGATATATCTCCCCCTACGAGGGAAACAAAAGAAAAAACAAATATGACTACATCAAAGTAAAAAGTTTTTTTCACAGCAAAGGAAATCATCAACAAAATAAAAAGCCCACAGAATGAGGGAATACATTGTTGATACATCTGATAAGGGGTTAATATCCAAAATTTATAAAGAACTTACAAAACTGACAACCAAAAAAACTCAATTGAAAAATGGGCAAAGGACTTGAATGGGCACTTCTCCAAAGAGGACATACGGATGGCCAATAGACTTATGAAAAGGTGCTCGACATCACTAATCACCAGAGAAATGCAAATTAAAACCACAACGAGATAACGTCTCACACCTTCAGAATGGCTATCATCAATAAATCAACAAAAACAAGTGCTGGCAGGGATGTGGAGAAAGGGGGACCCTTTTGCACTGTTAGTGGGAATGCAGACTTGTGCAGTCACTGTACAAAGCAGTATGGAGATACCTCAAAAAATTAAAAATAGATATGCCTTTTGACCAAGTGATGATCGCACCTTGAGGAATATATATGAAGGAACCCAAAACACTAATTTCTAAGAACATAAGCACCCCTATGTTCACTGCAGCATTATTTACAATTGCCAAAATATGAAAGCTGCCCAAGTGTCCATCTGTAGAGGAATGGAGAAAACAACTATGCAACATTTACATAGTGGAACACTATTTGGCTATAAAGAAGAAGAAAATTTGTGACAGTATGGATGGACCTGGAGAACATTTTGCTAAGTGAAATAAGCCAGTCAGAGAAAGACAAATAGAGTATGATTTCACTCATATGTGGAATCTAATGAACAAACTGAACTAGAGACAGGCTCAGAGAGCAGGATGTCAGCTAAGGGGAGGAGGGTAGACAGTTAGGGTATGGAGGGATTGAGCAAAAAGGAAAAAGGATATGGACAATAGCGTCTTGATTGCGGAGGAGGGAGGGGTCAAAGGGGATTAGATGGTAATGGCAAAAATACAATAAAAAAATTTAAAAATGTATATGTATTATGTAATTATCTGTAGATGAGAGTGATTTTGCCATGCAAATGGAATTACACACTAAACATCATAATAACCAGAAGGAGTAAAACCAAAGTTTATGATTGACATATAATAAATTTTTAAATTGACAATATTAAGGGTTACTGGTGTCATTTCTTTGTGAGCAAAGCTGCTTACATTGAAATAATTTAAGTATTTTGGCAAGTACTTTTTTCTTCCTTATTTGACTTGTCATATATGCCAGAAGATGATTGACTACCAGGCAGCCATGAATGAATAAAATGCCACACCAAGAAGTCTGTGGCAGAGTCTTATTGCCACATGAATATATGATTTAACAAATGCAAATGAATGATGTGTCTGTCTTATTTATTTATTCATTATTTAGCCTTCTTCTATTCACTCAGTATTCATGGTTTAAGTTTGTGGCTTTCAGAGTCCAAGATATATTAGTTTCACTTATTTAATTTTCAGATTCTATTCTTATTAATATTAATATGAATAAACTTACATTACTTTGTACCAAAATGGATGACCTGTCGTAAATGTTCTTTCAATCATCTTAAAATACTTTTCAGTAAAACATTCAGGGCTGTATTTTCAATAATCTGCTCATAGTTTACATTCAGCTATGCAATATGATAAAGAAAATAAGATCCTGGCAACAAATACCAAGAAACTTGTGCTATAACATAGAAACAGGCAAATCAACAATAAACTTAGAAATTATTAGTTTAAAATTCTTTTTAACCAGATATGAAAGCAGAGGTCTAAAGAGATGAAATAACTTGACCAAAAGTACCCACTTAGTAAATTCTTCTCAACTTGTTGCTTTAAATTGATTCTTTTATCTCCAAACCTTGCATTTCTTCTTTCAGAGAATTTATTTGATCCCTAAATTAAATCATATTTTAATATGCATTTGCATCTAAAAGGAGTAAATAATTGTTAATATTTGTGTTAATTTCAACTGCCCCCGAAAAACCTTGTGGAATATTGCATTATTCATCCAACCACATCATTGTATATATAACACTTGTAAATGTGAACAACAAAAAGAGCCTGTTTTGCCGAGTGTATCAGTGACGCTACCCTGTGCTGCCTTCACATGTGCTCCTCCATGGGGCTGCCTCTAGCTAAGAAACTGGCTGGGGTGGGTTCAGCTGCCGTATCTGGAATGTCTGGGCCTCTGTCCAGGCATCTTATCTCCTCAGAAAGACTAGATCAGGCTGGGCTTCCTCACCCGTGATGCCCACATTACAAGATAGTGTTAAGATTTGTCCATTGGCCCAGAAGTTAAACAGCATTATTTCTGCCACGTTGCTCAAAGCAAGACACAGGACCGTATTTAAAGAGGCAGAGAAATAGGAATCCACGTCTCAATGGGAAGGGCAGCAACAGCATGTTGTGCTTGGGCTTTCAAACAGGGGCGTGATTGATTATTCCAAACCAGGAATAACTACAACTGCTTTACAGTGTGGATGCAAATGTATTCATAAAACTCTGTGTGTCACACTGGGTTTTTATTAAGTTACTTCTCTCAAATTTGAGATGCCTTCAAGACTTAAACTTAGCTCTTTGTATTGTCTTTATTTTTAATTTTTTGGCACCCTCTTTCATATTTTCTTTTCTTGGAAATTTATAATGATAACATAAACATTTAAGAATGTAAATCAATATCACACCACACTTTAAATATCTGAAGTTAGACTTACCTTCAGAGACTTCCTGTCTGTCAATGCTACCTATATTTTCAGGTTCCCTTACAATCAATATATCAGGATAGTGGTTTTAAATGTTGTTAGCAAATGAGCACTATTTTTCCCAAACAAAATCTTTTACATAAAATGTAAGTAAAAATATAACCATGGTGATTAGTACAACTTTATGTTTTATAACATTTGTAACATCTACTTATTATCATCCAATCAGTGAGAAAAATAAAGGTGTTTAGACTTTTAAGTTTGAATATAAAAATTATTAAATTATGGCTGTTATTGTACATTAGCCCATCATCAAATGTCTTTCTTTTTGTTTGTTTTGATTGTATAATGTAGATAAAACTCTGATTCAAAGAGATTAGCAGGTACAACTTTTAACTGAAAAGTCTCAAGCTAGTCTTTAACCTGAAAAACATGATTATAGAAAGTATAGTAGAAAAATCTGTGCCTCAAAGTTCAATCCATCAATATTCAAACTACTGGCATTCCTATAATACATTTAAAAGATAAGCAGTGCCCCAAAGTTATTATAATACAAAGCAAGACACTCTTTTCAGGGTAGGGTTCATAGTCATTTATTGTTGATAGTAATGATTCCTTGACACCGGTAATCCTGAGCCTTGACTAGAAGTCATTCCACTAATTTGAAAATTAGATATGAAAATCATAAGAAGTAACTGAGAAAAGATTCCTTTCTTCTCTGTATTGTGCTCAGTCAGAGAGTATTATATGACAAGTTTCTTTAATTGTATAGTTCTCTTAATTTAATTATCTGAGCACGCATGGGTATAATGCACGCACAGCAAATGACCTTTCCTAATCTGCAACAAAGGCAATAGGTTCTCAACTATCGAGTATAACAGTTTTCACACTTATCACATATAAAAATTGGATAAATATTTTCTGAATCCCTACTGTGGTTGGAGCCAATTGGAACCCAACAATGCAAAGTCAAAATCCTTATCAACTGGCTCCTTTATAACTCTAACCACATTTCCTCCTGTTTCTAACACAGTATTCCTATGAAACCTGTTTTATAGAGCAGGTCAATTTTCTCTCTTCCCTCTGCTCTGGTGTTTCTCCTACCCAAAATATTCTCAAGTTCCTCTCTCAGTTAAAAAAATAAAAATATTTTTTTAGCCCTTGCTGGTGTGGTTCAGTGGATTGAGTACTGGCTGGTGAACCAAATGGTCACCAGTTTGATTCCCTATCAGGGCATATGCCTGGGTTGCGGGCCAGGTCCCCAGTAAGGGCTACATAAGAGGCAACCACACATTGATGTTTCTCTCCCTCTCTTTCTCCCTCCCTTTCCCTCTGTCTAAAAATAAATAAATAAAATCTCGAGGTATATATATATATATATATGTTTATATATATAGTATGTATAAATGAATGTGTTCTTTGTTTATATTTATTATGTACTTATTGAATGAATGTAAGGTTTAGAAAGTTGCATCTTAATGGGAGGTTAAATTTTAAAGTCAAAATTGCCCTTTGAAATTGTTTTTAAAACTTGAACTAATTTTTAATAGCTATTATAAAGTCATCTGCTAATTCTGATATCTCTGTCATTTTCTTTATTGACATGTCTCCTGGTAATGGTCTCACTAACTGCTTTTTATTTATTTTTTACTGTATCCTGGAAATGATAAGCATTATTGCTATTTAGATTTTTTTTCATATATCTGAACTGTATTTATTCTTTATTTTTAGATTGAAATAGAGCTTAAAATTCTTCACAGTTGAACTATAACTTTTCTTTGTTACTGAATTTATTACTGGGGTGACACTGGTTAACAAAATTTTCAGGTGCACAGTTCCACATCACATCGTCAGTGTGCTCACCACCCCAAGGCAAGTCTCCATCCATCACCATTGAATCGCCCCATACCATCCTCCACCTTCCTCTGCCCAGCAATCACCGCCTTGTTGCTTGTGTCCGTGAGTTTTTTTCCTCGATTGTGTTCTTTTTAGTTTGTTCCATCTGACAATTTATTTACATATCGCTCAGCATGCCAAAGCTGAAAAAATATCTTTGTTATTTATAATAGAGAGTAGCCTTTACTTCAGCGCTATAACTGCTCTGCTACTAAAGTGGGGCCTCTTTGCTACCTGTCACACTAGATAAAGTCTCTGCACACTAGCTAACGGGAAGTAGAACATCTGTCCTGTGCAAACTGCAGCAGTTGTTCAGCTCCTGGTTCCCTAATAGTTGTGTATCTTTTGGTAGTCGTTAAGTGTCCTCTTGGAGTATCAATTTGCTCATGTTCAGCTTGGTATTCAGCCAAAGACCCAAGGCAAATCATGTACAGATTCCTGAACCTCTGTCTCTACATAGGTATTTTTTTTCGCTGGTATCCTGCTTTGAAAATTCTAGCTGCCTCAATAGCCTCAAGCCCTGATCATTGTCTCCTTAGCTTGATGAGACTACTTTTGGGCTTCCGCTCCCTGAACTGTAGCCAAGAACATGCTCAGGCAGAAAATCAGAGTGATCCTGTGGCTAATCTCATTTGTTTTCTTTCTCTCAATGACTGTAGCCCCATGATGCCTGTTACTCGGTGTCTTAAAACAGCTCATTTATTTTGTACAGTTTTTCAGTCATTTATGAGGACAGAAAAGGTCTAGCAGCAGTTACTTTTCTGATGCTAGAAAGTGGAATTATAAAACTGTACTACTGCCTAGTGGTTGGTAACACAGTAGGGCGATTGTCCCAATATGTGATACACAAGGACTGATGCAAAAAAACACCTGGAATTTATTTATTAAAAATGTGTATTTATTCTTACATGTTTAAACTTTAGTCACCTTCAAAGTACTCTCCATCTGATGCAAAACACCTATCAAAAGGTAGGTCTATGCACAAATAATCGCCACTTAGCTTTTACAGGGCCAGGAATGAGCAACACAGGAATCACCATGGAGCGTTGAACTCTCTGTGGCACTCCACACCACTTTGTGAGAGTGGGCCCAGACTTGTTGCCTACAAATTGAAATCAAGCTTAGAAGCCAGAGGCCCACAGGAGAGTATGGGAAGAGGGAAATTAGGTTTCTCTCCTTAATCGGTGTGCGCAAAAGTGGCCATAAGTTATCAAAGTGATAAATAGAAAGGTTCACTTATGTCACTACAGAGCAAAAGAACATTTTAGTATGAAAAGCCTGGGAGGCTGACTATCAAGAAGCTTTAAAACGTGAATTCAGTGAGGTCCTATACCTTACTGCCAACGTTCAGAATTACTGACAATTAAGATTTGAATTGACATTTTAAAAAATTACGAATGTCTAGTAAACACATGAAGACATGTTCATCCTCATTAGTCATTTGAAAAATGCAAATTTACACCACAGTGAGATGTCATTTCATACCCACTAGCATGGCTACAATAAAAAAGACACAATAGCAAGTATTAGCAAGAATGTAGAAAACTGGAGCCCCCTCAAATTGCTAGCAGTAATGTAAAATGATGTGGTTACTTTGGAAAACCTGTTGCTGGTTTCTTCAAAAGTTAAACATAAATTTAACATATAACACAGCAATACCATTTCTAGATACCTACCCACAAGAAATAACAATATTTGTCCACAAAATGACTTGGCATGTGAATATTTATAGTAGCATTACTCATAATAGCCATAATGTGGAAATAAATCAAGTCCGCATCAATTAGTGAATGTCTAAACAAATTCGGTATGTCTATACAATGGAATGCCAATCAAAAACAGCAAGAACAAACTACAACAGGGATAGACCTCAGACAAATTACGCTAAGGTAAAGAAGGCGATGCAATACTACATAATGTATCACTGTATTCCATGTATACAAATGGCCCATAAGGACCAACATTTAGAGACCAAGTGAGGGTCAGCGGCCGCCTGGGGATGACACAGGGAATGAGGACTGTCTGTAAATGAGCACAGGGGATCTTTTGGGGTTGATGGAAAGGTTCTAAAACTGGATCGTGATGATGACTCTACAACTCCTTAACTTCACTAGAAATTATTGAATTGTACACTTAAAATGGGTGCAGTTTATGATTGGTAATATACAACTCAATAAGGTTGTTAAGAAAGTCAATATTCTGACATTTAAAAAGAACTTTAATATAAAAAATTACAACTGTAATATAACAGTTAATTGTGTGCTTATAGCATAACATTTTAAGATTAATTTTTCAGTACATTTTTTTCTTGATCATTTGAAATGTGGAAAAAAAGAAAAAATTGAAAAATTTCCTGTGCCATGGGTGGGAATGGGGGCACTTTTTATTCTAGCAAGTCAACATAGAATCACATCTCTATGGAATATTCATTCTTAATTTCCCACGTACAAACTTTAAGGCTATTCTATACAATAGCACTAAGGACAAAAACTTCTAGAAGAGGTAATCAATTATTACTTCTATAGTAATATGAGAATCTCTTATATCGTGCATGTTTTTAGTTCTTTCTCAGTATTCCCTATCCTGAAAGAATGAAGAATGAGCATGCTCCAATCATTCCACATTAAATATCATTGGTCCCTGAAAGCAGATGAACAAAGAAGGAAAATGTTATATTTTGTATGAGATCAATACATTTCAGACCTTCTCAGATTTGCATATGAATTATTTAAATAAGTTTTTCAAGTATGAATAACAACTTACAAACTTATACTCTTTGGAGACACTATTTTTTCTTATGATAATTGTTTTTTCCTCTCTCAAATTCCCTGCTTTATCCCCCAGTCTCTGTATTCGAGCACGCCCTTCTGCGTAATGAGCCTGGTGGTGTAGCGGATACAGGCAGGAAAATACAAGAAAGGAGACTAAATACCATTCTGCGTGCTGCCCGAGCTCACCATAACCCCACGTGATGGTGTCTTATCTTTAGTCCAAAACTATTTTAGGATTTGCTCAAACTGGTTAAATACCTTCTCTGAGGCAGAAATTTCTAAAAGTTAAAATTTGCTTAGTCTTAAACAGGGAAAATTCCAACTGCATTGCTTTTCTGAGGCAGAATTTCTTCTTAAAGTAAACATTTACTTGGTCTTACACAAAGAGAGACATAGTTCTTAAAAGCTTTACTCTTTCTTAGTACACAATGCAGATGTCCCTTTCACACATTGCCTTTAGCGTACATTAGTTAGGACCCACTGTCTAAATGTAGTAGTGCTCTCTGCTAATCCTCATGTAAAAGAAATAGCATTATGTGACTAGCAACTAGGAAGATATCATGGCCTGTGGGCTACTTTTCCTCAGGATTCCTTGTGGTACTGTCACATATTTTCATTATCTGTTCACTCACTTATCCCCAAAATGCCATTTCCTTTTTCAGTTTCAGGGGTCACATATTGTGAGAGACACACCATTAGACTCTTTGTGACATTTAAAACTACCATCAGAGGAAATTTTTTAAAAAGTAAGAATTTGAACAGAAGAGCATATGAGAACTCATTGTTAGACCTAATTTTATTTATTCACTTACTCATATAATACCATGTTTCAAAAATAATTTACAATTATTTATATGTGTCAATAAAGCATAATCAGACCAATAAGTGATGGTAGATGAGAAAAAATAAAATATATTGAAATATAAAAAATAAACCATAGATTGATACCATTGTCAAAATACCTCATTATACTATGAATCTACAAAGGCTGGAACATATCAGTGAAGAGCATCATGCTTTGGATAAAGGGACATTTAGAAATTAGTTCAGCATCTAGAAACTGAATCCTTAATTTGCTTGTCACACCGAGCAGAGTTCTTACAGGTCTGTGTGTAACTTTCTCAACTTGGGATAAGAAAAGCAAATGTCAGCAGTTCATGAACTGAAAGTATTGTGATAAGTACATGAAAGTAATAACTTTGTACCAACCAGTAACTGCTGACCAGAAAAAAGTGTTTTGGCTTTGGGTGTTACTAAACTTTATCTTACTAAGCAAGATAAAATAGTTGAGTCAACAAAAGTTATTCCCTGTCTCTATAAAAGCAGATGTTACAAACAAATATTGCAAAATTAAGCCTTCCTGCTTCTAATGTAACAGTCCTTGGGGAGAAGGATAAATGTGCAGTTGACACCTGCATCTGATGACAGAAAAGGAACAATAACACAAGAAAAATGAAACTCTGCAAACAACCTGAATTAGATGCAGTAAACACTGCTTGGATGACTTGATACAAACCCAAAACTCCTTGTTTCTCCCTTTAACTACAGCAGGAGACCAATATATCATGAGTCAATGGCTAAAGACTCAAAGCTACCACACCCATTCCAACAACATGCGTCCAAATGGAAGTGCCCTAAATCACAACAATATCTACCACTAAGAACAAGAATTGGGAATTATCGGGATGGATGATTGATGAACTCGAATATATAGCCCTTTCTTTTGATGGGCTTGATGTGAGGCCTTCATTCTATTAGCACATGTCAGTACATTAGGGGGATTTGAGATACATTGATATATTTCCTCCCTACCCACTTGTTTCCTAACTCAGTTGTTCCCAAAGTATAGTCTGTGAAGCCAAAAAAAGCCAGTAAGACCCTATCAGTGGTCAATGAAGTCAAAACTATTTCATAATAACACCAAGACATAGTTTGGCTTTTTTAGTGGGTTGGCACGTACACTGATGTTGCAAAAACAATGATGGTAAAACTGCTGCCACCATAATGTTGATTTAAGGTAGCAGCAGCGAGTTATGTCAGTAGCCTAGTACTCGTTGAGTCCTCATTGCCATGCACTTACAACTTCGAGTTTTTAAATAAGAAAAACATTGAAGACAAATACCGTATGATCTCACCTATAAGTGGAACCTAATCAACAAAACAAACAAGCAGGCAAAATAGAACCAGAGACACTGAAATGAAGAACAAACTGACAGTAACCAGAAGGGAGGTGGGAGGGCATAATGGGGGGGAAATGGGGAAGGGTTTTCAGGAACATCTATAAAAACACATGGACAAAGCCAAAGGAGGGTAGGACCAAGGGTGGGAAGTGGGGATGGCTGGGGTCGGGGGGCAAGTGGTGGGAGGAAAATGGAGACAAGAATACTTGAACAAGAATTTTTAAAAAGTTTTAAAAAATCACACACACACACACACAAAAGAAAAACATCAATTTCATATAACAGCATTCTTGATGAAGAGTTATTATTACTTTAATTAAACTTGACCTTTACATACACCTCTTTAATAATGGATATGACAAGATGGAAATATAGATAAAATGCTTCTGCTCTGCCGTGAAGTACGACCGCTGTCTCAACTAAAAGTGCTCGTGCGATTGTTTCAGTCGCAAGCTCAACTGGCTGTCTTTTTAGTGGAACGGCATTTTCATTTGAAAACACAACTGACAGACGTGCTGTAATTATTCAGACATGTTTTGACAGACATTTTTTTAATTAATGAAATGAACCAGTCATTTCAAGGAAAACAACTGACAATATTTGTTGCAATGCTAAATTGCAAGCCTTCTAAGAAAAATTAGAATTTTGAAAAATGTAGGTCTGTTACAGGGAGCTTGACAGTTTCCCGATACTTACGTAATATTTGGATGAGGACAGCAGTAATGTTAACAAATGTGATGAACTGTCAAGTTTTGGAAGATATACGTATCTCAGTTAACCGATGTTTTCCAAATACCCAATGCATGATGTTACAGAATTACACATGGGTAAGTAATTAAGGTGCAAGATCACATTTGTTGTTATGAGATATTTTGCTATTATGGATCAAGATTCTACATTAAAATCAACTTTTAAAACACCACAAATTGATAAGTTTTGATGTAGTTTTACCCCAAAATAAGCACAACTATCTTAAAGATTTTTACACTACTCTTAAGTGCATATCTGTGTAAAACCAAAAGTGCTTTATTACATATTTCAATCAAACATTATACTTCAAATAGAACAGTGTCCGCGCAGAAGCAGATATGAGAAGCCAGATGTTATAGTGATTTGCAAAAAAATTCAACAATGGCATTTTTCTCATTATTTTTTATTTTGGCAAAAACAATTTTATACATATATTTTAAAATAAATTATAGTAAAGCTAAACTAAAGTAATCAATAAATATTTCAAAATTTCTCAGTTTTAAACTTAGTGCAACAAATATTTACATAGATAACTCATATAAACAAAGCCTTTCTGAAGGTCTAAATAATAGTCAAGTATAAAGGATTTCTATTTGAGAACAATTGCTCTAAATAATTACCCATTTTGCAAGAAAGTAACTTCAGACAAAGACACACACAGACTAAAAGTAAAATGATGGGTAAAGATATTTAAAGAAAACAGGAAGCTGGGGTAGCAATACTTATACCAGACAAAATAGGCTTTAAAACAAAGGCTCTAGAACAAGAGACAAAGAAGGACCCAGAAATTCCACCTCTGGGTATTTATGCAAAGGAAACAAAAATACTAAATCAAAAAGACATAAGCATCCATACGTTCCCTGCAGCATTACTTACAATAGCCAAGACATGGAAGCAACCTAAGTGTCCATCAATACATGAATAGGTAAAGAATAAGTGTGGTACATATACACAATGGAATATGACTCAGCCTTAAAAAATAAAATAAATAAAATAGAATCTTGCCATCTGCAACAACATGGATTGACTTAGAAGGTACTGTGCTGAACAAAATATAACCAGAGACATTGAAGTTAAGAACAATCTAACAATAGCCAGGGCGGGGGGTGGGGGGGACAGTGGGAAGAGGGGATTACAGGAACTACTATAAAGGACACATGGACAAAACCAAGGGGGTGGGTGGAGGTGGGGGAGGGAGGTGGGTTCAGCTGGGGTGGGGTGGAGGGATGGGGAGAAAAGGCATACAACTGTAATTGAATAACAATAGAATTTTTTTTAAAAAAAGAAGGTACTGTGCTGAGTGAAATAAATTAGATAGAGTAAGACAAATGCCATATGATTTCACTTACATAGCAAATCTAAAAAACAAAATAAACTAACAAGCAGAACATAAACAGAGTCATGGATACAGAGAACATTTTGACAATTGCCAGATGGGAGGGGGATTAGGAGATGGGTAAAAAAGGTGAAAAAATTAAGAAGTACAAATTTGTCCATTCAGCTACCCCATGTCTTTTGATTGGAACATTTAAGATGTTTGCATGTAAAGTGATTACTGATAGGTACACAATTGCTGCTTTTTATTTTACTTTTTTAGCTATGTTCCTCTGTTATTTTCTCCTTCTTAAAAAATACCCTTTAACATTTCTTGTAATATATTTGGTGGTAATAAACTCCTTTAGTTTTTTTCTCACCTGGGAAGTACTATATCTCTCTTTCAATTTTAAATAATAACCTTTGTAGGTAAAGTAGTCTTTGTTATAGGTCCTTGCTTTTTCTAAATTTTGAATATTCCATGCCAGTCCCTTCTAGCTTGAAATGTTTCTGTTGAGAGATCAGATCACAGTCTTATGGGAGCTCCCTTGTAGGTAATTAAGTGCTTTTCTCTTGTGGCTTTTAAGGTTCTCTCTTTGCCTTTAACCTTTGTGACTTTAATTATGATGTGTCTTGGTGTTGGCCTCTTTGGGTTCTTCTTGTTTAGAATTCTCAGTGCTTCCTGAACTTGTGTGTCTTTTCCCTTCATCAGGCTATGAAAATATTCATTCATTATTTCTTCAAATAGATTCTCAGACCCTTGATACCTCTCTTCTCCTTCTGGTACCCTTATGATGTGGGTGGTGGTACACTTCATGTTGTCCCAAAGGTCCCTTAAACTAACCTCATTTTTCAAAATCCTCTTTTACTTTAGCTGATCCAATTGGGTGATTTTTTCCACTTTGCCTTCTAAATTTCTGATTCAGTCCTCTCCTTCATCCAACCTACTGTTTATTCCTTCTATTCTATTCTTCATTTCACATATTGCATTCTTTATTCTTTAATGGTTCTTTTTCATGATTTCTATGTCCTTTTTCATGCTGTTGTAGTTTTCACTGAGTTCCTTGAGCATCCTTATAACAATTTTTTTTAATTCTATATCTGATATGTACTTTTTCACCATTTCATTTAGTTCCTTTTTGGTGATTTTTCCTGTTCTTTTATTTGGGGCATATTTCTTTGCCCCCCTTTTAGTTACCAAATTATTTTTGTGTCTATATATTAGGTAAATCTGCTATGACTCCCAGTCTTGGCATGATGACCCTATGTAGTAGGTGTCCTATGGAATCCAATGGCACCGTCTCTTTGATAAGCTGAGCTGGGTATTCCAGGAATGTATCTTGTGTGGGTTATTTAGGCCCTCCTGTTGTAACTGAGTCTTGATTGCTATTGGCCCATTCGTGCCTGGGATCAACCCTCAGGATGGCTGACTGTGAAGATCAACCCCAACTACAGTGTATGAGCTGTTGTTCATGTGGAACCACACAAAGCAGAATTTTCCTCAGCAGTGTCTGTTGCCTGCTGAGATCTCCCTTTGGATATACCTCTTATAAAACTAATTGGATTCGGCTCTGATGTTGTCTGAAGCTGGCCACTGGGTGGGTTGTTTCTGAGGCCACTTGGGAGGGAATCTGGTGTTGGCCAGTATCAGATGCTGCCTATGACTAGCCCTGGGCAACCTGTTTGGAGCTACAAAACAATCCATGTTTTGTGGCTGCTTCTGCTGGACCTGGGTATATGTAGGAAAGGCCAAACTGTATGCCAAGGCTGGTTTTTACTAGCACCAGGCCTGGTGGCAGGTCAGCTAAAGTCTCAAGGCACTTCAAGATCTGCCTACACCTACCTTCATCTGCTGACTACCTGTCAAGCTCAGCCACTGAAAGATCCTCTGGTGGTACTCAAGTTGCATGATGTAGGTTCTCAGTGAGTCACCAGGTATGGGTGCGTGATATTCACCAGATTGATGTAGGTTCACACTTGGTGCCGGTCCCGGGTCTGAGGTCATTCAGCAAATGTCCCAGGGTATACCAAGCCTAGCTACCGCCCACTGGCTGCTTATAACCCTTTTTGGTGGGACAGGGTCTCAGGGCATTGTCATGATGAGGCCAACAGAGTTTGTAAGGCCCAAACACACCAGGGTTTGCCATGTGAAGAGAGGGCTTCAGACTGCCCAGACACGTGAGGGAAAAATGGCCCCGGCCTAGAACTACACAAGTTAATCTGCCCAGGATTCTTTCAGAAGACTGATCTCATCAGGGCAGGGCTGCTGGGAGTCAGGAGAACAGGCTAGTGGATCTCCCATGAGGAAGAGGTGCCAGTCAGGCTTGGAAGCAGGGGAGTGGCCCCTGTTTCAGAGACTTAGGCAGGACAGATCCTCCAGAGGTCAGAAGGGTGAGGCTAATGGATCACTCCTGAGGGGGAAGTGCCAGTCAGTTTCATGGGAAAGTAGTAGAAATGGCCCTCACCCTGAAACCATACAACTCAGTCAATGACACTGCCTGAGTCTGCCCAGGCCTCTGTACCCCAGCGCAGGCAGCTGACTCCTCAGCAGGGCACAACTTCACAGGGTGGGACTACAGAGAGTCTAAACAGTGGGGCTATTACATTCCCCCAAGCTGATACTGTATGAAGAGGAGCACTCCACCCAAGAAAAACGGCATCTGTAGTGTGGGTGAGTGACTCAGCTCAGGTATGGTGGTGGCTGTCCCTTCAGTACTCTTCTCAGAGCCACAAACCTGCGTCTCCTCACACAAGTCTAGTCTCCACTATCCCTCCACTGGATCCCAGGATGAGTGGCTGTGAACAAGATTTTGTGTGCTGGCCCTTCAAGAGGGTGCCTGTGCCTCTAACGGACTCTTGTCTCTCCATAGTGGACAGAATCCTCAGGAATTTTCACATCCAGATATTGTGTGGGTGCCTCTTCTTGGCTGTGGTGTCATGGGCTGGGCAGCTCAGCATGGAGCTGAGACTCTTCACTCTTCATGGGGTGCCTTTGCAACTACCACATCTCTCTGAAATCTCAGCTGTAGCTCATGGGAGCCAGACCAGTGCTTTTCATGTCTTTGCCCTTCCTACCAGTCTCAGTGTGGCTTCTTCTGTAAATTCTTGGTTGTAAGACCTCTTCAGCTAGTTTTCAGTTGGTTAATCAGGTTGATTGATTTATATTTTAGTTGTAATTCCAGTCCTGGGAGGAAGTGAGTATAGTTTCCACCTACTGTGCCAGTATCTTGAATCCAGATTTTACTCTTTGTATTTCTGTCTGCACCTCACTGACACTGTTTATATAAATCATAATATGTTGTTGTTTAACTTAATGTCAAATATTGTATGAAAGTAGTTCCTCAAAATTACTATAGTGATTACTGTAGTGTTATAAGTATGACAAAGTATAAAGTAATAAAACTACAAATTGAGAAGGAAAAAGAAACATGCATATGTTACTGTAAAATTGTATATAATTTTTCAGTTGTTTTTTTTTAAAGAGCTAGAATGAGTCAAATGGGTTTTATGTACAGTTGATCAAAGGAAATCATCTTGCTAACTACATGTATTTTTGTAGTAGTCCTCTTTTAGAAGATCGCTGTAATTTAATTCTCAGGTTTGGAGACAAACCCTGGCTGTTGATGGATGAGTCGTTTGATCACTCACATAGAAGAAACTCTTCTTTGTTTCTTTTTTAAATAAAAATTTCCATCCATGGAGTCCATGTGGGTATTCAGAGTACATTTATTGTCACTTACAAATCTAATATAAACCACAGAGTAAATTTATTCTGACTTACCTGAAAGCTTAGTTTATTTGAAGAACTCTATGGCCAGAAAACTTTTGCATAAGGTAAAACTTTTACATATGGAAATTCTAAAGAATATTGATAATTTTTTTTTCTGATTTTACTGTTTGCCCCAATCTGTAAAACAACTGAATAAAACCCTATTAATTCATAATATATACACAGTCACTTACATACTGAAATTGAAATATAGCTTTCAAAACAAAAATGTAAAAGTATAAAAGCTATAGGTATAAAAAAGAAAACTTTAAAAATGAAATTAGAAAACACAAATATAGTTCAATTTATTATTTGGTCTGTTTATTTGTTTTAGACTCAACCTGGAACCAAATCATGATATCTAACATTGAATACATGTAAACATGTATTCCTGATAGCAACCAACCAGACTGAAGTGAACTTTGAAAAACATCCATATTTTGTTGCTTTTATTAAATTAAAGTATACTTGGCATACAGTATTACATTAGTTTCAGGTGTACGACATAGTGATTCTATATTTACATATCTTATGACATGCTCAGTGCACCAAGTCCATTAACTACCTGTCACCATGTGAAGTTATCACACTGTTATCTACTATTATTCCCCTTCTTTTATTCACCCACCTCTTCACCTCCTGCCCGTCTGGCAAACTTCATCTTGTTCTTTGTTTCTTTGAGTCTGGTTTTGTTTTGTTTTGCTGTCCGTTTGTTTTGATTTTTTAAAATTCCACATGTAAGTGGAATCACGTGGTATTTTATCTTTATATGAATAACTACTACTGCTAAATATTTTTAAATAGAATGGGTAATGCATATATATTATCTATATCATACATCATAGATTGATTAATTGCATTTGATTTTAAATTATAAAATTTCTGGAACAATATTTTAGAAAAATTCTCAAATGTTGAAAAGTTCCTTTTTACCATGATAAGTTTAGAAATACTGCTTTATTAAAACCCAGATTTTAACATTTCTTAGATTGTAAAGTACAAAAAAAGAAGGAAAATTATTCAACTGTGAGAACAAAAGAAGTAAGAAATTCAGAGACTTTTATTTTGCCATTGCCATGTTGTAAAAGCTGTATATGTTGTATTTCAGAGGTCTTAAACTGTGTATTTTACTAAGACAGAAGTACAAACATGGCCAAGCATGGCCTTTAAATTTCAGTTACTCCTAATACTAAAGAATATGCTTCAAGTTTTCTATTTCTTTTTTGATCAGTCTTAATTTAAGCATCTAATGATCCTCTTATAACTACCATCTTCTTAGAATCTGGACTTCTCTCTAATCAGAAATAAAATGAGTCTCCTACACAGCAAGAGAGTTGTTTGATGTGCCTGCCAATAGTCTTGTGGGACAAGTAAGTGGCAGGGTATCTATTACACTCAAATTTAAATCCAGAAATAAAAAATTCTTGACATTCATAAAACTGAAGGGGTTGATCATGGTTTCATAAAATTCACTGATTTTATTACGGTAGTCTCAGCTTTCCTAAAGTCTCCTTACTAGATTTACCTGTAATGGTTCCTTGTGGACTACTCACAGTATCCTGAGTGAAGATACTGTGGTTTTAGTATTTATATCCTGCTCAAACTTTCTTAAATTTCTACTTTTCCCCCCATGCTAACAAAGTTGCTTTAAGTTAAAATCTTCAAAGCATTATCATCTACAAATTTTTATCTTGAACTTTCTTATAAATTGTCTTTTTTTTTTTTTTTTTTACATTATTTTTTTTTTTTTTTATTGTTATGCAATTACAGTTGTATGCCTTTTCTCCCCATCCCTCTACCCCACCCCAGGTGAACCCACCTCCCTCCCCCCCTCTCCACCCTCCCCCTTGGTTTTGTCCATGTGTCCTTTATAGTAGTTCCTGTAATACCCTCTTCCCACTATCCCCGCCCCCACCCCCCACCCCCCGCCCTGGCTATTGTTAGATTGTTCTTAACTTCAATGTCTCTGGTTATATTTTGTTTGCTTTTTTCTTCTATTGCTTATGTTCCAGTTAAAGGTGAGATCATATGGTACTTGTCCCTCACTTCCTGGCTTATTTCACTTAGCATAATGCTCTCCAGTTTCATCCATGCTGTTGCAAAGGGTATAAGCTCCTTCTTTCTCTCTGCTGCGTAGAATTCCATTGTGTAAATATACCATAGTTTTTGGATCCACTCGTTTGCTGATGGGCACTTCGGTTGCTTCCAGTACTTGGCTATTGTAAATTGTGCTGCTATGAACATTGGGGTGCACAGATTCTTTTGGATTGGTGTTTCAGTGTTCTTAGGGTATAATCCCAGCAGCGGAATTACTGGGTCAAAGGGCAGTTCCATTTTTAGTTTTCTGAGGAAATTCCATATTGTTTTCCACAGTGGCCTCACCAGTCTGCATTCCCACCAACAGTGCACAAGGGTTCCCTTTTCTCCACATCCTCTCCAACATTTGTTTGTGGATTTGTTTATGTTGGCCATTCTGACTGGTGTGAGATGATACCTCATTGTGGTTTTAATTTGCATCTCTCTGATGGCTAGTGATGCTGAGCATCTTTTCATATGTCTCTGGGCCCTCTGTATGTCTTCCTTGGAGAAGTGTCTGTTCAAGTCCTTTGCCCATTTTTTAATTGGGTTGTTTGTCTTCCTGGAGTGGAGTCGAGTGAGTTCTTTATATATTTTGGAGATCAGGCCCTTGTCTGAGGTATCGTTGGCAAATATGTTTTCCCATACTGTTGGTACTCTTTGTAATTTGGTGCTGTTTTCTTTAGCCATGCAGAAGCTTTTTATTTTGATGAGGTCCCATTTGTTTATTCTTTCCTTTATGTCCCTTGCTTTAGGGGATGTGTCTGTGAAATTGTCTTTATTAAATTATTACATACAACAGAGCTACCTTCAGAGAAGAAAGGGGTGGTCTGTTTTCCTCTGTTTTGGCTTTCGTTCAATTTTGTGGGAATCAGAAAAAATGTAGAAATACTACTGAGTTTCTGCTTAACAGGCCTACAAATGACTCCTACACTAATTTGCTATGCCCTTGAGGTTACTGCTATGGTAGCTGTGATAAAGGCAGCTAGAGGCAAATCAGCTCTACCCCTGAAGTGCTTGACTCCCTTCAACCTACTGTCCTAATTGGGATCTCCCTTGAATTAGCATTGTCCTACTCAGAGAGCCCATTACTATTGTAGGTAAGTTCCCTGAGAAAGGATGTGAGTAATTTGGCTGAGAAATGTGTTGGATTGCCTGGAATTGTGTTGGCCAGTCTGTTCTTTTATCATATAAGCTGGAGGTCTGGGAACCACTTTCCACAGCTACCTGCCAGTATGGCCCTCGGTTAGATTCTGCCAATGAGAACAGGTAGTATAATTTTGAAGGCATGGGAAAAACAAACGCAATTCCTATTCTCATGTCCATGGCTGGTAATTACTGAGGCTTCAGCATCAAGCTTTTTCCCAGCAGCTTCCTGGTGTCCTCTAAAAAATTTCCTGCTTTCATGCAGTGGGTAGTAAAATCAATTACAGTGTTTTCCTATAATTTGAGCATTTCCTGATTTCTTAAATGGTAGTGTGGCCTCCCTAATATTTTCTTTCCCAGGTTTTTTTTTTCATCCCCTCTATTAAGCTATTTATTGTTTGAAGTAGCTGGAATTATTTCCAGTTTCCTGGCTGAACCCCCTCTAGAATTCATTTCCTTCTTTTTTTTTATTTGTTTAGTTTTAAAAGATTTTACTTATTTTTAGATGGGAATGGAGGGAGAAGGAGAGGGAGAGAAACATCAATGGGTGGTTGCCTCTCCTGTGCCCTCTACTGGGGACCCAGCCTGCAACCCAGGTATGTGCCCTGACTGGGAATTAAACCCGCAACTCTTTGCTTTGCAGGCCAGCAGTCAATCCACTGAGCCACAGCAGCTAGGGATCATCTTTTTTCTTTTTTAAAGCCCATTGGTGGCCCTGACTTAGGAAAGGAATGCAGAACCCTAGATAGGGTCTCACTAAGAGGAAAAGCAGAGAATATGCTGGTTCTCTGGATTAACTCCAAGACTATCAGGATGGGGAAAGTTTACGTGCTAATGCATAACTAGGGATGAAAGCTATCTGTCCTAGGCAACTGGGTACAATAACCATGCTTCAGAATTAGTAGCTGGGCATGCACACAAAAACTAAAAGTGGTAATTCTGAAGGCATGTAAAGTACCACCTCCACTTTTACGGATATGTATTAGGCTCAGCAAATCGATTGCAGCACTAAAGACAGATACATCATATCTTATCTCCATGCCTCACAGAGACAGAAAAGTCATCATTAACCAAGATTATCCCAATCTTCCAACAGAACTGCAAATGCAGCCTTGAAGAATTCTGTGTGAAATAATTCAAGACCAGTACTTCCCCTGCTTTCTCAGTGACCTTCTACTTTTAGTTATTCTGTTTCTTCCTCTCTCTTCAGCCTCTTTGTCACCAACAATGATGTTAATAAGCATGCAAATGTGCTCCAGGTACTGACAACTTTTCAAAAAAGATATCTGGTTGTACTGCCTCTTTTTCTCCTCAAACACCTGTCAACTTATTCCAGTTTAGCTTCAGATCTTCACTACTCCAAAACAGACAGACAAAAAACACTCTCTGGCTCTCATCATTCATTCATGCATTTGTTCTCATTTTTCTTTAACAAATACCTATATAACACTATGCTAGGAGCTGCAGTATATATATAAAGTGAAAGGGAAATTGTCCCTGCCTTGATTAACATTTATGTTGCAAATGCAATTAGCATCTTTTCTCTAATCAATCTGTACTTTGTAAAATAAAAAATACAGTAATACAAATTTATTGAGACAAGTTAAATATGAGTATATATATATATATATATGTGTGCGTGTATGTATTATTATCTTTAATAATCTCTCCCCTACTAATTAGGTGATGTTAATCATTTAATGTAGATTCTTCTACACATTTATCTATACTTACTTAATTAATAATACATGTACTCAATAATTTGTAATATGAAATTTCTGATATTCAACTGTCTTTCACTTATAAAAATAGTATCAAATGATTTAACAAAATATATGTACATGTATAGAGGTTTTCATTTATTGTAATAGCTTCAGAACAATGTTTAAATTATATTTTAAAATTATAAATGGTTTAATGAGTGAATAATATCTGTGTTCACCTTTGCTTACAAAATATAATTAGAAACAAAAATCTCTGCCAAACCTGAAAAGCCTCTCCACAAAGATAGAAGGGAGAGAAAACAGTTTTATTACTGAATAAGCATCTAAACAGAACACGCTGAGCATGATAGTCAATCCGCTAAGAGACTGCAATGGTGAAAGAAATCTCGCTCTTGTACACAGCCCAGCAGATACACCCGATCCATGTATGCTGTCAGGTGAACAGTTGCTGTTGTTGAAGTAAGGGGACTTGACAGGACCATCTGTCACACACTTCCTTCTAAATTCACTTGATACTTGAGACGGCCCATTGTGTTACTTTGTTGGATTTACCCTAAGTCAAATTAACTTTTACCTTTATTACAGGAGATTTTGCAACTTGGCCAAGGATGGGTGCCTACTTGACCACAGGCACTGGGAGACAGGGGTGCTGTCTTCCTTGATGATACATTTCAAAGAGATTGCACCCAGGTCCCAGAGAAAGATATGCCTGGATTGTAAAACTGACAAGAGACTTATTTAGCCTTTAAAAAGATTTATATACATTTCAAAGAGACAGAGAAATAATTTATAATTGCAAGTTTTCTGAAGTAAATATCTAAGAAGAGGGTGGAACAGCTCTTTCCTTATTTTTTACAGAGAGAATTAAGCCTCGTATTTTAAATTTTTATTTGTCCTTACACCTTACAAATCAAGAATCAAATCATTTACATAAAATTAACTACCTTTCTCTGTATCACAAAATGCTATCTCCTAGTATTTGAATGGTTAGTTTCTTCAAGGATGAACTAGTCCACATTTTTTTTTTCTTCAGAGAGGTGGTGATTTTTTTCTTCAGAGAGGTCAGGCCACCCCAGAATGTACCATTTGGCATGTGAATTATTTCCAGCTCAAGACAGTCAAGGCCAACAGGCTGAAGGGAGATTTTACTTCACCCTGAACTGCCTAAATTAATTCAGTTATGGGGCCTGTCCAGGGAACAGAGCTATTACCAGGCAACATGTTATATCAGAAAGACTTACATGTATGGTACGGCTGACATCTCTTTACCAAACACGTGCTCTTCCCATCTTCCCGTGAACTGTGACCTGCCCTTGGAAGTCCCAGACTCCCACCCCCTTCTCCTGTGGCATAAGACTAAATTGCCCAACTGTTGGAAAGCTTCTCATGTCTTTTTGAGGTTCCTGTATGTACAAAATTAATTTTTTTCTCCTGTTAATCAGTCTTATATCAATTTAATTATTAGGATAGCCAAAGAACCTAGAAGGGAAGAAGGGAAAAGGTTTTCTCCCCTACAAGAGGAACACTAAACTTTCAAACTAAGCCCCCAAAATGGTTGCTTCAATTTGATTAATGTTTTTGTTTTATTTTATTTTTTACATTATGACAAGTAGCATGGAATCTTACTTATAAATTTACTGGACATTTATTCACGTTCAACAGCATTGTCAGTCATGTCTAACAGTTACCATTTATAGAGTGTTTACTATACACTTGGTAAACATTTTATAAATGTTATCGTTCTTAAATTTTACAACTCGATAAAGTGTTTTCTGGCTTTATCTTTACAATTGGTGAAAGTGAAGGAGATTAGAGAAAGTAAGTTAGCCAGGGTGAACAACCAGAAAATGGAAGATCCAAGTTTAAATGTCAGTCTGAGTACACAGTTCTCACTCCAAGGTCTTTGCTATTTTGCCAACATATAACTCTGCCTCTCTAACCAGGTCATGTGCGCCCAGGCTGCCTGGCAAGCGGTCTACATGGTATCTACCAAAGGAAGTGGCCAATTCTGGCTTGTGCCAACCATTGTTAATATTTTAGATGGCCTGGTTCCCTAGGTCAGGAAATGAATCAGGTGATCCTAGCAATAAACATTCTCAGTCGAACAGTTGATCATGCCATGGTTTTGGAGGACCAGTTCACATACAACAAAATAGAAGTGGGCCTTTCAGATGGGGCCCATGAGGAAAACTGTGATAGATAGGCAACAGAGTTCAGAACTTGGGAACGGGCTTTCAGCAGGTATGCAAAGAGTTATTTCCCCCAACCCACTGTATTGTGGTTCAGGAGAATCTCCCCAGCATTATCTGTAGGGCCTGGCATGATAAACTGCAATCAAGGAATTAGAGAAAAGGTGAGGCTTATTGTGTTTCACCTAACACTATGCAACCGAGTTAATTCAGGAAACTCCAGCCCTTCCTGCTTCTGGAGTTTGAGCGAGTGTCTGGAATTGCACCGACACATTTGAGAGCTTCGGAAGACAGGATGTTCAAGAACGGAGGGATGATGGTGATAGGTAGATGGGGGAGGGGGGAGAACAGTCTCTGCAGGTTTCACATATTTGCAGACGTTATGTTGGACTGTGAAAACCTGATTCTGTTTGCTTTATTTAAGATGCAGAGAAATGGAGGGCACGTCTGCAGGTGCTATGTCATACAGGTTTTAAACTCCTTCCCAAATGATTTATGATACACTTTGCTTTTCTAATTGCCCTCAAGTTCCACAGGAGATTGTGATCCCTCTGCACTGTTTTGTCATCTTTTATTTCCTCAGTTACTTAAAGCTTGTATGATTATTTAACTATTTATTTGCTATTTGTTCATAACATTTCTCCTCAACTCAATGGCAAACCCCTTGAGGACAGGAATGTGGCCCAGAGAGAAGCTATTTCACTATGAGGGACAGCACCTGCCGATTTGATCTGCAGAGAATTCAGAAACAGTGATCTTGTTTGTTGCAACAACAGCCCATGGGAGACACGTGGCTTTGTGGCAAAAAAAAAAAAAGTCCCTCTTCATTCAAGGATTATTTTCACAGCAAGTGAAAGAAACACATCTTAGTTCTCATTAATTGAGGAGAATCATTTTGTTTCATGGACACGAATCACAAGAAAAGCTAGGATGAAACTTGCCTGCATGTTTAGAACAAATAAATCAAATATTACCACAACTCTTCCCACCTGACAGCAGAGAGAACCGCAGAAACCATTAATTTTCCATTTCCAAAACATTGGAAAAGACTACCTTTCTTTCACCAATATTTGTAAAATCCCAGGGAAAAATTCACAAGCCCATTAAGAGCTGTGAATAAAAAGGCAAGGTCCCAATACTTCCCTTCAGACTACAGGGCTAGAATGTTGGGAGAAGGTGACGTTCCTCAAAAGGACAGGAAGGCCAGTGGGTGAGTATTTGTGAGCTGGAAAGCCACTGTATTTTATACCTAATGTAGAATGTGATAAAAGGAGAGAAATAGTGTATTTCAATGAGCAGCATACCTGCTATATACGCCTTATAAACTTTTTATACATTATAAACTCATCCAAATATCCATAAAGGATATTAAATGAGGATAAATGGGATGATACTTGGCAGTACCTTTGTACTATACATTTAAAACAGAGTGAAACATTTATTATTAAGATAAGGTTATACTAACATTTTTAAACCAGTCACACTAAAGTTTAATCTTTCTATTGATTTTAGGATTACTTCTTTGCCCTAACAAAACTAGATAATTCAAAAATTCAGTCTGCAGGAGAGCTATTACTCGTGGAGCACCGCACGTAAGCATTTTACATGCACTACGTCATTTAACCCTCATAAAAATGCTGGAATGTAGGTATTTATATTCGTTAGGATATAGGCTAAGCTACCTTAGGGAAGAGTCACAAATATACATTGATTCAAGAAAAACATGCATTTCCTTCTTTCTTGAGGAACACTTAGATACAGAGGGTGATGGAGAATGGGTTATCCCAATAGGGCTCTGCCAGACTACAGGTAGAGCTTCCATCTCTGCCACCAAGAGGGCGCCACTTCCCAAGTCCAGATATTGCCATTTCCCAGCTAGCAGAAAAAAAGGGGAAAAGAAAATGGAAGGCCTGTGGGTATTTTTAAGGGCATGATATGCAAGTGGCATATATCACTTGTGTTCTCCTGCTGGCCAGAACTGGTTCCGATGGTCACACTTAGTAACATGCAGGCTAAGAAATGTAGTCTCTAGCTGGGAGAATAAGAGCCCTACTAAAATATGTGTGTCTTGGGTAGAGTTCGTCGAGGTAGATTTTCTTTGACATTATTGTGATATAATCTTTAGAACCCCTTACTTGCACTGGCTTCTTCCAAGGCCCAGGGAAAGAGAAAGCTATAAACTTATTTATTTTATACTTTTGTTCTTGACACTTGCAAAAGATAGATCTGCCCCAGATAGGTAAGGCCTTGCCTATTAAAGAAATACAGGGCAAATAAATTCTTCAGGGAGAAAATTCACTGCCTTTGCCCCCAAATAATTTCCTTTATTTTACCAATGAAATCAGGGAGGTTAAGTATCTTGCATAAAGTCACAGAGAGTTGGAGCTGAAGTTAGCACCTGGGTCGCAATACACTCCAACCTTTTTAGAATTTTCTTTTCTTCTGGCACTATCTCGGAAGAAAAGCTAGGCAATCCGGAAATTACAAGGTAACCGGCTACATGGCTTTGGCCCTATCTGTTCAGGTGTTCTTGGGAGACAAAGTGAAAGTGAAAGAGGACATGCGAAGTCTAGCTGCCAAGCTGACGTGACAGCCACTTAGTTGGGGCGATGCCAGTCTCAGATCAACCCAAAGGTTAATAACACAGATGCAGTCGAAGATCTGATGGATAGAGGCTGTGAACTCTGTATCAATAACTTACAGCAAATGCCTGGAGGTGGCAGGTGAAGAGGCCTGTCATCAATTAAGCATGTCAGCCCTTTTTTCTAAAATTGTCAGATGGGATTATTAAATTTCACATCCTAGTTTGCTCAGGGTAAAAAAATCAAATAACAGTAAAGGTTGCATTTTAAAAACATTTAGTGTAAACTCTTGCTTTTGGCCTTCGGTCAAACTGTCAAAAAGGTGCCACACAATTTGATCCATGCTTTTCATTTTTCCATTTCTGAGCCAAGGCATTTCTTCATACTTATTATTAATCCCATGTGTTTGTTTTTAAAAAAGATCTGATTACTAAACACTGTTTTGCTTAAGAATTTCATAACTTAGGGAACTATTTAATTACCAAGGAAACAACCACAAACACTGAATATAAGTGCAAGGGAAATACTTATTCATTATAACAAGTTGGAGTGCACATTCTCAAAATAAAATACATAAAGAACATTAGGTGAAAGCTTTGCTTTTTAGAAATTTCCTCATTTACAGTAAATTTAGAAAAACATGCTGCACTAAGTCATAGTGGACTTAAAGTGGTCTGTCTCTAGACATTTTTTTTTTAAATTTTAAGACTTGATTCAGAGGGTTTCATCCAACTTGAGTTGTATTTACTGGATTGGCTTACAACCTTCTATAGTAAACCTTAAAGTTCTTGTACTTATGAAACCCCTATGAATGCCAAAATTATTTGGCAGCACACTGGGAATATTTAAAAACCTAATGTGACGTTTTAAAGCGGCAAATATAATTATGAAAAATCACTTATAAAGTATTCATATAACAAGTTCTCGTGGTATTGAGAAAGCCACTAAGTTATTCCATCATCCACATTTTCACACTTAGCAATGATGCTGTTTCAATAACCATATACTATCTTAAATTTTTGTTATTCTAACCCGAGGAGATGTTATATTGATTTTAGAGAGGGAGAGAGAAAGAGAGGGACATTCAGTCCATTGTTTTCCCAGGGATCGAACACACAACCTATGTATGTGCCCTGACAGGAAATTGAAACTGTAACCTTTTCAGTATATGGGATGTAACCTTTTCAGTATATGGGATGATACTCCAACCAACCAGGCCAAACAGCCAGGTGGTGTACCACCCAGCCCTCTATCATTTTTTTTTAAGATTTTATTTATTTATTTCTAGAGAGAGGGGAAGGGAGGACGAGAGGGGTAGGGAGAGAGGGAGAGAAACATTACTGTGTGGTTGCCTTTCATGTGTCCCCCACTGGGGACCTGGCCCACAACCCAGGCATGGACCCCGACTGGGAATTGAACCAGCAACACTTTGGTTTGCAGGCCAGCACTCAATCCACTGAGCTACACCAGCCGGGGTGTATACTATCTTAATTTGACTGGCATAATACCCTCTTAGGAAATTATTTTTCTTTAGCACTGGATTAATATTATGCTATGCTTCTTACTTTTATTTGTAGAAAGTTATACCGATTACATACCACAATCCCCTCAACTTAATGATCCATTTGATTGGACATTACTAGAACTGTAAACTTAATGGTAACAAAATGAAGTGCTTACACAACGATCGACTGGAAGTCGTTCATGGAAAAGAGCTCGAAACACACCGAGAAGCTGTGTGAAATCATTGAGAATCACTATTCCATTGGACATATACACACATGAAGAAAAAGATCATAAAATTTTAGATTTATGAGGCATAGGAGTTATTTAGAAAAACATTCTAATTAAACAGACCATAATCAAAAACTAGATTTGCTAAAAATCTTAAAATGGATTGGTGAGCTGAAGCAGGATTGGGACCAAGCGTCGTGTACAACACGCTCTATTATTGCCTTGCGTGAGATCACACAGTTCTCCAAATGCCATAGACATGACAAGAGCAGTACTTGAATTTACATACTTGAATCAAGCAAACTATGAATCAGCATTTTTACCCCGGATTAAAGGACTCAGTGCTTCTTTGTCGTCCCCCACCCTCCCTATACAGCAGCTTAGACGAAGGATTGAATCATGGGGCTGTGGTGCTGAGAAAGTGGCACTCTCAGGTTACGAAATGTTCTGCCTTGTAGCAAGCAGGGTGCAGGCTGGCACAAAAGTAGGTGTATAGTTGTTTGTATGGAAAATAATACGGTAATCAATAAAGAATACAAGACCAAACTGTTTTTTGCATATGATGACATTAAACCTACTTTTGCCCCACCTTGTATAAATGACCTAGTTGACTGACTGGCTGGCTGGTTTGCTGGCTGATTGGCCGACTTACAGCCTAACTGATTGACTGTCTAACAAACTGGGGCTTCCCAGGGAGGGTCAAGGTCATCATTCTCTACAGACTCCTCAAGTAAATTTCCAATGTCAAACAATTGAAAAACCTGATATTTGGAGTACCAAGTTACTACATAGCTTTTGGGAATAGATTTCTAAATGTGACAGAAAGATCTTCATATCTTTCTTAATCCCTCACATTTTTTTCTGTTTTACACAAAAATTCTAATTAAAATTAAATTATATTCAATGTCTAAGAATGATATTACGTAGTAATTCACCATCAACACATGATATTATACGATGGGCCTAATAGATATACTATTGTGATATTATGATACTCCTAAAATAACACAGCATTTACATTTCAAGATTTGGATATAATGCAATGCCTTTCAAAAGGCAACTTTTCAAAACAAATATTAAAATTAATATTATCAACTTTTTCTATCTAAAACTTACTATATAGCAAGTTGATGGACTTTGTTCTGGCATTCTGTTTTAGAAAAAAATGTTTTTTGCAAAATTTGTAAAAAAAAACATTTGGACAAATTAAAAATCATTGTAGCAATATACATAGATCTGATATTTCTTTGAATTTCCCCTTCTTTTCTAGTTTCCACATCTTTTATATTACAAGAAGACATTACTAAAGAAAAGACAATAAATTGCTATAAAAGGCAACATTGGTTCTTAGGGAAAAAGAATAGTTAGAATCATTTCTTTTATGAGACCAAAGCATCCCTTTTTTTAATGTCCTTACTAATGGGAACTGAACCTAAAAATGTGAACATGAAGGTGTATAAATTGCTTGATTTCAGTTTCACTTGTATTAGGTAATCTTTGTCTTGAAAATGCCTTTCTTAAGGAGTGATTCTTATATGTTCATGTCTTTTCCTCAATTTCTTACTCAACTTCCAAGTTGAGTAAATATGAACATTTTTCAAATTTAAAATTTATATCATACTCGTCCTTTGCTTTAGATATTCAAGGTTTATATACAAACCTAAATGCTAAGACTGCAATACCAGGCTTTGTTCTATTACTATATGAGAGAGCACTGACAGCATCAAATTCCAACTTCACTGAAACTGAACTAAAATGGAAAGCCTCATTGTAATCAGCCGTATGGCTGCTTCATTCTAAACTGTTTCTTGTTGTTTTTTAGGGAACCAGGATCCAACATTCTTGGAGGAAGAATAAAAATAGCATTACTATGGGCGCATCAAAGCTCCACTGCTCAGCCAGCCATTGTGTTAGCTGCCACTAAATTCCTGAATAGCATAGTACAATATAACGCAGGTCATCCAGATGCCTATAAATGGATGGTCTTGTGTGATCAGGGAGCAGTCTGGTAGACTTTGTAGAGATAGCTACAAAATACAACATTAATTCTGGAGGAGCAGGGATGGGAAAACTCATATTTTTCATGTGACCAGTGAATCTTCTTTTAATGTTACCACTGCTGACACTGATCCTAAAAATGTAGGTGAAAGATTCCGTTTCACTGCACTGAGTATCACCCTCTTGGAAATCCACTTCTAGACTGAAAGTGCCCTCGGAAAGGGTTCAGCTTCTTGAAAATAACTGTGGTTCAATTTCAGATGATATTTAGTAGCTTTTTAAAAATAAATTTTTGACAAATGTTTAATGCTCTGTCGACAGCTTTAGAGTGTGAGGGAAAGTACAGGAGCAAGCTGATAAAATGCTGTTATTGAAGAACTTAAGGTTAACCATGAACTTGAAATTTTGTATTCTGTTCCATGGCATATGGCAGCTTCTCCTACAGGTTATGGGCATCATAGACTTGGTAGCAGTAAAAGACAGATGTGGATCTCCTTTTGGTTTCATGGGTTCATTTTGTCTTCGTGTTACAGAACAGACCCAGGGCAGGGGGGAATGATATACTATTACCGAATGGACGCACCCTTGTGCTTCGGGGGTCCCTCACCCCATAGCAGGTTCGCCTTGCCCACTGCCAGGGAAGACGTCTCTCAATGCCAGAGATTGGTGAAAAGGAAAGGGATCATTTATTTATAGAGTTATACAAACTGAAGAGTAATACCTTAATGTCTTCATTGAGATACCAAAGTCCTTTAGAATACCCACAAATGCACAGTCCTTCCTTCCCCCTCTGCCCAGTCTGGGGTAGCGTATCTCAGAAAAAGAAATAGAAGTCCATGGTTCTTCTCTGCCCAAGCCACATGGTCCCAAAAAGCCCCCGCAAGGCTGCTGTGCCTGGGTTTAAATCACAGCACCAATCTTCCTCTGCAGCACCATTTCCAACTCCTCCTGAAGCAGGGTGCAGCCAAGAGGAGGGCCCCAAGAAGGGATTTGTAATGGGGTCCAGAACTCAAGGTGTCCAGGAAATATTAGAAAAATGTATGTAGGATGTCCTCACCCCCACAAGCCTGAGCCAGGGGGGATGGGACACATGGAACAGGGCCATTCAGAGCTGTTTTGGGTAGCAAGAGCTTTGCAGCTAACCCCTGGCACAGTCATTTAACATATCTATAACCTTTAACTGGTTTCATAGATATGCTAAGTAGCTGTGGCTCTGCTTTGAGCCAGGGAGATGGGAGTGACTTCCACCCAAGATGGGTCTGGGAAGCAACTCCCCCTGGTTACAGGGCCTGTGTGAGAGCTTGGAAATGATTGGCTCCATGCCATGGGGCCACACCTGCCCAGACTTACTATGGCAGCCCAGTAAAGCTGGAAGAATACGGGGATGCTGGCTGGTGTAGCTGACTGTAGGAGGAGTCAGAAATGGGGCTGCAAAGGAAGATGGGCGCTGGGATTTAAACCTAGGCGCGGCAGCCATAGAGAGGAGACCACGAGGTTCTGAAGCAAGTAGAGAGGGAGGACCACAAGGTTTTGGGGGAGAAAGGAGAGGATCATGCAGCTTTGGCGAAGTAAATAGAGAGAACCACACAGTTCTGGAGTGAATAGGAAGGACCATGCGGCTTAGGCAGCAAGAGAGACTTTGCCGGGAAGAAAAGGGGAGAAAGGACTCTTGCTGGTGGGCTGTGAGAAGGTGCCACACGGCTTTGGATTAACTGGAGATCGCGGCAGCCACCCAGCTGATGGTGCCGGGAGCCTGAATCACGGACTTCTACTTCCTTTCCTGAGACACGGTACCCCGGACTGGGCACAGGGAGAGGGAAGGACTGTGCATCTGTGGGTATTCTAGAGGACTTTGGTATCTTATTGAAGACATTAAGTCATTACTCTAAGTTTGTGTAACTTTTAAATAAACAATTCCTTTCCTTTTCACCAGTCTCTGGCATTGAGAGACGTCTTTCCTCTGGCGGCTGGCATTGCGAACCTAGCAGGTGGGCATGGGGGGAAGGAACCTCCAGAGACAGAAAGTGGAGAATCCTTTCTGTAATAATTTATCGTGAACCACCACCCGCCCTTGCTCTGTAACAGTTTTTGGCAACCAGGAAGGGATAATAGTTGCCCGTGGCAGGCCGACCCCCTCAGGTGTGGGAGAGTGAGACTTCGGAGTTTTCCCAGTCTCTGAGAATTTCTCTGCACTCCTGAGGGCATCGGCCGCCTAATCACGCCCAGAAAGGTGAAAAGGAAACGAAACGGAGCAGGGAAGTGACTTGTTTCTGAACACTGCTTTGGAATAACGGAGTTGTGGATGATGGTTTGGTTGGTGTGCTGCTCCCAGTTAGTGTGCTGCTTCCAGGCTGCCCCTGGCTGCTCACTTACAGGTTTGGTGAGCCCAGGTGGCATTAAGGGAACTTGTACTGAGGTGTGGGGAAGAAGCGAGCCCCTAGGCTCTGTAAGCCGAGCCTGCATGAGTGTTGGGGATTAGATACCAAGTCATGTGGGTGCGTCACCATTTTGGGTAAAATGGAGGATGAGCCACGTGAGTGCCCCACCGTGGAGGACGGGTCAACCTTGTGCATCTCCATCTTGGATAATGAGTCACCTGAGAGTTCTGCCACCTTGGAACTGGACAAGGTGGTGGGCTGAGGGTTGTCTTCAGATTATGGGCTGTGTGTTGCTGCTGTGTGGGCACTGCACCAGTCAGGTTCTCTGTGCAACTGGCTCTGATAGGAATAGCTCTGGTTCTGAAGGTCATGGACTGGGGTCCAAGGGTGACCATCTGATTTATAGGGTGTTTGCAAGGTCTAATCTTCAGAAAGCTGCAGGATGTCCCTGCGAATTTAGGGACTTTTGGCTGCTGGATACTGGGTTTAAGTACTGAGTTTAAGTACAGTCCTTCCCAGTGTGGGAAAGGAGCAGGGATTAAAAGGGAATTGTGGTTAAATCTGTATGGGTAAAAATATGTAGAAACGTTGTGAAAGTTTTAAACCTGGAGGAAAGGCAACCTCAACTACTTGTTTTTTGGTTTTATGGGAATGTGGTTTCATTTTGTTTGTGTTTCTTCAGAAACCCCCTGTACCTGAAGACCCATATAGGGTCACCTGAAGACCCAGTGAGGGTCGCCTGTAACCGGTTGGGGAGAATGTGTTTGCCACTCGGGACCCAGGAAGGGTCATTCGGGCCTGATAAGTGTTTCAGTCTGAGGCAAAGGAGCATGTCTCTGCCAAGAGACTGGAACTGAAGGGCATGTCTGTGCCATTGGTTGTGTTTCTGATCAAAAACCCTCTGTACCTGAAGACCTGGTAAGGTCACCTGAAGACCTAGTGAAGGTTGCCTGTAACTGGTTGGGGAGAATACCTTTGCCACTAGGGACCCAGGAAGGGTCATTCAGGCCTGATGTGTGTTTCAGCCTGAGGCAAAGGAGCATGTCTCTGCCAAGAGACCGAAACTGAAGGGCATGAAAGTTTTGGAAAGAAATTATGTGGGGTTAGTAATGGAAGGTATAAGACATGGAGATGCAATCTTGGTGGATATCAGAAGGAAAAGGATTTTCCATCGCACTTGGTATTTTTCTCCCTACCTGATCCCTCCAGAACTTGGCATTCTGAAGGAGTGAGTGATGACATAAGGTTTCTCTGCATAAATCCACTAAGACCAGTCATTAATGGTGGTTTGTTAACCGGTACTTTGACTGGAATGTCACGCCTGAAGGAGGCATGTCTGGGTTCTGGTCATCACCAGGAAGCCCCAAGGAACTGGGATTGACTTGTGAAGCTAGCAAAAGCCCACGAGAAGAAGCCTGGTACCTTGGTTGGTTGTGCGGTTCGTGGCAGTCTTTCCAGGGAAGGAACGAAGGTTGCTTTCCTGAAAGATGGCTAAAAAGGAACCTGTAGGCACAATGGAAGCCTCAAGGATTTGAGGGAAACGACTGGTACAGGCGAAGCCAGGTGGCAGATGTGTGGCTCTGCTTCTGAGCCCCGAGGGGCGGACTGAGAAGTCAATCTAAAGGCTCCCTGTTTGAGTTCCAGCAAAGCGAACTTAAAAGATCATAGGTGATCCAGGCTGCTCTTGGTGTGTTTATGCAAACAAACAGGCAAAATTAAAAGTTGGACTCAAAGTAGTCGCTTTAATAACAATGAGGGTGATCTTAAGGAGAAAAATCATGGTCTAAGGAAAATCACAATGCTCAGTATTGGATATCAGAATGGTGCAGCTAACTGTCTTGGAAGTTTGTTTTCATTTGAAAGTTGAAACTGGGTTTGTAACAACACTGAAGATGTTCAATTTACAGGCACAAAGGACCTGTCAAATTGCCATTGTTAGATGTCATTGCAGCAAGGGGCCTTGCAACTGAATGTCTTCCCAAAAGACAGTCTCACTAGCATAGAGACTGGTTTGGGGATTGTTGAGTGAATTAACCTGTGTGTTCTTCCTTCTGTTTTCATAGGGCGTGGGACTATGGCCTCATTACCTGAGAGAACTGATTGCAATATAGGCCTCACTTAAGGAGCCCACCTTCATCATCTCCCCCTGAGACTCAACGGTTTGGTTAAACTAGGTGGTTGGGTTGGTGAAGGGGTCGGGAGGTATGTGGGCTTCACTTCAGAGCTTATCTTTGCTTTTCTGTCCTAATGTCCTGGACAGAAAGGGCCCAGAGATCTGAAAGGAGGGAAATCCTGATATATTCCCCTCAGCCCGAGTGAAGTGTAGTGAGCCACAGGGTTTTGGATAGGTGTAGCATGCTTGTCCACCTTCCTTCAGATAAGCCATTCTTTACCTAGGTGCCTGCTTTTGTTATTCAGTGATTATGATTTAATTGTGCCTTCCAACTCTTTTGCCAAATCTGTCACCTCCAGAATGCGACGAGGATGCCAACTGTCCAGTAATGCCAGCCTTTGGACACTGAGCCTGCAACTTCCCAGTGACAGCTAACTGACTTGGATTCTGTGAGGTCCTTCCCTTCACAGGAAGGACTCCCTCTGAGCTGCACCCCCTTTCAGGGTACCACTGACCCAAGGTTAGTAGGATGACGTCTATTTCCAGCCGGAAGCAGTTACAAGAAGACGAGACCTTCGTCCATTGTCCTTTATATGATTATAAAGTGGTTGTAAATCTGAAAGGAGGGATTGAAGCAGGGTGCAGCCAAGAGGAGGGCCCCAAGAAGGGATTTGTGATGGCGTCCAGGACTCAGGGTGTCCAGGAAATATTAGAACAATGTATATAGGATGTCCTCACCCCCACAGGCCTGAGCCAAGGGGGATGGGACACATGGAACAGGGCCATTCAGAGCTGTTTTGGGTAGCAAGAGCTTTGCAGCTAACCCCTGGCACAGTCATTTAACAGATCTATAACCTTTAACTGGTTTCATAGATATGTTAAATAGCTGTGGCCCTGCTTTGAGCCAGGGAGATGGGAGTGACTTTCACCCAAGATGGGTCTGGGAAGCAACTCCCCCTGGTTACAGGGCCTGTGTGAGAGCTTGGAGATGATTGTCTCCATGCCATGGGGCCACACCTGCCCAGACTTACTATAGCAGCCCAGTAAAGCTGGAAGAATACGGGGATGCTGGCAGGTGTAAGTGACTGTAGGAGGAGTCGGAAATGGGGCTGCAAAGGAAGATGGGCACTGGGATTTAAACCTAGGTGCGGCAGCCATAGAAGGGGGAGGACCATAAGGTTTTGGGGGAGAAAGGAGTAGACCACGCAGCTCTGAAGTAAATAGGGGGCCACACGGTTCTGGAGTGAATAGGAGGACCAAGAGGTTCTGAGGGGAAAGGAGAGAACCACGAGGTTCTGAAGCAAGTAGATAGGTAGAGGTCCATGCGGTTCTGAAGGGAAAGGAAGAGGACCACGAGGTTTTGGAGGGCTTCTTTTTGCCACACAGCTTAGGCAGCAGGAGAGACTTTGCCAGGAAGAAAAGGGGAGAAAGGACTCTTGCTGGTGGGCCGTGAGAAGGTGCCGCATGGCTTTGGATTAACTGGAGATTGCGGCAGCCACACAGCTGATGGTGCCGGGAGCCTGAATCACGGACTTCTACTTCTTTTCCTGAGACACGGTACCCCGGACTGGGCACAGGGAGAGGGAAGGACTGTGCATCTGTGGGCATTCTAGAGGACTTTGGTATCTTATTGAAGACATTAAGTCATTACTCTAAGTTTGTGTAACTTTTAAATAAACAATTCCTTTCCTTTTCACCAGTCTCTGGCATTGAGAGACGTCTTTCCTCTGGCGGCGGGCATTTTGAACCTAGCAGGTGGGCATTTTGAACCTAGCTGGTGGGCGTGGGGGAAGGAACCTCCAGAGACAGAAAGGGGGAATCCTTTCTGTAATAATTTACCGTGAACCACCCCCCGCCTTGCTCTGTAACAATGGGTGCTTTAATGTCAGGTTAGAGGATATGCTCATTGCTCTACTCAGCTCCGGCTAGAAGTGGCAGAGCAAGGCTGATCCTTACAGAAGGAAAAGAAAATGTGAGCATCATTTCATTCACGTTTGCATCGAACTGGTATACTGTAAAGACTTCACTCTTAATATGCAAAGAGTAAAACCTGTGACAGTGTTTCTATAGGCTGCTAACATACTTAGGGACACACTCACCAAGTAGTCATCAAGAGGGTGTTGGAAACTGCCCTGCCTGGTTTCAGAAGCTGTAAACCCCCATGGCTAAGGCTGAGTCAGAGACCTTGGGACCATAAGCCACTAAGGAGACAAAGCTTATCTCCCTGGCAGGGGCGTTGCCCCTGCCCACTTTACTTTACCCTGCTTGGCCCTGAGCTTGACCAGTTAGCCAGTGACAGGTAAGATTCCTCAAGGGAGGGATGACCTAAGACAGGCATGGTCATGAAAAAGGCCCACAGGGAAGGACTCGGGGGCTATAGAAAAAGGGGGTGATGGACCCTCACCCCTCGGCTTTGACGTAGCCTGAGTCCTCATTCTGTCTGCAAGTAGTCTCCTAATCTCTTGGCTGCCTTACTTCCCCTGCCTGATTTGAGCCTGAAACAATGACAGAGGGCAGTGCAGTCCTGTTCTGGAAAGGGCAGGTTCCCTGGGGCAATCAGGCCTAAGAAAGAATGCATAAAATCCTGTGAAACCTGCTTTGTTTATAGCGTCAATTTAAATGATAAGGGTCCAAGCCTGAAATGAGTTTGTTTCCCAAAATCTTATAGCCCTTTAACTAACTGACCCTGACTCAGAATAAGCCCTCAGAGTTCTTTGTTATCTATTGTTTGATCCTTACTGCCTGACAATGACTGATGAGCTTTACTGGTATTGGGTTTTATGAACCCAATTAAAAGCCCATTGAGGTAAATGCTCTTGGCCCTTCTCCTTTGAGATCAGCCACTGTCTTGGTAGACTTATTCTCATCCATGGCGCCCGGGGTGGGGATGGGGGAGGGGGTGGTGCCCTGGGGACTGAGTGCCCCCCTCAACAAGAGGGCAGGGAAAAGTAGAACCACCTTAGTTCAGACTGGAGACTCTAGTGAGCCTGAGAATGAATATTTGAAGGGGTAGCTACTAGATACCATATTCTTTCTACCTTTGGAGAAACTCAGTGTTATTGTGTAAAATAATCTCTAAAATACAGTACTATAGAGTTATACTTTCAGGGATATGGAATGAAATCAAAGAAGGTAAAGACAGGCTTCCAGGTTCTACAAACTCCCTTTAAGAGCAATTGGGCATTAATCTCTTTGATTAATTTATTATCTCTGCCTTACTAATTTATCTCTCAGGATTTGGCCCCAGGAAGTAGAATCACTATAATTGATGTAGAAAGGAAATTTGTTACAGAGACTTTCACATCCCACAGCTGTGGGAGCTGGTGCAGAAGTGTGTACAAAGCTGTTGCTGTGCATCTTGTACTAGGCCTCAAGTCTCAAAAGGTTGGGTAGGTCAGCAGTCTTGAAAGAAAGCTGGATGTGCAGTAGGGGAGAACAGAGAAAAATTAGAACCTATGAATGTAACAGGGTTACATGTAAGGGGGGACCCCAAGTAGGGATTTGTAATGGGGTCCAGAACTCAGAGTCCAGGAAATATTAGAAAAATATATGTATATAGGATATTCTCATCCCCACAAGTCTGAGCTGGGGGATGGGACGCATGGAGCAGGGCCATTGAGAGTTGTTTCGAATAGCAACAGTTTTGCAGGTAATCTCTAGAATGGTCACTTAACATATCTATAACCTTTAACTGGTTTTATAGCTATGTTAAACAGCTCTGGCCATGCTTTGAGCCAGGGGAACGGGAGTGACTTCAACCCATGAGGTAATTGGGAGGCCACTCCCCCTGGTTACAGAGCCTGCGTAAGAGCTTGGAGATGATTGGCTCCACACCACAGGGCCACACCTGCCCAGACTTACTATGGCAGCCCAATAAAGCTGGAAAAATACGGGAATTCTGGCAGCTGTGGCCAATTGTGGGAGTGTTACAGAGCAAGGGGGGGGGGGGTTCACGATAAATTATTACAGAAAGGATTCCCCCTTTCTGTCTCTGGAGGTTCCTTCCCCCACGCCCACCAGCTAGGTTCAAAATGCCCACCTGCTAGGTTCGAAATGCCCACCGCCAGAGGAAAGACGTCTCTCAATGCCAGAGACTGGTGAAAAGGAAAGGAATTGTTTATTTAAAAGTTACACAAACTTAGAGTAATGACTTAATGTCTTCAATAAGATACCAAAGTCCTCTAGAATGCCCACAGATGCACAGTCCTTCCCTCTCCCTGTGCCCAGTCCGGGGTACCGTGTCTCAGGAAAAGAAGTAGAAGTCCGTGATTCAGGCTCCCGGCACCATCAGCTGTGTGGCTGCCGCAATCTCCAGTTAATCCAAAGCCATGCGGCACCTTCTCACGGCCCACCAGCAAGAGTCCTTTCTCCCCTTTTCTTCCTGGCAAAGTCTCTCCTGCTGCCTAAGCCACGTGGCAAAAAGAAGCACTCCAAAACCTCATGGTCCTCTTCCTTTCCCTTCAGAACCGCATGGACCTCTACCTATCTACTTGCTTCAGAACCTCGTGGTTCTCTCCTTTCCCCTCAGAACCTCTTGGTCCTCCTATTCACTCCAGAACCGTGTGGCCCCCTATTTACTTCAGAGCCGCGTGGTCTACTCCTTTCTCCCCCAAAACCTTGTGGTCCTCCCCCTTCTATGGCTGCCGCGCCTAGGTTTAAATCCCAGCGCCCATCTTCCTTTGCAGCCCCATTTCTGACTCCTCCTACAGTCAGCTACACCTGCCAGCATCCCCATATTCTTCCAGCTTTACTGGGCTGCCATAGTAAGTCTGGGCAGGTGTGGCCCCATGGCATGGAGACAATCATCTCCAAGCTCTCACACAGGCCCTGTAACCAGGGGGAGTTGCTTCCCAGTCCCATCCTGGGTGGAAGTCACTCCCATCTCCCTGGCTCAAAGCAGGGCCACAGCTATTTAACATATCCATGAAACCAGTTAAAGGTTATAGATCTGTTAAATGACTGTGCCAGGGGTTAGCTGCAAAGCTCTTGCTACCCAAAACAGCTCTGAATGGCCCTGTTCCATGTGTCCCATCCCCCCTGGCTCAGGCTTGTGGGGGTGAGGACATCCTACATACATTTTTCTAATATTTCCTGGACACCCCGAGTCCTGGACGCCATCACAAATCCCTTCTTGGGGCCCTCCTCTTGGCTGCACCCTGCTTCACCATGAAGTGAAGAGAGCCGTGTGCATCAGCTCTCTGACTAGGAGCTACCAAACGGCCATTTCTTTTCATTCCAGCCGACTTGGTCTTTGGCAACCTAGGCACGGCTGTTTCATGGCATTTCATTTTTTCTTCCCTAACAGCCTTGTCTGAGTCCCAGGTCCACTTTCTTTTTCTTTCAAGTGTCATCAAATATTCTATAAGTATTTCCTGAGCCCTTAACATGCACCAAGTACAGGAAAAACCTTAGGCCCGGGCTGGGATAAAATATGTGGTGAGGGAAGTCTCTTCAGTTTGTGGGAGGACATAGCATATTCCCGTGCATGTCTGCTCCCCGAAAGATTGCAGCAGCTTCATTAAACTTCAATAGATTAGATACAGATATAGATGTATAGATATGGGCATGATGGTGCTTTTTAAATTTCACCTAACCTATCGCTGCTAGAGTTTTGCATATAGAATTCTGATTGTTTTCTCTTGATAAACACTCCATGTTTCCACTACAGCACAATTAATATGTGACTTGGAAGACACATCAGATCTCTAGGGTTTGTTTATTAGTATGCTATGCCCAAAGCTTGGGCTTTCATCTTACCCACTAAACATACATTAGAATGATTAACCTATAGATGGCATTACATATTAAGGAGTTCTAGTTAGGATATAAAATGAAAAATCAATTTCCATTTTTACTCTTTTACCAACCATCAGTACATCCTACCACAATGCAGGAAGAATCGTCAACACATTTGTGCCAAACAGCAACAAAAGACACAGTATCTATCATTAACTTTTTACAAATGCGACTTTAAAACTAAAAGAAATAAAAACAGGGGCCATATAAATGACTGCAAGTTTATTAAAAAACAAAACTTAGTTCCACACACATGTAAAGTATACAAGTGTGCAATAAAATACATTCCAAAGCAGAAACTCATAGTTATGTTTATACGCAAAAGACAGAGCAGACATGTTCTAACTTGCATATTCAATTTTGTTAGATTTTCCGAACAAGTGGATGCAAAATACTAGACCTACCAAAAGCAGTGATGCCTAAACTATGTTTTTAAACCTAAGGGGAGAAGAGAAATTTCCTGCTTCACCATTCAGGTTGAAATACTTTTTAATTTATTTTTCAATGTTGGCTCCTTTTACTGCTTTATTAAAGATACATTAGTAGCTCTAAAATTTTAATAATAAATAATTACAATAAACACTACAAAAAGTATGTTATTAAAAAACACTTCTGAAAGCACTTTAAAACTGTGGACCATGTGAAACTAATGTATAACACAAACAAAAAAGATTTATATGCTACCCTCAGTCACTACTATTCTTTATTTTTCACTTACATTTGTACACTCAGTGCTTTTGAAAACGATTTGGGGAAACATAAACATACATAGTATAACAAAATGCATATCAGAAGTGAATAATTTGTGGCACAGGTAAATAAGAGCAGAGACAATGGAATAAATTCAAAAACTACACAAAATGCATGCCCTAGGGCAGGGGCCGCACCCTCAGGCCCCTTTAGTGGCCTGTTAAGAACTGGCTGCAACTGAAGCTCACATGAGCTCCTCCTCCTGTCTCCCCGCCCATCCCCACTTAGTTCGTGGAAAAAACGGTCCTTGGTGCCAGAAAGGTTGGCGACCCCTGCTCTAGAGTACTATAACTGACATCAAGCCTCTAATTTGGCAGTGCAGTGTCTGTAACAGTAAAGCCAGAGGAAACAACCGGTTACTTGCCCTGTAGCTTCCAAAATATAAAGATCGGCCAGTTTCTCAATCAAGCACATTTGTTGCTCATAGGGGCACCGAAGATAAGTATCTTTACTAGACAAAGTTGTATGTTTTGGTTTTGTTATTGTTTTTAAAATATATTTAATATACATATTAAAGACATACAATGTAATATAATATATGTATATACTTATGCCCTAAGGTAGGATAAAGAATTCATGAAAGTAGCTTCCAGCATCTATTGGGAAATCATACCGTCAAATCAAATGAATGCATAGATAGTAAATGCTTTGAAAGTCTGTAGCAAAAAATGATAGCAACAAGAATATTAGTCTAGAAAATATGTGCCATGCATTTTAGCCACACTTCCTGATGTTTTAAAAAAGTGTGTATTTGTGTGCATTTGTATTTTTCAGTAAAGAACCCCCAAATACTTAATAATAAAATATCATAGTATGTATTCCAATATACATGTCAATTGCTGAATACAAAGCAATAAATTGTTGAAAGACATGTACCAAAGGCCAAAAGATGCCTTTGGTTTTGGAATATCTGATCTGAAGTCATTCTTTCTAACATTAACTACATCATCAATTCACTTGGCTCAAGTTTAAGAAAATACATTTCTGTCGACTGCAAAAAGGAGAACGTATTACTTTCCTATTCTCTCTAAAAAGAACATGTTTCCAGTTCAAGCAAAAGTGACAGCAAGTCAAGATGTTTGCTATTAAATCTGGATGTTTAAAAATGTATGAAAACATGAGTACTGTACAAAAAATCAATAATGAAGTATTTATGTTGATTCTAGATAGCTATCTTCTTAGGTGCTGTACATATATGAGATAAATTGAGAGAGCATTCTGATAACATTTTAAATTACCTAGGTCTCTCTAGTCAAGAATAATGTATAAACATAAGCTACTGATTTACATGGGCCAATAAATTCCATTTTGTATTTAATTGTTTTGAGTTTGGGTCACTTTTTTCTTTTTTAATTAAATTTATTAGGGTGACATTGGTTAATAGAATCATATAGGTTTCAAGTGTGCATTTCTATGATACATGATCTGTATATTGCACTGTGTGCCCACCACCTGAAGTCAAACCATCTTCTGTCATTATATATTGGGTCCCTTTCACCTCCCACCACCTCTGCACCCCTTCCCTCCGGTATCCACTATGCTATTGTCTGTGTCACTTCTCATTATGGCTGCAAATAGTACACCTATATGTCCTGGTCACTAAATAAAGGACAAAGTAAAGTCAACAAAGGATCCACATTATCTAATATTATTCTTAACTGGTATTTCCACAAAATGATGAAAACAATGAGTTCGATACTGAAATCCTCATACTTTAAGCTAGCCTACCATTCCAATAAAAAAGTTGAGATAGAAAGCCCAGATTGCTAACTGTCAAGTACAGAGTCTGCTACGCCTTTTAGATGGGATAACTATTCAGTCAACAGGACTATAAATTGGTAATACTAGAAGCTTGCTTAAAGATGAATAAATTAGCTAATTCTTTCATCCAACTCTTACTGCATTGTCCTTTGTCACTTCAACTAATCTTTCAGTCTGTGATTAAATGTCTCTTTTTCAGAAACCCTTCCCTCAACTTACAAAGTAAATCAGAGTTACTCTTATAATTTCTAGCTGTATCTTTTACTTTTACGTAGCTTTTTGTCAGGAATTACATTCCTATGCTCATACGATTATTTAATAGCAGTATCCCCACCACTATAAACTGCGATTCTTGTGAGTGTACTATTCTCTCTCTGTTTCTGTTGTATCTTCAGCATCAGCATCCAGCATAGTAGTACCTGACATTAGTAGGTGGTACTGGATAAATTAATAAATGAACAGATGAGGAATTGGATGAAAGAATGGATGACTGAAACAATATGCATATACTAAAGAAATACATACGTATGAATACTCATTTTCCCCTTCCGAGTTCCAGAGCCCTGCATTGTCAAAATCAAAACAAAGCAGTAGTGAGAAGGCATCATTGAATCTTACTATACAACATGGAGCAGGAGTTGACAATTCAACTACTTTCAACAAATCAAGTTCTGTAAATCACATTATTTATTGATGCGTGTTTGTAGGCAGGTCCTTAAAGTTTGGGAACAGGACTGAACTCACTGGGAGTAAATTGGTTACAAGTATGCCATTTGTTGAACATGAAATAGGAGAAATTTCATGAATTGTTTAAGATTGACGCTAGAGAGATGGGAGTAACATTGACTGTGTGCTATGTGTGAGGCATATTTTATACAGTTTCACAATAAATTAAAAGGTGGGAATTATTATTCCATTAGGTAGCAGGAGAAACTGAAATTTAAAGCTTAAATACAGTGAAATATGCCTAAAACTACAAAATGAAAACGTGACCTTCCCCCTCTAACACATGGCCTCCTCAAGGAAAATTATAATCTGAATGTCCATTTTATTATTCTAACTGATCTAGTTTAATAAATATATACATGCTTATGTCTGATTGGTAGTGAAATTTGAAAGTGATTAAGTAAAAATTTTCTTTACTAGAAATATGCAAGAAATATAATAGCATCTGAGTGGCTTATGCTTTTAATGGGACCAAAAAAAGATGTGTACTGTGCAAAGAAAACAAAAATGAGTAAAGCTTTGTAGAGCTACATAGAAATGCAAACATTTTTGAGTGTTTAATAAATATTATCTAAACAATACAACAGGCAATGCAACCAAAAAAAAAAAAAAAGACAAATAGAGCTAGGGAAGACGTTATGTACAAGGTATATTGTGAGTATAAAAACTGGGTTATAAAAGTACATGCATTATATAACATTCATTATAGAGATAAGTATAGTGATAGAGAAATGCCATATGTAATCAATTCTACAGTGCTTATTTTGCTAGTCTTTTCCATGTTTCCTCTCAGATCCTTTTCCCATCCATCCCTAGCTCTGACGACCCTGCAAACTCTATCCCCTAGGCTTCTTGCCATCTGGCTCGCTTTTAGTTTCAAGTAATGGAAGGCATGTGTGAGCAATTGGGGAAGGGGAGGGAAGAGACGAGACAGCTCTTTCCTTTTCTCCTTGCTGTAGAAGGCATCTTAAGCCAGGCATCCCCTCCATGCTCTAGCTCCAACTGGTCTCTCCCTCCACGGTTCAGGCTCCTTCCATGATTCCAGCTTCTGCCAGGTACCGTGGCTCACATATCCGAATAACACCACCCCATTCCTTTACTCTTCCACCCTGAAATTGAGATCAGCTCCTATACGGGGCTAATCTCTTGTCTTAACTTACCTCTGTCTGCCTTTTAGCTTCTAACATTTTTTTAGTAGTTCTCTACTAAATTATTTCTACTGAATTTCCTGACAGTGTTTCCTGATTGAACACTAACTGATGCTCACATTGTTCTGATGTCCTAACAACTCTAAAATTGGATTGGATACTATCATTTTTGATGAAGAGAGAACAAAACTAATTTATTTACCATTGCCTGTGTATGTGCATCAAAACTTGCAGAATGGGCGTCAGCAGCTTAAAGAAAGATCTCGGAGAAGACAATCAAACACTCTGTTAAGAGACAATAGAACACACTGCATCATCTATGCTCTTGCAGTTGCAGCAGACATCAGGGGAAAACATGTAAACTGACCGCTCTGAGACAAAAAGTGATTCAACAGAGTTAGCATTTCATGTAAAGATAATTTAGGAGTATCTTAACCAGTTTGCTTTGCTCATATTTTCTTCCTTCTGCATGTACATGTGCAATATGTGCTTGAAGTATGTGCTAAATGTCTACAAAAGGCCTTTTAGTGCGTAAAAATAAAAATATGTCAGAGACAAGCATTTTATCATCATTTTAATTGGCAGAATTTTTTTTTCTTTTGTCGTGGTTCTAACATAATGAATCATCTTATAACTGATGTTATCTTAGATTGGATGAAATATATCAGATGTACAGGCCAATCACTAGAAACATTATTTCCAAGTTCAGATTTCCTCAGAAAACTAAAAATGGATCTGCCTTTTCACCTGGCAATTCCATTGCTAGGATTATATCCTAGGAACCCTGAAACACCAATCCAAAATAACTTGTGCACCCCAATGTTCAGAGCAGCACAATTTACGATAGCCAAGTGCTGGAAGCAACCTAAGTGCCCATCAGTAAATGAGTGGATCAAAAAACTATGGTACATTTACTCAATGGAATTCTATGCAGCAGAAAGAAAGAAGCAGCTCCTACCCTTTGTGACAGCATGGATGGAACTGGAAAGCATTATGCTAAGTGAAATAAGCCAGGTGGTGAGGGACAAATACCATATGATCTCACCTTTAACTGGAACCCAATCAACAAAACAAACAAACAAGCAAAACATAACCAAAGACACTGAAATTGAGAACAGGCTGACAGTGACCAGAGGGGAGGGGGGAGGGGATTACAGGGGAAAAGGGTGAAGGGTTTGCAGGAACAATTATAAAGGACACATGGACAATAATGGGGGGGTACAAACAGGGGAGGGCGGTGAGGAGAGCTGGGGGTGGGGAGAAAAGGCAGAAAACTGTACTTGCACAACAATTAAAAAAATGTTTATCTCAAAAAAATTTGAAAAAAAAAAAGAAACATTACTTCCAAGTTCAGTATAGGGACTGCTATGACTTTTTAGTTGCTTCATAATTTTACTCCCTTAACACTTTTCTGGTTAAATTACTATGATGTTGAAGTATCATTAAAGTATTTTTAAATATGAAAAATCTATTTCTAAACAAATGACATATTAAGTCTAAACTTGTATTAGAGGTGTATTCTTGACTTCTGGCTTACATAGCAGAGTCTGCATTCAAACCTGGTTTGTTAATGCTCCTCTCTATTTCTCTCCTTGGTTAATCAACACTATAGCCTTTAAATCAAACAGTATTTCCTTTTCTCATAAAAGGACCAACAATTATTGACATTTCTTTTTTGTGGTTAAAACACTTCGAAATGATCTCATAGTTAATGGGTAGGCTATATTTAACTTAAATATTATCCAATAAATTGATCCTGGCAAAGAGATGGACCCCAAATCTGGGGTGTTCAGCTAAGTAAGTTAAGAAACAAGATCATGATAAGAATGCAGGAGAATCCATTCTGGGGAAATAAACTCTGGATTAGAAGTGAGGTTCCCAATGACAGGCTGAGATCTCCCTAATAGTATCCCTGTTTGTCAGGATGATAAGAAGGAGGTAATACAGGAAGGGAAACACATACAGCAATTACAAAATTCGGGACACTGTTGGAAGTGTTTTACATGCATTTACTCATTTTATCTTTCCAATAACCCAGTACTATTATACCTTCAATGTATGCATGCAGACTAGTGCAAGAAGCCAAAATTATTTGGAGAAAGAACAATAAATATGCCTCATTGCAGAATGTAAATATTTACAGTTTTTGTAGAGATTGTCCTTAACTTTAGTGCCTGCCATGTATCCTAGACACCATGAACTGAATAAGATTCTGAAACCAAAATAGAACCTTTTGTTTTAAGTGTCCTAGATGCAAAAGATCATGGTTTCGGAAAGGGCGAGGTTCTACTCTATTGGTAACTTCATAAAGTGAAAGTATTTTTTATATCACTTGTTTTTTTTCTAGTTCTGTAAAATCAACTTTGGGGCTCTGATTTATACCAACCTGAAAAACTTCTGCACAGCAAAAGAAACGATCAATGGAGCGAAGGCACCGACTGATTGGGAGAAAATATTTGCGAATCGTATATCCAGCATGAGGTTAATCTCCTAACCACATATGCAACTCCTACAACTCAATAACAATAAGAAGAAGAACAACAACAAAAACCCTAATGACGTGGTTAAAAAAAATAGGCTAAAAATTGAATAGGCATTTTTCCAAAGAAGACATACAAATGGCCAACACATATATGAAAACAATGTTCATTGTGACTAATCCTCAGGGAAATGCAAATGAAAACCACAGTGAGATACCACCTTACACCGGTCAGGATGGCTGTGGAAAAAAACAAAAGTTAAGTGTTGATGAGAATGTTGAGAAATTAGAGCCCTTGGACAATGTTGGTTAGAAGACAAAATGGTGCAGCCACCATGAAAAACAGGAGGATGCTCTTCAATTATTTTTTTTTTAATGAACTACCTTAGGACATAGCAACCCTACTTCTGGGTATATAAACAAAAGAAATCAGGATCGCAAAGAGATATTAGTACTCCCATGTTTATTACAGCACCAGTTGCAATAGTGAAGATGTGGAAAGACCCTGAACATTCACGGACAGTGAATGGATAAGAAAGATGTGACATACACATTAAAGGGAATATTATTCAGCCTTTAAAACAAGAAATTTCTGCAGTATGTGATGGTGTGAGTGGACCTTGAGGATCTTGTGGTAAGTGAAATAAGCCAGACACAGCAAGTTAAAAGATTTATGATTCTGATTTTATGAGTTATATAATAGTCAAGTTCATTAAAATCAGAGCCTGGAATGGCAGTAGCCAGGCATTGGGGTCAGCAGGAAATGGGGAGTAATTAATCGATCTCCACATCAAGCACTTCCATTTGCTGTCCCCTCAAAAGGTGACCCTAATTTAGGAAATATCTGTATTGCCCTCGCAGGGCACTGCATTCTTTCAAGAGCTCACTCTGCAAATGCAGCAATTTCCAAATCTGACTATACATTCTAGTAACCTGGGATGCTTTACACAATACGCCTGAGGCCCAGCCCTAGAGAAGCTCACTTAATTGGTTGGAGTTGTAGCCTTGGTATCAGAAATGTTTTAAAATCCCCCAGATGATTCTGATATATAGTCAAGATTGAAACTAGTTTTACAATCAGAAGGTTCAATTTACAGAGAACAACTAATCTTGTCAATTGGTTTCAACGTTTCCCTGGCAGCAATACCAGACTGCAGTTCTTAAACTGAGGTGAGCTTCCAGGCCACATAGTGAACTTGTAAAGTCACAGACTGTCCAGCCCAAACTTTTTGATTCAAAAGTATGGACTAACACCTGGAAAACATAAGAGCACAATATTTTAAAGAAAACATTGGTGTGAAAGTAGCCAGGCCTTGCAAAATTCCAGAATTGGAAACTAAAATGCTATTTGTTGTTAAAACAACAGAACAAAATGAACCAAAGCAAACAAACATATAGTTACTATCCACTCCTCCTCTTTGTTTCTCTCTTGCTATCATTTTTTCACCGTTGATATAAATTTTGGCTACACCCTAGCCCATGTGGCAGAAAACTTGGCCGAGGTTTTACATTTTAACCATTCAATAACCATTCTCAGATATGAGTCAAATCTTAGTTTCAGCTCTCCATTCACTGTGGTGGGCTCTGAATGGCCCATCTGGGGTCAGGTGCCCACCTGCTTTGCCAGATGTAGCCTGAAGGCAGAGTCAGACTGCTCGAAGCGCATGTGAACGCGACCGTGGAGCAGCTCCCGGCAGAGGTGCTGGGGATGTCCCCGCAGTGCTCACACAGGTTTGATGACAAGACAAATAAACGAGTGACTCACACTAAAGCATAACATCCAGTTTTAAAGTTTTTATAAATAAGCTTTGATTCATACATCCTTAGAAAGGAAAGTATTTTTCCCTTGGTGTCAAGCAAAATAGTAATTAAAGCAATTTATTTGGATTTACATTATTTTTGGATACTTGATTCCCATCCTTTACCCTCTCCTGTACTTGTGTTGACTTCATATTAGTAAGAAAGCCTTTAAACAAGTGCAGAACTGGCTTTTCATCTTTTTTTCTTCTCTTGTAAGAAAATATATAGTTTCCACATAACAATATACTCAGTGTATGTTTTTAGAACTGCTTTATTTATCAGTATCCTCCAATGATTCATGTTAAACAAAAATGTTTGTTCACAAAACATATGAACAGTGCCGATACTAAACACTGGAGTTCCCAGTTTCTACTTCCCTTAACTCCCTTTACCTAATTTAGTGATGTTTTTTTCACAAAGACTCTATCAGACATAGTGGAATTTCATTAATAGTTCTATAAACTCTCTATAATTTTTCAAAGCCCTTTCTTGAGGTTGCAATGTGCTAGGCCAGGATGCAGGCCAAGTGCAGGGTTAAGTGTCTTCAGTAACAACATAAGTAAAACAAAACCAAGAAGCACGCCAAGAAATGAGGGACCAAGCAGGAAGCAGAGTGCAGAAGCAGGAGAGTGAGGCTGGGTAAGTATCTGAACTGCATCATGAGCTTGTGGCCTGTGATTATTTATTTGATGTGCCAAGGTATACGAACAGATCACCTGGTTCCATTTAAAGTTTTAGTCTTAGGCTAATTTCTTCTTTCCTCCACCTTTAGGGCTTACACAGCAGATTTATACACATTCTGGGGCATTCCTAAAGCTACAGGGAAGTTGGCATCATGGTTTTATTTTACTTTACCCTTTCTACAAAATCAAAATTAGGAGCTTGCAACAGTGTTTGTGGGAGGGAAGTACTTCTTTGATAACCTACCCAGATTCCCCTTCTTGTATGTCAGTGTTGATTGTGGGGGTGATGGTGCATGGGGGAGCCTGAATCTTATTAGGACTGTGGAAAAAAATTTACATAGAACATAGATTTAAAACAGAATTTTTAAAGAAAAATTCTTAATTTGTAAAACAGATTATTTACATATTTGTCTGTGATCCTAGTCATCCTTTGAGATGAACTTTATAGGTATGCTACATAATTTTCAACTTTAAAAATGGGTTTGCTTTATAAAATGGAAGAACCTTCATTGCTGCTAATTAATCATGCCAAAGTGGTCATCAGATCACAATTACAAATTTCATTATGGCTTAAATGATTTAAACAGTATATACATATGATTAAATTTTGTTGCATATAGTTATATTACCTCCATTTAGAACAGGAAAAAACAGTTAATTTAACTTTTAAACTTTTTTCTTAATAAAAGAAGATTCAATGAAAAAATCTAAACCCTTAATGGATGTCAGAGATTAAATCCTTATAATGCAATTGTTTGCTCTGTTGTAGTACTATTGATGGTTAGAAAATATTGTGTAAAGGGGTCCCATTTTAAAAATCAGATTTGCATTTAGTCTTGGCTTTTAGTCATATTTTGTATGCTACAAAAATTATACAATAGATCTAGACATTCCTTTCCTTCTCTACAAAACTGAAGGTATTAAATTTACTTCTAAAGTCCATTATAGCTCTAAGATTCTACAAAATACAGCAATCTATTTAGTGTCCATTTTTTTCTTTCAAATAATAGCAGTTGATTAACATGAAGAATTTGCATTATCTTTTCTTTTTATTATTCCTAGGAGATTTTGTGGTACATGAATGAAAGAAACATCGTGAGCATTATCCAAAATTATCAATTTTACTTTCTTATTCATTCTACAAATTAAGCAATATTTTTTGCTTACCAACCATGTGAAGGCATTGCCGTTAAATATCATGGCCACTAGAAATTCTTGCTCTTAAAGGGCTTTCACGGAAGTTTCATACTGCTGTCCAATGAGTTGTATGTCTTACATATATTTGATTTGCTCTGCAGTGCTGACTGCATGGTATTTGTGATTTTTACAAGATTTTTTAAACATTTTATTTGCTTATTAAAGAGTAATTTTACATAAATACATCCATTTCTGGTTTATTTTTCCTTTGTGTGGCATCCAGTATATCCTTCCAAATTAATGAGCCATTTAAAATATAATGATTATTACCCAGATATGATATGCTCTTTTTAGAATTAAAACACAAGTATGGTACTTCTAACAGATTCCATATTTTGAGTATACACATCATAAGTGTGCCCTTATTATTCTGAAAGGCATTAAATTTCTTTTAAGAAAATTAGAAGATAAAAATAGGTTTTTGTATATACACATTGATTCTCCATTTATTTGATATTCTCTCCTTCCTGTAAATTGAAATTTCCATCTTGTATTATTTTCATTCAACCTGAAAAATATCCTTTTGTATTCCTTGTAGTACTGTCTGTTTGAATAAGTTTCCTCAGCTTTCATTTGCCTGAAAATATCTCTATTTTGTCACATTAAAAAATAATTTTACTGGATAAAGAATTCAGGATTGATAGCTTCTTTATTTCTTTTAGCACCTGAAAAATAGTACTGCATGGTCTTCTGGTCTCCATCTTTTCTGATGAAAAGTATGCTTTCATTTGTATTATTGCTCATCTGTATGTAATGCATTTTTTTTCTATGTTTCTGTCAAGATTTTCTATTTTGGACTCTGATATTTGTGATGCTTGTATGACTCTGATATGCCTAAATATGGTTTTCTTTGCATTTATTTTGCTAACTGCTCCTTGATCTTCTTGGAACTGTAGGTCAAAGTTTTCCAGTTATCATTTGAAAACAATATTTCATTGCCACATTATAGTCTGATTTTTCTTTGGGGGCTCCAATCCATATATATTAAATTGTATAGTATTGTCTTATAAGTTCATAGGGGTTCTGTTTACTTTCTTTAACATTTTTTATTTTTGTTCTTGAGACTGAATAATTTTTTCCCAAGCCACTCTAAATGGGCAAGATTCAATGTCCTAATTCTGTCTCTTCCAAGAATCTTGTTAGAACTTGATTTTAAGTTTTGTTAAAGTGCCACAAGAGTGGGCCTTTCTCTGGGTATGGCCTTTATCATGGAGCAGTGATTCAGCTTGATTCACACATTGTTGGGAAGTGTTGTGGAGGTCTGTTCAGTATATCTGGGCGTGTTTAACACCTCTGGCTCTCACCTCTGAGAATCACCAAGCCTTGAATGGCCGTGCCTATGTTTGCACTGTCCAGCTCTCAGGCAAGGACTTGGGGTAACCCCCCCATGACCTTGATGACCTCTAAACACTCCTTGTTTTAATGCCCTGTCACACAGTTTCCAGCCACTTCAAAAGTCCAGAGATCTAACCTCTGCCTCTTTATATGAGAGAGACTTCCACATTCTCATTGAACTCTACGTAAATGCACTGCAGCTGGAAAATTCTCCAGAGGCAGAGATCCAGAGAAAGGGGGGGCTGGCCTTCTTTCTTTCCTCTCAATAGCCATAGCCCAAGTATAAGGTTTTCTTTCATATATCTAATCCTAACCCTTATTCATGTTCCTAGAGATTATGGAGTGCCTATCCCAACAACACTGTTCTTTTCTTATTCTTGCTCTTTAATCGTCTCTTTGACACTCCAATTCTGCCTTCACATTCTAGCTTTTAGTATTCTTGGCCTCCTGGTTTTGTGATCAGTTCATATTCTTAACTTTGTTTCCTTTTGGACTTCAGGATACAGATGGTCCCCTGATGTGGAAGTTTCCTGCCACTTAAAGTGGAAGAGATTTCTTCTGTCAAATGTGACCGTGATAGTTGAGTAAACCTCCTACCTTGGACAAGTAAGGGAATTTTGACATCAAGAAATAATTATTGAGCCTTGTTTTCCATGAAAATGAAAAGAAAATGAAATAGTTATAATGCAAATTTTATTTTATTTTCTGGCTAACATAAATATAATTTGGCTGGAGAAAGTATATCCATCTAAATATTAAAATTCCCAGACTCCTAAGCTAGAGCGGCCATGTGCCATCCCTGTCACCAGTGAGATTCACATCAGGGGCATGAGGTGGGGCTTTTAGCTAACCATTTGTTTTCACTATTTGTTTGTTTGTTTAAAAAATGACACACATGACCCCTCACTTCTTTTCACGCCGGGTCCCCACGCCCCTCCCCCTCACCCACTCTGCACCAGCAAGTTCTGATCTTAGACTTGATGTACATGACCCAGACAGAGTTGTGTGATCTCAAAAGAATGGGAGGTATCTGGAGTAAAACTGAACTAAACCTGTGGCCTGGTACCAAGCCTCTTACAGCTTCAATTTAAATCCGTCAATCCCAACTTGACTAAAGACATCGGAGAAGTAAATGCTTATTTGCTGTATGACACCGGCATCTTTTGGGTTATTGTTTATAGAACATTATTCTAGCAATAGTTGACTGAGAGGACAAGCTGGACTCAAATCATGAAAACCCTTCATTAGGAGAAGATAAAATGTAGCAGGGAATAGCTCACCTCTGCTGCTAAACTGTCTGGATTCACTGCCCAGCTCTATTGTTTTTACTCATGTGGATTTTCACCAAATTGATTACCATGTGTCTCAGTTTCCTTAATTGTAAAGCAGGAATAATAATGTGGGGTTTTTGTTTGCTTGTTTGTTTTGGGTGAGGATAAACAAAGATAATCATTTAACATTTGATAACACTACATCTAGTACATAATGCTTAATTAATATTCAAAAGTATCATTCAATACTACTGTGGAATTTAGATTTTACTAGCAGGCCAGTGGTTTTTAGCTATATTTCCATGAAAGACTGGTGGGTTTCCTGATAAATTAGAATAATGGTGGTCTTTTTCCAGTATGCAAATTAATGTAAGTAAATTGATATAAACTACACATTATAAGAATTCTTCTTCCCTATGTTTTTAAACCTTGAGTGCTTGACACAGTGTTGTTATAAGCCAACTGAAAACAAGTAAATGTACAAGTATTGCTATTATTATTAATTGAAAAAAATCAGAAACAACAATTATGTTTAGTTTGAAAGCTTGTCTTTTTAAGTAGACATGTGTACCCCAAATTGTCATTTTTTATTATACAAGCAAAATACAATATTTTCTCCCAGGAAACTTGCTCATATTGCTGTGATGAAATTGAAAATATGTTTCATGAAAATTTACAAATAATATGGTATTCTGAGGAAAAAATGATAATTTGTACCCTGGCCAGTGTGGTTCAGTTTGTTGGAGCGTCGTCCCATAAACTGAAAGGTTGCAAGTTCAGTCCTCGGTCAGGACACATAACCTAGGTGGTTCAGGTAGTCCCTGTTCCAGCACCTAACAGAGGCAGCCAATTGATGTTTCTCTCTCCCTTCGAAGTTTCTCTATCTCCCTCTGTCTCTCAAACCAATGCAAAAATGTCCTTGGGTGAGGATGAAATAATTTGCAGTTGCTTTCCCTGTTTTTGAGGACTGAGAATCTTTGGGGGGAAATCTATTTGTTTGTTCTTTGTTATTTTAAGACAAGTTTTGAGCTTGAAAGTTTACCCTAACTGTAAGGTATAGAGCTTAATTGAAGGTATATAGGGCTGGAAACTAAGCAGGCTAGTGGATAGCCCTAGCAATATAAAAATAATTTCTTGTCAAAAGCAGGGAACAGAAAAGAGTTAATTAATAAAAGGACATTTAGGGAAGTGAAAAAGATTTGACAACAGCTGGATGCAGTTGGTGAGGAAAAGAGAATCTTAAACTATAGTATAAATGAAAATTACCCCGAGAGTTTAAGAAAAATGCATTCATAGTCCATGTTCCCACTCCCCAAAATTCTGACTCAGACCTAGAAACTGTATTTTTAACACTTCTCATTTCTGATTCTGGTTCAGGGGGCTGACAGTCACACTTGGAGAAACTTAGAACATGGTATACTCTAATCATTTGAAACCAGTAGTTTGACTCTGCTATTTCAGAATTACTTAGCACTTTGCATATTCCAGTTACTGGCAAGGGTTGCTGTAGATGAGAAGCCAACAGGAAAGGATGATGTCAAGATTTTAGCCCTGAGAACCCTAGAGAAGAATAATGCTAGTAACCAAGAAAAGGAACACAATAGTAAAATGTGATATGGTAAGGAATGAAAGATGATGCAATTTTTTGATGTGTTGTATACTGGACTTTTTTAAAGGGTGGAGAATGGCATAAAATACCAACCCTATGCCACGTATGGCTCTGAATAAGGCTGTGAATAAGGGAGATGAGTAACCTAAAGAGCCACCTTATTATCCACTAGGCTGGAAGCTAAAATTAGGGTGTGTCAACAACGGTCTTCCTCACACTGGAATCCAGCAGTAAGATGCCCAGTACCTGCAATTCTGCCACACAGGACCTATTACATTAATCTGTTACCCCTAAGCAGCTCAAGCCACTATGCTGTCTACCCTACCTACAATAGTCCTTTAAAAATAATTTTACTGCAGATCCCATACTTGTCATTTATAACATGCACTTCAGCATTCAAAATGTGTCCACTTGTTTATTTTGTTATCTCTATTTGAACCTAAGTGCAGCAAAGATCACATCTTATTTGTCTACTCTCCAATAGTCATAATTTAGCACAGTGTTAAGCAAGTAGAAATTCTAAACAATTTGTTAAGTTTTTTTAAAAAAAGAACAAATATTAACTTTGGCTTCTGGTCAGGTTTTGTTGTTTGTTATTACCTGCTCAAGCCAAAAATCCATGTTAGTGATGTCAAAGTTAAACAGGTGAGAAAGACATTATTCAAAATTATCATAATAATAGAAGACAGAACTCAGAGCTCTACTACCCAGAAACAAAGAGCTAGAAGAGACTTAAAACAGTTGAAGCAGGGATCATCATTGGGCACTTGTGTTTACAAATTGAACCTATTAAAAGGAAAAGTTAATTGTTTTCTCTTAGTTGCACAAAAGGCAGTTCTACAACTTGGAACAAGTTGCCTCCCACAGAAACTGGAAATAGAAGTGCCATTGCCTTTGTTGATCGAATTTTGAAAGGATGGCTCCTGGTTTGTAAAACAGACAAAAACTTTTTTAAACATTTACATCTCAAAAGGGCAGATAATGAGTTTACGATTACAAGATTTCTAAAGTTAATGCTCGTTAATGCTCGCAGGAAAGGAACGTCAGGACCTAGAAGACGGGAAGAAACTTGTCTAACATTCCGTAACCTGAGCTGAGAGGAACGTCAAGCCAGTCTTAATCATTGATTGGCTGTGTTTCTGCAGTTTTGCACCAAGGAATTCAAATTGCGAACTCGCGATTTCTCATGGCCTCCTTATGCAAAGAGTTGAACATTTTTGCTTAGGACCTATCCATAGACCTCGACCCCTCTCCTGGCTGGGCACGTGCACAGAAGGCACCACGCCCTGACGTCACTGCATGCGCCTGCACTACATGTTAGCAACCGAAAGCGTCCGTAGTAGCAGTGGCTACAGAGATGTACGAACTTCCGGTTTCTCGGCCGCTGCCGCCCCTGCAACTGCTGTCGTCTCTGCCACCTGCCGCGGCCGGGTCTCTTCCCCGGGAGTTGATCACTTCTTCCTCGTTCTCCATTGCGCCCATGGTCCCTCCTGGAGCCAGGACTGCGGGCCCCGCGGCTCCGGCGTGGTGAGAGGCTGGTCCGGGTACAATGAAGGCCCTGCAGCCCAGCTGCTGCCCCCGCCGCCTTCTGGCCTCCGCCCTCCTGCTGTTGCTAATCCTACCAGGGCTAAGAGGGCCCTTGGCGGTACTGCTGCAGGTGGCAGAGGCCGCTGCGGACTCCGGCCCTCACGACCCTGGACCACGGACTCTGTCCCCCCTGCCGCCTGGCCCTACTGCCGCCCACTCCCCTGGCCGCGCTCGGGCTGAGGCCGCCGCACCGCGGAGCGCTGAGGGTGGCAATGGCAGCAGCCCCGGGGCGGCGCCTGCCTCGGATGACCTAGCAGGGAAGGCGGGGGCAGAAGGCTCGGTGGGTGGCGCCGCTGTGAGCCCCAACCCCGGCGAGAAGCCCATGACCCAGCGGGCCCTGACCGTGTTGATGGTGGTGAGCGGCGTGGTGCTGGTGTACTTCGTCGTCAGGACTGTCAGGTGAGGCGAAGCCTCCATGAGCCGCCTGGTGACCTTCTAGCACAGCAGTGTTCTGTGACCTGGCCTTGCCCTCTCTCCTCTCCCACTCTCAGAGGTGCCTGCCTGAGAGAGAGATGTGAAGATGTCTTAAAGGCCTGTAGTGCCTTTGGGAGAATTTAAACCCCCAAGTAGTTGCTCCCTTTCATTTATAAGTTATAAATTAGTAGCCCCCACCAAATCACTTTTCTTTGCCTCAAAGGGCACACTTTCCTTGAAGAAGTAGTAATCTTGTGTTCAATCCCAATAGCTTGTAATGCTTCTCTTTCTACTCTACATACTTTGTCATTTTGCCTATTAGAATGAAAACTTCTGAAGGCAGGATTCCTATTTAGTAACATTTTTAAGTCCTAGAGTTCTTTGTACAATATCACCACTTAATTGGAAATTAATACTTAAGTGGATTAATAGTACGTATTGCAGAAGAACTTTAAGGTTATTTTGTAAATTATAAAAGAAGAAAATTGCTTCCTTAACCGTGGTCTCTTAGCATTGGTCTTTAATCTACCATCTACATAATTAGATTGTACGTTCCTATAGTCCACCAGCTTTGACCTGGAAAAGTGATGATTTTGTATGGTTCAGTCTGTGTCATACTCCTTATTAATCAGAAACATTTAGCATTTACCTTCCATGGCACAAAGTGTTTCAGTGCAAAGTGTTATGAGCTGCATGGTAAGATGGAAACCTGATAACCTCTGCAGCAAAGGAAGAAAATGTCATAAATATGATCCAGTTTTAATATTAGAGCAAATGTTTAGTATCCTAACAAAACTGTAAGAATTGATATATTGACTTTAAATTTACAAAGATTTTAATAAGTGTATGGATCGATTTGATATGTCATGCAAAACCTTTCCAAAATGAATTCACCTATAAATAATTCTGTCATTCAAAAATTTATGACATAAAGGTTTTTATGACAGTATGTCAAAAGATTATGACATAAACATTTTATTTTTTACTTTAGAGAGAGAAAAGAAGGGAGAGAGAGAAACGTCGATTTGTTGTTCGACTTAATTATTTATTCATTGTTTCATCCTCGCGTGCGCACTGACCGAAAGCACAGTTGAAATCCTGGCTTATCTGGACAGTGCTCTGACCAACTGAGCTACCCGGCCTGGACCAAAATGAACAGTTTCTAAAGCCTTACTATAGGATGCTAGATTGTGCAGTTATTTAAATTTCAGATTTGGAACACATATCGGTTAAATGACACCTTTCCCTTTACATATGAGGAAGCTGACCCAGAAGTACAGTTCTTTGTTTTCTTTGTTTGATACTTTTCCAGTTAAGGTGGCTGTGTCCTGACTGATGATAACCTTCTAGTTAAGTAAACCAGATCATTGTGTTGTAAGTACTGGGCTAAACATAAAAGTAGATGATTGCCACTTACTTTTTCTACTACTCTTAGTGCCTTATCAATAGAAAAAGAATTATATAATCCCATTAGTGATCTTTGTTACTGTTATCAGTAACCTCCATTCGATGCATTCCTTTGTTACTGACGTAGATTTGTTTATGGCATCATTCGTGACATTAAAACATTCCAACCATGTAATAGGATTGATTTGGAAAAACCTGTAATAAAGCCTCTTTAATGGGTTATTTGGGGACCCCCCGGAAGAGCTGATATATAAAGCCAAGATGTCATTGTTAGAAGAAGCCAGCCAATAGGAGAGCTAAGGGAGTTTCCTCCTTTGTAAAATGGAGTAGATGGCAGATTTGTGGGAATGTAGCGGTTTATTGTTTTCCAAACTTGATATTTTTTCCTGTAACTACTTACCCTCTATTATTTCATACATTTCTTTAAATGTATTTATTTAAATTAAAGTTTCCTTTAAAAATCTGTTTATTATTTTGTGAATGGGAAACCAACATTCATTGGCTTAAATAACTAATTTAAAAAGTACTCTGTAAGCCACCAGTTCTAGATATGTAATACAGGGAGCCCTGGGGAGGGTGAGGGGGGGCAGGTGGAAGGGGGTTCTCTGAGACCTCTTCAGGAAATCTGCAAAATGAAAACTATTTTCAAAATAGCACCTTCTCCTACAAGTTGATAAGGTAGAAGAAGTTCAATGATAGAGTTTTGAATTCCACATTGCAACTATCTTATAGGAAACTTCCTCTGGTTGAGTTTTGCTGTGGTAGCAAAAAAGAATAAACACCAGCATCTGGAAAGTCTATTAAAATTCTCTTTTCTAAGTTCATATCAGTGTGAACCTAGATTTTCTGCATATCTTCAACCAAACAACGCATTGTAAATGATGGAATACAGAAGCAAATACAAAAATTTAACTTTTCTATTTTTTATCATTTTCCATTTTCTATCTCTTTCTACTTTCTGTCTAGTTCTGTTTAACAGTAAAGGGATTTGAAAAAACCTAAATCAGTGCCATTTTTTTTTACAATTTTGGCTTTCATTTTGATAATATATTTTTCATGAGAAAATATTTTACCATGCAATGGATTTTTTAAATTAAATAATAATTCTTTAAAAATTTTCTTATATTTAATTAACATTAAATATATCTATCTATATCCATATAAATATATCTCTCTCTGTATATGTTCTTTGGGGTCCTAAGTTTTAACAGTGTAAAGGAAACCCAAGACCGAGTGTTTGAGACCGACTGGTATAAACCATTATTTGAGCTACATACTATTGCTCAAGAAAGCCAGTGAATACAGGCTCACTTTCTTTTAAAAAAGGAAGTTCTGAAATGTTTGTGAGGTGATAAAGTCATATTACCCCCAAACTGAGACTTTATTCTTGACATAAAGATTAGAAGAAAATTTAAGCAAAAATTCTTTTTTTTCACTCTATGATTGTTATTTAATTTTTTTCACTCTATGATTGTCATTCAGGTTGACACTTGAACAACATTGGGGGTTAGGGATGCGGATCCCCCTGCAGTGGAAAGTCTGGGCATGACTTCTAACTCCCCTAAAACGTGACTAATAGCCTGCTGTTTACTGGAAGTCTTATTGATAACATAGTCAATGAACACATATTTTGTATGTTATATGTATTATACACAATATTCTTACAATAAAGTAAGCTAGAACAAAGAAAATGTTTATAAAATTATAATGAAGAGAAAATACATTTACAGTATATATTTTTTAAAAATCCACGTGTAAGTAGAACTGCACAGTTCAAACTGTGCTGTTCAAGGATTCATAGTAGTTCCTCTAAAGATACAGAGTAGCCTGCATATTACGTTTTTTGTAAATTATGGGTCTCTGTTAAATTTGGGGGATGTATACCTATGGGGTGGGCAAAAGTAGGTTTACAGTTGTTTATATGGTTTTATATATTGTAAACCTACTGTTGCCTATCCCTGTATATATAAATGTTATTGCCATTGATTTTCTTCTTTTTAAATTACATTTTATTGATTATGCTATTACAGTTGTCCTGATTTTTCCCCCTTTGCCCCCCCTCTACCCAGCACCCCACACTCCCTCAGGCAATCCCCTTACCATTGTTTATGTACATGGGTCATGCATATAACTTCTTTGGCTACTCCATATCTATACTGTACTTTACATCCCCATGGCTATTCTGTAACTACCTATCTGTACTTCTTAATCCCTTCACCTCTTTACCCATTCCCCCACACCCTCCCATCTGGCAACCATCAAAATGTTCTCTGTATCTATGATTCTGTCTCTGTTCTTGTTTGCTTAGTTTGTTTTTTAGATCAAATTATTGATAGATTTGTATATTTTTTGTCATTTTATTGTTCCTAGTTTTGATCTTCTTTTTCTTAAGGTAAGTCGCTTTAACATTTTATATAATAGTCTGGTAATGATGAACTCCTTTAACTGTACCTGTCTGGGAAGCACTTTATCTGCCCTTCCATCCTAAATGATAGCTTTGCTGGATAGAGTTCACTCTTGGATGTAGGTTCTGACCTTTCATGACTTTCAATACTTCTTTCCAGCCCCTTCTTGCCTATAAGGTTTCTTTGAGAGATCAGCTGATAGTCTTATGGGAATTCCCCTGTAGGTCATTAACTTCTTTTCTCTTGCTGCTTTTAAGATTCTCTCTTTAACCTTTGGCATTTTAATTATGATGTGTTTTGGACTGGGCCTCTTTGCATCCATCTTGTTTGGGACTCTCTGTGCTTCCTGGACTTGCGTGTTTTTCCTTCACCAAATTAGGGAAGTTTTCTTTCACTATTTTTTTCAAATTTCTAATTTCTTGCACTTTCTTTTCTCCCTCTGGTACCCATATGATGTGAATGTTGGACCTCTTGAAGCTGTCCCAGAGGCTGCTTATACTATCCTCATTTTTTTGGATTCTTTTTTCTTCTTGTTCTGATTTGTTGTTTTTTGCTTCCTTATGTTCCCTATCATTGATTTGATTCTAAGCTATATCCATTATACTGTTGTTTCCCTGTAAATTGTTCTTTATTTCAGTTAGTGCATCCTTTGTTTCTGACTGGATCTTTTTTATGCTGTTGAGGTCCTCACTAAGTTCCTCGAGCATCCTTATAACCACTGTTTTGAACTCTGCATCTGGTAGATTGCTTATCTCCATTTCATGTATCTTCATTTTCTGGAGTTTTGATCTGTTCTTTCATTCGGGCCATGTTTCTATGTCTCCTGATTTGGGCAGCCTTCCCATGATTTTTTCTAGGTATTAAGTAGAGCTTCTTTGACTCCATGTCTTGGTATCGTGGCCTAATGTAGTCGGTGTCCTGTAGGGTCCAGTGGCACAGCCTCCCCCATCCCCCAAGCTGGGTACTCAAGGTGCACCCTTTGTGTTGGCTGAGTACACCATCCTCTTTTAGTTGAGCCTTGGTTGCTGTTGGCAGATCAATGGGAGGGATTTACCCAGGCCAGTCAGCTACAAGGACTGGCTGTGACCGCTTATCACCAACCTCTCCTCTGGAGGGGCAGGCTGGTGACACTCTGACATAGTCTGTACCTGTCCTCTACATGTGCTGCCCCTGGGGTTTCCCGAGTGGTTCAGGTCAAGGTCAGACCGCTCATGTGTTTTTCCCAGGGCCATGCTACATGTGTTATAAAGCAATCTGAGATGATTGCTACTTGTGCTAGGCTTGGAGATTTCCGGGCGAAGCCAAGCTGTGAATCTAGGCTGGCTGCTGCTAGTGCCAGGCTTGGGGCTCACTGAGGCCAGCTGTTGCTTTTTTTATAGGATTTAGGAAGTTGTGAAGCATGAGCCAAGACCAGCCATTCATGTGGAAATGCAGCGTGGATGGGCCAGTAAATTGAATGGGGCAGAGTCTCTGGGGATCTCTAAGGCAGGTCAAACAGCATTAGGTTGATAGAGTCTCAGATATGGCACCAGCTTGTGGGCTCTGTGGGGGGGAGGGTTTAGAAAAGGGACAGTGGCTTCTGCTTACCTTGATCCCAGACATTTCAGTTTCTCCCTATATTCCATTAGTGGTTTTTAAGCTGCTAGCCCAGTGCTGCACCTCGGAGGGAGCGAGTCTGAGTAGTTGAATTTGTGTGTGAGTTCTTTAAGAGGAACTTTTTGGGTCTCCAGAAGTATTTTCCACTGACTCAATCCCTGCTGGTTTTTGCAGCTAGAAGTTGTGGGGACTCATCTTCCTTGCACTGGAACCCTGGGCTGGAGTCCTGGTGTGGGGCTGGGACTCCTCGATCCTGAGATATCCTTCTTGAATTTTTATCCCCCACATGTGGGTGAGAGACCAGCCCGTTCTACATCTGTGCCCCTCCTACCAGTTTGGACAGATGTGGTTTCTTTAATTCTGTAGTTGTCAGACTTCCATTCAGTTTGATTTCTGATGGTTCCAAGTGATAGTTGTTCTATATTTTAGTTGTAATTTTGATGTGGTTGTATGAAGAGGGGAGCCATGTCTGCCTGTACCTCCATCTTAACCAGAAGTGCCATTGATGTTCTCTCTTTGTTGCTGTAAAGCTTGGAAGGCTACAGTTGTTTCAGTACAACTAGGTTGGATGACTCACTAACATGTATGTTAACTGTCAAATTCTGAACTATGTCCAGGAAAAACTGCACTCTTTAACCAGCATCTATTTTCTTCCTTCAGTATAAGTCCTAAATATAGTGGCTATGTGATATCCAAAGCTTGACTGATGCTAACAATATCTGGATAGTGTTCAGAACTCATATACCTTTTGCTTCTAGATTGTGGGATGAAAACCACTCATTTTGGTGAATGCCCATTTTGGCCCCCCTCTTCCACAGTATGTGTGACAGCACACCAGCATTAGTGATACTTGCCAACGGGGAAGAATACGCCAAAATCATAATTTCTTTAACTGATATGAGGTAATACTGAGAATATGTTACTTGTAAAATTAAAACCCCAAATTCTTTTGTTCTCATCTAATCCAGTTATAATGAATATGTGACTAGAAATGATGTCAACTTTGAATCTGGAAATACTCTAAAGAACAATTAGAAATTGAAAAATATATACAAGTGACAGTAGGAACAGATCAGGCTTCCTAAAATTAATATATAATCTCTATGAGAAACTCATTGTCTGTCTTAATTCCCTGCTAAATCCCCATTCCTGAACATTATGTACATTTTGTAGGTTCTGCATAGGTAGTTAGTTAATGAATGAGTGTTCTTAGTTCTTTATTTTGCTGTATAGTTAGGTGTTAAAGATTTGGAAATTTAAGGGTAATTGCTACTTATTGATAGAACAAAGAAGTATGAAGATCTCATTTAACACTTACATTTCCTTCCTCTTGGAGGACATTTTTCTCACAGCAAAGTCTATAAAGCAAGAAGAGATTACTGCATAGGGCCATTATTATTTTTAATCAAAATCGTAGGTTTTAAGGCCAGCCAAATTGCTGAGTTACCATATGGAGGACAACTGTCCTGGAGGATAGACCAAGCCTGCAGCTTAATTTTCATAATGGAGAAATAAACTTTGATTGCATTAAGCCATTGAGATTGAGATTGTTACCTCAGCATAACCTATATGGACCTGATTAAAATACACAGCCTCTCATTGGTTCCGGTATCCTTTAAATTATATGTGTACCTCAGAGGTTTTGCCATTTCAGCATAAGTCCTTCACAGTTGTCACAGTTGGGTAAGGGAGACTACGGAATGCAGAGGGGCTCTTGGCTGGGTCAGGCCAGAAATGAGTCTGATTGTATAAAGAGCTGGGAAGAAAGAGGGGTGTGTGTCTGTGTGTTACAGGTTGGTGGACACCAGTAATGTCTGCCATGTGAAGTGATAATACCAAAGGTCATATAGCTGGAAATTGGCCAAGCTCCTCCAGAACCCAGAGTTTGAATTCTATTTTTGGCATTCCTTCTGTGTTGCTTAGTGAGTTCTGAAATTATTGATTGATTATATTTTTGTTCTTTTATTGGGATGAATTTGCATTACACAGAATAATAAGACAAATTTTTATTGATACTGAAAATAGTAAGCAACTAAATAATGTTTTAACAGTTCAGTCTGCATTATTCCCCCAAGCTTTCTTATAAAGTATACACATTATTATGGATGCACGGTGACACCCATTGCAAAACTATCCCAACTCTTGAAAAAGTAGCACTGCTATGTAACCTTAACAAAATTTATCTACTCTTTAATTGCCTGTTCTTTTTTCTTCTCACTTTGACTGGCTTACTTAATTTACTATGTATATCTTTTTCTACTTCATAGTTTCTGGCTTCTACTTTTTACTTTCTTATAATGTAGGTCTGCTATGACCCATCCTTCTTCTTACTATGCCTTATAGTGTCTCCAAGAGTCCTTTAGTCTCCATTACCCTTTCAAAATGTCTCCTCTTCCTGTTTGCACCTACCTGCACCTGTTTTCTCCCCTGTGGACTTCCTAAGCAGATAATCTGATTGGCTTATCTCTGTAGGCTAGGCTACTTCATAGATCACAATCCAGTCTAGAGATTTATAGGCTTTGTTTGGAAAAGGTGCCCATTCCAGGATCATATTGGTTCTAGCTGAGAGTAGGGGGTTTGCATAACAGAAGATAATTAACCATCCTTCCCATTCAGAAGAGCTTATAGGACTAGGGACAGTGGACATGACAGGTCACATGATAACATGCCTTGTGCCTTTTTCTAGTGTCAGAGATTTCCATCATTTTTAGGGTTAGGGCCCCAATACGTAAACTGGCTGAAAGCAACTATGCTGATTGGCAACACTTCCACTGAAGCCTGGGACTCTGAGGAGTCCAGTATAAAAACAGTTGTTTTAATAAATTTGGGCTGCTGAAACTCTGAGGAGAGAAACAGATGAAAAGGATATGATACTATAGATGAAGATGGGACCACTGAGCTAAGCTGAAAAAATCAAGTAGAATAAAGCTATGAGAAGTTGGTGGTGGTGTGTGTGTGTGGCACTTTGATTTTTGATTGACAACTGCTGAGAGGAAAAAACAACAACATATGATTGATTTATTCAGGGTGGACAGATTGCTAATAGAACCTGCCTGAGAGATTCTTGAAAAGAATGAATCAGATGGAAATACATATCTGGGTAACAGAAGATTGACAACCTAGCTCAGAGAAGCTAAGATGCTAAGTGCCCTTATCAGTTAGGTTTTCACCTACAAGTAATGGAACTCCAATTAAAAGTGACTTTAATAAAAAATATTTATTGTTTTTGTTATTAACTTATCATGAATATGACAGGCTCAGGCTTGGTTCAGTGATTTTGTGAGATTAACCAGACTTCTGGCTCTTCCCACCCGTGACTCTCCATAGAATGGCTACTTCAGTTTTTAGTATTATGTTCTTACACAATTATTGTCTCAACCAGGAAAGAGGGAAGGGGCCTTGAACACAGGCTTTCTCTTCCTATATTTTCTTTTTTTTGACCAGGGAGAAAAATCTTTTCCAGAAACCCTGCTACTGGAGGCATCCCCTTCTATGCCATTTGTCTGCACTGCTTTATCTATTCAACCCTAGACAATGATCGGCGAAAGGAAAATTACACTTTCAGGATTAGTTTATACCAGTTATTATGATAATTATGTATCTCTTAGGGCTGGGCTCAATTGCTATCTAAACAAAATCATAGTCCTGTTAAGGAGAGAAGAGGGTTTCCTGTTGGATAAATAAAATGTTCGTATTAATGCAAGTAGCTACCAAGTTATTACTTTTTACCACAGAAGGATTAACCAAAAAGTACAGTTCCCCAGAACAATATGCCCAATCTGGTATAATGTAAGGTACTGGGGATCAGAAGACTGTCTTGGTAGCCACTTTTGTGACCTTGATTTAAATTACTTTGATTTAGTAGGAATACAGTATGACTTAATATTTAAGAACCCAGGCTTGGGAGTCAAATTACTTGTATTTGAACCCTAGCTCTACCATAATTTTTTCTAAGCTCTGCCTTTCTATGTTTAAAATGAGGGTAATGGTTCTGAGGGTACAGAATTATTATGAGGATTACATCAGGTAATGCTTGTAAACTCCTTAGCCCAATGTTTGACATATGTGCACATTCAGTAACTATTTTTAGTGATTTTTGTGTGTGTCTAGAATGGAATTGTAATATATTTGGGGGGCTACTATAATATCTTTTCTAATACCTCCCCCATACCATACTATGTATGATATCTGACCTCTGACACTATAATCGGGGAGAGGGCCGATCTAACAAGGTTGTGGGGGGGGAGAAAAGGAGATTATAAGAAAAATTTGCTGGAGGGGCTGGTCAAAGAGTCAGTCAAAGGCCGTCTGGGATGAGTCTTGGTGGGGGGTGATGGTAGGTTGTAAATAGGACTTTCAGGCTGCTTAAGAAATAAACCCGTGCTGAACTGTCAGAAGTGGAGGTCAGAAGAATTATCAAGCCCCGCATCCCAAGGCTTGTGGCCTAAAGAGAGCACTAGGAAGTCCACGCACAGACGGAGAGATCACTAGGGCACTGTGTGCCACATGTGCGTTTCACATAGGGTACTTCAGAGCTAAGCCTGTGACAGGGACTTAGGATTTACTTCCCCTGGAGGTAACCACCAGCGTACCGTCAAGTGGGAGACAGATCTAAGCATAAGAACTGAGAGTATGCGCTGAATTACAAGTAGATGGGCGGGAAAAGGCTATCAGAGAAAGCAAGATGGAAATATTGTGAACATAGATGAGCACACATTTGATCTTTCCTTACTTTTGGGTGTTAGCAGTGAATGTTTTACTGAAGATGACCAGTGGTGGAATACTTTGTTGCAGGAATCTTCTATTTAGCGCTGCACTTGGTCAAGGTTGTGGTAGTGACAGAGCTTGTTGAATGATAGGCCAACGGAGAGGATCTGAGAACAATTACGAAAAGAAACTGAAGAAATTTAAAATAACAGTGGCTTGAAAACTTTACTGTGGGATCAATAGTTCATGAGAGCACCATTGCTTTGCATCAAAGTAGAATAATCATAATGATCCTCACAGATTAAAAAAACAGTCAAATTAACCCACTTTATCCCGTATAGTACGGCAGGTATATTGCTAACATTGGATGTGGCTTCCATGTAGAATGCTGAGAATGTTAAAGAGAACAGCACAGACTCAGTTTGGCTTTTGACAGGATAAACTTTAGTGAGTAGATGAAAGATAACTACATGTTACACTATAGTAAATTTTCATACCCAAAAGATAAAAATGGAACTCCACAGAACAGGGTGCAAGTTGAATATTGGGGGTTCTAATTTGGGTAGTATATGAGAATCACCTGGCTTCTACCGAAAATATCCAAATGCGAATACTAGAGACCTGGACTGAGTGCATCTTTCATGTAATGATTCTAGTACAAAAGACCATTATCCATATTATGATTTAAAAATTGAGCCCTGGCTGGTGTAGCTCAGTGGATTCAGCACAGGCCTGCGAAGCAAAGAATTGCCGGTTTGATTCCCAGTCAGGGTGCATGCCTGGGTTGCAGGTGAGGTCCCCAGTGTGGGGCACATGAGGGGCAACCACACATTGATGTTTCTCTCCCTCTCTTTCTCCTTCCCTTCCCCTCTCTCTAAAAATAAATTAACAAAATCTTTTTAAAAATTTAAAAATAAAAATAAAAATTGACTAGCTCCTCTAAATTTTACTGTGGTGCGTTCCTGGAGATAAATGTTCTTTCAGGCTTCTCTTATCCCAAAAGTGATGGTTTGCATATGAAATTATAGATATCTTTGTTTTACAGAGAAAATGCAAGATATACTGTGAATCCATATATTTCAGTGAAATAATTTAACCTATTTATTAGTCATCTGCTTTATGCCAATGCCTGTGTGTTGTGGGTATAGTAGTGAACAAAAACAGATCTGTTTTCTGCTTCCATGAAACTAATGGTCTAGCAGGAAAGGCAAATAATTACACAAATAAGTATGCAAGACATCTTTGGGAAGTTCTTTAAAGGAGATGTACGTAGGGCTATGGAAGCCAGTAGGTGTTTGTGACGGAGCTAGGTTGATCAGGAAAGGCTGTAGCTGAAAGATGAATAGGCACTAACATAAGGTGGTGGGTGGGGAAGAGTGTGAGGCCAGTGAGAGAAAGCATGGCTATTCTAAGGGAATGAGAGAAGGCACTGGCCGGAGTGATGAACGTGAAGTAGAATGTGAAAGCCATGTGAGGTAGGAAGCCATTGGGGGTTTTAGAGGATGGAGGGGAGGTTAGTGGGTGACCAGAGAGTAGATAGAGGAAGACGGTTTGAAGCTATTTTAATAGTCAAGGCAATTGATAGCAGTGGTGAGCACTGTAAGTGAACTTCAATGAATCTCAGGAAGTATAATCAATAGGACTTTGTGTTTGCAACTTTAGTTTAACTTGACTGACTTTGTGAAGGCTCTACCTTCAAATAAGGTCATATGCTAAAATTTTATCAAGCTTACTTTAGTAATGATTTTTCCTCTGTAGCTTTTACATGTTATTTTAACAGAAATAATTCTTAACAAACTGAGTATAATGAAACATGGAGGAATCTGAATCTCTATATAGGATTGGTATTTGAATAATAACTTGAATATGTAGAAGAGATCTGATCAAGATCATTTACCTGTGCATGCCATGTGATGAGTGAATGTAATTCAGTATAAGGTTAGGATTTCAACATGTGAATTTCAGGGAACACAATTCAACCCATACTCTTATCTCAATTCAACCCAATATACTCTTATCTCTTATTAGTGTTTACTTATTGAAAAACATGAAATGAAAACTGATGGACTGGGTTTGGGTGATAAGAGATGAAGATGAGAGAAATAATTTTTACTGTATGTTATATATACAGTTGTGATGGATTTCTTGATGAAAGTCATAGACAACTAATATTGTGGCTTACTAATTTTTGTTTCCTTAAGTCACAACAGCAAAAAAAATTAGTTCCAAAACCATCATTGGTTACTAATTCACTGCTTTGCAAAAAGCAGTCGAGAAAAATTTCATTTCGGTAGTTGCACCTTTATTTATTAAGATTTACTCTGCTCTATCATTATGTCTCATCACACAGGGGGAGTATATGTGTATAAAATATACAATAAAATATACCTCAGTCTAGTTTTGAAAAATGCTATAGAAGAAATTAAGGAATAATATTACTGACGTTATTTCATAGTTAATGATACCCTACAGGCATTCAGTGTAAAGGGGAAAAAAAGACTAAAGTCTGATGGGTATGGCCAGTGACCTTGGTTGGTTTTCTTACTTTCATAGAGGAGAAAATGAAATGGAGTTTTATTCTGTTGTGTTTGTTTTGTGTGGCATTATACATTTTTACATAAAATTTTATCAAGCTTACTTTAGTAGTTTAGTTTTATTTTCCTACTGTAGTTTTCCCATATTATTGAAATAATTCTTACCAGCCTGAGTGTAATGGAATAATGAGGAATCTGCATCTATATAGGATATCTATTTGAATAATATCTTGAATAACTAGAAGAGGTCTGATCAAAATCATTTACCTGTGCATGCCACGTGATGAGTGAATATAATTCAATATAATAAACCATGTAGCTAATTTCTTTCGCCCATTTAGGCTCCATAGTTCCCTCTCTATTCATGTAGAAATAAAGTCCCTGTTTTTTTGTTAACCAAGAGCCAACAAAATTTGTGTTCATACTGTGATATGCATTTGCTATGTTAAGTAGAAAAGTGTGCATGTCTATAAATTACATGTATATAATTCTCAACACATCTAGACAAGTTTTGGGTATCACGAGCTTAATGGAAACAATTATTTGTAGGACAAGAACCAAGCTGTTAAAATTGCATTAATTTAAAGCCTCCTTTACTTTTTTGATTAAAATAATGACAAAATTAGCTAGCAAAACAGAAACAGTCTCAGAGATACAGAGAACAAAGTGAAGGTTGCCAGATGGGAAGGATGTCCGGGAGCCGGGTGGAAATGGTGAAGGGATTCGGAAGTACAAATAGGCAGTTACAAAATAGTCGCAGGGATGTAAATGCAGCATAGGGAATACAGTCAGTGATATTGTAAGGACTATGTGTGGTGCCGGGTGGGTGCTAGACTTATTGGGGGGTCATTTCATAGCATACGGTTGACCATTATGCTGCACACCTGAAACTGATATAAATAATAGTGAATGTCCACTGTAATTGAAACATAAAAAATATTAGAAAAGTTTATGGCAGAAGTCTATTTAAGGTTTCCACTTCTCTGCCTAATTTTGGTGTTCCTATTCTTTTCTTGTACACTTGCTGTAAAAAGCATAGTAGAAGTATAACTCTCTGAATATTCATTTAAAAATAAAAATAAACTTCTTAAAATAATGTATTCTGTATACTCAGGATATTTGTATTGCATTTTACACATAATGTTTGTTAGTATTTTAAGTAGATGGTTTATTGAATCAGCCCAGTAATTTTAAAGGTTCACAGGCGTTTTTGACCTTCCTTGAGAACAAGCAGTGCATATAGGCACATATGTGTGTTATTACACTGTATTCGATGTTTGCACGGCCATCGAACCGTCACGACCATGCTGCATTCACTGACTGTGTGTTTGGATTTAGGAAAGACATTTTTAGGGAAGCTCATTTCAAGTTTAAATTCTGTTAAACACTATACAATTTTTTTATTCGACTTATTCTTGTAAAAATTAATAACATTTACTAAAATACTAAATTAATTTAAGTTGATCTGCATTCCCCCATTTATTTGGTGCAGAACAATGCACTCACTATCTCTGTATTTGAAGTAGTTTCTTGTTTTTCAGGAGTCTGGATTTGTGTTCAGAAGATATTTGTATACACGATTAAAGGACAGTACAAGCTGGCACAAACAACAGAGTACTCACCAAGTCCAGTCAAATGTTTACACTCTGTGCAGAGAGAGAAAATTGTATTATTAGGCAGATTTGTTTGGCCACTTATTGAAAGATTGGGAATTTATTCAAGCTATGATGAATACCTGGACAGTGGAGAAGAGTGGTAGCTGAGATAAACTTAAAAGCTCTTAAGCTCTATGTTCATATTATTCCAAGGTACCTTATGACCGGTAGTGACCAGATTATTAACATATGGAGTATTTGATACATAATATATAACCTGGAAGGATCTGGTTTATTTCAAAAAATAATTTCCCATGACATTAATTTCATATCTTGTTGACTGAGGATGAATGTTTACAAAGCCATGTGGTTTCGAAAATTGAACACCAGACTGGCAAAAGGAAAGAGGAGAAATTATAACTCTGAATGTTCTTAACTTTCACTGCCATGTAGCTTCCTTAACTTTTCAGATCGAAGGAATGCGTACAAGTGTTATTAATCGCGTGGTTCCAAAGGACCAACAGTGAACCATAACACCATTCTACATTTTTTATTTCTAATTTCAGAGTCGTTACTTTTACCATTTCTGTTCTTAGTTTCTCTGTGAGTTACTTTCACAAATCTAAATTAGAGGTTGGCAAACGGTGACCCATAAGGCAAATTTAGTCTGCTGAACTTTATTTTAAGGCCTGTGAGCCAGGAATTTTTTTTTTTACATTTTAAAAGATTGTTAGAAATCAAAACAACAAATCAATTAATATGAGTATGTGACAGACAGTATGATCTACAGAGTCTAGGATATTTACTATCTGACCCTTTACAGAAAAAGTTTAAACCTCCGGTCTACATGCCACATGTGTGAGCATGTGTGTGTATGTGCACACACACCCATGCATACCAACATTCACATAAATATACATGCTTGTTAATTAATTATCTAAATGTTTAATTTTTCACTATGTAAGAAAGACCAGCTCATGCTACTATCAATCTACCTGATGTTGATAGTTCTTATATTAGTATTAACTTTTTTTTGGTTACACTTTTAGCTTTAAATACTGTACTGTTTCTTTTAAGATTTTCATTTATTTTTAGAGAGAGGGGAAGGGAGGGAAAAAGAGAGGGAGCAAAACATCAATGTGTGGTTGCCTTTCCCACACCAGCAAATGGCGGACCTGACCCGTAATTCAGGCATGTGCCCTGACTGGGAGTTGAACCAGTGACCCTTTGGTTCACAGGCCAGTACTAAATCCCCTGAGCCACACCAGCCAGGGCAAAATACTGTACTATTCTTAAATCTCTGTTTTCTGTTTCAGCACCTTTGGGTGGGCGTAAGGATAAATCTATAGATAGTGATTCGTGGGAATTATCTTGATTTTTATCCAGGAATAGGCATGTTTTTGAAATTTTTATCACTGACCCTAGGTACTTTATACCCAGAAGGCAGCACCATGCCTGATACTCGGTAAGATTCTAATATTTCTTGAGTGTATGTTTGTATGTATAGGACAGTTTGTTTCTCAGGGTTCCCGTTGTCATGTTTGCAGAGGTTTGTATTGCTTTTTATAGTTGATGCCATAGTTGTAGAATTTCTTGTCATACTTAATTACATCCAACTAAGTGAATCAGAATTTAAGTAAACTTATTTGCCATTACTTGCTGAAATACCTTCTGTTTTGTTTTTAAACTACATAGATATTTGTATGACACGCGTTCCTTTGTGTGGAGGTAAGGTTGTTGCATAAAAAATGACTTAGGCATTGACATGATATCACCCAGACACTCAACAAACACTTAAAGTGTGTGTTAATGCCACACACTGTACTAGAAGTAGTGTAGTCACACGGTGTAGTGAGCGAGACAGTCATGGTTGCTGCCCTCAGGGAATGTAGTGGGAAAGACAGGCAAATAAACAGTCATGTACATAAGCACATATAAATGCAAACTGGTGTAAAGAATTTGAAAGAAAAGAAGAAGTTATTTGAGAGAAGCAGAGAATATGGTTTTAATTTAGGAGACCTTTTCATATGCATACAGATAATGTTTAGCATCCTAAAATATTTCCTTTCCTCTAGGGCAGTAGTTCTCAAAATTTGCATGCATCAAACTCACATGGAGTATTTGTTAAAATGGTGTGTTTTGGGTTTCCAAGTTCAAAATTTCTTATTTACTAGGTGTAGATGGACATGAGGATTTGCATTCCTAATAGTTCTAAGTGTTTGTGATTCTGCTGATCCTGGAAACCACACTTTAAGAACCACTGATCTAGGATGATGGAGTCACTTGTAGAACTTGAACAAAATATTGATGCTTAGTTTCTGTATTTGGAAATTCTGACTTAATTGTGTGGTGGTATGGTCTGAGTATGGAGCTTTTTAAAATGCCCCAGGTGGTTCTGATGTACAGCCAGCGTTGTAAGCTACCCAGTTGGGAATTGAGTACATATACACATACCATTTCTTAGCGGGGCTGAAAGTACATAATCCTGTATGGTGGTAAGAATGCATGGAACAGGTTGGCGAGAAGGTTGGACTAGAGGCTGCAGTAAAAATATGGTACCTGAACTAAGGCTTAAAGGAGGATCAGTCAACACTGTAACCTGACAGAGAGAGATGCGGGTACATCAGACAGAAGAAACAGTGAGTAGGAGTAGGTTTTGTTTCATAAATAACCTAGGCTGAATTTCTGACATGTAATTATTCTGATATTGAGAGTCTCCTGTGTCAGAAAAAGAGGGGATAATTTATTTTTAATTTACAAATAAGTATAAGGATCACCTGTACCATATTCTAATAATTTTTATTCACTAATATATGTATTTAATAGGATGCGAAGAAGAAACCGAAAGACGAGGAGGTACGGAGTTCTGGACACTAACATAGAAAACATGGAGCTGACCCCGTTAGAGCAAGATGATGAGGACGATGACAACACGCTGTTCGATGCCAATCATCCTCGGAGGTGAGTGTGCAGCCGTTTAACTTCGTGAATCAGAAGGTAAGTCCTTCACCAGTAAATTGAAAAAACAAGGTAGAATTTGATATAATATTTAGTTTTTATTCTAAAAGATTTCACTCAGTTCTTTTTTAATGAAGTTCTTTGTAGTCCCCAACCAATAGCTCACATTCACATTGCTTCACTAAAATAAACATAAACAATAGAATACCATCCTCCAAAGAAATCTTTATTGTACATCTTGCACAGATTTGCTTTTTTAACTCCTGTATCCTGGTAATACTATTAACTCTGTGTGTGTCCAGGGGGATAGTAAAGTTATTTTATCAATGCATTCTGAATTTACTGCGGTGTTAGTCTGGGTTACTCTGCGGTATTTCCTGGCAGAACTGTGGGACTGATGGTATATGGCCTGGTAGTGTAGCTATGTCTTCTCTCAGACCTAGTCTTACTGAGTGTTAAGATCTTTCCTAAGAGGTTTGGATAAGTGAAATTATATGAATATAGAATTTCTTTCAATGCAAATGAATGAAAGAAGGAGGCAATAAAGAGTCATTTCAATAGGGAAGAACATTTGGATAGAAGAGTAACTATTTTGATAAAGGAGTTATAATCAGGCACAAATGTAGAGTACAGAAATCTGGGGTTCAATAATATGTCTATTAAAGTGTATCTATATGACCTTTTAGTTGCTGGTAGTTCATTTAATAAAAATACATGTGTGAAATGCCAGTTGTAGAGTTAGAATAGGATGAGAGACTGGATTTATAAACTTTAACAAAACAACTACATCTGTTCATTACAGACTCAGTCTCTTAGCGAAAACTAACCTGAATAAAATACATTACATAAAAATTTTAGAATATTTGAATATACATTCTGAAAAGCCCTCAAACTGCCTGTGAAGTATTATACAATTCCCATTAAGTCAAATACTGCCAGTGGCTCTCTGCTTCTTTAGTGTGAACCAGAGAAAGTTGCTGGCATGTATTTAAGAGCTACTGTGTATAACAAAGACTTATCTTGATACATTAGAAATCACAGTAAGAATAATATGAAATACGGTTGGAAACAGACTGACGGAATAGCACATCATTTCTGTGATTTTGGGCTCACCCTACAGGAGGTTCCCATTGAATAAGATGGGGGTGGAGTCTCACTTATATATAATTATTAACTTCTTTTAATTTTTTACACAATTTTTACAGTACTTAAAAAGTATAGTATTTGCAGTATTCTTAAAAACTAAGTGTATGTGGGGTGCCTCTCCTGTACTACACAGAAAGGGAAGACCAAAAAGGAAGTTGCTAACTTAGGAAGTCAGGGTAGTTTCCAAAGAGGAACTGAATTTGAACCCAATTAATGTATTTCAAGGAGGCTTGACTACAGACAAAGTTAGCTGTAGGCAGCAGCAACTACCTAAAGTGTAGTAGTTGTGGGGGATGGTAGTTCAGGGAGTGCAGCAGAAAGTGGCCAGAACATAGCCTGTTGTGTGTGCACATGTATTTATACAGGCAGGGTTGGGAGGACCAGCTGTGAAGGACACACAGATGTGCAAGTCTTTTCGAGGGAAATACACAGTTTTGTAATCTACCAAGAAGTTTGGTATTACCTTGCTGTCATTGGAGAACTATTGATGCTGTTTGGAGTGTATGTAATCAGATTATCAGGTTTGTGTTGTAGAATAACACTTTTTTTTTTTTTAGTCCTCGCCTGAGGCCTGAGGATATATTTTTTATTGATTTTTAGAGAGAGAGGAAGTAATGGGGTTTGAGGGGAGAGAAACATCCATGTGAGAGAGAAACATCAATCAGTTGCCTCCCACACATGCACTGACCTAGGGATGTGCCCTAATTGCTAATGGAATCCACAGCCTTTTGTTATACATGAGGATGCTCCAACCAGCTGAGCCACCTGACCAGGGCAGAATAATACTTGTAGTAGTGAGGAAGGTGGCCTAGGAGAAATGAAGAGAGGAGAGGCATAAAGAAGGGGTCAGTTTTATTAAGATATAATTACCTATAGCAGTCTTTTAGTCTGCATCCGGGCACGTCACAGACCTTCCTCTAATATTTACCCACTCTTTACCCCGCTCTTCATGAATCTTGCATCCCATTAGGGAGCTACACATTAATCAGAGTTACATAAACGGAGAAAGAATAAGTATAGGGTGGTATATGAACTTCCAGCAGAGGCATAGAACACTTAACCAAAAGCTAATAGTCCAGAAAATCCTCTTGGAAGTGATACATAAATTGAGACCTGAAAAAATAAGTAGAAATTAGCACAATGAAAAGTGGTTATTTGGGTGGGGATTGGAAAAAGAACAGCAGGTACAAAGTACCAGAAGCAAAAGAGAGTGTAGAACATTTAAGGGACTAAAAGAAGTTAAATAGAGGCTATATTACCATGTATGACAATGAATAAATGTGAATGAATAATTTTTGAGCTTCGAATGCAAAAGAAAGTGATAGGTAATGCGGAACAAAGAATCAAAAGGCAGATCATGATCCATATTAATCAGTTAGAAATTACAAATTATGAAAGCCACTTGGAAAATTTTAAGACAAACACAATCAAAGGTGTATAAAAAAAGTTTATTCTGCGATACATTGCAGAAGAGTTAAGATAAGGAATCAGGTGACTAGGAAGACTGGTTAGATGGTGCAAGTACATGGGGTGCCTAGTGCTAGAGTGATAGCAAGAGAGGTAGAGAGGAGTAAATTATTCAAGAGGCTTTGAACAGTATTATCAACAAGATTTAGGTGTTGTGTTTTGAGGGTAAAGGAGGGAGAAATAGTAATAATAATAGAGAAGCAAATTTCAGGGGTAATGATAATGATCAATGATAATTTCCATTAAGTCCTGACTCAATCATCTTGAGTTTTTTAGCAGTATGACCCTATTTACTTTTAAAAAATATATTAGGGAAAAAAACTTTAATGTACAGATGTCTAGATAAAGTAAAAACAGCAAATTATCACTGCTTTTCTGTTCACTTATTCATTCATTCATTCATTCATTCATTCACTCATTTATCCAATAAATGAATGATGTAGCAGCTATTTCTATTACAACTATCCAGTGCCAGGGACTGGTCTAGGTGTTTAGGACGCATTAGAGCAACAAAACAGAAAAAGAAAAAAAAAAGGAAAGAAATCCTGACTTTGTGGCACTTAGCTTTAGTGAGGGAAAGGTGAGATGTGGAGGTTGACAGTTCATTTTTATTTTCACTTTTCTTTCTGGATTCTTCTATGTTGTCTGATTTTTGTTTCTTCAAAGAGCATATATTTGTGCGTTACTTTAAAAAAACCTTTTGTTTGGGAATAATTTAAAGTCTCTGGAAAAGTTAAAAGAATAAAAGTAGTACAAAGAAAATCCTGTAATTTTTTATGTAGATTCAACTATTAATATTTTATGTAATTCTCTTGTATGTCCTCTCTCATAATATAGATACAAAATAATGCATCTCCCTCAATTTATATTTACCTGATGTTCTGGTGTTTCATCATAATTAGATTCAGGTTACGCATTCTTAGCTGAAATACTACGCAGATCATCCTTCCTTCTTCTCAAGATACCATATCTGAAGACACATAGTGTTCATCTGTCCTTCATTAGCAGTGGTGATTTTGATGCACCTGTTCTAGGTTTTATCCAATTTCTCTAGTTATTGCTTTTTTCCCCTTGCAACTAACAAGGAGATATATTAAATCATGACAGTATTCTGCTTCTCATTAAAATTTCCCCCAGGTTTAGCACTCAGTCTTCATTTTTGCCTGTTCTGATCTTCACTATTATAGTTGCAAAATAATGGTTTTCCAACTTCAATATTTGTTCCATATTTACCAATGATCCTCACCCTCTGTAACTTAGAGATTATTTTCTGTGAGGGGATATACAGTCCAAACTCCTTACTTCCTTTGAAGCTGATTCAGCGAGTAGCTTTCTCTGATCTTCTGATGTCGGTAGTAGAGATTCAACATACATTATGGCATCAATTTATTTAACAGCTCAAATTTGTCTTATGGGGAAGATGCATATAGATCTTTTTGTGACTCACTTCAATAACACATGATCATCATCTATAATGCTATTTGTTTCTCCCAGTAAAGGTGAAAAATCAGTACTTACATGGAGACTAGACTAAAGGTTTTGGGGGGCCCTGAAAGAGGACTTTCACCAGGGCTTCCCAGAACAGCCATATAAATGGTGGGAGGAACCATGGAATGGATGATGGTGGTCAAATGCCTTCAGAGGGATACGATCAGGGATCCTGTAACTGAGGCCAAGGGAGAAGCCTGGACAGAGCCAGGTAACAGAAGTACCCTAGGGGTGATTTAATAGTCACTTGTTAGTAAATACCGATTCTAGTGTAGGATGTACTCGACATTGTACTAGGTTCCTTACATGCACTATATGACCTCAAGACAGTTGTGTGAAGTTTGTCCTGTTGCTTTCATTTTAAAGATAGGAAAACTGAGGCTCAGGGAGATTAAATGAGTTAGACTTCCTGCACAATCTCATTCCATTTATTACTTATTTGATTTATATCTATGAAGAGAATAATTATAAATTCTATTCATTTTGTTATCTGTACCAGTGCCAGCTATTACTTATTTTTAAATGAAGACCCTAAAAATGAGAATTATAAATACTTTGTTTTGTGTACCGTGCCAGTTGCAATACAGAATCATATTAGTCCACAGCATAACTGCTGGTAATTCATGTTGCATCATCTCTTATGGATGCTGCCTTCATTGTTTAAGTGCTTTCTAAAATTAGTTCCTCCTCATTTTCTAAATTCTGTCCACAAAATAACAGGAAGCAAGTCATTTCCAGAGAAGTAAATGGATTTCCTTGCTTACAATTTTATCACAGTATAAATTTATCCTTTTGTAGTTAGCTCTTTCTGAGAGGGATGTTTTTAATGTGACTTTTAGTATATCAAAATTTTAATAATGATTGTAGTTGGTAGTTAGGATTGGAGGTAATTATTTTCACTGGTCCTTTATATTAGTTTGGACAACATGAAACTGCCAATATATGCTTCAATGTAAATTTCCTAAAGAGAATGTGTTATTTCATATGGAAGGATGTCACAGAGAGGGCTGACTCCAGGCACAGTATATCAGGGCTCTGGCTCCTTTCCTCCATGAACCCCTTGCTTCTGCCCATTTTCGTGTGTTGGCCTCATTTTTAGGCTAATAATAAGAGGATGCCAGTAGTTTCTGTAATTACACCCAGAATGCTAACTTTCCATGGAAGTTAGGGACTAGTTCTCTTATGTCTCTTTCTTAGAAATTAGAAAAGTTTCCCCAGAAACTCTTAACAGACTTCTTTTCTGGAAATGACTTGCTTCCTGTCATTTGTTTTTGTTTTCCATATCATTGGTCATGTGATCATTTCTAAACTAAACCCTGGGGAGAAAAATCAAAGTATCATGATTAGCTCAGAATCATCTTTTGGAATTGAATGGATATTAAGGAGTTAACAATCACCATTACCACTATATCTAGTAGTTTAAGCATTGAGTTTAATACGGTCAAGTTGGGAAAATTTGTAGGTTGTGGGAAAAAATAACTTGAGCACCTTGGTTAATATAACTTACCTTGAATTTGCTATTGATACTCTGATTTTTTAAATAGAGATTTCTTTTGTTTAGTTATGGAAACATTTTACACGAAGAAGTTATAAAACTAAAAAAAACAAATACCAATTCTTTAACTGTTTCAGCCCTCTCATACCAAAAATTTGACGAGGAATAGGAGAGTATATACTGACTAAAAATTACCTTCATTTTCTTCAAGTGAAACATTTTATGTATTTAATACAATTCAAAAATATTAGAAACATAATCATAACTGGTCTCAAAAATGCTTTCTTGCTATTTTGTTTGATTTCTACTGAACAGTAAAATTATTAAGCTAGTAATTTATCACTTTCAGACTATTTTAATAATTTTTGCCACGTTTGTAATTTTTTTAAAAAAATCCTAAATTTTCACTGTAGCCACCTCTGTTTCATTAAGTTTAGTATCACATTATATGTGTTCATTGCATTTGTACTCAGTGTTACTTAGCCAGAAGATATTTTATGGGTTTTAATATCAGCATATCAGAATCAGAAAGCAGTTTCGATTTAAGTGTTTGACCAGAAAGCCTATTTAAAAAAATCTTGTTTAAACAGTTATCAATTTGAAAATATTTTAAATTGATTTTTAAAACAGCACTTTATGCGGAACGCAACATTATCAGAATAAACACTAAGGTTTTCAGATGTACATGACGCACCTAAAGGGAACAGTGGTGTCTTTCTCATTACTTAGCCGGGTAAGCCGTCTTGTGGAATTTTTTGTATGTTTTACTTTTTCTGCGGACATTGAATCTTAGAAGGAAGTTTGTCTTGCTCCGTTAATAATTAGACATCACAGTGTGCTTATTGGATAGGAACATGTATCATTTGTATATTATTTTAACAAATGCTATGTAACATCAAATTTTTTTTTATTTTTAAATATAGCTTGTAGTTTAGAACCATTTAATTTTTTATTTTTATTGAATTTATTGGGGTGATAGTGGTTAATAAAATTATATAGGTTTCAAGTGTACAATTCTATAACACATCATCTGTATATTGTATTGTGTGTTCTCTACCTCCAGTCAAGTCTCCTTCCATTAAATTCTAATTGGTAATACTGTTGTCTCATCCCAGTGCATGGTCTGGAGTTGCCCTCTCTAATTTGATAGCCCCTAGCCATATGTGGCCCTTGAAATGTGACTCACTCGTGTGACTAAGAAACTGAATTTTTAATTTTATTGAAATTCAATAAATTGAAATTTTAATTTAAATTGCCAGATGTGGCAAGTGGCTACTGTGTAGGACAGCACAGACCTATAGCAAAAGTCTTTGATTGATCTGGTGTAAACTAATTCTATTAAATGAAAACTCTTACACAACAGTTTCATTATAGGTTCCTGTTTACATAGCAGTCACTTTATTTAATAAAATGCTCGCTTCTTTGGTTCAGGATTTATATTCTGCTGTGTTTGTTGGGTTACTGACTCTCTGAGGAAACAGTGGGAGAGACGGACGAGGGCGGCAGAGCATAGCCACCCCGAAGGTTGATTTATGGGACCGGGGTCAAGACAATGCAGGGACCAGGACCTCAATTTTATGGGTAGGAAAAGTCCTAAACACAGTTCTTAAGGCATGAACCTTTCCGAGTGCTCTGAGATTGTGTTTATTCTAAAAAATCCACAGGCATTATATCTACTATAAGAACACCTGGGAAGAGAAAAAAAACTCCAGGAGTCTAGTATTTGCAAATTTATTTAAATGAACAAAAATATAACAATGCTCTTAACTGCACTAGAACAGTTTTTCGTTTCAAATTTGATTTGATTTTATCACCATTTTGATAGTTTCAGATTCCCAAGTTGGCTTTTAAGTTTTCTTGAAGAGAATATCTTTTTAAAATTATTGTATCATTGTAGAATGTGTAGAGACAGAGCATTCTTGAAGCTTGAAAAATACTCAGAGTTAGATTTCCTGTAAAATATGTTAATATCATGCACTTGCTTTACCTCATAGAAAGCATGGCATTTGTTTTTGTGGAAAGAATATTTAACATGAGATCTACCCTCTTAAGTTTTAGGTGCACAATAAGTATTGTTAACTGTAGGCACAAGGTTGTACAACATATCTCTAGAATGTATTCATCCGCACTAACCAGTACTTTATAACAGCTGAATAGCAACTCCCTGTTTTCTTCGCCCCTCAGCTCCTGCCAGCCACCACTCTATGCTTCGATAAGTTCGACTAATTTTTACTACTGGTCATAGAGAACCTGGAATTACAAAGACTCAAATGTTTTCCCCACGTTGTAAGAAGTCTGTAGTAGCTGACCCCTGGCATCAATTCAATGGCTATTTGATGGCCGGGTCTACATCTATACAACTTTCTCAAACATTTCCTCATGTTTGTCCTATCGTGGTTCACATGGCTGCTATAGTTTCATCCATCACAACCGTGCTCCAGACAAGAGGGTGGTGGGCAAGAACCATGCCACGTCTGCCTCTTTATCAGGAAATCACAATTTCTCAGAACTGTCCCCTTCCTCCCAGGAGACTTTAACACCCCCTTCACTCACCAAAAAAAGAAAGAAAAAAAATATCAGCCAACTACAAGGAGTGAATAAACATTGAGTAGACAGCCCAGGTTATTCAAAGTATTTTCTGAGGTTAAATCCAGTAACTGGCAAGAGAGGAATGTTTGGGTTTGGGTGTTCCTAAACGCAATGAAGGCATGATTCTGAGGAGTTACTGTTCGAGTAGCAGTTTTACAGATAAGTAAGAGAAAATAGGATTATTGTTCAGGAAAATAGGGTTATTAAGATAGAGCATAGAACATTTGACGTTTAATCTTATCTTTAGGTTTTGTGATTAAACCTCCTGATTTGGAAGCCATCAAGGCACTAAGTGTTGAGGTTATCTGTTTTCTCAGGTCACTGTACATTTGAAGTAGCTTTGTTTGTGTGGGTTCTGCATGTCACTATCATAGCATGTGGTTGAACAAGGGTGTAACATTCTTAATTCTTTTGCATCTTTAATTCTTATGGTAAAGAACTTGAACTTGTCAATTTCAGTCATTTCCAGCTTAAACATTGTCAATTCAAGATTTAAACATCATTAATTAAAGATTCTCCACGCTTTCCCCTTTCCTTTTAATCCAAGTTAATCTAAATTCTGTGGAGATTTGCACCATTAGTCATTTAATCTAAGACATTAACTTTAAGCTGTAGCACTAAGAAAGAAAAAATACTGTCAATTTAATTATGAAACAATATACTGTGTTATTTGGACTATAAAACGCACCCCCCCAATTTGGGAGGAAAGTGGGAATGCGTCTTATAGTCCCAATGTAGCTTACTTGGCTCGTGGGGGTGGGGGCAGCGGTGGAGCAGGGTTTTTTCCTAGTTTCCTCCTCTAACACCTAGGTGCCTCTTATGATCCCGTGTGTCTTATAGTCTGAAAAATACGGTAATGATATTTTTACCTAATACAAGAATCATGCACAGCAATCACTCAACACAACTAAAGTATTTGTCAATTTTATGCCATCATGTGCATTTCTTGGTGTGTAATAGTCTCATTTAGAACAGAAATTAAATGTTTTTTGGCAAAAATATGGAATTGACCCCGCTGTTTTAGCGACAGACATTTGTGTCCTGGCATCAAATTATAGCCTACTGTTATCTTTCATGTCTTTCTACATATATAACTTCTGCTTCAGTGATGATTCATGATGCTATATTTCGAAGGCATTTTAGACATTATTAAACTCATTCCTTGTAATACTAACAGTTCAGTGGAAATACCAATACAAAGAGCTTCAGTCAGTTTTGTGCACATACGGGCAATACCTGTGTGACAGCAATTCTAAGATGCCATCAATTGGGAGACGAATTCCAAATTCAAAGATGTTAAAATATGAAATATGTGTTTTAGAAATTGTGAAGTATAGCACCCTCAGTAGGAGAGGGTACACTTGCAGTCCTGCTTGGTTTGGGGGCTTTAGCCTCTATCCCTGCCTCTTCTGCCAGAAGCCTCTTATTAACAGGTCCACACAAATTACAGTGCGTATTCCTGGGTGCGCCTCCAGTCTTCTCCGATTCTACCAGTCACACACACACACACACACACATACATACATATGTACATATATATATATACACACATACATACATATATATATATTCCAATAAATATATATATTTATTCCAGGCATTGGGAACTCTTGGGTTTCTTACCCTGCCCTATGCTAATAAATGTACCACATTTTTCAAATTGCTGTGAGATCTCTGAGAAACTGAGTTAGGGATAGAAATATAGGAGATTTCACTGAGGAAGTGATAATTGGGTTGTAGTTATTTTTAAAAATATGTAAGAGATTTGCCCTGGTTGGTGTGGCTCAGTGGATTGAACACAGGCCTGCGAACCAAAGGATCACGGGTTCAATTCCCAGTCAGGGCACATGTGTGGGTTGCGGGCCAGGTCCCTGGTGGGGGGCACTTAAGAGGCAACCACACACTGATGTTTCTCTCTTCCTCCCTTCCCTTCTGTCAAAAAATAATAAATAAAAGCTTTTTTAAAAATGCATAAGAGATTCAAATAAGAGTATTATTTCAAGCAGAGCTGAAAGCGTGAGTCGAGGAATGTCCTGGCAGGAGTGCGTGCGTGGTGTGAGCCGCCACAGCACACACGGTATGTGAAAGGGTCCCAGCAAATCAGTCAGATTTGGGGACCCAATCAAGCAGAACGTGTTAAAAAGCAACGTATTAAGGATTTGGGTTTTGCTAGTTGTGAAAATGGTCACAAATCATTCACTGCTTTGGAGTGAAGGAGTAATAGCATGAAACTTATTTTCTTGGAAAATGATTTTGTTGACCTTGTAAAAATGAATTAGAGTTAGAAATAAACCAAGGTCCAATTTTCTGAAGTTGTGTCAGTTCAGTTGATAGATGGCAAAGCAGAAGCAAAGGCCAAAAGGGAAGGGGTTGTATAAAATGAGGACTACATGTTAATTGTGTTTTAATAACCTTCACCATCTTTTTGAAAAAGCTTAAATTACCCCCAAATTAAAATATATTAGAATCTCATTAGCCTACAACAATCTAGAGGTTTATTATAGATTGCCTACTAAAGATTTAAATAAAACAGCAAGCTGGAAGAGAGCATTACTCATTCTCAAACATATCTCCCATGAATTTGTAAATGTTGATGGTTGTAAGAGAAGAATAGGTTAGTCAAATTAGCATACCTTTGGCTATTCTTGTAGTTTGTCTAAATGCCTTTGGTTGTACTGGCTCTGATTAGCAGAAGTTTCTTAGAAGCTATGATTTCGATTAAGTAACAGTAAAGCCTGGTGTGTAATTAGAATTAAGGTCTGTAAAAATGGGTGTGATGAAAGTGGGAATTCTTTTGACCATAAACCAGTCAATAAAGGAAGAAATGAGCAAACTTACCCCATTATATGTTTATGGAAGACCTTATCTTCTGTTTGCATGAATTGTTACTGTGTTATAAATATTAGAAGCAATTTTTTGTTTAATAGAGTATGTACTTCCAGGCCTGCTGCTTCAATTGATTCTTGTTTCTGAAGATTTAGAAATACAATCAGTTAAGAATTGTATTTACAGAAATTATACAAATAACTGTATTTTATACTTAAGTCAATTAAAGTCATTTATGAATATTATATGAGGGTGTAACTTGGTAACACTATGAACTATTCTTTAATTACCAACACTAGTTACATATAAAATCCCTTTGAAAAAGTTAGAATTATAATGTAAACTATAGTATCTGGCATAATTAATATAGACAAAGCCATCGTGTGTTTTATCGGTGTCATTCATGATAACTCCCGTAGATTAAGTACTTTCATTATCTTCTTGACACTCCAAATCTTTGGGAATACTTTAAAATATGATTAAATTTATTCCAGGATAAGCATTTAATGGTATTTTATTTTTCTTGCAGATAAGACTGTGCCTTTTGCGAAGATTTCTTCTTTCTACAATGAAGAGCAGAATTTTTATGTTTAAGGAATAAGAAGCCACTTTATCAATGGGGGGGGGTATTTAAGTCACATATATTATGACAGCTCTTAATTTGTTATTGCCATAAATACTATATTGTTTTACTATGTTTTTGTATATATAGAAGTGCTCTTAATGGGCTTAGAGTTATTTGGAGTAAACTGTGCTATAATAGAAATCTGTTTGAAAGGTACTTTAAAGCAGGGTGTTCTCTGATCAGTTTTTGTTTCCCACTTATTATTGGAAACTGTTTTATACACTAATGACTTTGTTTGTTTTGATTTTGCTGTTTAATTATTTTTTTCCTGGAACTATAAATTCCAACAACTGACTGCTGTGTAAAAAAAAATTTTAAATTTCTTTATCAAGATATATTTCCCATTGTTGCGGGGGGAAAAGCCAAATTTATTACTTTGCCTTTGGGTCTTTTAAATATTGATAAATGTGTGAGTTGTATGGAAAACAATAAATATGATTTAAAGTTATTTTAAGTGGTACAGTGTTTATAAAATAAACCCATACTATTGAATTATTATATAGTAACATGCATTTTATATGATTTCTAGAAAAAATCTGTCAAAGAAGGGTCATTACATTTTAGCAAATTTCTTATTGAATCAGGATATCTATGTTTATTAGATATTTCAGAAACCAGTAAATTTCAAAGCCAATATTTTTATTAATAGTATTGAGAAATAAAAATAATGATAGACATTTTAATCATATTACGGTATAGGAGAGTAAGGAATTAAAGTAAGTGCATAAAGTAAGAATCAGACAAACCTGGACACAAAAGGTGATTTTATTATCTCTGAACGAATTATTGAGCTTCATTCAACCGTATCAAGCCTCAATTTTTCACATTCTAAAAATAGAGGAGAACTTATAGCAAAAGCACAGGTCGCACACTGAGTTTCTTACAGGGGACAGGGAGGTCATTTAAATGTGTGTCACTCAGGATAGGCTTAATAGGGGTGCCCGACCTGCGGCCCATGGGCCACATGCAGCCCAGGGTGGCTGTGAATGCGGCCCAACACAAAATTGTAAATTTATTTAAAACATTATGAGATTTTTTTTGTGATTACATGTCCCAATGTATTTAATGTGTGGCCCAGGACAGCTCTTCTTCCAGTGTGGTCCAGAGACAGCAAAAGATTGGACACTCCCGTCTAGAACATGTAGTACTCCCCACCTCACCATGGGTTATGACATAGATTTTTTTCCCCTCACTTATGCTGCCCATTTCTTATTGGCTGTGATTCCGCTCTTTGTTGTCTTTTCTCAAGAGCCAGAGTCAATGGAGAAACCTCTGCCTGGAATATTGCCTCATAACTGATATCCAGACATGGTGAAGGACATGCCAGTTCATAAGTTTCTGCCCTAAACTACATTTTATTGGTCAAAACAAATCTTAAGGCCACATCTGAGTTCTACAAGGCACAGATAGGTAATCTAGCAATGAGATGAGTTGGAGATTTGACCATCCAAAATGCCCACTTAGTTTTACCTGTATGTTAACTGGCATACCACGATGAGTCAAGTCCACTGATGTCAATGTGTTTGTGTATATTGTGTAAGCAGGGATTAAAGCAAAAATATGTTTCCTCTTCTACAGGCATCAGCTTCTGTCTGGCTCTCACCAATGGTTAGTAAGGGAATACTTCCCTAGTGTTGCTAAATCTTTTAGTTTTAATTTTCAAGAGAAGTTAGACTCCATATTTCCTATATGAAGTTTCCTTATTTTAAAATATTATTAGAACATATGTTTGAATTACATGTAGCCCCATACCTACCATTTTGTTATATTTGAAAAGCATACACTATAGTATCTTAGAAAGTGATTATTAATATCATTCATTTAATAATTGCTATTATTTATAAACTAACTTTTATATTAAAAGTAAGTGGAGGTAAGAGTTAAATCAGAGAATAAAAATTCTAATTATTAAGATAAAGTAATGATTATTTTCATAAATGATTTTTAAGTTGGGTTTAAAGAAGATGTAACCAAAATGTTTTAAGCAGTGGGAGCAACTTTATTAGAAAAACAATTTCTCTTGGTGACTCCTTCAACTGAATGTGGAAAGTCTGGCATGTTTGTTGAAAATGCTTTTATTTCATTACTTTTATATAGTCATTCTTGAACTGCAGATCCACTATTATAATCATCAGAAGACGGCATACTTTGATTAAAGCTAGACAGTATGCCAAATTTTAGCTTCATTAGATACGGTAGGATTTCACCTACAAAGCTATATGTACATTATGAATAGACAGTGTTATCTTAGATGTTGTAAAAACATGTTCCTGTTCTTCCCATTGTGTACTTCCTTTTGGCTATTTTATTGGCAAGAGCCTCACTTAGAAACTAGAGGTCAATGGACACTAGTGTAATTGTGTTCTAGCTCAGGAGACAGGTAAATGGAGAAAAAGGGTGGTTTTTAAGTAATTTATAGATATTCTACCCTTGAACTGCAAGTTTCTGACCAACCACTGTTCAGGGCTAGTAAACCAATTGCAACCTAATTTCTCTTGATTATTAGGAAGGTAACCACTATGATGAAAATTAAACCCCAGAGCTGGGTGGGTGCCCAACTTCCACCTTGTCAGCTTCTAGCTGGTTTGGGGATTAGTTACCTTACCAAGGATGTAATCTGTTACCTTTTGTCACTTATCCTCTCTTTATTTAATTTTCTTTTGCTACTTAATTTTAATTTTATTCGCTTTCACTTATTCAGTATAGTCTTACCTGATTTACTTTTTTAGGGGAGCAATAAAGGAAAGGGGGTTATTTTCTCTCATGTTGGGAGTGAAAAAGATTGAAAGAATGAGTGTAGTGAAATAATCCATTCCATAAACATGTAATTGGAATCCTTATTTCCCTGAATACTCCTCTAGCTATCCCATCACTTTCAAGGGTGGCTTTCATAAACAGCTTTGCCTTCAGTGCCTTATAAGAATCAAGCAGAAATTATTACCAATATAGATGCTATGCTTGTTTTACTGTTTTCATTTTTCCTTTCATTTCACAGTATCAGTCCTTATGTGAGAAGTAAAATGTTTTAAAGTCATAGTTTTCAATATGTTTTGCCTGCCCATGACAATACCATGTTACAAGAAAGGAGTAAAGGTAGAAAGGAAGAAATTAGGGGAGGGACGCTCCCCAAAACTTCCGTGTCTGGCTGGGTGAGAAAGCAATAATGTTGCATGTTCCATGAAAAGATCCTATTACAGGGCCACAGTGTAGTATCTCTAGCCAGGTTTCCGGCTCTATTTTTGCTTCTGGCTTTAAATATCTGTTTTTATTTGGGTTCTCTGTATTCTTATAATACAGGTTCCTTCAGTACCCATGCCATATCACCAGAGATAAGGCAAAATTACTCAGATAGCTTTCTCAAATAGGCATTTGAAGCACATTAAACCAAACATCTCTCGTAGTTATTTCTCTTAATCTGCCATGCTCACCCTCTTGCCTGAAGAAAGTTCTTGACAAAGAGGAGTGTAACTCAGACTGTTTTATTTTTAATTCCCTCCCTCCCTCCCTTCCTCCCTCTCTCTCTCTCTTTCTCTGTCTCCATCTCCCTCTGGTTCTTTACCTCCAAAAGAGAAAGAATGGTGATCTTTAAGCTTCAGGCTTTTCAGAATTTAGCTCTTATCCTTTCGTTTTATCCATTTTTTCCCACTGAATCTATTATTACTATTCATCCATGCAGGGTCTAACCTCCTTTCCTAAAAGAGAACATACTCCCTCCCTCTTTTTTTTTTTTTTTTTCTTTGCAGCTGGATCAATTGTGCCTCCTAACCAGCGTCCTAAAAAATATGTCTATAAAACTTCTAACTAGACCCTCAGACGCATTTTCCAACTGTATTTTACCCAGTAAGTTTCTCGTGGACTAATAGCTTTTTCTGCATAAATCAGCTAAATTTCAGGTTGACTAGCACCAGTATGGTCAGAGGCCCAGGGAGCCTACAGATTTCTAAGCAACAGACATGTGACCTTTAATTAGTTGCCCTTGGATTGTCCTATTTGCAGTACACCACGGAGCTGTGGATTGAACTAATCCTAAAATGTGAAATCAGTGGGCACAATCTTTCAGAGATGACAAACTCCGGACAGTTCTGCTGGCAATTGTTTTTTCTTGGAATGTGGCAAACCAGGTTCCCGAAGTAGTCATCCCAAATCTTTATATTTTGTCCTTTCTAATAGATTTTAAATTCTGTTTTCAACATATGTGGATTTTATTTCACAATATCCCATAGGTTTTTGTTTTGCCTTGTCTGACTCTCTGTGGTAAAATAGACTTTAACAGATAGGGGTAGATTAATCAAGCTTATTTCTCACGTCCACAGCATTCTGCTGTTTATTGCTCCTGAATTAGTTGCCTCTCATGGTACTTAATATTCCTAGCAAAAGCACCTTCTCTGGATATTTATGTATAGTTTTATTTACTTTTAACTTCCTTATGAGGTACAAGATAAAAAAAAACCACATTTATATCTTGGGTCTTGAAACCCAAAACTGTTAGCAGGACCAAAGACGCTCTTCTTAAGCATACTAAGGAGCAAAAGATTTCTTTTTTTGCAGGGAATGTAGTGGTTCCTAGTCTATGGAAATTTTTAAAAAATACACATGTGCTTGTTCCACACTCAAGAATTCATACTATTTGGGCATAGGGAGTGGCCTAAGCATCCGTATTAGAAAGCTCCACAAATGATTCTGTTGTGAACTCAGAATGAGGTCCTCTGCCAGTCTGAAGATTAACCGCATCATGAGTAAGAGCAGAGTTTCAGAGACTAACAAACCTGGTACTGAATTCTGGCTCCATGATTTTCCCCAACTTAAATAGCTTTAATATTTCTTTTCTTCAAGCGCATTCTCCACATGTAGCTCATAATCCAGTCTGATTGAACACTAATGTATTAAAAGCTTTAGATTTGTTAATTTGTTCAATCCTTTCACTAGCTCTTTAAAGGAGAGATTATTCTCACTTTGCAGATATGAGCACACTGAGGCTGAAGAAGATTAAGGAATTTGCCCCAAATTAAACAACTGGTAGTAGCAGAATGGCGTATTCAATATGAGCTCATGAAATTTATTTTTACTAATGTAGATTTTAGTTTGTTTGCAAAGAAAGGATAAGGTTGTTTATAAATGTACATATAATGAAGAGATAAAGTCAACTTGAGGGAGTGAAGGAACTGAGGCTCAGGGAAACAAAAGGTAGGAAACTAAGGTCATACTATGATTTTATTGTTTCACATCTGTACTATGAAATCCCTCACACTTGCTATAAATGCGCTGTAAATGTCACTCAAGAGAGAAGTGAAGTTGTTCTGTTACTGCCAGTGCAGGGACTAGAGGGATATTTCTTTTACCAGGTTCTCGAAGAGTAACGTAATTGAGGTCCTCTGGTATAGCAGTAGTGAACACTTTTTTCAACACATTTGCATTAAACCTGCAAAGTATATCATGTACATCTTTCTTATAATGTCTTTTAATATAGACTAGTAGCATCATACTACAATATAAGTCACTAAAATTAATTTCACGGAACGCAAAAAAATTCTGTTTGTATACACCATCTACTGATTCATATTAACTAAAGGGTAAATTTTATTAGCATCTAAGGCAGTCTTTCCCCAAATAGTCTATAAAACAACTTATAAAAAAGAATCACTGTTTCTCCTTGGTTTCCCTGATATTCTTTGTTTGTTTTTCCTCCTCTCTTTTTGGTTGTAGCTCTCTCTATTTTTTTGGTTTTGCTTTTCATACTCTGATCTCTCTCTAGGCACACCTACTCATGATTTAAGTTTTATATATAGACAGTATCAAATCAAAACTTGTACTAGATAAAGTAAAACAGGCAAGGAAGACTTTATTGAAGGCTACTGCATTAGTGGAGAGAGGCCAGAACTAAATTTACACTCAACTCCACTGAAACAAAAGACAGAAGGGTTTTTAAGCACAGGGGGGAGCTAGTTAGAAAGGGAAAGTACTGGAGGTTGTTGGGGGAAGTCGTGTCATCTATTTTCTACTTGGCTTTATCCAAAGAAAAATTAAACCCATATTTTCATGATAGGAGAAAGTTTTGCAGTGTGGCTCCTTCAGAATTAGACTCCTACACTCCCATTAAAATTGGATATAGGTACAGTCTCCCTTGAAATTTATTTATGCTCCCAGCAGCTGGCATTCAGGTCCCCAAGGAAGACATTCCTGGATTGTAAAACTGTGGAGAGTTGTTTTTAAAAAATTTTACATCTCAAATGGACAAGGAGAATCTACAAATACAAGTTTTCTAAAGTAAATGCTTTAAAAAAAAATAGATGGGTAAGGGATGTTAAAGTTGGAAATAAGCCAAGAGGAATGGCATGGGAAGGCCATTTAGATCAACAGATTACTCACATATGCTCATTTCCCTACATTTTCTCTGACAAGACCTATGTATCAAACTGCCATATATACTTCCAAATATACTTCTCACACCCACATGGAGAAGCCATGGACCCCTCAAATTAATGATCATTCTCACACAAACTAGGCCTTGTTTGTTCTATGTTCCCAGTCTTAGTAATGGGTGTCAACAGGCATTGAAGTATACAAGCCCGAAGTCATGAATCTTCCTTAGTATCTTCCTCCCCTCACATATCCAAATCAACACCATGTCCATATATACACAAGTCAGGGAGGGCATTTGGAATTACCCGATTAATTTTATCCGAGTTAAAATTATTGGACATATACTCTATGGACTAAACCATTAGCATCTCTGATTTTATAAAATGAACAGAAATGTTCTGCTAGACAATCCTTATTTTGTTACTGGCTACTATCTCAGGCAATCTCCAGATTAAATTAGAGTCTTCCAACCAGGCAATATTCTTACTAGGCTTTCCTGGTTCCATAAAAGGATGCTAACCATGTTTTTATCAGTATTTAAGGCCATCTTTAATTAAATGCAATATTTACACCCCTGGGTTTTATCAGATTTATCAAAAGCTTACTAGCAAGATGCTTTTAAAAAGATTGGTAGTAGCAATCATTGTCAACCAATTCCTCTATATTCTGTATTTTATTCTTTGATTAATTCAGACTACCAATAGCTGTAGAACAGATTCATTGTGTTTGATTTTGTGAAATTGCTTTGGACTATCTGGCATTATGCCTTTGCTAAAGAGATGTTATAAAATATGTAACTGTGAAAGATAAGTTTATATTTGTTAACAATGGGTAAGTGATACTATATCATACTATATCTTTTTTATACATATCTATGAAGTATGTATTTACTTCAGTTTGGTATAAGAAATATTTGTCTTCCCATTGAGCAGCTAATATGATTGTTATTTTATGTACCCTGACAATTTTATAATTGTATGATTGATTTTTTCTTCTTTTTCCACAAAACTTGAAGCTGAACCAGCATCCTCTGTTTACTGAAGTACACACTTTATGGTATTATTTTATACATTTCCCTCATCCCTGGAGTATCTGGTTACATGGCTGTGTGTGACCAAAAACACAAATAGGAGATTATTTTTCTAATATCTTGAAGTTAGAAAGTTTGTGATTGCTAGCTTCTTTTATAGTTTAAGGAATTCAGGGTCAAAGTCCCCAAAAATGTCTTGATAATTTCCTCAAGATCTCAAGATGATTGTTCCAGCTCTAGGCATCATGAAAAAGGAGGGAAGGACCAGAAGAAAAATAGTTCTGAACACATGTGTTTTTGCCACCTATTTTTCATACCAAAACTACTCAAAATTAATAGCTTAAAACAATTCATTATCATCACATATGGTCGTGTATTGATCGACTAGGCTCAGCTGGCTGTCCTTAATTGGGATCTCCTGTGATTGCAGTCGGACTGTGTCTGGGGCTGGAGGCTTCTGCAGGTTTAACTGGGCTCAAAGTCCAAGGTGACTCACTCCGTGGCTGAGTTGATGCTGGCTGTTGCCTGGGAGCTCAGATGAAATGCCTGCCTGTGGCTTTGGCTTCTCACAGTGTGGCAGCTGGGTTCTGAGAGGGAGCGCCCCAAGAGTGAGTACTAAAAATGAAAGCGGGAAGGCTTTTTATGACCTGGTCTTAGATATTTGAGAATATTGCTCCTCACATTCTAGTGGTCAAGAAAATAAAGTGTACTCAGATTCAAGGGAAGGCAATTAGAGCCTACCTTGTCATGTGACAAGCAAGGAATCAAGAGTGGCCATTTTGGGAGACTCCCACAGTCTGCTGTCTGGGCGCCAATGTGCATGCCCCTTCCACATGGAAAATAGACTAACCTCTTTCCAATATCCCTCCAATTGTATTCCATTATGGCTTTGGTTTAAAGTCTAGGATTCACAATTTAAATCAGGTTCAAGGGAAGATGAGGATCCAATTTTTCAGGTGCAGTTTCTCAAGCATGGATTTCTCTCTAATGGAAGATTTTTGAACTAAAGAGACTCAATAAACTTAATAAACAATATTACAGTGGTGATACAATATAAAATTTGCAAAAAAAAAAAAAAACCTTCCAATGTAAAAGGGATGGTATTTAAGAGGAAGCACATAATGATCACTCATCCACAGGAGGTCTGAAGTCTAGCTGAGCCCATGTCACCACTTTCTGACTGGAGCTGAGTTCTGCTCCCTAAGAATATGTTTCTGTGCCACTTGCCTCTGCCCTCTATTTTCTCACTCTGTGCTCTAAAACTTCTTTTCCTTTAAAAATGGCCTGTGTTTGCTGCTGCGTAGCTTCTCAGCCTACTTTCTGCCTTCAGAAGTTTGGAGTTGTCAAGGATTCTTTTTTACTTTGAACTGCCTCTGTCCCTTTTAGTCCAGTCTTATTGGGTGGGATTCACTTCATTAGATAAAAGCCACCCCACAGTTTTTACCCCCAGAGAGGTTCCTCTCCACTTTGGGATGAGAGTCTTGATGGTGTGGGATTACATCCTTAAGATTCTTTGGAGCCCTGTTTGCTGGTTATGTTTGTATGTCACTCTGCATGTAAGCTGCTCTGACATTTGCAGAAACCTTTGTGTCTGCTTGAAACCCTGCCGTAAATGTTTCTGAGGTGTGAGTAAAGGGTGCTCTGCATGCACCATTGAACTTTACCCTCCTGTTGTGTGTTACTGGAAATACTCTGGGTAAGTTTTGTCCTAAGGCCATTTCTTGTTTTGAGAAACCTTTTGCCGCCTGGGAAGATCGAAGATGATAAATAGTTCTATTTTTGAGTCCAATAAGTCTTAATTCTTCTTTTTCTTCTAAAATCTTCTGTAAAACTGAATATTGTCTTAAAAAAAAAAACCCTCATTCTTTCTCTATTTGTATCTTATCCTATACATCTAACAGAAAACAATAGACACTTTCAACATTTTGCCTGGGAAATCCATAACCTGGTATATCGGTTCATTAGGACCATTTTCTATTTTCTACGTTACTCCAGCTTGTCATCACTAAACGTTCTGCCACTAAGAGATTTCACGTGACCTGGTTTGCAAAATTCCTATGTGTCACTTCTGCTCTATCCCATCTGTCAAAGCAGTCACTAAGGCCATCCCATGGAAAGAAGAATCAGACTTCTTCTCCCGGTACATGAAGGAACATGCCTGTAAAGGAAGGGATTTATGGTGGCCGTCTTTGGGGATATCTACCCCATAAGGAAAGTAAAGTTTTCCAGAAACCTGAGCACACGTTAACTTTTCTCGTTTGCCAGAGTTGTTTCAGAATGTATTAAAGGAACAGCACATAGACAAGGAAATACGGCGCTTTTTTTTTTTTTTCTTGGTTCATTGCCAAGTCACAAAAACGTAGGCATTCCCTTAGTGAGGAAGAAGAAAATGGTTATTTGGTGGAAAACTAACATTTTCTGTAGTCCATACCTTGTCTACTTAATATTTTTTATACACTATTCTTCCAAACAGCAGAATATAACTTCTTTTCCTATGGAGACATTCTCAAATTCTCTTCTAGTTGCTGAAGCCAACTCAAAGTTCAAGGTGTGTAATCTTGATGATAGGTACTCTCAACAATGGGACCACTTGTAGTCCTGGTTCTCTGGCACTTGATTAACTACAAGACAAATTATCTGTCTCCAAAAAAACATGTCCATGTTTGGAGAAGATAGATTAGCTGTTATGAAAACTTCCATTTGGGAAAAGAGAGGATTAAGAAAATAAAGAGAAATAACATTCATAGCAATTTTCAAATCCTGCTGATCAGGAATAGCAAGGAATCCCTGAACTGGAAGCAGAGTAAGCTCTGGGTTAGCCAGTATCTGACTCTCTCATTCCATTTTAGTGATCCCTGGCTCTGCCCTCTGAGATACTGCATAGATCTGTTTTCAGAAGCAATTGTCTGTGCTTGTGTGTTGAGGGATCCTAGGAATTATGCCATAACTTTTTTTACTGGATCAATGACAGGCACACGATTGTGCAATCCAGACTAGGTGTCTGGCTACCATACGGTTCTGCCAGAGTGTCAGTGGGTTACGTGCGCTCAGTCAGTTTCCTGTAGGTGTAGGTATAGCTGGCCTTTACGTTCTTCCCCACCTCCCCCCCTTAACTGAATGGCCATTGCCTTGGGGTGATTTAAAGTAATTTATGTGGAGGAAGGCCAAATCCTTAATCTTATTTTTGCCTTCAGACAGGCTTCATTTGCCTGGCTTACCTTAGCAACAGTTTGCCTCTTGCTAAGGTTGCTGCTTTTGCTACCCTTCCCATGGTTTCTATTTAGAGTAAGAAATGTGTTTTTATTTTTTAACTTTTTAAGTCTCTGAATTTTAGCATTCTATGACAATACAAACATCAGACTGCAGGAAGAGAGTACTTCTCTCACCAAAGAGGTATTTCCTCCCATTTGGGCTTCCAGGCTTCTACATCTCACCTGAGTTCCTCCAGCTTTTGTAGAATTTCCCTAAAGGTGGTCATAGAGCCAGCACTAGCCAACATCCTGGTCAGTAATCCCTTTGCAACAGTACATCCTCTGTCAGTGTAAAGTTTGCTTCATGAAGTTCATTAGGTGATGATTTGACGAAATACATTTCATTATATAGAGAGATGTGTCCAGTTTTCCAGCGTCAGTATCTCAGACCTGAATTTTCATCTCTCCACTTGTTCCATTAAGTCAATTCCACATATTAGTTTCTGTTACTTATTGCAGCCTATTTCTAGTAACAGGTACTGAATCCATTGCAGTACTTATGCACAAAAACAATGCATTTCTTACTAATTTAAGCAGCAACCATGTGTCAAATCTGCAGAAGAGCCAGAGAAAAACACTGTTCAAAGGAAACATGGATGATGCCATTCTTGTCCCCTAACACTTATGATTCTAGGAACTGGAGAACAGAAACTACAACTTGCTCCCGAAAAACAGACCTCTGTGATTATGCATGCCGGAAGATCAGATCTCCTTGCCAAAGGCTGACTCGTGTTCCATTTTATTGATAGACGTCTGCTTTGTATTGCAATGCAGTCTGGGATTGCAGTTTTTAACTTTACAACCTCTATGTTACAGAAAGGCAAGCTAAAAAGGATGCAAGAATAGGCATTGGATAAATGAATATCTAGAATCTGCCACACGTAATTTTTATTCTATTGTCCTTCCTGTCGAGGAACCACATAGCATAGTGGCAAATACAGCACACAGCACTCAGACTCAGTAGCATCCATACCATGGTAGCTGTGTGGCCTGGGATAGAACTTACCTAATTTTTCAAACCCTCAGGATCCCTATTTCAAGAAATTAGGATGATACCATAATATAGGCTTACTGTGGTAAAGATACGGGACAGTGAGAAATGGTATTACCACAGTATGTACATGAAGTCAATTCTTAAGCAATAGTTATTGCTATTATTATATTATCTCCACTTTGAAGTGGTCTATGTTAGCTTTTTTCTCAATCTGAAATTTACATTCTATTTATTTTGAAAAATAATTCATGGTTTTTCATGGTTTTGAAGTTTCTTTTTGGATTGAGACATGGCTTGAATATAAATAATTCTGAATATTAAAATATCAAAAAGTTTGCATGAAAACTTAAGACAAAAATTAGAAAGTATCTCAGGCCTTCTGTATAATTGTTTTATGGCCTCACATTCCTCTTTGGATTACAGATAATGTTATTGAGTCTTAATATTTAGTAACTAATTTCAAAAAAATTTGCTAAGTACCTATTAAGTGCTAGTGTCTGCACATAAAAATGAAAAAACCTGACAAAACCTCCACGTACATAGAGATTTAAAGACAAAAGACAGTGAGTCAGTACACAAATATTGGTGAAATGATTACTGATTGTAATAAGGAATCTGAAGTAAATGCCTGGTTGCTGTGCTAGCAAAGTATCGGTAGGGGCATGGTAAATCTACTTAACATAGATTTCAAGAAATGTTTCTCAAAAAGGGTAGATTTAAAATGGGGCCTAGAGTAATGAAAAGAGACAGATGTGTGAAAAATCAGTAGGAAACCATTCCTGGGAATTAGAATCTCAAAGTTCCCTAAATGGAAACTAATTTGAACAATTAAAGAAACTGAGAAAACACCACGGTGCCTGGGGTTTTGTGAGCTAGTGGAAGAGACTAGTGCGAAGTTAGAAAGCCAACACAGGCCAGACTATGCAGCGCTGTAAAGACCTGGCAAGAAATTTGGGGTTTAATATAACTGAAATGCAAATGGGAAGCTATGGAAAGGTTTAAACTAGGGAAGGAGTCTCATTGAAGTTTTAAAAGATCCCTCTGGCTATTGTATAGAGAATAGACTGGAGTGAGTTAAGAGAAAACTTAGAGCAACCAGTTAGGAGGTTTATGAAATACATAAGTGGCATACGGGGGTAAGGTGGTGGCAGGTGAAATGGACCTAAATGGATGATACCTGACAAAACTTAGATCCACAGCCAACCAATGGGACCTACTGGTAGATTGGAGGAGGGGGATAAAGAAAAGGAAGGAGTCAAAATTCCTCCCAGTTTTCTGACTTCAGTAATTGGGTCAGCTGTACTATTCTGAGATAGAGAAGGTTAACAAAAGGTTAGGTTTGAAGTATCTTTTTGGGATAACCAACAAATTAACATTTCCTTTTACTCATGTTTAATTAAGATTTCAGTGAGACGAACAAGCAGGGATATCAAGTAGACAGGTAGGTACGGGTCAGGAACACAGAGGGAATGGGATGTACATTTGAGTAGTACCAAAATGCAGTGGGTGGTATTTAAATCATGATTCTTATCTGGAGACTTAGAAAAAATCCATGCATTATCAACCAAAAATAGTGTAAAAAAATGACCTAGTGAGATTGTATAGACTTAGAGAACTCACTGTCTGAGGAAGCCCAATGTATAGAATTTGTGAAGAATTATGAGTGTTCTTGGCCTATTATGTTACAGATCACAGAAAAAGTGTATATGTGTTTGTGTGAGTGATATTTGATTTTGAAGAAAAAAAATCATGGAATGGATAAGGTCATGGTCACTTAGAGATAGTATATAGATTTAGAAGGCCCCGTGTTGAGCTTTGAGAAACTTGAACTAGTCAAAGTTTAGTGAAGAAGGATACACAAAAGAATTTTTTAAAAAGATAAGAAGGAGAGAGAGAGGGAGAGAGGAAGAGGAAGAAAAGAAAAGGAAAGCAATAAACTGAAATAGAAGAAAAACCATGGCTGAGAGAGGAAAATGTTTTATGAAGGATGGAGTGAGTAGTCCACTGTATCAGATGCTGTTGTAAGTTTGAATAACTGCATAAAACATATATTAAGTTTGGAAACATGAAATTTATTGGTGGCCTTATGAGATTAGTATGAATTAAAAATGATGGTGATTTAAGCCAGAAAAAAATAAGTTGAAGACTGAACTTGAGATGAAGTAGGAGCAATATAGAAAACACTTAATTTTCTTTTTCAATGAACATGAGTGAAGAAATGGGTTCCAGCCCCTGCTCCCCGTGCCCAGTGCAGAGCTGACTTGGAGAGACATCAAGGCGGGCTGCGTGGTGGACACGCTACTTTCCGGAGCTGACATGTTCTCCCCCGGCCTGTGAGAGCATGAGTGGTCCAGGGAGGCAGGAAAGGAGTCAGCGGGGACTGAGACATGGGTGCTGCCCCAGGTTGCATCCAGAACCTGGAGTCGAAGAGGCTGGGATATTATTAGGGCAAGGCTGATCATTTGACCTGAAGAAGCTGCGACCTCAGGCACATGCAGATGGCCCAGAGAGTAGACAATGTCCAGTTCCTGCCCTTTCTTACCGGGGATGTCAACAACCTGAGCTGGCTGAGTTACGGGACCTCAAAGGGAGCCAGGGCCCTGATCCTCTGCAACACCACGGGCACTGTGCTTCAGACCACAGTATCTTGGTGTGCGTGTACTACTGCCCTCTGAAGCAGCTGCGCTCCTACAGATCCATCCCTGCTGGTGGGTCCCTCTCCTAGGTTTTGGCTACTTTTTGCTCCCGGTGCCTAACATTGAGTCTAGGCTTCAGCAGCTGGGCCTCTTCCGCAGCGTTTCCACCATTAGTATGTACCTCTCACCATTGGCTGACTTGGCCCAAGTTATTCAGACTAAATCAACCTAGCATCTCTGCTTTTCTGGACTATTGCCACCCTCTAAACCTCTGCCTCCTGGACTTTATGTGGATTTCCACTCAGAGATCTCCACATCATGGTGTTCAACGTTCCCAGAATCCTCATCAGCTTCACGTAACTTCTAGCTTTTCTGAAAGTACCATCAGGAGCAAAATAGGATCTGTCCGCTCCTACAAACCAGAAATAAGTTTGTAGCGGCCATGGGACACCTTAATGCCAACGTATTATCAAAAAGGTTCAAACCAGCAGTTCAAACCAGCCTATTTCAACTGTTCCTGCTAAGCAGCTTCCCCGGGTGCCATGGATTGTGGGAAAGAAAAAGAGAAGACTTTGAGAATCTGGGGACCAAAGGAACAGCCTCAGTTGGAAGATTGGGTGAGATCTGGGGGACGAAGTACTTGTTTTTTAGAGATTATATTTTTTAATTTTGGAGGTTGGGGTGAAGTCTTTAGAATGTACCTTAAAATAAACTGTTCCCTACCCCTGTCCTTCAAGGCTCATTCTCTATTCAGTGATTGTCAACCTGCCTGGTTTGATGAAGGGTGGAGTCATATTGCCTGATCCAGAGTTGCTCTTGGGCTGGTAGGGTTGGCTCAGAAAAGGTATCTAAAAGAGCCAAAACAATCTAGGAATGACCTAGGAAGGCCTTTAAAATGACGGAACTTGGATGTTATGAAGAAGAATGTAAGTTAGGCTTCAAGAAGTACTTCCTGACAGGTTAAAAGGACCATAAAAATAAAACATTTCTGTCCTGGTAGATCTTGAGAACGAGTCTTTGCCTCTTTTGGAGCAAAAAGGAGGAATCCCATCAGGATGCAAAGACAAAGGCTCAGATAACCTCAGGAAGGTGGCTTGTGTACGTCTCACTTCTCAACAGCTGGTATATACACAATCCCCAATTCCCATTCTCCATTAAAGAAGGAGGAGGAGAAGGAGGAAAGAAGAAGGAAGAAGAAGGAATAATAGTAATAATAATAATAATAATGAAGAAGAAGAAGAAGAAGAAGAAGAAGAAGAAGAAGAAGAAGAAGAAGAAAAGAAGAAGAAGGAGAAGGAGAAGGAGAAGAAATAATAAAAGAAAAGAAAAAGAACCCAGCGAAGGAATCAAAATTCTTTTGAAAACAAGGATGATGGGGATCTATAATCCAAGAGGAAGGGTTGGTATTTTCTAGGAGCACAAAGTTTTCTTCAGATGTAACTAGAGGAAAGGAGAAGTTAGATGCAGACGCTGATAGGATTGAAAGATTAATAATAGGAAAGTGAGGATTTCATATCTGGTTTTGATAAGGTTATCAGTAAGAGTGAAGCTAAGAAAATGATAAGGAAATCTTTTTTAAAAAGACGGTATAAAATCACAATTGGAGTCACTAGAGAAGAAAAATTAGAAGGAAAGATAGGGGATTACTCAGTGCTCAGGAGTACAAAAGTGTTTATTCAAAGTTATTGTTCATAATTTATAAGGAAAAATGAGGTACATGATTACTTGCTAGTTAGTATCTCAGGTTCCTCACAATACTTTGGGTCACAAGTAAGACAAAATGCAAAATCAACCAGTTAGGGAGATTTATTTTCTCAAGTAAAAAATAAAAAATCCTAGCATTGCATCATTCCAGAGTTGGTTAAGTCAATGGTTCACAGTAATCCAAGTTCGTGAAACTTTCTCTTGGCTACTCTTGCAGTGTTTGCCTTTTGTATGACTAGCTCTCCTAATGGATGCAAAATAGCCGCTATAGTTTTAGTAGTCGGGTGTAGACATCTGGCCAAAGACGATAGACCATATCACCATTATCTCTTTGTAAGTGTGAAAAAACTTGTTCTAGAAGCCACTTAGAAAACTGACTTTCATAGACCCAAATTCTGGCGTTCTTTCACGCTTAAACCACTTCCCAGCAAGTGGGACGGGAAAGCAAAGTTGGCTTAGTGTAAGCAGAATCTACCTCTGCAGGTGAGTCAGCCTCCCCTGTATTACCTGGCATGGCTATACGAAAAAATAATAATAATAATAATAGCAGGATTCTGTCTGAAAGGAAATGGGGAGTGACTTTTGTGTAGACATTGAACTATTCATGTTATAGTTGAGTGGAACTGGGTTTAGGTTTTGCCAAATGAGTGCAAAAGAAAGAATGGAAGACAAGACATTTAGAAGTATTTTCAAATGAAGTAATAATAATAATAATAATAATTTAACAATGGAATTTAAGAGAAATGAAAACATAATAATCTTGATGAATTATGAGAAAATGAAAAGATCAGTGGGTTGGGGGGTCTTTAATAAATCAAAGTATTGCAGAATTAATGGGGATATTATTAAAAGTAATCTTTCCAGATGGAAAATGGTTTGGGGTTGTGAAGTATTTGAAATTGTGATTGTGAAGACAGTCCATTTTGTGGTATTAATTCTGGTTACTTTTTAATATTCCTTTTGTTGTGATGGGATGTGGTTTTTGAAAATTGGTCATATGGCCCAAGACTATTTTTTTAATAGGTCACAAAAATTGGGCTTGAAGTTACCTTTCAACTCTTACAGAGTAGAGACCACTTTTAAAATGCAGTTAAGATTTTTACAGGTATCTCAGTTAATAATAGTGGGAAATAAATACATATTTTATGAGAACGCTAAAAAGGATATAAAATACATAATATATAGAACGTATGAAAAATGTTTCTCTATGTAGTGTATAAATAAATCACCTTGGACTTAAATGACCTCTTCTGTAGTTCGTCACCAATACAATACCTTTAAAACATAAAAGTAATTATCCAAAGTTTTTTATTAATTAAAGAGAATTAGAACTAGTGAGGATATCTGATGTTTTAGTTATCAGGAAGAGACCTTTAATAAACTACATCCCTCAGTGGAAATCCACATTTTGTTTTCTGTCCATTTCTTTTGTCTTTGTACCGTAGCGGCGTTTGGCCCCTATGTACCCCCTGCAGAGTGCATGTGGCCAGATTCTACACTACAGCTGCGTCTGACCGTCAAAGTCGGCTGACTCCCGTGCTTTTTATCCTTCCATGGTTAACAGGCGTTGTTTTATGCAAAAATATCTGTTGGCTGAGTGTGAGAGTTCATAAACATAGTTGCCCCCTACTTGGAGGTTTGCTTTTCTTCCTCTTCATCTAAAAAGCTTTTAAAAACTATCACTGTCTCTAAAGCTTCGGGAAAGGCAGCCTCATTGGGGAGGCCATCTTGTGTATATCGGTTAGCTTCTATGCCAAGATGCATTAATTATTTATGAACTTTGGATTTTTAAGATGCTTCACTTTGAACAAAAATATCCATTTCTACTCCCACTGTCCTTAGACTTAAAAAGGGAAAGAGTGAGTAAATGGCACAGGAAAAATTAAAGCAAGGATAAATCTAAAACCCAAGAAATTTTTAATGGGTAGTTGCATAAAGAAATATTAAATAAAGAATAAAGTATTTATATAAAATAAAGGATAGGTTTTCTGAAATTGACCTTGTCATTTTTCATATTTATATAATTGGTTTTATTACTTTTACTTTTGGAAATTTCAACCAATTCATTAGTGATTTAATGATCACTTGTTACATGAAGAACAGGAGGATGATGCATTGGGAAATAAAAATGATAGTTATTTTTTCAGCCCTCAAAGAGCTTAGATTACATACAGGGTTTTAAAAGCAATGGAGTCCAGTAAGTTTTTAATTGCATAAATCCTGTAGGTTTTGTTTCAAAATATCTTTTTAATACATAGTTCACGACAGTAATTTCTATATTAATTTTTTTCTAAACATACACACATCAAAAAGCCATTATCAAAGATTCAGACTCAGAAAAACTAGACAAAATGTGTAAGACTACACCAGACGTCATCTTTGCATTTGGGTTTAGAACCCATTTTGGTGGTGGCAAGACAACTAAATTTGGCATAATTTACATGAAGAAAAATGAACCTAAACAGACTTGCAAGACATGGCCTGTATGAGAAGACGACTTCAAGAAAATGGCAATGCAACAATTGTGTGAGGATAGTCAGGGGGACTGCAACGGCCAGGGCTGGTGCTGGCAAAAGGGGGCTGAAGATTAGACAACAGAAGGAGCGAAGATTCTCCAGTACTTTATCTGTGGTGATTGTTCAGATTTTCACTAAAGGATTAATAAACTAGGAAATTTTATGCAAAATATATTAAAATTAAATTTAAAAAAATATGATGCCATTTCTAAGGGGATCTCAGCCAGCTACAGCTGGTATTTCCCAGGGAGAACATAGTTCCTACTCCACATCCTTCCTAGGACCCCAGATACACAGGCACACTCCATTGGCTCACATGGAGTCACCGGGGTGACAGTTGTTTTCACTTGCTCCCTTATCTGACACGAGAAGAAGGCCTATTTTGTCAGCACCTGTCTAACGTGGGCCCACCTGCTAAGGAAGGGAGGGCAGCCTCAGCCAGAAACAGCTCAATTCACTTTTATAGTGACCGCCTGTGTGACACATGCTACTGCGTTACACCACAGTGATGATATAAAGTTCCTTTTAAAAAGATATTTATGATTTTAAAATTTTTTTCATCACCACTTATCTCCTATACCCTTTTCCACCACAACCCACCCCCTTCCGCCCCCTGCAGTCATCACACCGTTGTCTGTGTTCATGAGTTACAGATATTTTTAAATAAATAGACCAAAGCAAAAAGGCAAAAAAAGATAAAAAACTGATTCAAACTCATTCTTTTTTGATACTACACTCCATTGCTCTCATTTACCTCATATTTCTCTTAGAGTTTTTTAAGGAATGCATATGTATATTGGTGAATTTTCTCTCTACTGGTTTTTTAATCAATTTATTTCTTCCTTTTATATTCATTGGCATTTTCATATCACCACCAACTTAGTGCCCTTTACACATTTCATTAATGTGCTGATCTGTCAGGTCATTAATGGAACCATAAAGACGTTAACAAATAATTTACTGCTTTGCTTGAAAGAGCCCGAGTTATTTGGCCCTGGGGGCATGATGGAAAACCCATCTGTGGTCAAACAGATGCCAGATGAAGCAGCGCGCTCAAGATCCAGCTTCCAGCCCTAGTGTGTTATAGAGAAGCAAAGGGATTATTTTTATGCCAGAAACAATAGAGTGCACAGGCTAAATGATATCTTAATTGTATGTTTTTAGGTACTTTGCCAGTTAACGCCAACTTTATTTTTGACTGTGAAAGTCAAATATTACCATTAGAATTTCAACTTTTTATCTTGTACTCTGAAATAAAAATGCGTTTATCACAAACATTTAAAAATATATAAATTTAGAGTAAAAATATTAAAATAACCTGGTTTTCTATCACTGTTACATAGTATATAGAGACACACATTCAAACATGTTAATGTATAACTATACATATGTAAAATGTAGTATAAAGAGCTATTTAAAATTTTAAATTAATATGTTGTTTTGTCAAAGTCCTCAACATAATTATTTTTATTGACTACATACACCCTATTGTGTGAAATAGTATAATTTATTTAATTAAACCTGATTGTCAGTCATTTTTTATAAAGAATGCCCAAATAAATCTACTTGTATATATAATCTTTGGCTAGGTTTCACTGTTCAAGAAAATTATATCAGTTATGACATTAGATTAAATACACTAGAATAACTATTCTTCAACACATAATGGAGGTAGTCCGTGATGTGACATAACAATAATGCTAAAAAGAAATACCCTTGCTAGTGTGGCTCAGTGGATTGAGTGCCAGCCTGTGAACCAAAGGCTCACTGGTTGGATTACCAGTCAGGCACATGCCTGGGTTGTGTGTGGGCCAGGTCCCCAGTAGGAGGCGTGCGAGAGGCAACCACACAGTGATGTTTCTCTCCCTCTTTTTCTCCCTCCTTTACCCTCTGTCTAAAAATAAATAAATAAAATCTTTAAAAAGTACATGAACAACAAAAATTTGGGAAATTACAAGAATGAAGCCCTATGGCCCAAGTGATGCTGGGCTCGGAATCAGAAGTTGAGTCTAAAATTTCAACCCTTGCATTTGAACAGAGACAGCGTATCTACATGAACGTGGTTGGCGAAGTTTTGCCCACCTGTAGGAGAAACACACTGCTTGTATGTGGTAGAAGAAATGGCAGCACAACTTGGATCCTGGCCAAGCCACATGCTAGTTTTAAGACAGGAATGCTGTACTGTCATCTAATGTTCTGAACACGTATGGATGACCTATTTCCGAGCTATGGACCCCCGCACCGTGCCGAGATGACCTCAGAAAACTGCACAGAAAGGGGTGATATGGTAGAAATGAGGGACCATGCAGGATCAGCTTTCCAATTAAGATTTGCTGACATAAAGTACAAGAACTATTCTTTTTCGCATAACAGTACAAGGGTGGGAATTTGCGTTTGATGCTGGCTTTCAAACGTACAGTTGTTCAGTGACCTGTAGGTGGTTCTTCCATCTTCAGCTCTTGGCTTGAAAAATTGCTCTAATCAACATTTTAAAGGCCACAGGAAAATGAAAGAGCTTAAGAAAGCATGGATAATATCTAGGATTAGCAGACTCAAATGAATTATAGAATAAAAGCATGCAATTGTTAATAAATAACAGGTAATATAAAATTAAACAAATATTGGAATTAAAATGTAACAGTTGATATAGTAAATTTTAATAGAAAAGCTCTACAGTAGATTGGGCATATGCAAACATATAATTAATGTAAAACTGATATAATCACTCAGAATTTTAGAACAGAGATAGAAGAATATTCAACAACTGTGTAATTGAATTTCTAGGTGCAGTACAGAGAGGTAATTGGAGAGAAATACAAGTCAAAGTTATAATGGCTAAAACTTTTGAGCATTGAACAAAGTCGAGAGTACTAAATTAACAAATAATAAATCAAAGCATGCAGAATAAAACATAAAATATACATTCATATATTCTAATAAAGCTACTTAATGTCAAGGACAAATAAAAAATGCATAACTATGAAAGAAAAAAGAATGATTACTAAAAAATGAATGCTGAATCATAGAATACCTCATATATAATAAAAATGTCTGAAAATAATAGAATTATATTTTATAACTGCTGAGGGGAAATTGTTATGAAACTTATATTCTTTATCCAGCTAATTTTTTGCTCAAAAGTGAAAGTAAAGTATGTATTCATATATAAGCAAAATAGCAAAATATGGTTAGGAGTTTAAAGGCTTTAGAAAATCTAGGGGGAAACTATTAAAAGATGCACTTCAACAATAACAACAAAAAAAGAGATACCAGAAGAGAGGAGTAGAAAGCAAGCAAAAATGGTGAAAAAATTAACTAGTAAACTAAGTGGTTAAATACAAATACATTTAAGTGTAGAAGGAGAAGATGGAAGAATGAGGTGTATGGGGAGGAGGTAAAATATATTTATGTGCTGGCTTTGAAGGTTGTCAGAAAACGTTTAATGTTAATAAGTTTGTTCAATATACAAAGCTAATCATTGAAGTTAGAATAGAATTTATAACAATAATTAACAATGGAAAGGAAGGAGGAACTTAAGAATTTAAAAAAAGATGAAAGGAAAATAAAGACAGCGTAGTTTGTATAAGAGATTGCAAAAGTAAGACCAAAGATACGTTAGTATTATGTTTAACAATAAAAATAGATGGAATAAATGTATTGTTTGTGAGGCCCTGACCAGGTAACTCGTTTGGTTAGAACATTGGCCCAATATGCCAAGGTTGTTCGATCCCCAGTTAGGGCACATAGAAGAATCAACCAATGAATGTGTAAATAAGTGGAACAACAAACTGATGTCTCTCTCTCTCTCTCTCTCTCCTGCCTCCACTGTCCCTCTAAAATCAACCAATAACAATAAATAAAAATACTTATTGTTTATGAGGTTAAAAAATTGAAATTATATAAATACAACTATCCCCTCTTCAAAAGGAACATCTATATTAAAACAATAGAAAGAGGGTCAAAATAAAAAGGTGGAAAAGGATTTTCCACCAAAATAAAAAGGTGGAAAAGTCCAGCAGGCCAGGACTAAAAGAGAAAGGTAGCGGTAAATGAAAAATAGAATATAAGACTAATTAATTAGAATATAAATGTAAGAGATTACTTGAAATTACAAGAGGGTATTAATCATAACTTGCAGGTACCTAAAGCATAAATAACCCAGAAAAATACAGGATAAAAATCTGAGAGAATTACAGAAGGAAAAAATAAAACCATATCAGGTTTTCTATAGGGTGAGGCAAAACTAGATCTACGGTTGTGCGTATGTGAAACACAGAGTTTATTCATGTATTATTATTTATTAATTAATGTACTATTTTCCATACAAACAACTGTAAATCTACTTTTGCTCCACCCTGTGTATTTGTTTCTAAAATCAAAATAAAAGGTAACATTTTTGTTTCTTATTTGGCCAGTATTACAGTAAATTGGTGGTGTGAAAGACCCTATGACTTCAAAACAACTAGATCACAGATGTGACACTCTTTAAGGCACTGCTGGTCTCCTAGAGGCGGTCATTACTCCAATTCAGTATCTCCAAAGATGACCCGTCCCAACAAGTGAGCAAACAGGACACAGACTGGTGTTCGTGATGCAGGCAGCAGGCAGTGTTACAATAGGTAGCAGTAGCTTAAAAGCTGTCTGGATACTGAGCTGTGGGCCAGGACTGAGGAAAAGAACGGAGGCTGGTACTCTTTGGAAAAACTGCCCACGTGAGAATGGTGAGAGCGCCCCCCGTGGGGGTCGTGCTTCCCAGCTATCCAAAGAAGCAGAAGCAGAAGCAGATCTTAACTTGAGGACGGCTGTTCCAATTTAGGCCCACAGGACTCCCACAGATTGAAGGGAATCAATGAGCTCACAGTGAAGATATCAGAACACAGGAATTCTCAAGGCCACATGTGTAAGACTCAGTGAAGATAAAACGGTGTGTTTAGACTACTAAGGGTTTACCCAAAGGTAATTTTAGAGGACTTAGGAGGCTTTGTATAAAAAAGAAAAAAAAGACAATCACAATGATGAATCAGATTATTTGACTTTTAGTAGTGGGCACACAATGATATATATATAGATCATGTGCCATAGAAATGGGCCCTTGAAACCTTTATAATCTTATTGAACAATGCTGTCTCAATAAATATTTTAATAAAAAATAATGGTTTAATCCAATTTTAATTGTTCTATTCCTCTCTAATCTTTTGAAATCCCTTATTTTACCATTGTGTTAGTTGCCTTCTCTTGTATTGTTCTCATCAATAAATCACAAATTCCTAATCAAAAGAAAAAAACAAAACAGTCAAACAAAAAATAAAAATGAGCCATAAAAAAATGATTTATAGAAATGTATAGGTATATTTGAAAAAAATGGAACCGATAGAAAAATGTTTAGGACTAGAAAAATCAATACATTCAGCAGCAGAATATACACAGCTAAAATATGTTTTTTAAAATATATTTTACTTACAAATAAATTTGAAAAAAATTACCTGGTTATGAAGTTCTGGACGTGTTTTGAAAGTATAGCTAACAGAATTTGCCCATGATTTGGACACAGTTTATATAAGAAAGAGAGGAGTCAAGAATAACATACAACAAGTTGTTTTGCTTTGGTGAATGGAAGAATGGAAATTATGTTTAACTTAGAGGTGAAGGAAGACTACCAGTATTTCAATTCAAAATGTAAGTTTGATATGTCTTTTGGACATCGCTATTATTAAGTATGCAGTCTGGGAGATGTCTGAAGATGAGAAAAAGGTCCAGACTGTGGAGATGCACTTGGAGTCATCAGCCACAAGGAGGTGTTTAATGCATATGATGAAACAAGAAGGCAAAGGGTATAGGTGGAGAAGAGAGAAGTTTCAGATATCAAGTCTTGGAGCATTTTCTTCATAGGTAAGAGAAGAGAGAAAGGAAAAGGAATCTGGAACTATTGAATACCATGTAATTATATCTAAATGTGCTAAGAAGAGTAACTTAGAAATACTGAGTTGGAGTTTAGGCTTTATTTTAACAGGGTGGTTGGCCTTGGGCAAGTTAGTCATTCTAAGAAATTTTTTCCTCGTTCTTCGCATAGCTAGTCAGATGTAGCCATATTTAGGTCCAATTTAAGTGCCACTTCCCCCCCCCCACAAGTTCTCTCCCTTGTGCATTTCCAGCCATCATTCAGCTCAGTAGTTACTCCTTATTAATGTCTTATTTCATTTGCTTAATCCCAGCCTAAAATTAGCTCATGTATTTACTTATTATATTAATTGCATACTCCTTCTCAATCACCAGGTACACAGAAATACAGTGGGAAAATGTAGGCTTATGTGGCACATATGAGAACAATGCAATAATTAATAAATAATATTACAAGTTGCATGTACTCATAACAGTAAACCTATTTTGCCCATCCTTGTGTAAACTACACATCATTTTTTTAGTCATTTGTTTTTTGCTCTGGTTATTATTTTGTACTCGAATCCTAGCATGGTGTCTGACATATATAACAGGATTCACAAACAGCATGAAGTAAGTGAATACATTTCCCAAGAAAAAGAAACAATGAATTGAAAACTTGCTTGTATCCTAATGGACAGTTTACTAGCTAAACAAATTACTTTAGATTCTTAGGCAGAATTAAACATTTAGTATGTTGCTTAAAAATGCTCCTCAATATTCTGAAAGAGAAGAATTTATTATTTTTAAAAGTACCTTTTTTGTGAATTATTTGTGTATCCCTTATCATCTCTAACCATACTTGTACCCATTAAGTTCAGGTATTTTAAAACATTGAGCAAAAATTTGTATGCTATCTGCATAGGAGAAACTACAGCCCTAGAAAGATTATTGGATATTAATTATCCATCCCACAGGCATGTACTCATGCACGCACTCACAGACACTCATATGTGCGTACATTATGCTTTTCCCTTTACATTTTGAAACATGCTGTAGACATAGGTTCAGATGAGTCATTTCCACATACCTTTAAAATTGAAATGTTGTTACATATACCTGTCTAAATTTCTAAGAAAAATTCTTTCAATTACTCCTGTCCCCGTCCCCTTTTGCCACATGTATTTGGAATTACTGAAACTTTGTGTTTATTTGAAATATAACCATAACAAGGAATCTTTGTCATCTCTCCTATTTTTGCTGACATGGGAAAGGAACAGTAATAACTTTTGAGAAATGGGATTTCATGAAATTATAGATGTAAATATGTACATTTTATTTTTACAAGAACTCAGAGAAACAAGAATTTTTATCAAGCTATGATAATCAGAAAACTTTTAAAAAAGCGAGACAGTTCTCACAGGAAATCAAAACATTCTCATGAGGAAATCATGCAGTTTCTCAGCAAAGATTGTAAATGACATATTTGCAGCTTGCTAAGCGACCACCCAGTAACAAAGACCCCGTCTTGGCTTTTAGAGCTAAATAAACTATGGGAACACTCATACTCTCTTTCATGTCCGTGCCGTGATTTATGATCTCTTCCTCCCAGAATAAAAGAGCTTTTTAATTTGCCAATGAATTTAAGAGGCTCTGATTGTATTGTTTATTAGAAATAGACAAATTCAGCAAGAAGGACAAATCTTTTAGAACTTCCTTCTGGAATCTCCTTTGAAAAGATATACAGTACATTAATTTTTTAAAATGTACCCCCAGCATATACAAATATCATTTTTTCTTACTTTTATATTAAATTGTTTATTAAAGTGTTGTAATTATTATGTGACTTTATTTTTAAGATATTATAATTTTATATAGTTTATATACTTTTTAGGTTTTATTTATTCATTTTTAGAAAGATGGGAAGGGAGGGGGAAGAGAGAGAGAGAAACATCAATATGCAAGAGATATATTGACCAGTTGCCTCCCACATGCCCCCAACAGGGGACCCGGCCCACAACCCAGGCATGTGCCCTGACCAGGAATCGAACCAGAGATCTTCTGGCTCACAGGCCAGTGCTCAATCCACTGAGCCACACCTGCCAGGGCAAGAGTTTATAATTTTTAAAAATATATTGCAATAAGTCATATAAATTTAATTCATCTTCTTTCATAGTAAATTTTTTTAATGAACCAGTATTTATATCAGTAGAAAATATAAAATAAATTTTCATTTCTTCTATGTATACATGTTAAACTTTGTACAACTTAGGTAGCAAAGTGTATAACCTTTTATTTTGGTGAATTAAAACATTTAACAAGTAACACTGCTCATATTCATCAGAAAACTGACTTGTACATTTTAGAAATCACTTCTTTCCTGAATATAGTCAATACAATGATTGCATATTTATTCAATATTTATATAGTAATATAATATTTTTGTCATATATTCTGTTACATATATGTACATTTTATCTTTCCCATTTTTAAATATCACAATGAATTCATAGATTTTTATTTATTCAATGTTTTACCTTTAAATTCAGTCACTCGGGATGCTTTATTAGTCAGTGGGAACCTTTCAAGCTGACTTTTGTATCCTTGGACAACCTTTCTTGTTAGGCTTCCTTGTTTTCTTGCAAAACACAAGTCCCAGGCTCATGTGTTTTCTCTGTTCTAATCCTGGAATGTGTCCAAGAGCCCTTTTATTTCAACAGGGTGTATACAGATTTCAGGGGTACTGATTGCTTCTAGAGTTTCTAGACCTTTCAGTAGATTAAAAATCATAAGATCATGTTGACATTTCTAACTTAAAATCATCATGGCAGAATTTTTCTTAATGTCTTTGATTTTATAATTTCACCTCTTGTGTGAAAAATCTCAGTCACTTTATCGATAACGCACTTATTTTCTTTAGCCTGCAATTTGAATATAACATACAAAATTACAACACCACTGCATATGATTTTTACTAACTGATATTTTTACTAACAATAAAGCTGCTGAGAAAAGCTTAAGATTTCTTTGCAACTCTTTTTATCCTTAAAGATGTTTTCACTAAAAATATACAGTCTGAGTTGTGCTCAAACGCTACATGACATTTTCTCCTTTTGGTTTTAGTCATAATTTGGTACGCAGTTAAGTTTTATTCAATTCATTCCAAATCCGCTCTCCCTACTTCCCACATTACTGTTCCTCCTCCAGGCGCACCTTGCCAATACCTAGCTTAGGTAATCCTTTTTTAATTATTTTTATTTTTAGAGAGGGGAAGGAGGGAGGAAGAGAGGGAGAAATATCAATGTGTGGTTGCCTCTCATGCTCCCTGAACTGGGGATGTGGCCCACAACCCAGGCATACGCCCTGACTGGGAATCAAACCTGCGACCCTTTGGTTCACAGGCCAGTACTCAATCCACTGAGCCATACCAGCCAGGGCTAACTTAAGTAATCTTGATTATTTGCTTTCTCTTCTCCTTCTATGACATTGCTGAGTGTTATTGAGGGGATAATGTAACTTGTTCAATTCAATATATATATTGATGTTTTCACCTGAAATGCACCCTTACTTATGTTTTATAATTATTTTTATTCATCTGTGGTTGACTTCTGATTATAATTCCTAACATTCTCTCCTAAATTTTCCTGTTTATGGCTCCAGTGAACTGCTATACAGCAATTGCCTGGGTTTATTTTATCAAGATAAAGTCAAGGAGGTCTTGAGGGAATCATCAACATATGTGCTTGTCATGACTTGCAGGGGTCTCTCCTACAGGTTATCTAGGCAAAGGGAAGCTAGTACCCTCCAGAAAGGGTGGAGCTATGTTTGACTGCTCAGAGGGTGACCAGAGATTCAGTGCATGTATCAGGAGATTCAAGGTTGGAATCTCTCTACAGATAGATCCTTCCCAAGTTTCAGAGTCTCACCAATTCCATGTGAAGACTCTGACTTTAGCTTAGGAGACTTGCTGAGAATGTGGAGTACACCTTCCTTTTAATTCTGTTACTTTAACAGTTATTTTTGTGCTTTATTTTCTGCCTAATCTTCCTTCCAATTGCAGATTATAAAAGTCTCTTTATAGGCCTTCTGGCTTTCACACCATGGCTTAAGTTGGCTATTGGCTGTATTGAGTTTACCACTTTATTCCTTCATTCACCATTCAATTCCGAAGTCTTTTAAATTACTATTACCACAGTTTCTCCCCAATGCTAGAGATACGGCATAAACCATTGTTGTGCCTATTAACTGTATCACATCCAGTTTACCACAGCAATAATGAAACTCATCACGCCACTGCTATCAACACCCAGTTTTCAATCAGCTGCGGGGTTCTTATTGCCACGTGACTGGTGCATATTCCAATTTCATATTTCCATCCTGAGAATCCGATTATTAAGACAGTTTCTGGTACCAGGTGTCTTAGAATGGGTCTCCTCAGAAGCTGATTCTAACACAAGAATTTGAGTCTAATAGCTTATTCGGGAAGTTCAGCAACCACGGGTAGGGACTGAGAAAGTGATTCAAAGAAGGAAAAGGAGATAAAATGCATTCAAGGTGAGGCTACTTGAGCATAGCCGCACGTTAAAATTGCTGGGGGTGGGGGGGTGGGAACAAACAAGATGAGCAGTTCTCAGGCTCTCCTACAAACAGAATTTCAGTATGTGCGTCAACGTCACAGTGATACTCAGATATAATACAAACGAAAGACAGGTGCTCGATCACAATATTAATCAGTATATTAGCATGCTTTTATTTATTGTTACCTAAAAAGAAAAGTGGCAATCCACTCTAGTTTTTCACCATATTAATAAAAACATGTATTAATATGTTTCTAATAAATACATAATTCAAGATGTCTCTCCTTAGAATTATTTGTTTTATGAGGAAATTATTGATAAATTTACTTTCAGAATGCTTTACATTGTGTTGAAAAAGGACTTATGATCAACAATTACAGTAGCATCTCTTACATGAATTTAATTTAATCATTGATCATTAATCATTTACAAATACTTTATGTTTGCCTACTCAGCATTGTGTGGGTTTGTAGTCACCTAAAATCTGTGTTAAAACAAAAGTCCGAAAATGTGTGTCTGTGTGGGTGTGTGTACTTTATCTAAAATATAAGGTTGCTTACTTCATAATATATCTTTTAATTTAATTCTCTCACTATTCATAAAACATGACAGGTTGATGAAATTGGGTTATGTGGGATAAAAGACTCAAAGGATAATATTGCACAGATCTGCTGATATCTTACCATATTTGGCAGTATATTTTAACAAAAGTGCTTTTTAAGCCAGTCAGTTACTGTTTTAAATCCCAGTGACATTACTTAAACTCTTCACCTCCACTTACTAAGCTGAAAAATTGAAAAGCTTTTGGCTACACTTCTAGGTTGTTTAGGATAAAATGAGATTATACGTAACTTTACATTTAACTAAATATTTACTTACCTCCAGCTCCTTTCCACATGTGCTCTTGAGACAATTACTTTCTTCTATTGAGTGAGCAAATTCTCAGCAAATGAATGAATAAATGAATGAGTGATTGAGTGAGTGAGTGAATGAACAAAGAGGCAACAAATCTACGAATCATTGAAAAGGAAAACTCTCAGATAATATCAAGACAACAAACTTGAGAAAAACCTTGGAATACATGTGACAATATAAAAATTACTTTTCTTAGTGCTTAGTATTCAAAATGCTTGTATGAATTGAAAACATAAATATTTAAGAAAATGAGGAAAGGATATAAAAAGATAATCAAAGAAAAGAAAATCCATTTTGTCAATGAGCATATGGAAATATATTGAGTATCTCTAAAGGGAAATTTAAGTAAAAACTTCTAATTGCTTTTCAATTACTGTTTAATTGCCCTCCTAACCACTTCTCAAGTTGGACCTGTTAGTCCTACTCACACTGTCAATAACTACATTCAGTCCACCTGTATCTCTTTCCTGGGTTACTGTAATCAGTGGTCCCCAAACTTCTTGGCACCAGGGACAAGCTTTGTGGAAAACAATTTTTCCATGGACCAGGGTGGGGTGGGGGAGACCTGAGGTGGAGCTCAGGCAGTTATGCCAGTGGCCTCCTTGGACCGGGAGGAAAGAGGCTGGGGACTCCTGAAATAATAACCTCGTAATGGTGTTTCTTTGTCTGGTCTGCTGATTTGCAACCTAAGCTATTTTCCTATAAAACTTTATCATCTTACCAACCTACTTTATTTTTTTTCAATATTTTATTTATTTATTTATTTATGTATTTTCAGAGAGAAGGTAAGGGAAGAAGAAAGCAAGAGAGAGAAACATCAATGTGAGAGAGAAACATTCATCAGTTGCATCTCGTATGCACCTTGGGATGAACTGGAGACCAAACCCAAAAAGGAAACCCAGGCATGTGCCCTGACCTGGAATTGAACATGTGACCTTTTGCTAATATCTATTCAATTCTAAATTCAATTCTAATCATTGAATAGATAACAAATTAATGACTGAAATATATAAGATATATCAAGAGTAATTAAATATTTTAACCAATAGATATCAAATATTTTGTTTGGTGCCCAAAGAATATTTACATAAATTACTTATATATCATGTCAAAAAGGGGAAGTTTAGTAAATTCTACTAAGAAAATATTATATGGGCTATATTTCATTACCAAAATGCCACAAAACTATGAACAGGAATAATCTAATCTTCTAAAATGTTAAAATATAATAGATAAAAATCTCTTCAGTTAAAGAGGAAATGACAACTGAAATTATAGATCACTGAAAATTCAGTTTAAATTTCAAAAAGTATGAGCTTTGACTAAAGCTATACTCAAAACAAACCTATAGATTTCTTTTTTAAAATAAACAGAAGGGGCATTACTGAAACAACGCATTGGATTCCAAAAGCTAAAAAGAATCCACAAAATAAATAACACTATAATAATTTACAGAGGAAGTAAGAGTTACAAAAATAAAATAATAACTGAATAGATTAGAAAATATTATAATTTATTGAAAACTCTACTATTTGGTTATCTAAAAGTAAAATTAGAAAATATTTTGACAATTATATATAGAGAAAAAATACTATTAAGCATGAAATGGAATATAATCACAGGTAGAGAACATACTAGACTTAAGAAAATGCTGTGTTCAATTTCATGAACACTGTGTTTAATTCTACATTAATACTTTTGAGGGTTTTTATTAAAATACATTGTTTATTTTTAACTTTTTATTATAAAAACTAATAGATATTTTGAAGAGGAGCTGTGAGTTCCAAGATTCTGGGAAGAAACTAGATTCAGATAAATTTTGTTTATGCTGATTCTCTGGTTTCACCTTTCCTTTCCATGCTGGGTATGGAATGGGGAAAAAAACAAAATTGTTCTAAATATTCAAATAAACACAAACTGTAGCTTTGAGAATACACTCAAACTGTTCTTATCCATACCAAATAATTAAACCTCTCAAATTGTATATTCTAAAAGGTTTGTTGTACATTAAATATTTTTAATATGGGGTATATATAGTCCTACAACTAGGACATTTAAATATATAGTCCAACATGACTAAAAGTATATAATTAAAAGAATTTATCTTGTGCCATCAGAAGAGGAAAAGCTAAAAACACTAAATACTGATGGTTTCCGAGGAAGTGTGTCAGTAGATATAAAGAGAAGTCACATCTGGCTTCCATAAGGACAAACCTGAATAAAATTTTCTGCTAATGGGAAAGTAGAACTAAACAAGGAAATAACATTTGGAGTGTGGCCAAACTGCTAGTATTTGTGTTGTTTTTATGATTACTGAATATATTGGGTTCGACAAAAATTCTGTTTAGATTTTTCCGTAAAATAAAAGATATGATCTTCATTTTCACCAATGACGTTATTGATTTGGATATTTTGAGCATGTCAGCTATCTACCACGTGGTGTAACAGTGCTTGTTCTCAATTAATGTCTCGACTTGATTGCTATCAGTTTCAACTGGTCTACCCGACCATGGAGCATAGTCCAGCCAGAAATTTCCAGCAGGAAACTTTGCAAACCACTTCTGGTACCTTCGATCAGTCACAGCACCTTCTCCATACACTGCACAAATCTTTCTGTGTGTGTTTCAGTTGTGTTTTTACCTTTCTTGAATAATAAAGTATAATACGCTGAAAATATTTTGTATTTTCTTCCACCTTCAATATTAAAATGGCTACACAAAAATTCAACAACTTGATAATTTTTTCTTTTTTAATGCACACTGATATGACTGCTGTCACAATGCAATCTAACAAGATTATTCTGAATGAAGTCTAAGACAATTAAGCACTACTAGAGCCATGTTATAGAAAAAAACAAACGAGCTTTTTCTGGCCATCCCAATAGAAGATGACTGGTGAAGTGAGGACTCTGGAGAGCTAACAGGCTGAATTTATACTCATCTTTCCACGATTCCTTTTCCTCTTCTCTGACACAACAGAAGTAGCTCGCTAAGGTTATTAAATCTCTGATTTAAAAAGGGAACGATGGGTAGACTTGTCCTTCATATTTTCAGGGCCCTAAGCAAGAACACAAATGGAAGCTCGTGGCTTCCCATCATTATTTCCTCACTCACAGCTCCAACATTACTAATTGACTCCAGCGAAGGCTGTGTAAATAGGCTCAGGGCTGTTAAGTCAGGGAATAGGTGGACTCATGTTTTCAGAGTGTGCTCTAGAAGGGATCCAGGGGTGAGGGCTTATCGACCCCTTAGATTTCTCATCCAAAAGGCCAAGGTGCAGCATTGTGGCTGAGGTAGTCTCTACAAAATTCTAAAATAAAATGTCAAGGTGTTATGAGAGATAATAACAGGAAAATATAAATTATTAAATATAAATGCTGGCCAATGTGTTAGAGAGGACCCCCCAAGGAAGTTGTTATTACTCAAAAACTGAAAAGGATATAGACATTAGGCATAACAAGTTAGATTGAAAAGAATTCTAGGAAGATTCAGTTATTTGAGCAATGCTCTTTTACACCCTGATAAAGTTGTTTTAAAAATAAATAAGTTATATTTCATGATGGATTAGTATAAAGGAAGAGATAAAAGAGGCTTTCAAAAAGTAAAACCATGATCACTAGAAGAAGCTGAAGGACTTCAAATGCTGTCAGATAAGATGATGATATGTGGAAAAAGCACACTTAGGATGGGGAGCAGTTGTGAGCTTGTATTTTCAGATACTATGTTTCATGTCCCTGTGAGTTACACAAGTGGGTAGAGCTCAGGGAATATGTCAAGTCTGATCATATAGACTTGAGAGTTATCAGAATATATATCGAATCTGAAGCCATGAGACTTGAGGACAACATATATGGAGATATTAGAAAATAATAAAAGTATTTAAAAAGAAATCCTGGGACTGACTCCTGAGTTATTCTAACACTCAAAAGATAGAGAAGAAGCTAGCAAAGGAGACTGGAAAAAAAATAGAGTAAGAGAATTAGGAATGATATCACTAAAGTTTGGAGTCTTGGAAGTCAAAAAGAAAAAAGAGCAAGAAGGAGGTTAGTAAAGGGTAGAGAAGATTACATACATGGTGAGGGAGAAGATTTGACTTTGGGTGGTGTGCGCACAATGCAATATACCGATCATGTGTCATAGAATTGTGCATGTGAAACCCATATAATTTAATTCATTTACTGGGAGGGCTAATTAATCCTTCCATTAAATTTAATTTAAAAAAGAGGGGAAATATGTTGAATGCTTTGGAACAAAATACAAGGACAGAAAGCATTCATTAGACGTGCCAACCTTGAGATGACCTGAGTAGGGACAGTCTTAGTATAAAGGTAAGGAAAGAAAGTCCTGAAGTGAGTAATAGATTAGTAGACAAAGACAATAGTGCTTGAGGACTTGGATTTGAGCTTGGGATAACCTGTATTATTGCCAAATTATTGAACATTTTCCGTGCCAAACCCCTCTGTGGTGGTCCTGTGCTATAGACATCAGACAACCATGTGATTGCTTTAGCCAATGAAATGGGAGTGGAAATGAGGCTTGCTGTTTCCAAGCAGAGCCATTACGAGTCATTAGACGTGGTTCTATTATGGCCCTTTGGCCTTGCCACTAACTTGATATGTGTAGATGGCTGCTCCATCAGCCTAGGTCCTAGAGGGAAAGAAAAGCACCCAAGATGGAAGTATAACATGAGACTCAGAATAAACTGGTGAAAGATAAATAGAAGAGGATACTCTTGGTTTGCTGTCTTGGTTTAAACTTGCTGATGTGCAATTGTAGTGCAGCCATTTCCTATAGGGAAAAAGTTACTGTGTCACACCAGGTGTGAATGCAATCTGTGAGTATGTAGAGTTATATTCCTAATGTAAAGTAGGCTTATGAGAGGAAATAATATATGTTAAAACAAAATTATATGAGCTAGATATATAAATATAGATAGCCAACATAATTTAAGTTGTTCTTAAATGATTCCCTGAAATCATACAATAGTAGATCCATCTATTTTTCTAACTTGTTCTGGGTATATCTGTTTCTTCCATTACTACTTGGTCTCCAGGAACTAACAAGAAGCTCTTAAAAGACTCGGAATGTTCCCAAATTTTGCTTCTGGCATTATTTGATTATATAGAAATTCAAATATGTGCAAATGAGTCTAAATAGTAACTCATTTTTAAGATAGGCATAGATTTTCTTTTCTAGTTCTCATGCTCATGTGACATATCACTGCTTATCACTAAAGCATTATTATTAATGAAGCCTACTTGTGTTTTATAGCAAGGAAATTAATTGTGGAGATTTAAACTTCTAATAATGTGTTTCAAAATATTGAACATTTTACATTGAAAGCATTTTTTAAGGCAAACACATTTTATTCAAAAGTTCTGTATGGTAATTTTCTAAAAAACACTTCTATGTGGTGTGCTGTCTTTAATTTAAAGTACAGTATTTCCAATTATGTGACTCTATAAAGCTAACACATCTTAGTGTTCCAGGTTCCTTCCCTATCAGTGACTTTCCTATCATACTCACTCAGTTACCAAGTTCTTTTTTTTCAATAATATAGTCAGTAGTGCAAGCTTATCCACTTATTAGAAAATCAAGTTCTTTCCACTTCATACATCATCACTAGCAATAAAAGTCCTGAGATCAGAATGTTTCTGGCAGCTTTTGACACTGCATTAGGTGGAAACAATCCAACTTGCTTTTTAGAAGCTCACAGCTCAGCACTGATGATAATAGGGCGATTGAAAAGTTTTTTCTTCTGTGAAATATGCAGACCTGATCTATCCCTTAGGCTGTGTGCAAAGTAGAAAAGGGCTATCTGATGTATGACAAAAAACTTTTCTGATCTCAGTTCTACTTTCCTAGTCATATACTTTATGCATGATGATAAAACTTGGAACACCGTTAGGGACCAGGGAGAATTTTTGTTTTTAAAAATGGATTAGCTGATACAAGCTATTTGTATGTATTATGTGTTTCATTCTTTCATTTTATTTGATAATTAAGACAGTTTTCTGTCCTCCTCACCCTCTGAGTTTCTTTCTCTTCCCACCTCTGGTTGAAAATCTGTTTTGTTGTTATTGTTTAGAATAATCATATTAAAATATGTTCACATTAACAAGAAAATATTTTTAAAGATTGAGGCAAGAAGATCTTCATGGTTTCCACTTCTCACATTGCTCCAAGGACAGCATCAGGGCATGGGATAAGATTGAGGAGGACAGAAGGATATAAAATAACATGAGAACACAGAGGAAGAAACCTGGCAGAAACTAGGAAATATTTGAAATGTGGCCCTAGATTGAAAGGTACCCAAGAGGAAATCAATGCTTAGCCTAAATCTGTGGAATTAATGTATGTTGATGAACAAAATAATAAGGCAGTTTGCTAATAGTCAGTTTGATTTAGGTAATGGACAATGTTTTTATGTAAATATAATGAAAAGGTTGCATATGTAAGAAAGTCAGATACCCAGAGTGATGAATTAAAAACAAAATTATATATATATAATATATATGTATATGTATATATATATGATATATATACACACACACACATACTCCAATTCTTCTGCTTCAGCCATTCACAATTTGAGACATTCTGTCTCTCTGGCACAAATACACAGATATGCATGAATAGCATGAAATAGTAGTATATGTTCATTCTTCAACAATCAATTGAAAAATTGAATGAAATTATAGGTCACAATTATATATGTGGATCACTAGGGATAGCTGGATTCCTTTTAATATCTTTCTAGAGAACAGTTATAACCTTGAAGAAGAAAAGACTATGCACAATTTCTTTTATCAAACTAAGAAAGCTTACCATCCTCAGAGGATTTTTTTAGAAATAAATTATATATATAGCAGTATGTGCTTTTAAAAGGGAGCTACCTTCATTTCTTTATAAAACAGGACATCAAAAACGTTGAGATTTTTAATGTGCATAAACATGCTCTGATGGTATGAATGATATTTGATGATGCATTTATAAATGCATAGATTAGAATCAATATGATTGAGCTGGAGAAATGATGCTTTCCTGGGAGTACTTTGTGAAGTCCTTAGACAGCAGCATGTTCAGTTCTGCAGGCTGTGCACTGTGCAAAGACACCACCTGAATACAGAGAAAAACTGCTGACATCTAGCATCTGTGCTCTGGCGTGAGCTGAGTTTTCCCAAAAGGAATGTACTTTGAAAATATTCATCAAGTTGTCTTAAAGATTAGTGGGGTGATATTTATGATAATATATATTTTTTAATTTAGTTATCTGAAATTTCAAGTTAAGAAACAGTCTTTTCCTGGCATGAATCAGAATCAGGAGAATCCTACATTCATGTCAAGATGGATAAATTGTTAAGTATAAAACTTTTAGGTGCTTATTTTGCACAATTCTTTTCTCCAGAATACTATACACATAGTGAAATATGCTTTATCTCCATCTGTATATAGTGAAAAGAACAGAAAAAGTAGGCAGCTTGTTTTAATTTCTCACATGAAGTCACTTGATCATATTTTTTTGGTGTCTTCTAGAACATGAAGGTCTTAATGGGTTGGTCAGATAATAGTTTTGTTACCTGCTTTGTTTTTAAAGATACTCTGCTGAGCTATAATTGTATTCACAAAACAATGCCGATGTCATTATAAGTATGATGCAACAGAAATGCCTGTCGATACACATCTAGGTTGGGAATGTCCTCACTTGCACATGCACAACTGATTTCTCATCCCTGCCTCTATCTCCTCTTCCAAATAACAGGTCTGGGCCTGTTGTGCCTTCAGTGGCTAAGGCAGCCGCTTCTCCACCTCACTGTATACTGATGTGTCACACTTGCCTCCACTTTCTGTTACTATATTTTAGTTCTTAGTTTAAATGAATGGCATTTCAAACTGTCCCACCCAGATGTACATTTAAGTCTCTTTTTGCCTTTTTTCACTTCCTCTTGTACAAAGATTCTTTTTGCCGAACACGGAAAATTCTTTTCTTCTGTCCTCAGCAGTCATCGATGTCCTTACTTTTCTCTAATTAAACAAGGTTTTTCCAGCAAACACTCTGAAATGCCATTAGAATACCTGTTTTTGAGTAGTTTAACTTAGTTTCTAATCTTAAAAGTGTTATTTTTCATAATGCACTGAGCAGGATTTTATGAATCAGCCTTGTAGCTTGTCAAGAGTTTCTTTTCTTTCTGACTAGCATATGCATACGAAATGAAAACTGCACGTGGAGATGTTAGAGTCGCAACGTTCGGTGAAAGCCTACAATTAAAAAAAACCCTAAATGAAACTCCAGAATATGAAAAGGTATCCTCTATTTTATTTATGTTGTGAGGAAGTGGGAGGAGAAAAGCCAACTCTGAAACAAGTACTCGCACTCCTGCTCCTACTTTATGTATTTTATAATTTGGATATGAAAAGCCTAAAATAATAAAGTCCCAAAAGTAAAGATATACTTTAGTAACAGAGTCAGATCTCAAACGGGTCAGCACCTTAGAAGAGTGATTTTCAAGTGTGCGGCAAGAATTTTAAAAAATGGAATACCTGACTATTTAGTCAGGGGCACTGACCTCTTTTCCCTTAGATGTTAAGTTAGAAAATGACAACAGTCAACACATTAGCCATCTGGTGTTACTGAATCAAAATTATACCTACTTTTTGTCAGATTGGCAAAAATATATATTTTTGTGTGCTGCAGGGTTTTACTAATTAGTCGATGTGCGTCATGAGATGAAAAAGGTTGAAAATGCTGCCTTAGGATGTCTCATTACAGGAAGCCCTCACTTCACGGTTTCACATCTGTGATGGTTCATTTTTTATGTGTCAACTTGACTGGGCCAGGGGGGGCCCAGATTAAACATCATTTCTGGATGTGTCTGTGAGGGCGTTTCCAGATTAAATTAGCATTTGAAATAGTGGGCTCAGTAGATTGTTCTCCCTCACGTGGGGAAGCAACATCTAATCCAATTTAGGGCCCAAATAGAACACAGATGTGGAGAAAGGAGGAATTCAGCCTTTTAGCCTCATGCTTTCTACCTGCCTGCTTGCGCTGGGACATCAGTCTTCTCCTGTCCTAGAACCAGGGTTTACACTGTTGTTCTCAGGCTTTTAGACTTGATCTGGATTATGTTATGACTTTCCTGTGGGACTTCTCAGCCCTCACTGTTATGTTAGCCAATTCCTCATAATAAGTTTCCTCACATTTATAAATAATATCCTACTCATTCTGTTTCTCTGTAGATCCATGACTAATACAACATCCTAACTCCTTTCTCATTTTGCTCTACTTTTAAGGTAAAGGATATACCTGTTTTCTCTCTCAACTGCCCGACAGGAGAACTGTTGTCATGTTACCAAGGTACACCCCATTAGACAATTATTTTTGAACTGTGAGTTTTTAGGGGATAATTCACAGGAACAAGCAAGTTTCTGATGGCTTTGTAGAGGCCGTGCCAGAGATAAGAGTACCCAGGTGTGTCTGTGGCCCAGTGCTCTGTGCCCCTGTGGCCACAGTGTGGGCAGATTCTTCCTGTGGCAAGACCTTGCTTGTTCTCGTCTCTGTCAGCTTCTGCCAAGCCTCTGTAAACTTTCCATTATTCTTCTTGAGCTTCTGAAGCTATCTAAATTCCTTCCAATAAATAATCATGTGAGAAATTTTGTGTGCTAGAATCTCTTATTTCCATTTTACAATTAAAACTTGGACTGAACACTCATTCTGAAGTGGATGGATGAGGCTGAAGGCCTCAGTTTTAATGATGGCACCTGAAACCCCAGATTTGTTATTGAAATTTTTGGTCTTGATCTCAGAATCTAACCTTATTCATCCTCCCACTATAGCAAGAAAAGGAGTAATTTTTGAATACTATCCGTATCACTGCAGCATAATGTAGTTTTGGTAAGACCATAAAGAAATAGATGTTAATGGATACTGATCAATTTAGTCTGCTTCCAAGAACTTTTCATGAACACTCACCCAGATTCAGCATTGGGCTTAAAAATGATAAATCAAGTATTATACTTTTTCTCACGAAGTTTAGAGTCCAAAATAAAAACATATACTGTAATATTCATAATACAAAGTATGAAGAGTTATTATTGAGGTATTATATAGCTATTGCTGAGGGTGTAAAGTTCAAGGATAATGTAAAATTAAGAACATATATTTTCTTCCATCCAAATTAGAGGCAGTTAAGGATGCTGAAAGAGGAGATAATAGCCTGGATACAGAGAGTCTAAAGGCAGTAGTAAGATTGTGGGCAGGAAGAAAAGGATAAAAATTTAAGAGAACCTGCATCTGTATTTTTACAGCTTCTATTTGTTATGGGAAAAAACTGGCTTATTTGGTATCTAGCAAAGCTACATCAAGCAGACCCAGATGCTTGCAGTCACTGAACAGGACTGGGTATGCCGACAGCAGGTATAAGAGAGACACACAAAGAAGGGCCACCAACACCACTTTGAATAGTTTCTCAATGTGTCTCAATTTTAATGATCGCTTTTCTACTCACCATGAGCATCACTTCTTTAGTGCTATGCTCTTGATTATGTGAGCATTACTATTAGCTACCACACAGAGCAGCAGCTGGGTGTCACTCAGGGGTTACAGCAGGCCTCCTGCTTTTCATGAGGGCTGAAAAAAGACTTTTTTGTTTGTTTGTTTATGAGAAACACCACTGACTGCCAGATATGTTTAACAATTGAAAGTTGAAGCTAAAGATGTAAGATTATGAATCTACAAAAGTAGATCATCAGGTCTCTTAAAGCTGTGATCACTTTTTTTATATTCAACAATGACTGCTTTTCAAATAGTTTCTTCACATTTTAAAATCCTAGGCAACACTTATGAAGTTCTTTGAAGCCACAGGAAAAAATATTTACAAAAACATTATAAATTATTTTTTATAATATTTGGCATAATAAAGCCCTCATGACATCACTAACAGAATTTTCAAAGCATTGGCTGATAGTTTATCTGAGTTAATCTTCTTTTAGTAGGCAGAAAAAGTTAAAAAATAAGACTAGAAATTGAATTCCTAAAGATCATTATAAGTGAGCTATTTGAAAGGTCTAGAAATATCTAATTACATGAAGATAGTAGTAATAAGTTTATTATAAGTCATCATATAATCTTTCTTATCATATGCATTTATTGAAGTACATGGCTTAAGGATTTCTGCAGAGTAATACTTTGTTATCTTTGTTTGAATTTTGGCATATGCTCTAGGTGAGCAATTTTATAATTATTTTAAATTAGTATAGATTTCATTTTTTCCTAACAACAATTTTAGTATTCTCCTTCTAGATGACATGGATCACTGATATTTTATTATAACTTTTATATTAATTTATTTTTTCTTGAACATTTCTTAGAACACATTTGGGCACTTTGTGAGCCTCAAGTCATCCAATTGCTACTGTTGTCTCAGTAAAATTGCACTGTCTGTGGAGGAGGCGAGCAAAATCTTTTTAAGCTGCATGTGTCAACCAAACTGTCAGGGCACATCTGACTTCTCATTATTATCAGTTGTAGTAGATGTGAAACAAAAATAACAGCTTGATTTTTAGAGTGAATATTGAATACTGTCAGAACAAAACTAAAATCTTATTTTGACTCAAACAATGAGCATATTTTCTATGTAAGACAGAGAAAAAACAGCAAGTAGTAGAATGTCATCCTGAGAAATCCTCTTTGACCAAGACCACATGGCCCCTTTAGAGAAAAACTATAAACAAAACAAACCAAAACAAAAAAAAAACAAAAAAAAAATCAATCCTTGGCAGGAAAGAAAATTGCAATTGAATTAGCCTTACATGTTTCCTTTTTGTGTGTGTGTGATGGATTTGTTGTTATACAAATAAAGCTGATTCAAGAGAAACCTGGAGTGGAAGTTCCTGTCCAGGGACTGCTCATCACACTGGTGCACACAGTAGCTCCAGCTTCCAACTGAACTATTTATAAGAAATCACTCCAATACTGAGGATACTCTGGATATTTCCTTATTTTCTACATAGCCAAAGCACTTTAAATCATCCCTTAACTTCAGTTGTAAAGCCTTGGTTTATGAAGATGTCTGTATTCGATGCCTATTGCTGCTATAACAAATTACCACATATATTCAGTGACTTAAAAAAAACAAACTTACTGTTCTGGAGGTCATAAATCCAAAATAGATTTTATAGGGCTAAAATCAAGATGTCCACAAGTTTTATTCTTTCTAGAGGCTCTAGAGGATAATTTGTCTCCCTGCCTTTTCCAAGTTCCTCAAGGCTGCCTTCTTGCCTTGGCTACTGGCCTCGTTCTCTATCTTCAAAGCCAGCAGCATTATAACATCCCCAAACCTCTGTGTGTGTGTGTGTGTGTCATTCTCTTTCTCTCTTTGTCAGCACATCTCCTTTAACTCTGACTCACCGCTTTCCCTCTTATGAGGGCCCTTGTGATTACATTGGGCCTACACAGATAATCTGTAAAAATTTCCCCATCTATAAATTTTCACAGACTGTTAGGGTGCACAACATCTCTGAGATGAGTTAGGGTACTCATCTTCTGAGATTGCTAGCCATCTGAATAAATCTGGCCATAAAGATTCAATCTGTCTCTGCTTATTCGTACAGGTGGTGATGGGCAGCACGAACACTGGCTTTTCCATTTTCATATTCTGGTGACTCCTTTCCGGGACAGAATGTGGGATTCTCTAGTAAGCCTTGGTCCTTGGTGAGGAGTTTCATTGGCTGCCTGGACTGGGGGGCCCTGGGGTGTGGATTTGGAGACTCCCTAGCAGCTACCAAGTGATTTCACTTGGGAACTCTCCTTCTCTGACTCTGGGCACCTTCCATTGTGTTCACTAATTGATTAAACCACTGTGCTTTCTGGTTCAGGTTACAATCCCAGGTCATGACTTAGACCATCAGGAATTAAGATGCCTTCTGGTTTTTGTGATGTTATAGAGCTCTGTCTAGCAGAATGGGTGGATGGGAAACCTCTGTTCCAGGAAACAGTTTGTTGGGACGAGTTTTGACTGATTAGTTGGCCTATGTTTATAAACCTATGATTAAAAAGAAAGTGGTTTTACTGTAACACTGTTTGGTTTCTGTATTGTATAATCTAGATTCAGGAGAGCACTGGCCGCTGAATGAGTCTTTACATTATTGTATTATACCACAATTAGAGTTGTTTTGTCAAAGATCAGGGAAATAGGACACAATGCCTTACCTAGAAACTTTCATAAGTTTACATAATCAGGATGCAGGATTAAAAGGAAATAAATAAACAGTTCTGAGAAAAAGGAATTAACCTGTGAAAGACAGCAGAAGCTCAGAGCAGAGGGCCCAGGAAGATCTGAGTATTATGCCTGCTGTGAGCATGGTCAGGGGTCCCATGGTCCCTCCAGACCTGGGTGATCTTCCTCCTTACTTATTTGAGGGAATTGGGGAATGTGAGCTTGAATTGGTCTTACCATCTCAAATCTCTCAGGGAACAAAATTTGGTGAAGGACAAGTCCCTACTAGGGCAGGGCAATAACCTTTGTGAGAACTTCCAATGGGAGTAGGGCCAGAGGGCCAGCCCACTGGATATTATTAGGCATGTACTCTGTTTTCTACATCAGAGCTGTTAAACTAGAAAAACTCTGAAAGGACCAGAATATACCCCTTTTGAATGGATGAAGGAGTGCACCCAGGCTTCTGAGTCCCTGAAGGTGCACCTGGCTTCTGCACTGGCCTTGAGGCTTCCAAACCTACTAAAGCCCTCTCAATTATACATTCATGAAAGGCAGGGCTTTTCCCTAGGAGTCCTCACCCAAATGCTTAGTGACATTCTGCAACCCATTGTATATTTGTCAAATAAATTAGATCACATTGCCAAGAGGTGGCCAGCATGCTTGAGAGCTGCAGCAGCCACCTGCGAGCTCTTATAGGAGGGAGATAGAAAAAATATTCCAAGCATAAAAAAAAAGCTGGGGTAGCAATACTTACATCAGACAAAATAGATTTCAAAACAAAGGATATAAAAAGAGACAAAGAAAGTCACTACATAATACTTAAGGGAGTAATCCATCAAGAAGATATAAGGCTTATAAACATATATGCACCCAACATAGGAGCACCTAAATATATAAGGAAAATTTTGGAGGACTTCAAGAAAGATATCAACAGGAACACACTCATCATTAAGGGAGATTTTAACACCCCACTGTTAACAAGGATAGATCTTCCAAGCAAAGAATCAATAAAGATATCATGGCATTGAACATTTTATATCAAATCACTTAACTGATATATACAGAAACTTTCATTCCCAAACAGCAAAATATGCATTCTTTACAAATGCACATGGAACATTTTCAAAGATAGGCCATATGACTGGCTGGACACAAAACAAGCCTCAAAAAATTCAAGAAAATTGAAATCATATCAAGCATCTTCTTGGATCACAATGGCTTGAAACTAGAAAACAACCTCAATGGAAAAAACTCAAAAAGATTCAAATACATGGAAACTTAAAAACATGCTACTAAATAATGAATGGGTTAACAATGAGACCAAGGGAGAAGTCAAAAAGTTTCTGGAAAAAATGAAAATGAACACAAAACAGCCTAAAACCTATGGGATACAGTGAAGGGAGACCTGAGAAGGAATTTCATAAAAATACAGGTCTACCTTGAAAAGATAGAAACATCTCAAATAAACAACCTCACCCTATATCTACAAGAACTAGAGGAATAGCAACAAAGTCCAGAGAGAGTAGAAGGAAGGAAATAATCAAGATCAGAGAAGAATTAAGTGACATAGAGACTAAAAAAAATAATTAAAAGGATCAATAGAGGATAATATCTTTGATGAACATAGATGCTAAAATCTTTAACAAAATATGGGCAATCTGGATCCAGCAACACATTAAAAAGATCATACACCATGATCAAGTGGGACTCATTCTAGGTATGCAAGGATGGTACAATATTTGCAAATCAATAAATGTAATATACCACATAAACAAAATGAAAGACAAAAATCACAGGATCATATCAATATATGCTGAAAAAGCATTTGATAAAGTATAGCACCCATTTCAGCCAAGTGGGAATAGAAGGAGAATACCTCACCATAGTAAAGGCCATATATGAGAAACCTACAGCTAATAACATATTCTATGGGCAAAAAATTAAAAGATTTCCCTTTAAGATCAGGAACAAGACAAGGATGTCCACTTTCACCACTTTTATTCAACATAGTATTGGAAGTTTTAGCCACAGTGATCAGAAAAGAAAAATAAATAAAAGGCATCCAAATTGGAAAGGAGGAAGTAAAACTGTCAGTATTTACAGAGGATTTGATAGTGTACGTAGAAAACCCTATAGAACTACTTGACCTAATAAGTGAATTTGTTAAAATAGCAGAATACAAAGTCAATATTCAGAAATTGAAGGCATTTTTTGTACACCTGCAATGAAATATCAGAAACAGAAACTAGGAACAAATCCCTTTTACTATACCAACAAGAAAAATAAAGTACCTAGGAATAAACTAAACCACGGAAGTAAAAGACTTGTACTCAGAGAACTACAGAAAACTGAAGAAAGGAATTAAGGAAGATACAAATAAACAGAAACGTATATTGTGTTTATGCAATGGAAAAATTAACATCATTAAAATGTCCATATAATTCAAAGCAATCTATAGATTCAACACACTCCCTATGAAAATACCAATGACATATTTTACAGATCTAGAATAAATATTTCAAACATTTATATGAATCCAAAAAACGACCACAATAACCTCAGCAATCTTAAGAAGAACAAAGTAGGAGGGATAACAATACCCGATGTCAAATTATACTGCAAGGACACTGTAATCAAAACAGTCTGGTACTGGCATAGGAACAGACACATAGATCAATGAACAAAAGAGAGCTTAGGAAAAAAAAAAAAAAACCCAAGTCTCTATGATCAATTAATATTCAACCAGGGAACAGGAGCATTAAGTGGAGTAAAAATACCTTCTTTAATATGGTGTTGGGAGTTCTGGACAGGTACATCATACAAAGAAATGAAACTAGACCACCAATTATTTACACCATACACCAGAATAAACTCAGGATGGATGAAAGGCTTAAATATAAGTTGTGACACCATAAAAGTACTAGAGAAAAACATAGGCCGTAGAATTTCATATATCCCATGCAGCAATATGTTTGCCAATATAACTCCTAGGACAGGGGAGATAAAGGAAGAAATGAACAAATGGAACTACATCAAACTAAAAAAGCTTCTGCACAGCTAAAGAAAATATCATCATGAAAAGGGATCCAACCATGAGGGGAAACATTTTTGCCAATAATACTTTGGACAAGGATTTGATCTCCAAAATATATAAAGAACTTATATGACTCTACTCCAGGAAGACAAACAATCCAATTAAAAAATGGGCAAATGACATGAACAGACACTTCTCCAAGGATGCCATACAGAGGGCACATATGAAATGATACTCAATATCACTAGCCATCAGAAAGATGCAAATTAAAACCACAATGAGATACCATCTCACACTGATCTGAAGGGCTATCATTACTAAATTAACAAACAACAAGTGCTGGCAAGGATGTGGAGAAAAGGGAGCCTTTGTTCACTGTTGGTGGGAATGCAGACTGGTGCAGCCACTGTGGAAAACAGTATGGAATTTCCTGAGAAAACTAAATATGGAACTGCCTTTTGACCCAGTAAATCCACTGCTGGGATGATACCCTAAGAATCCTGAAACACCAATTCAAAACAACCTATGCTCCCATATTCATAACAGTAAAACTTACAATAGCCAAGTGCTTGGAATAGCCTAAGTGCCCATCAGTAAATGAGTGGATCAAAAAACTGATTTATTTACACAGTGGAATACTATGCAGCAGAAAGAAAGAAGGAACTACTACTCTTCACAACAGCATGGATGGAACTGGAGAACATTATGCTAAGTGAAATAAGCCAGGCAGTAAAAGACAAATACCATATGATTTCACCTATATGAGTAACCTAATGAACAAAACAACAAATGAGCAAAATAGAACAGGAGCCATGGAAACAAAGAACAGACTGACAGTGACCAGAGGGGAGTGGGATGGGGGATAAGGGTGGAAATAAGGGGAAAGGACTAGTCAAGGAACATGTATGAATCACCTATGGGCATGGACAACAGGGTGGGGTTTGACTGTGGGAACAGGGAGAGGGATGGGCAGAGAAGAGAGAGTAAAAGGGGAAAAATAGAACAACAATAAAATATTTTTAAATCCTTAATTTAATCATATCTGCAAAGCCTCTTTTCCCAGGTAAGATAACATAGTCATAGGTTCTAGAGATTATAATATGATCATATTTTGGGGGTAGCGGCATCATTTTCTCGACTACAATGCCCTTCAAGCAGGTGTAAAGAAATATATGGATTTTCTTTTAAGGATGACTTGGTGACAAAATGTAGCAATTAATTCAAACTCTGTCTTTTTCAGAATGTATGAATAATCACATGGGAGGGCTTTTCTTTTAAAGACATGAAGACAGAGGATATATTGAAGTATGTGTGGCTTGGCTTGCATTTTTACACAATTGCCCTAAATACTGTTTTTAATCAATAATTGTATTATGTTTTCATATCAGAAATTACTATCCACTGTAGGCTTGCATCAGCTCTCTAAAAGATCTCTCCTCTTTCAAGTTTGTCATTCTACCTTCAGTTTCCAATATGCTGCTGCTATGGTGCCTGAAGAAAACTTATTGTTGCCTTAAACAACACATACACCAGGATGCTTCATTATAAGACAGTCTTATTCATAAGATTCTAGTCCAGAAGACAGGGGGCAGTCTTTATTCTTTTGCTAATCTCCCCATGTTACTCAACCTATTTGACCATCAAAATTTTGCTCACTTACCTCTAGGTATGCTGCTATATTTTGGATATTTGAACTTGTCAGAAATCTATACACTTTATAACTCAATTTGTTATAAACTACTTATTTTCTTTTTTAAGTATATTTTATTGATAGCTATTATAGTTGTCCCAAATTTTTCCTCCCCTTTATCCCCCCTCCCTGTCCTGCCCCATCCCCCCACCCCCCACAGTTCATACCCTTGGGTTGTACATATAAGTTATTTGGTTTCTCCATTTCCTATACTATTCTTAACTGCCCCCTGTCTATTTTGTGCCTTCCTATTCTGCTTCTTATTTCCTGTACCTTTTCCTCCATTCTCTCCCTCCCCCTCCCCACTGATAACCCTCCATGTGATCTCCATTACTGTGATTCTGTTCCTGTTCTAGTTGTTTGCTTGGTTTTTGGGTTTTTTTTCCTTAGGTTCAGTTGCTGATAGTTATGAATTGTTGTCATTTTACTGTTCATAGTTTTTGATCTATTTCTTAGAAAAATCCTTTTAACATTTCATATAATAAGGGCTTGGTGATGGTGAACTCCTTTAACTTGACCTTATCTGGGAGACACTTTATCTGCCCTTCTATTCTAAATGATAGCTTTGCTGGATAGAGTAATCTTGGATGTAGGTCCTTGCCTTTCATGACTTTGAATGCTTCTTTCCAGCCCCTTCTTGCCTGCAAGGTTTTCATTGAGAAATCAGCTAATAGTCTTATGGGAACTGCTTTGTAGGTAAGTATCTCCTTTCCCCTTGTTGCTTTTAAGATTCTCTCTTTATCTTCGGTAATGCAATTATGATGTGCCTTGGTGTACTCCTTCTTGGGTCCAATTTCTTTGGGACTCTCTGGGATACCTGGACTTCATGGAAGTCTATTTCCTTCAGCATATTGGGGAAGTTTTCTTTCATTATTTGTTCAAGTAAGTTTTCAGTATCTTGCTCCTCCTATTCTCCTTCCCGCACTCCCATGATTTGGATGTTGGAATGCTTAAAGTTGTCCCAGAGGTTCCTAAGCCTCTCCTCATTTTTTTGAATTCTTATTTCTGCATTCTGTTCCAGTTGGATGCTTATTTCTTCCTTTTGCTCCAGATCATAGATTTGAATCCTGGTTTCCTTCCCTTCATTGCTGATTCCCTGTATATTTTCCTTTATTTCTCTTTGTGTAGTCTTCATTTCTTCCTTCATTTTGCAACTGTGCTCAGTCAATTCTGTGAGCATCCTGATTACCAGTGTTTTGAACTTTTCATCAGACAGGTTGTCTATCCCCTCATCACTTAGTTCTTTTTCTGGAGTTTTGAGCTGTTCTTTCATTTGGACCATATTTCTTTGTCTCAGCGCACCTGTTAAGTGTAAGGGGCAGAGCCTTAGCTATTGGCCAGGGCAGGGCAACCCTCTTTGCTGAGTTGGTGCTGTCTGTGAGGGAGGGGTCAAAGAGGGCACAGTGCTGCTTGCTTCACTCTCATCCCACTTTCTGTCACTTCCCTCACTTCCCACAAGCAGTTTGTGCCCTTTCAGATGCTGATTCGCAGGCGGGTGGGTTTGTGTACATTTTCGGAGCCTGTGGGTCTCTCCAACAAACTCTCCTGTGAGGCTGGGAGTTTCTCCAGCTGCCACAATACCCACAGATTTTTTTTAACAGCCTGGAGTTTTGAATCTTTAGTTTCATGGGTTTCATGGTCCATCTCACTCCCCTACTGTTCCCCTGGGCTTGTCTGCACCTGAATGTGGGAACGCCTGTGTGGTCCTACAGCTGCTGCTTTCCTGCCCTGCCACCCGCCGAAGCCTTGCCTGAGTCCTTTATGCCTCGCTCCCCTTCTCAGGCCCTTCTACCATTTGGAATAATGTTTCTTTAACTTCTTGGTTGTTGAACTTCCATGCAAATGTTTTTCTGGCAGTTCTGGTTGTTCTTTGTTTTTAAATTGGTTGTTATCCATCTTTTGGTTGTGAGAGGAAGCAAAGCATTTCTGCCTACACCTCCATCTTGGCTGGACCTCTTCAACTATTTATATGTTTAAATTTATTTTCTAGTTGTATTAGGCAAACTCTTGTATTTATGCTATAGTTTTGGTAAAACAAAATAATTAGATAAGCTATCTTTGTTGATCAAATATATATATGTAAATGAAGAGGTATGGTAGGCATATGCATTTATGTAAATTAGCTCTCACTACCTGACTCACTCTCTCTCTTTGTGGTAAAAATACTTAATATGAGATCTGCCATCTTAACAAGCGTCTATGTATGCAATACAATATTTTTAACGATAGGCACAAGTGGTATAGCAGATCTCTGGTGAAATTATTCATCTTTCATAACTGAAACTTTAAGCCATTGAATTGACAGTACATATGTCCTCCTCACCCAGCCCTTGGTTATACCGTTCTATGCTTTACCCCTATGTATTTCACTTTTATATGAAATCTAAGATACAAGGAATAAAATGTATAGACAAAACTGGCCTTTTGATGATTTTGAAAAATTTGATCTATTTTGATAAGTAACTTGTGATATCTTTAATTGACTATCCAGAGTGCACTGACTCAAGTGCCATTGTGATACAAACTGCTTAGGTGACACTTAGCATACGATTTACCACTATTTTTATATGTTAGCATTCAATAACTAAATCATACTATAAAATATTATCAATGTGCTTATTATATTTTTAATTGAGGTTATGGAAAGTATGAAGATACATTCATCTATCATCCATTTATCTATCTATCATCTATCTATTTTCATACTGGGCCTCGTTTCCTGTTAACATTTCTGCTAAGACTATTTCCAATCAACACAGAAACCAACTCTACTGAAGCAAGTTTTTCTGAGGCAGGAGTTCTGAAGAAAGCCCCAAGATTTCAAGCAAACCCTTCTAACTTGAGATACTGAGCAGGTTAAACTGCTTTTCAGTGGCCTGTAACTCAGACTCCTAAAAGGCTGTGCCCATTACATTATCTACATGGATTGTCTTTGAACAGATTTGGCTTTGGAAGCAATGTTCGAAGTTCAATGTCACCGTTCCAAGGCCTCCATCTCCTGACTCCTCACATGAATGCAGAGCAATCATGAACAACCAAATTAATTAATGAATTGTCTTTCCCTTTTAGAAAAGGATCTTCATTGAAGTCTATTATAATCTCAAAGTGTTAGAGAAGGTTATATGACACAGAGCCTCTGAAAATCTGGCCCAGTAAAGTTCCCTCTGTGTCAGCCACTGTGCCAAGGCCCCTTGTAGAGATCTACTCATGTGGAGGCTGAAAAACTCCCATCTGGGCCCTTACCATATAAGGTCCATTTTATGTTTTAATTCTTAATATTCTGACACTTTAGGAATAAGTTGCCAAAGAGGGAAAAGTGGCTTTTTCATACATATGAACATTTTTATTTTCAGCAACTAGAGGTTTAGTTTATCTTTGTTTTTCACCTAATTACTGATACTTGAAAAATGCATCAATATTTGTTGAATTTTGCAAAACAGTTGATGTCAAATGGCATAATACACCATTAAACTTCTTTAGATAGGAGCAGTCAGCTCAATAGTAGAGATGAGCAATGGATGACACAGAGGTTAATTGATTCAAGTTCACGCAGATAACCTTCATTCAGAAAATAAAGCCATTAATTCAATAATTCCTCAGTTTTGAGCCTTCTGTAGTCCCATAATAACTTTACTTTAAGCCTTTACATTTTTGTATTTCCCCCCTTTTTTGAAAATTAACAAATATTTTTATGTTATTTAGCTTTCTAAATAATGTTTTGAGCCTCTATGAAATTTTGATGTTTCTTAACTACACATTTATCTACTTCTGTGTACTTGAAAATTTTATGTGCTAAGCATTAAAAGAAAGATTTTTAGAGATTAGCATATAGAAAAGATGATTAAAAAATATTTAATCTCTATCATAGCGGTTCATTATGGTCAGAAATTTAATCTGAAAAATTATAAACATAAAATAAGTAATATGTAAATAAGTAAATAAGAATAGATTTTTTAAAATGTTTCAGCTGACTCATAGGAGCTCAGTGAACCATGAAATGTGAAAATCTGAAACAAATGAAACTGAGAAGCAAATTCAAATATGCCCAGGGCTACAAATAAGATTTTTATGTTTTTATGTTATTTTTGTGTTATTGTATTTTTTTAGCTGTCTATATCCTGTCTTCAGTGATGGAGTGCATGATAAAATAATCCTCACTGATCTCTACATTCTGAATTTTGAATCAATTAGACTTGTGTATACTTAGGAAAATTTCATGTGACATGTCATGCCCTGGTTCTCTTTCATCATTCTCTCTGCTTTTGTTGTCTGTTAATGTTCACATAAATCCCTGTTGCCCATTACATGTTAAATATTTGAGGGACGGCACTATATCTTATTTCATATTTTAATTTTCAAGATCTAGCACAGGATGTAGCTCAAAATAAATAGTCAGCAAGTTGTTGAATGATTAAATGACTTGGGGAGAAAATCACATTAAGAACTGAATATTAATACATGTTTAAGAAAAATTGCTGAACTTCAAATCTTTTCCTAAGAATCTTCTCCATCTACCCTGCCACTTCTGTCCTTATCTTAATAGAATGGAAGTTAAAAGAAGAGGTTACACAATTTGGAAGTGAAATTAAAGAAATAAAAAATAATATCTTTATGAAATAGAAATGATATTTTGAAATGGAGCTTGAAAGAATAGGATTATGAAAGCAGAAACTGCAGTACTTAGATTGGAAGGAAAAACACAAGCAAAAACTTAATAGCATAAAGTGGGATGTGTGAAGCAATAGCAGGGGAGAGATTTAACTAGAGCCTTTGACATATATGGGAAGCCCTAGGTAAATTTAAGCAATAGCCTTGAGTGCCAGGCAGATGAGATTGTGTGTATGTGTGTGTGTGTGTGTATGCAGTTCCTTTTTATTTTATTCATTTGGGTGTTTAGCCTGTGTGTGAACATTATTCTGTATACGGGTGATCAGTGATCATTCCCTCTTTTACTATTGGCCCAGCAGTACGCGATTTTAAGTTTTCAGTATGGGCAGGCATATTTGCCCTTGAAATATTCTTTTGTTTAAGTCACACTGTTTGTAAATGTGTTTTTAAAAAAGAAGTTTTTATTTGTACTCTTATTGTCCTCTCCTTGACCTCTTTGCATCTTCTCCAGGTGAAGGAATGTGTGTTGGTTTTATACCCGATTCCTTAAAAGTCAGAGACATTTTTGTTTTAAACCCTCACTTAATGAAATATAGATAATACCAAATTAAATGGTTTTATTCACATGTTGATGAATTTCACTTCAAAATATTAGTTTCAATTTGATCCAGTTTTAGAGATCTGTGGTATAGAGTAGTTCCAGGATTTTTGTGGACTCTCAGATTAATTTTTGGTATGTTATTTTAATTTTGTAGACTCAGGGAAGGCAAGATTAACCTCCTTAGAATTTGGAACAGTCCCTTTGTTCATATTTTAAAGATGTTCTTGCATCTCTCCTCAAGACCACTCTATGAGGAATAAAAACTATTCAGTTAATTGCAAACCACTCTAAAATAGAATTGAACTGAGACTTATTCTTCAAACTAAAGTGAAACAGAATATGGCCATCCTTGAAATATCAGGGTTAGGTACCATTACTCTCGCAACATTTTACAGAGCATTAAAAAAAAAAAAAAACCACTGATAGGAAGTTAAAATAAATAAAGAGGTAGTTTTCCAGTCTCATCATCATATTCTTCTTATCACCAGTGACTTTGTAACAGAAACTGAAGTTCTTACAGCACGAACTGTGCACAAACAATCTAAGAAAATGGTACAAAAATAAGAAAGCTATATCAAATTTAGCCACTTAGAGTTTGAAACATTTACTTTTTCCCCTCTCCTTTCCCAGCTTAGATATTCTGGGTGCTGGGCTACTCGATGCTGATCCTCTAGCAAGGTCATCTGCTGACCCAAACAGTATAAGCTGTTGCCCCCACACTTTGGTCATCAGCGCCTTCCCCGCTCTGACACTTGAGCTTTCATCTCCCCTGTGCTAGCATCTACCAAGCACGAAAGAGTGGCTCTCTCCTCGGCTCTGACAGGCAGAAAGGCTGCCACTTACGCTGGGTGCACTTCGAGTTCTTAGAAAGAAGTGAGGAGAGTTCAAAGGAAGGGAATCCTTCTTATGGCTTTGTTGCTAACTTAGATGGCTGTTTATCCTTTTCCTTCACAGTTGTTGTTTTTTGCAAATAAGTAGGTTTGAGAAAAATTGTGAGAATTAGATCTCCAAAGTTAAAATATTTTTCCTTATTGTATTCTCTGTTTTCTTTTTCCTTGTTTATTAAGTTTTAAAACAAATTTACTATGAAATAAGATGGACCTCTGACAACATCCTGAAGTTTGAACTTTTCCCCATCATTCCATTATCTTCTCCACTAAGGCGGGCTCCTATGTAAGGATGCCTGCAGGGAAGGAGATACCGCTCAAGCAAGTGTTGTTACTATTTGTGGTTATAATATATTCCTTTTATGGGTTATTTGCATTTCTCTCCTAGAGATAATAGCAATATAATTTTGAAATATTCTTTAGGAGAATCTCCTATTTATTATATGTGACAAAAAGAAGAATTCTTGCAATGGTCACTTTATTCTATTTGTGGTTACATTTACTCAGCAACTATTTATTAGAAGGTTGGCTTAGTTTACTGATATTTTCTCTTAACAATTTAGATGAGAATAATGGTAATCAGCAAACAGAAAAGGTGGCGTGGGGTTAACCAGAGAAGTGTGAGATTTTGTTGCATTTCTGTCCGGCATTCCCTTCTGTGCTGTAGCACAGGAGAAAGTATCCCCCACTGAGAGGTGTGACAGGCTTGACCCCCAAGAGATAACTTTCACTCCTAGGTCTCCCTCTACCATGCCCATGAGCAAGACATTTCACTTCTTCCCACTTGGACTCTTTGTAACAGAACTGAAGGGCTTGGCTATCTCCAAAGTCTTTCTTAAAAATAAAAAGAGTTTGCCTAGCAGCGTTAAACATTTAAATTGTGACATATCCTTACTCAGGAATGTGAATGTATGATTAAAAGATATAGTTGAGGTATGATTTTGCATATCTCTAAAAACAAAATCATCTCTGGAAAAATACTGCCATCAGTACTATTTTTACAAGAATTGGTTGACCTGAGTTGCCACAACCCAAAGGAATCAGGTCACCTGTCATACAAAGTTAGGTGGTGAGAGTAAAATGTACTATGGTAGGTGAAAATAAAGGGAATGCTTTGGAAAATAAACATTTGAATGGCAAACTATCCTCAAGGAGGATGTAGATGGTTTAATGGGTCAACTTGACTGGCCCACAGAGTGCCAGGTATTTGGACTGACATTATTCTGGTGTTCCTGTGAAGTGTTTCTAGATGAGGGTAATATCTAACTTGGTAAAGTGAGTAAAGTAGATTGTCTTCCATACTGAGCCACATCCAAACCAATATTTGAAGAGAGAAAAAAGTTGACCCTACCCCAAATAAGAGAAAATTCTTCCTGGTTTAAAATTGGGATATCAGCTTTTTCCTTCCTTCAGATTCAAACTGAAAGATTGTTTCTTTCAAGGGGTTAAGCCTGCTCTTCTCTCTGGAACGACACCATCAGCTAGTTAAACTACATCATTGGTTATCCTGAGTCTCCAGCTTACTAACTCATCCTGCAGATGTTGGGACTTGAGAGTCACTACAATCATGTGAGTCAATTCCTTAATAATTAATCTCTTTCTATGTAGTCCAATGTATTCCTTCTTTGGAATATGTTATGAATATGTTTGTATATTTGCATATATATGTATTATGTATATATATTGTGTTTCTCCAGAGAATCCTGGCTAATATAATGGTTGAGGATAATATAACAGATTTTTAAAAAAGACATTCATTTATTTTTAACCTGTCAGATGCAGAGTTCAAAACACTGGTGGTAAAGATGCTAAGAGAACTCACTGAGTATGCCAAAAGCATAAGGGAAGAAATGTAGGCTACACTAAGTGGAATAAAGAAAAACCCACAGGGAACCAACAGTGAAGGAAGGAAGCCAGGGTTCAAATCTACAATTTGGAATATATGGAAGAAGTAAACAGTCAACCAGTACAGAATGAAGAAAGAATTCAAAAAAAAAAAAAAAAAATGAGGAGAGAATAAGAAGACTCTGGGATATCTCCAAACTTGCCAACATCTGAATCATAGGGATGCCAGAAACAGAGGAGGAAGAGCAAGAAGTTGAAAACTTATTTTAAAAAATAATGAAAGAAAAGTTCCCTAATTTAGCAAAAGAAAAAATATGGAAGTCCAGGAAGCACAGAGAGTCCAAAACAAGTTGGATCCAAGGGGACCACACCAAGACACATCATAATTAAAATGTCAAAGTTTAAAGACAAAGGGAGAATCTTAAAAGCAGCATAAGAAAAGCAGAGAGTTACCTACAAAGGAGTTCCCATAAGACTGTCAGCTGATTTCTCAAAAGAAACTTTGCCGGCAAGAAGAGCTGGCAAGAATTATTCAAAGTGATGAAAAGCAAGGACCTACAACCTAGATTACTCTATCCAGCAAAGCTATCATTTAGAATGGAAGGGCAGATAAAATGCTCCTCAGATAAGGTAAAGCTAAAGGAGTTCATCATCATCAAGCCCTTATTATATGAAATGTTAAAGGGACTTATTTAAGAAAAAGAAGATCAAAACTATGTACAGTAAAATGACAAACTCACAACTATCAACAACTGAATCTAAACAAAAACAAAAACAAACTAAGCAAACAACTAGAACAGGAAAAGAGTCATAGAAATGGAGATCACATGGAAGGTTAACAGTGGGGAAGGGGGAAGGGAAGAGTGGAGGAAAAAGTACAGGGATTAAGAAACATAATTGGTAGGTACAAAATAGACAGGAGGATGTTAAGAATAGTATAGAAAATGGAGAAGCCAAAGAACTTATATGCACAACCCATGGACATGAACTAAGTGGGGACTGCTTGAAGGAAGGGGGTACCAGGATGAGAGGGGCAACAGGGAAATATTTGTGTAATAGCATAATCCATAAAATATACTTAAATATATATATAAAAAAAACTCCTCTAGGGTTTACATACTGACATTAAGCACAAAAAGAATGGAATTAATACAACTAAACTGCTTTTCCCTTGATTTCTTAGAGAAACTTTTAGGCTTGTCTTATTTTTTAAAAACCCAGGAAAAAAATATCTAACAAAGACAGCAAATTAGTCCCTCACACAAGCAATGTCGAGCCATTGTGTGTTTACTTCTCCACTTATCTATTGTGTTATGACAAAAAGATAAGACAGATTGATTATGCCATTATCACATCCTCACTGTGTGCCTCCAGGCTGGACGACCAATTTGGTATCACTTGTTCAGCTTGTCTTTAGAATTTAATATGTGTTGCATGACCTTACTGAGAAAAACAACTGTACAGGAAAGTGAGTGAGAGGATGTGAGCGGGAATATGTCTATCACTTCACTTAGAAATCCTAAAAGGTATTCTAAATATATTAATTGCTTTGTGCCTTTTTCTGAAAGGTGAATAAATCAAATAGGAAGATTAAAAGATAAGGAAGGAGTACTTGGAACAAAGATACTTTTCTACATTTGCTACAAAAATTATACAGTACATTTTCAAGTGTTTAATAAAAAGTAACAGACTATTCCCCGTTGCTCTTATGCAGGATGCTAACAGGGCCATGGGGTAAAAGGAGTTATTCTGCAGTATATTAATTCTCCACATTGATTGCAAAGTTTTTCTAAAATTGCTTCAATAAAATCCCTACATTTTTTTTAAAAAGAGTCATGTTTTCTCATGTTAAGGCTGTAGAATATAGCCTCATCAGCAAATCAGACCAACGAATGTCTCACTGGTGCATATCAACAGTGAAATGCTGAATATCTGTTATGTTTTGCTGTCATAACACTGACACAGTGGGAAATGAGCTCCTGGCTTTAAATACAGTCCAGAAATAATTAGCCTAAAATGCGGATGTTTTGGAAAGGGATCCCGAACTACGGATGACAGAGATAAGAATCAACCCTGGGAAAAGGAAAAGTGAAGAGACATATATGTACTTTAATTATGGTACCATTATGCATGAAGGACTAAAAAACAACTATAGCAGCAGCAACAGGCAGCAGGATGAGAAAGGACAGTGAAGGATAGGTCCCCAGCACCAGTGAGAACCCCCTTTGTGTGAAGCAGTAACATCTAAGATAGCTGCTTCCACAGGACCGAGGGAGATTAAGAAATGTCCCCTGGGTCCAAGAGAGTCGAAGTTGTTTTAGTTAATAAAGTAAATCAATCAGTCAGTCAATCAATCAAACAAACAATCTTTTCTTCACTAGGGGGACTGTGAAGTCAGGCAAATGGGTTATGATGCATCATTCAAGCAAATGTGACCCCAGCTGTCGTGACAGCGCTTGGGCAGCTGGTGCACTTTTGAAACGTGCTGCGACACTGTGAACAGGAATTTAGTAAGTGCAGAAGTATTTCCTGGAAAATGTGGATACGCACAATCAAGTGCAAAGGAGCAGATCCAGCCCAAGAACAACGCACAAACCTGGAACTAATCACCGTTTAGATTAAAACATTGGATAGAAGGGCAGTGTTAGACGGGTCACGTGGTATGGCTCATCAGCTGTGGCAGGCAGGCCCTCGCCCAGTAACCTGCAGGCTCAGTCAGTGAATCCCAGTGCTGCCAAGACAGCAACCGCCTGAGCTCTGTCCATTTTATTACAGGACACCACGAATGGTCCCACTTTGTAATTTGGATTTCTTAGAATCCTATTTTTTCTTGTCTAAATTACTTAATAAAGTAGTTAAGCAACTGATGAGAACTTCTGAGCTTAAAATTTAGTGTGAAGTTATTCACACGGTTTTCAAGGTATCCCTGGACAATCACTTACAATCGCAAAAGGGGGAACCCAGATAGCACTCAGGCAGATAACTGCGATCCGATTTCACATTATCTCACTAACAGAAAGCACACTGGCGAGCTGATTTTATGTTTGCAGGGATGTGGTGCCATAGAAAATTCTTGCCATCTAAGTAGTACTTTTACCAAAAGCTTTAACATTGAATTTAAACATGAGAAAACAATCAGACAAATGGAAATTTTTAAGTACCATACAATACAATTGTTCTAAGCAATCACATAAATCTGTAATGTGGGATATCCTTATTCAAAAATATCAGCATCCTGAAGAAAATAAAGCAGGAGGATTCTTGCTGATTTAAGGGAAATAAAAAGACATGACAAGGAGGTAGAATGGATCACCCTGTTTACCTGAATGGAAGGTCAAAAACTGCTATAAAGATGTTTGGGGGATGGTTGGATACATTTGACTATAATTAGAAAATATTTTTGAACAATGTTAAATTGTGGGGGTGTAAAACCAGATAATATGAAAAAGACAGCTGCAATAAAACCAGAAGGAATACCAACACAGGAACGGCTGTGAAACAAGCTATGGCCACAGACTTTTCTCATATGGAGACCTTTCAAAACAGCACAAAATTCAGAGGGGAAACCAATATATATATATTTTATTAGCCAACTAACCTTTAGACTAGACTTTTTAACTTTATATAATTGTTATTAATTAACTGTCTGACCTTCAGAATATATTGATTTTTAAAAAATTTTTTGGTTGCACACTTTTTAATTATCTGCCAACAATTTTTAATATTATTTCCTTTAGAAAAGACTAAAGAAAGATAATTTAGTCTTACCTTGAGAAGGTTGTTCAACATTGTAGGCTTACTACTTATAATTTTTTAATTTGGAAATTATTTTGGAATTTAGACAAATATCAAGTCTCCTGTATAAACTCTTAAGATTTCAGGTATATCTAGGTGTATGGGCAGTGACTAATATTAAACTCCACTTGTAAAGATGATGCTGGTTCATTAATTAGTATTCAAATATGACTTGTGCTGAGGGTTATAAAGTTTACGTTGGGTTCTGCATCTTCATTTCAGGACACAGGGAATTAGCGGAGTGGTGATAGGAATATTCTGGAAACTATTTTGACACTGGAGCGAGTGGTAACTATAAATGACTGCAAAGCATAGATTTATATATCTAACTGAACACAAGTTAAATTTACCTGTAACTTAATTTCATCATGCGTGAAGTCACCCTGAGGCAGCCCCTGCACAGGGTTTGGTGCAAGTGAGGGCTCTGAAGCTGAAGCTTCAGTAACTTCAAGAAAAATCTGCTTCCACCTTCAGTGCCCATAGCTTCCTGAGGTTTCTGTTTCTTCACTACTGCCTCCCCTGTGATGCTCCCTGATGCAGTTCACACACAGTCAGCCTGCACAGTGAACAAACTACTACGCTGACCTAGGGTCACAAACCCAGCAATGGGAAGTGAAATACGAGGACCTAGGATTTCTCAGGTCAGCTTGACCCTAGCTAAAGCATTGCTCAGTCTCAATCCAGTACTCCAGCCCATGACCGTTGTCTAGCTCCTGCTATAAACCCAAGGCCCTTCGGTGTGTGCTCTTCAGTTAGGGCACACTTACGCTTTCCATCCAGAAAGGCCTCTGTTTCTTTGGAGTTTCTTTGGAGTTAGTTATTGCCTAAGCAAGCACAGCATTTTCTGCCTGTGCCCTCTGTTCCTCTGTAAGTTTCTCTGGGTTTCAGGATGAAATTCAGGTGGCTTTCTCAAAGTCACCTGACCTCTGACTCCACAGCTCTCAGAATTGTCAGAGCTGGCCGTCCTACCTTTCAGGGAAGGCAGCACCTCTTGCTCAGCTCCACTGTGTTTTCTGCTTACACAAACCATCGTTCTCTTACTCAGCTCTTCTAAAAGTTCCAAACACGTTTAGAACACAGATTTCTAATGGCCATTAAATATACCATTAAAAAAAAAGAACAACAACCTGTAAGAACCAATCACCAGGATTCCAAGGGAGAATCTAAGAGTGGCTGCAAGCAGAGATCTGGCCGTGACATTCATCCCTTTTAGAGTCATGCTTAGAGTCAGAAAGCTTTAAGAAATTTGATAATTTACATCACCGAAAGTTTTAAAAGTAGAGAATAAAAAATAATTATACTTTATTCAAGATGCATGAAATTTAAATTCTGTATCAGACACTCAGTATAATGACAGTTTCAATGATAATACAGACAGGGTGCAGGTATTTGATGCACGTCTTTGCTCACTGCAGTAGCAGTTTCTGTGATCACTTTTAAACATTTCTTCCCTTTTGAGTCAATGAATATGTTTAGCATAAGATTATTAATGGGCAAGATTATTAATTAACTCATTTCTTTTCTCCTTGCATTCTCTTAGGTTGTTAATTTCTTGCTCAGTTTCATTTCACAGACTTCTCACATCCCTCAAATGTGAGCATCCAAACACTACGTATAAGTTGTTTTTAGTGAAGGGCCTTTATCTCTGAAATTCTTATTTTCTGTGACATTTTAAAGTCCCATTTTGTCCATCTTTCTTAAGGGTGCATGCAATGACTAAACTTTTTATTTGGCCCCCAGATACAGAAAACAACAAAAAAACACACACAGATTTTTAAAATGTAGTTTATGTTGCTTTAATCAGAACAATAATTTTCTAGGATGATTTTAATTTTCATGTTAATACTGTTACCCTGAGGCAGTCTGTGGTGAAGGTTAAAACTTGAAAATTAAAAAAACAAAAAAATGTATTTTCAGGTCTTTTTGTGAGTTTGAATCCTTCCATCACATATCAGTATCATTGCCATAGAATGCCCTTTTACACCTCTACTTTAAAAAAATAAATTCTTTGTATATTTGGAGGGTGGGGTTATTTTAGCAAACCCAAAACTATATTCATAAAATAAAGAATATTAAAACAGTAGTTGCTACAATGATAAGTCCTATGGCAAGTTGAAAAGTCCTTCAAGAGTCAAATAATTAAGTTATTGACTTAATCAATTAATAATTAAAGTTAATTATTGGTGTCTCTTCTATTCTCTTCCCACATTACCCCAAATCCCCATATGGCGGCAATTAAGCTCACACCTAAAATCCCTAAGACAAAGGATGAGGAAGGAAAAGGCTGACTTAGCTAGTATTCACCTAGGGGGCAGGCGAGGGAGGTAAAGGAGGGAACTGTGAGCTTTCTTTACTCTCCTCAGTGTCTCTCACTGATTAATATTCCTCAAGGACAACAATACATAACGGACCTCAGTGTTAATTTATATATATATCCCTTTTTTTGAATTCAGTCATTAAGCGTCTCTCCTTTGTCACTTAGCTTTAGAGGTAGAACAAGGAATGTTTCCTTTTGAGAACTTGGCAGTTAGAGTCACTTTACCATGAGGCTCTTGAGTAGGAGATTTTAGTTTCAAAAGCAGGAAAAACTGGTTCTTTCCTCACCAGCATGTTTAACACTGGGTCACTTTTTCTTGCGACCAGAGTTTGCATGGAATAGGCTAGTGGCAGTCTGGAAAATTTGTAACAACTGGGCTTCCCCACAACAGGATCCTTCTCTCCCCACAAAAGGCCCTAATTAGTGTTCACTGATTTCCATGTCTTAAATACTCCCACCATGGATGATTTCGAGCTGTAATGTCATGCTCCTGAACTACTGAACGGGAGTCAGGAAGAGGTGGGCACAATCAGATCTCCTCTGGCGATGTAAGTTAGCCAAACCAACCATGGGGTTTGGCTCATGAAGAAAAAAAGGGGAATGAAAGCCTTTCGATTTTCCTATAGCCTGGATCACAGGATTCTACCCAGGAGTCCTGTGAAGCGTTAAGTCTCTTATGGATAACTTATTAGAAATCAACACTCATATAGCTTCCAAAAATATACCTTCTAATAAACAATTGAACCATATGTTTCAGTCACATTAGTTCCTGAAACTTGCCTGCTTGTTTGTCTTTTCAAATTATGATTTTGGTTCCAGAGGGGGGAAAACATATTGCTCAGTTGAAAAGGAAGATATATCTGGTATTACTGAGGAAAAGTTTTGCTGCTGTGAAAAATAGGAATTCTAAAATAAAGTATTTCTTTTTTTTCTTTGACAACTTCTTCGACTTTCACATTAAACACCTTAGTTAATTATAATAACACCTTAGTTAATTGTAGTAGTTAATTATAATAATAATTTCTATAGACCAGGAAGAGACCTTACATACTAAGGCAAAGTTGAATAAAACTTCAGAAACTCTACAAGCCGTTAGAGTTGTATGGCTCTTATGTTTTGTTCTTCGCCACCATAATACACTGTTCGGACCAGTAATTTTAGAGATACTGAATGATTTTCCCCAATCACACAATCGCTAAAAGTTAGGGCTTCCACCTCAGGTTGCCTGCCCTGTCCTGCACTCCCTGTTTTAAATATTGAAATGAAAATTTTACATTCTGTACATTTGAGGAAGTGATTTATAAACTAAAGTTCTGTAGTTTGCCTGGGGTCTCAAGTTGCTATTGGATTTTGAGCCTGTTTTTGTCACCTCTGCTATCTTACTTACTATTTAGAAATTTTAAGTTATTTAATTTTTTTTATGGCATGCAATATTCCAAGATGATTATAAAGAACATCAAGGAAAGTGGTGTGTGTAATCATTTGTTTTAATTAAAAAGAAATAAAAATTATCAGTTTTTTCTTATTATAATGCATAGATATCATAGTCAGCACACATGATCGATTCTTTTCTTTCTATGTTTTTAATCTATATTACTGTCACATTTAGCAATTTCTACTGAATATCAAATGGCCAAAATCAACAGGTTGGCTGTATTTTGTTTACCTTTATTTTACAGGTAAAAGGTTAGACTAACATTGTATTTAAACATATTATATAGATGAGTGATTATAAATTTAAAAAATTACTCAATAACTACTAATGATGTCTTTAGAACTATTATAACAAAGTTTATCATATCTTTGGAGACTTAAATTTTAGGGTTACTATTTCACAATCCTTAGGGTATTTTTATGACAAAAAAGTTGTAAAAATTCTAGCAGATTTTTCATAAAGTAATGTTAAAATTTTGCAAAATAAAAAAAACTATTTAGGTTATGATAATATAATTATGTTATTTGATCCCAATAATTATATTTATGTATCTTCCAAAAATTGTTTTTCTCTCTTGCTTTCCCTTATTCTCTCTCTCCTGAATAGATATCAGAATTTAAAAGATGCTAAAATATTTCATGTAATTTTTATGGTATTAAATAATAAACTTTTGAGTAATTATAAAGACTTGAAAGTATACCATAGATCCTCTCCTCTAGTTTTAATTTCTCAGATGCTAAGGCAGCCTTCTACAGACATTAGTTTTATGATAAAAGTGTCTAAAACATCTCCCATTCTGAACTGTTACCATCAAAATATAGCTGAAGACTTTTTTTTTGCTTAAGATTTGGGTATCATGATCCTCCTCTTCAGAAAAGTGCTACAGTTCACCCTTGAATACTGTGGGGGTTAGGAGTACTGACCCTGTATAGTCAAAAATTCAGGTATAACATTGGACCAGCCAAAACTGAAGTACTAAAACTCCACTATTTGCCATAAACCTGACTGATAATATAGCAGTAGCTTAACACATATTATTTATATGTGTTATATACCATATTCTTATCATAAATTAAGTTAGAGATAAGAAAATGTTGTTTAAGAAACCATAAGAAAGAGAAGAATGCACTTACCATATTTATGGGGAAAGTCCACATATAAGTGGACCCAAGCAGTTCAAACCCATGTTACTCAAGGGTCAACTGCATTTGAGGTTTAAAACCTATGTCCAGCAGAAAAGCCTCTGAGTTTTGTTAATAATGTCATCTTACATGTCATAGTACATGTGCATTTTCTAATGTGTCATATCCTATATTATATGAAGCCATTAAAGAAACAAAGAAACAATTGAAGGTAGATAAAATAAATATTTTTGTGACTATTTTATACGGGCACTGAGTGAGAGAAGTTAACACTGAAATACAGAAAACCACAAGAAATCCAGAAACTAATTAGGCAAAAAGATACCTAAGTTTTACCTACATGTGTGAATACATTTTGGAGTATATATGACATTTAGAACTTTTAAATCTCTACTTTATACTTTATTGATTTCCTTTGATACTATCCACCTTTAGAAGACTGATTTTAAATTGCATTGAATGAGTTATGTCTGTGAATATGAAGAAGTATGGAACTCTGAAAATTGTCTCTTTCTTAAAAGTAATGAGAAAACTGGCAAAAATTGTTAGAATCAACTTGTTCAGGTTTCTGGATGTTAAGACAAGGCTTATTTTTGGACTCTATTCTATTTCCTTGAACTTTCCACTCCTGAATTCGTAGCCTATCAGTTAATTATTGTAGCTTTGGAGTACATTTTGTTGCCCAGCATGCATATTTCATCTTACTGTTCTTTTCCAAATATTCTTGTGTTTTTAATTACATTTACATTAGATTATATTAAATTCACAGATCATTCTGAGAATTATCTTTGAAATATTAAAATTTCCCACTCAGTAATAATACATGACTTTACATTTATTTTTGTCTTCTTATACCCTTCTGCAATGTTTTATAACTGTATTCAATTAGGTTACTTTTTGTTAAATTTATTCTTTTATTTTACGTATTTTATTATAGAAAAGTAAATTTATTGTTTTTCATTATGTTATACATTTCTTGTTGCTGATATATGGAAAACTCTCACTTGTTTATTTCCTCTAAGGACCTATCATAAATAGATTTTATGTACCTTTATCTTGATTTTCTGTTCATGCAAACATATTATCTAACAATATTTATTTTGATTTTTTGTAGTGTGATATTCATACATAATTGCTTTTACTTATATTATAATAATAGACAAAATCTCCAGATGGATGTTTAATGACTATGATGTTTGGATAATTCTTGTTTTATACATTTGATATTATTTGTTCACAAAACAATAAAGTGTATATATTTTTGTAAACTACAGAAAACATGTAATCCAGTTCTTTAAATTTGCATATGTAAGGAAAGAGAACAGAGTAGTAAATGACTTGCTTAAATTTACACACTTTGTAATCTCACTTTGCTTTGTCTAAATATTACTAGTTGATTTATTATCTGTTCAAGTCTGCTGGGCATGCATACACACAGAGCAGAAGCCTCACTCTCCACCACCAAAGCATGTACTCCTCAGAGCTAGAAAAAAATAAAAGAATAAATGAAGGTGAACAACACACTCTTCAGTCTGGCTTGGTGGTCATTATATGTATCTGTTTATTACATGTATAAGATACAGTCTTAATTTTACAGGTATTCAGAGCCTGTAAAAATATCAGACCACGTCTTTTTCTCTAGCAGATTCTCAATTTAAAACTTAGTTTTTATCAGTGTAGTTTTTAGGGAGCATCTGCATTGGTCAGTATGACTTCCCCTTTACTTTCAGGGAAACAGGTGATTTGACTGCAAAATCCTTTCTTGAAGCTGTATCTAATGATATTTGAAGTTTCAAAACAATATTCTGTCTGCACCCGTGTGAATGTTTTGTCAGAATCAGTTATGGAGTATGTAATTACATGGATGTTGACTAATTAAAGCAAAACCCAGTGGAACTGCCAGGGAGTTAAATTCTCTCTAGTACATGAGGACAGTTACTCTGATAGGTCAAGTTTCATTAAAACTAATAATGTCAATCACATGAAGGGTCTTAGATGAATTTGGGTGCTATTTCCACATTATAGTCCAAGATTCCAACACCGTTCCATGTCATCAGAGCCACATTTCACTGTGGCAGAGAACATGTGCTCCAAACTACTCAGCAGTTCCTTTCGATACAATTATGCATCACAGTGAGATGCTGCATTTATGGTGGCTACATTTTCATTCAATGGGCATCTTTATTCAAAGGTATTATTCTTGTGATCATGAGTTACTGGTGTGAACAAAACCTAACAAGGTTAACTGTAGTCTACTTGTTCCCCATTTCAAAGTCCATGTCATCACCTATTAGGATGGAGTTGAGAACCACAAGCAAAAGTGTGGTAAACATAAATCTTCTATACTTCTACTCATGTGTACTATTTTCTAATAAATGAAGACCTGAAGAAGTGTGATGCTATCACACTTGACTTTAAATTCCGTGAGTGTAGAGAATTTTTATAAGCGTGCTGCTCATCACTCTGTTGCTATGACTCAACCTATAATCTGTCTGCTAAGAAGAAGGTGCTCATATTACACAACTAGAAACATGCCAAAGGACATTGTTGTGATGAGTGTTAAGCTAGGGTAAATTCACGTCTTTGTATAGAAACCTCTCTTTTTGTGCCTAAAATAATCACAGAAGGAAAACCAGGCTATCTTGGGATTTTGTACTTCTTCCAAATCTGTATGGAATGCCTGACCTATGAGTGTGTAGAAGTTATCTGATGCACAAGAATTCTTGTTGCCTCCTGGTTCATGTCAGCCCTTCTGACTTATGCAAAAACATGTCTTTTGGCATTTTGCAAGCCCCTAAATAAAGCTGAAAACAAGGACTCAAGGAAAATTGTCACCAAGTTACTCATTCTATGCCTTCTAGAATTCTAAGTCTATGCTTCTATAAAAGCTGTATGGCATAGAGCTCCAAGAGTAAGAAAATCTAAGAGGAACCAGATAAGAATCATCATTGTGGAGAATATTTTAGTTCCCTAATGTAAGCATTTTAAAATGATTTGCTTATCTCAGTGAAAATTTCTCCAAAGGAATCATAGTTCATACATTTTGATTCTTCCCATTCCAATACTTCGAGTAGATTTTAGGAGTAGGGATTGAACCTTGAGAATGGAATACCCCAGTGGCTCAAACATGGCACTAAAAGATACTAGTGGCCAAATTTTAGGAATAATGTTGGGAATCTGGGAGGGACAAAGATAAATTATTAATGAATTCCTACTTTTTCTCTGCTCAGCTCTTGATGCATTTATTTCTATCAACATTTATCAAAAAAAAATTTCCGAGTGCGGTTTCCTCTGGAACAGTAGGAAAGAAATATTTCCTTCTTAGTCCTTTCCATTATTCATGTACATAACCATGGAGACATTTACGTTGCCTTCTACATATACCAAACCTGGACAAACTGTTAAGAATAGAAGCTTCGTTTTAGTGCCATCATGGTAAACATGCTCTTTTATGACTGTTGTATTTAATGAGTAAGTATAATTCGGTACCACTTTATGACTATTTACTACCCTCTCTCTGACTAAATATGTTTTTTTCAATCATGTTTAAATTTTATATTATGATATAAACAGGCCCATTTTTGTTATAATGCTATCAAATTTGGTGAAATTTTGCTGTCTATAACAAATACAGTGAATTTACCTAATTGCACAACTGGATGTTAGGCTCAATAACAAAATGCTGATTTCTTAAAAATATAATTTATATTTTGGCATTAGACAGAGTAAAATAAGGGAAGAGGATCATTTCTTAGTGCCTAAAAAATAAGCACACCCCAGCAGCCCACTAGCAGACAGATCTTGGATTAACTTCCTGTCTTAAGCACCTCACAGTTGTGCATTTCTTTCTCTTCTCTCTCCCCAGGCACAGACACATAATATTTTGAGCTGTCAACAATCTGAAATCATTGCTAATTACTCACCTACTTAATTTTACAGTTAGGATATTTTAAGGTAAAGAAGGTTAATTTTAGTATTCAAAATATAGGTCTGTTTTTGCTCATTATTTTATCCCTCTTACCTGGCAAAGTACCAGGCATGTAGAGTGCTCAACTAATATTTGTGAAATGGGCCCTGGCTGGTGTGGCTCAGTGGATTGAGTGCGGCCTGTGAACCAAAGTGTCACTGGTTCAAATCCTGGTCAGAGCACATGCCTGGGTTTGTGGGCCAGGTCCCCAGGTGGGGGGCGCATGAGAGGCAACCACACATTGATGTTTCTCTCCCTCTCTTTCTCCCTTTCCTTCCCCTCTCTCCAAAAATAAATACATAAAATCTTTTAAAAATTCCAAAAACAATAAAAAATAAAAAATATTTGTGAAATGAAAAAAGAAATGAATAGAGGTATGCTGAGCAAATACATTGGAAGAAAACAGAATTTCCTTTTGCTCAAAGTCTGAGTAAAATCTGTGTGCCAGGTCATTAGTGGGAAAAAGCATCCGGCCAGCATCCGGCCAGCACGGGATGTGAGAACTTCTGTCAGCTACTGTGTCTCTCTCAGCATTATTAACTGATAACCTTAATAATTTTCCCTGGGAAGACATCTCTTAGCACTATCGAATTGTACTACATAAAGTGCAAAGACTATCATTGATTAGATAAATTATCATCTATTAAAAGCATTAGGTCGGCTAGACCTGTGGAAAGAAGTCCTGCTCTGCTTTTATTCACACCAGGTTAGTAATCACAGTGCATTATTTGATATTAAATGGATTTTTAGGTTTCTTCAAAATTATTACCCATTGAAGACTTATACTGGTACCTATTTAGCACACATCATTTGTCAGAACAATCTTTGGCTGATATAAATTTAAATATTATGGAAGGATTTCAAGAATTTTTATTACACATATACCAATGGCAATAGAGCTCTCTCAGACTTATGGAGTAGTGTTCATTTTTTTCAGTTCAACAAAACCTGTAGAGGTGAGTGATGATTAAATTATTTTGGGGAAGGTTTCTACCATTGTGTCAATCTACTGTGCACATTTAACTGCCTTTCAGGTGTTTCTTTAGGACGGTGACACAAATAGCTCTCAGCCTCTTAAAGGCTTGTGAGAGCCAGCTCCCTGCTTACCAACTGAATTTGTTAATTTAGCCTTAATGTCAATTAACTCTGATGAAATTTAGCAGGTACAGTATTGGAAGTTAAGCAAGAAACATCACTTCTGACTGTTTAGGAAAGCCCTGGCACCCTACATGGGTGTTTAATCAGCAGATCTTAGTCTATTTACTTTCAGTGCAGAGTGTTAAAGCTCAGAAATAAGATTATCCTGTTCCAGAAGTTCATAGCAGCAGTTTATACAGAAGTCTACTAAAGGCCACCGTATATATTCGAGTACGTAATGCATATATGTATATGCCTAGTGTTATGCACTGACCAACTTACACCATCCTGCAAAGCAGCCACAGGTCCCATCCACTTCGTCCCCCACCTCCTCAAGTGCACGATCCAGGGCTATTTGTTTCTTATGAAGACAGCAGTCATTTTAAAATTATGGTCTCTCACACTCTCCTTTCACAATCATAGATACAGGAAGAAGTCAAGCTATGTGTCCGTGTACTTAGGTCTGTTACCACGAATGCAAACTCTCTTTGTGAGCATACTTTTTAAGTGCAAGTGAGAAGTATCTCATTTCTATTTTTCACCTTTCCCCAGGTCTCTTACGGAAACCTAAAACAAAAGTTGATGAGCTTTCAGGAACACCCAGACAAACCCAGAAACCCATCTGGTCAATGCTGTGTGGTGACATGGATGCTAACGATAGAAGTTTCTAGGATGATCATTGATTCACTTATCACACATTACTTTTTATAAGTTTGTCAAAGTCTGTTTCCCCAAAAGATTAAAGCACCACGTGGCTAGGAACGGTGTCTGTTCATCATTTCTCTAAAATTTCCCATAAAGAACTTGTTCAAAATGTATTTGTATCAATTTTTAAAATCCTTTAAAAATGCATAAATTGTAAATAAAACAATATTAATTAGTTAACATTTAGCAAGTCAATATCTAGAAGCTAAAAAATACTGAAATTATTAAATTCAAATGGATGAAGAGAAATTCACTTTTATTGTGTATTTTCCTTTTGTACATATTATCCACTTATTTGTATAGCTTTTCTTAAGGGCTAACTCTTATTGGATGGTTATTAAAATCCCTGACTGTTATTTTGGATTTTATGGTTCTCCCTGTAGTTTTGTGATTCATATATTTAGAAGTTCTTTTACTAGTTGCATAATCATTCAGAATTATAATATTCTCTTAATGGATGACTCCATCATTATGAAATGACCTTCTTTATTCTTGGAAATATCCTTTGCTCTAAAATCTATTTTTTTCTGATATTAATGTAGCCATTTTAACCTTTTCATTTAGTATTAGCATGTCATATATTTTTTATTCTTTCCCTTTTAACCTATTTGTGTGTTTAGATTTAAAACATGTTTCTTATAAGCAGTATAGAATTAGCTGTTGCTTTTGTATCCTAGCTGACAATCTCTAACATTTAATTGTGTTAATGAGGCCATTTATGTTTATATAATTATTGATAAAATAGGCCTAATTCTGTCGTCTTTCAATTAGTTTGCTACTGGTCCCATTTTTAAAGTTTTATGTTGTTCCCATTTTCTGCCTTTATCGGCATTATTTTTTAAGCTAAAATATATTTTATTACCATTATGTTATTATCGTTGTCTGAATTTTTCCCCTCTGCAAAGGCCCCCCTGCCCCTGGTACCATCTTTCCTTCCAGCATGTCCCCTCACCTTAGTTCATGTCCTTGGGTCATGCATATACGTTCCTCGTCTTCTTCATTTCCTATACTATTCTTAACATCCTGCAGTCCATTATGTACCTACCAATTATGCTTCTTATTCCCAGTACCTTTTCCACCATTCTCTCCCAAGCCCCTCCCCATTGATCTCCATATCTATGGTTCTGTTCCTGCTTTGGTTGTTTGCTTAGTTTTTTGTTTGTTTGTTTTGTTTTGTTTTGTTTTTTAGATTCAGTGGTTGATAGTTGTGAGTTTGTTGTCATTTTACTGTGCATAGTTTTGATCTTCTTTTTCTTAAATAAGTCTCTTTAACATTTCATATAATAAGAGCTTGGTGATGATGAAGTCCTTTAGTTTTACCATACCTGTCCTTGTGTTTTAAATGATATCTTTTCTGGATAAAGTAATCTAGGTTATAGGTCCTTGCTTTTCATCACTTTGAATACTTATTGCCAGTCCCTTCTTGCCTGTAAAGTTTCTTTTGAGAAATCAGCTGATAGTCTTACGGGAACTTCTTTGTAGGTAAATCTCTGCTTTTCTCTTGCTGCTTTTGAGATTCTCTCTTTATCTTTAACGTTTGGCATTTTAATATGGTGTGTCTTGGTGTGTCCCTCTTTAGGTCCAACTTGTTCTGGGCTTTCTGTGCTTTCTCAACTTATATGTCTATTTTTTTTTTGGCCAAATTAGGGAATTTTTCTTTCATTATTTTTTCAAATAAGTTTTCAATTTCTTGCTCTTTCTCCTCTGTTTCTAGCATCCTTATGATTCAGATGTTGACATACTTGGAGATGTCCCAGAGTCTTCATATGTTATCCTCATTTTTTTTTTTTAATTCATGTTTCTTCTTTCTGTTCTGGTTGGATGTTTATTTCTTCCTTATGCTCCAAATTGTTGATCTGATCTTCCCTCCCTCATTGTTGGTTCCTTATAGATTTTTCTTTACTTCACTTAGTGTAATCTTCATTTCTTTCTTTGTGTTGTTGCTGTACTCATGAGTTCTTTGAGCTTCCTGATCAACACTGTTTTGAACTCTGCATCTGATAGGTTAGCTCTGTCCACTTTGTTTAGTTCATTTTCTGAGGATTTGTTCTGTTCTTTCATTTGGGTCATATTTCTTTGTCTACTCAATTTGGCAGCTTCCTTGTGTTTGTTTCTGTGTATTAGGTAGAGCTGCCTTGACTCCCTGTAAAAGGCACCTGTAAATTGTGTGGGGTGGAGCCTTAGGTAATCACCAGGGAGAGGCAACCCACTTCACCACTTTGTGGATCTGTGTGGAGGGAGGGCTCTGAGAGGGGACTGTGCCACTGCCTGGCTTCTGGGGGTTTGCCCCGCACTCTTCATTTCTGGTCACTTTACCAACTCCCCCTATGTGACTGGCATCCTTCCAGCTATTGTCCTGGTGTTGAATCTCAGAGTGGGTAGGTTTGTGTACATTTAAGATCATGCAGTCCCTTTCACAGGTGTTTCCTGAAAATCTGGCTGTTTCTTCTGCTGTCCCAACCCCACTGGTTTTTACAGCCAAGATTTATGGTGATTTATCTTTCTGATGTTACAACACTGGGCTGTGCTCTCTGGCCTGGGGCTGGGATTGCTCTCTCCCAAGGTATCCCTCCCGATTTTCATCCACCACATGTGAATATGGGATCACCCATGCCCTTCCTGCACCATCTCTCCATGCTGCACTGTGTCTCCTCACCTCTCCACCCCATCTCTGTGTTTCCATCCCTCCTACTCGTCTGGATGAACGTGGCTTGTTTAAATCCTTGGTTGTTACACTTCCGTACAGTTCAATTTTCTGAGAGTTCAGGGTGTTATTTGTTTTGAGATTTAGTTGTAGTTCTGCTTGTGGTTGCACGAGGAGGCAAAGTATGTCTACCTACGCCTCCATCTTGACTGGTTCCATTTCTGTTCTTTCATTTGGGTCATATTTCTTTGTCTACTCAATTTGGCAGCTTCCTTGTGTTTGTTTCTGTGTATTAGGTAGAGCTGCCTTGACTCCCTGTAAAAGGCACCTGTAAATTGTGTGGGGTGGAACCTTTATGATTCCATTTTATCCTTTTTCCTGGCTATATTTACTTTGTTAACTATTATTTATTTACTCTTGTTTTTCAGTGGTCACTTTAGGATTTATTATATACATGCTTAATTTATCACAGGCTACCTTAAAGTGATATTATACCAATTTAAATATATTTAAAGAAACTGACGGTAGCATACCTTCATTTCTCTCTTTTTTACCTTTGTGCTATTTTTGTCATAATTTACATCACATTAAAAAGTTACTGCTATACTATTATTAGTATTGCTTAATAAGTTATCAGTTAAAAAGAATTAACTAATGGTGCTAAAAATACACGTAGTTACATTTTCTAGTTCTCTTCATTTCTTATTTAGATCCATATTTTTTTCAGATATCATTTTCTTTCTGCCTTAGGACATTATTTAATATTTATTGTGATGGAATCCTAAAAGATAATTTTTTTTTCATATATGAAAATCTCTCTATTTTACTTTTTTTTGGAAAGTGATTACAGTGAATATAGAAATATGGTTAAGAGATTTTTGGGGGGGTTTTTTAGTACATTAAAGATAATCATTCTACTGTCTTCTCATTTTCTTTGCTTTTGACAAGAAGTCTGTTAACATTCTTATATGTTTCCCTCTATGCAATATATCTTTTTTTCCAGGGTTTTTGCCAACAGATTATTTTTTATCTACTGAGCAATTTGGCTATTATTTTAGTTTTTGGTTGCTACTATAACAAATTACCACCAACTTAGTGATTAAGACAACGTAATTTTATTTTCTTATGGTTTTGTAGGTCAGCAGTTGCATACACATCACAGTGGACTAAGTCAAGGAGTTAGCAGATGGCATCCATCTTTAGGGGAGAGTGCACTTCCTACTCATTCAAGGTGTTGGGATTCAACATTCAACATTCAAGATGTCACTTGTGCAGACCAAGGTCCCATGTTCTTGGCGGCTGTAAATTGAGGGTTCTATTTCCAGCTTTGAGAGGCCACCACATTCTTTCAAATCAAAATAGTTAAATAACACTTATTGTACTTTTTATCATTAGAGTGGATGCTTTTGTCACCTGGAGAGTTTTCTTTGGACTATCTCATCCTGCAGGAATGCAGTGTGAGCAGAAAATTATGCTTGGTTTCTGAGGCAAAATAACCTGTCCATTTGTATCTATGAAGCAGGTATTTCCCTTTGGTCCTTCACTAACATTCACAAGAGGATTTTAGTGGTACATATTTTTGTCATATTTAGACACTGTGGGGGGGGGGGACTGTGCCCACAGGGCCCCCCCTCCCCTGCCTACCACAGATGAGAATAAGTTTACCAAGACATGATCTGCTTGGGGAAGAAAGGTGGCCGATCTCTCAAAGGAGAAGGGCCAAGAGCCCTTTCCTCAATGGGCTTTTATTGGGTTCATTTTGCACAGGAATACAGGTAAAGCTCATCAACCATTGTCAGGCAGTAAGGATCAAATAATAGATAACATACAAGGAACTCTGAGGGATTATTCTGAGTCAGGGTCAGTTAGCTAAAGGGCTATAAAACATTGAGAAACAAACTCATTTCATTTTTGGACCTTTATCAGAGAATTGAGGGCATTCTTTGCAAAGCAGGTTTCACAGTATTCTTTCTTAAGCCTGATCGCCCTGGGAAATCTGCCCTTTCCAGCACAGGGTTGCACCACCGTCTGGCATTGTTTCAGGCTTAAGTCAGGCAGGGGAAGTAAGTCAGACAAGAGATTAGGAGACTTCTTGCAGACAGAATGAGGACTCAGGCTATGTCTGAGGCAGCACCCCTGCCAGGGAGATAAGCTTTGTCTCCTTAGTGGCTTATGGTCCCAAGGTCTCTCACTCAGCCTTAGCCTTAGGGGGTTTACAGCTTTTGAAACCAGGAAGGGCGGTTCCCAACAAGACACCTTATTCTTTAATTGGGAATTCTGAGCAGAGACCCAGCATACCCTGTGCAACTTGTCCCTTCAGAGAATAAATAAGAAAACTTGCCTAAAATGAGTAGCATGCTGTGATCATTCATGCTTTAATCAGCACATACCAGAATCTTCTATATAATGCCTAATAATTAAAAAAGTTAATTTCTCAAGGCCAGATATCAATTTAAGGGAATGTTAAATTACCTCTCTGATTGTCCAAGAACTCTAATAATAAAAAGTGACACTGTAAGCAATTTGTAGTCAAAAAATAAAGCAATACAGAAACAAACTTAGAAGCAAACTTAGAGGCAAGATACAAACAACTTAAAGAATCTTATATCCTATTTTAAATTCTAATTTGACAGTTTAAAATTGTTCAGTCTTATTCTCCAATCTTTTCCATCACTCCAGTGCAGAATATATTGTGAAAGAAAAGTTCATGTAAAGTGTTCTACCACCCCAATAAAAGGTGGGCTTTGTTCTTTCAGTTTGAGATTAAAGCAATTAGTCATCTGAATCTAACTTAAATCATATCAAAAACTGAGATAATAAAGCATCATTATCCTACCCAGGAGATTTTGCTCTGACTGCAAATGGTAAACACCACCTTTATTTTAGATTCATATTTTATCTTTCATTCACTGCCGTGCAATCTCCCAGACATGAATGTATGCTAATTTACTTCACTATTAGAGGCATACGTAAAATATGCAAAGGTTGTCACTACGTGTCACTTTTTCACACATTTTAAGTAACTGGAATAAGTATGCCTGCTTCATCATAATTCTGAGAGATTGTTTAATCTTCATAAGAATCATCCTATGGTGAAATTACTTTAAGTAATTAGAGAAACTATCAATCCATGTAGTCATAGAAAACAACAACAACAATAACCAACAGCTAACAAAGAACTATTTTTCTTACAGTGGAGGGGAAATAATTAGTTAGAAAAGAGAATTAATGAAATAAATCATCCAGCTAGGCCCCTGGTGAGAGGGATTACACAGGGTGGATTCAATGCTTAAATATATTGTCTTGTGCTGGAGCAATAGTAAGCAAATTAGATACCAAAAGAAATCATTGAAATCTAAGATCAAACAATAGCCTTTTTTTGTGAATCTGCAAAGTACACCCCCTAAACTATTAACTACAACAGTGATAGTTGTTTGAATTTGGAATTAAATTTTACTAGTTGCTAATATTTTTCATCTCTCAAAAGATTTGTGGTAACACCTACTGGGGCTATTTTTCTCCCTTTGAAATTGCCTTTATGCTCAGCCAGGGAACAAATGACGCTGAAAATTAATTCACATGGCATTTCAACCAATAGTCAGTAATTTCTGTTCTTCAAGCAAGAAGCAGCCCAATGCACTTAGGAATGATTTCCCCAAAAGCCACTCTGTTAGCTGCCACTCTGAAGGGAACCAATCCATTTTCTTTTCAAATGAAACCCTGGTTTTTATCAAGGTGCCAGTATCTGAGCTATATTTTATTCAACATAGAGGCCACTTATCTTTCATTTTGGCCAACTTGCATCTGAACCCCTTCCAATATTTGAAAATCCCTCCACTTTATGAATCTTGTTAGTTAGCAAAGCTGCCTTCTGTTATTGAAACTGAAAAGGCAAGACAAATGCTGGCTCAGCCATCCTGTCGGCAAGGGCAGAAAACAGGTTTGTGCACCCAGCCCAGAAGTTCAAGGCCCATAGCGAATTTCCTTTTTGTAATGGCAATAATTACAAGATGCAAGGAAGTATCCAGAGCAAGCTATAGAATATATTGGTTCTCACTAGTAGTAGTCCTCAGCAGACCAATTTTGTGCTATTATTTTTGCTATTGCCCTTTCCTGCTTGTGGCTCCTACCAAAGGAAAAATAACTGGTTCTTCAGTTCAGAATAGTATCTTCCCCAAAGAACCTTCTAGTCCTCCACCAGACTGGTCTAGTAAAAAGAACTTGTTCTTTGCAGGCAAGTACCTTCAGGTTCTGACCTCATCTTGCTCAGTTCTCTAAGCTGTATTATTAGGCTTTAATCAAATCTGAAGCCAAGTTTTTTTTTTGTAAAACTGGATTGGTAATGCAAGTCAGATTAGCTTACACAAGTGAAATACCTAGCATATGTCAGGATAATTTACTGAGATAGTAATTGCTATTTTATTTTTATTACAATTGAAGAATTAAAATAAACTGCTATTTTCATTCTGTGCTATCTTGTTTTTTTTTTATTCCCTCTCTATTCTGTGATGTTATCCGTACCTTTGTGCTTTCTTATCTCAAAGGAATAGTTCAGGCTATGAGGTTGCCTGAAAATGTTCCTGATTGCCTTTAGTTTTTGTAAGATTGAGTTCATTAAAAAGGTTATTCCAAAAGAACAAAGTGAAGCAAGTGAAAGCAACAACAGAAAAGAAGTTTTCTCAAATAAGCAAAAAAGCCTGACTGTGAGTTTCCTATACTGCTGTGATCTCTTACCTATAGCCTAGGAAAATGGAGTAGCCGCAGGGGGTACTGCCTGCGTTGCTCACCCAGAGAGACGTGGGCCTGCGCAGGCTATCCCAGTCTCCACTTGGAACAGCGGAGGTATTTGCCTGTGAGGGGCCAAAAAACTTCACTCAAGAACATTTTCTAGTTTTGTTTTGTTGTGTTGCACAACTGGATCTCTTAAATGTGTGCATGTCACAAAGAAGGGCGAAGACCTCACCACAGATCCATGGGTGAACTTGAATTTCCTGGGAGCCCAGCAGATTGAGGATTCAGGGTCACCCTCAGTTCACGTTGAAGAAAGTGATGTGTGTCTTGCTTGTTTTTGTGGACTGTGATCCTTTTGGATATAGACACTCAGCAGTACCTCAGGAAATGTCAGTTTATTCCTTTTTGGCCTTTTTTCCTCCTCTCTATCCCTTTCAATATTTTAGAGTATCTAGCTCAGGACCTGGCACCTAAGACAGGTATTCAGAAAATATTAGTTCTGTGCTTCCCTTAAAGTTGCTAATTCTTAAACTTTTGATGTCATTTCTAGACCTCCCATGTTAGACATGGGCCTGGAAGTTAAATAAGCATTCAAATATGCTTTAATGTTTTTAATTTTTTTTTTCTTACATTGAATGTTTTAAGAGGAAAAAAGGGCAATCATGCCCATCACAGGCCCCACTGCTCCTGCTGATGTTTACTGGGCCCAATTTATCAATTTTTATTTCCTGCTATAAGCCCAACTTATTTATTCTATCTCTTCTTTATTCTGGGCAATAAACAAGATTCTTACTAAATGATTGAAAGGTTGGACAATGTGAAAACCTTTATGGACAAAATAATGCAACAAGCATGAAAAGGGGATGGGAAGGGAATGTCAACAACACACTATAAAGACAGAAGGAATAAATTGAAAACAAAGATACATTTATAGGAGGGAACAATGAGCCAAGCATCATATAGACGTAGGACAAAAGTAGGTTTACAGTTATTCTTAAGGAAATAATACAATAATTAATAAATAATAATACAAGAATCAACTCTGTGTTTTGTGTACTCACAACTATAAACCTACTTTTGCCCCACCCTCTACATACACACTATGTTAAGAACAGATATGGATAAAAGCATTAGAGATATTTGTCCACTTGATATGTACTATCTGTTATGCTAAACATATTTCATGTATTAGTTCACTTAATTTTTACCTAACTTAGGAAATCTGTTTTATTTTTATTCATTTAACAAATGGACTTGGAGTACTGAGAAGTTAAGAGATACATGCACAGTTACCCAGCAGTAAAATATAGTCAAGATTTGAAGCCAGCGCTTTGACTTAAGAATCCATTCATACATTCACTACACTCCATTGATTCCTGTAGTTTTTTTTTAAATATATATCAATTAGCTAACTTAGAAGAGGCAGTTGATTTTCCAGTTGGCAAAATTCAAGGAGTAACACAACAAAAAGTAATGCAAAGTACAAAGACAACTTTTTCTTTGAAAATAGAATTAAATAATATTAATTACCTTTGCAATGATCCTGTGAAGAAGAAAGGCCTGAGGTTTATTTAAGGGAGATTTTTGTTGTGGAAACATTTCAAATACTGCTGTCCTTGCAGAGGAAGAACTGTTTTTGTATCTTAGACTTTGTCTATGGTGACCAAGGGTTGTTACATTCAGGAAATAAAATACCAAATCCTCAGCAATAAAGATCCACGATAAAGTCTATTGTTGTGCCTTGAGATCTGTGTTCATTACACCTTAGTGGGTTATGCTTGGCTTTGTTATCTAATTGGGCGATAGAAGGAAGATAGAACACTTTGTGCTTGGCAACTAATCGCCCAGTTGTATGTGGCAGATTCTATGTTCATATCATCTATGAAACACAATTGCATTTGATGCGACAGCATCTGTATTCATAGCTAGGAAACCCGCAATAGCAGTGAGAGTCCCACAATTAGACATGCAGCAAAACAAAGATGGAGAGAGGATTGTGCCAACAAATGAATACCTACCAACAATAGCCAGTCCTGGTGACTGAAAGGATTTCCACATTAGAAAGGTTATATTTGTAATGTTTCTCTCATTTTTCATGGCTCAGGATGTGGCTAAGTGTTGTGAGATCTGTGATTCAGCTTTCAGGATGGCCTGCTCTGAGTGTTTGGTTTTATCAGTGCTGGAAGTAACTCGGTTGTAAAAGTGTATTCCAAAGTTCATATAGATATGTGTAGATGTGAGCTGAAGTCAAATTTTTGAAGAAAATCAAAATAAATGGTGGTTTTACTTCTTTTCAAAATATATGTCTAAAGTTTTCCTTTCAATATATTTTGCCTTTTAAAAAATTGACTTTCTGTACAAAAATATATTCATAATTAACTCTAGGGTGGGACTAATTCCATCAGATCCCCCATTCTTTCTTCTTCTTTTTTTTTTTTTTTTTGGTGCTACTAGGTATTTACATTCTTGAGTAGGTTATAGAATTCAGAGGTAGACTTAGAATTTCACTTAAAATGAGAGTAGAGGATAACAATTCACTTAAAGTCAGATGTTTTCTTGAGAAAGCTGTTGTGAATAAACCCAAAGATATCCTGAGTTCAATATTAAGCCACGTCTAAGAGAAACATAACTGATGACAATTAATAAGGTATTAGATTTGGAGTCATTCACATCTCTGTATCGTCACTTTAATCTGTGTGTGCTTGGGCAAACTATATAATCTCTCCTAGCCCTAGCTTCCTGTCAAAATAGTGAAATTGTAACTACATCACAAGAATCTTACAAAAATTAAATGATGTAATGTAGTTTAATGACAGTAGAATATCACTTATCTGACTTCATTGTGACAGGCAGTATTTGATTTGTTCATTTAAAATTGGCTAAATCAGCAATGTATAATATTTGAAATGCCCTGGAAATTGATCAAAATGATTAACAAAGGAAATGGAGAGTAATGTGTTCATCTTATATTTACTTCCAGGGAGATCAGTTAGGAGAGCTTCTTTTGCATATGAGAAAGGCTGGCAGAGCCTAGAAACTGGATCAATGTATATTAGCTTCCTGTCTTCTTTTCCCTTACTGTTAACACCGTTAGTGCAATGGATTCATTGAGAAATCCAAAGACTGTCTTATTGTTGTTATTTCAATGGAAATATTTCTTCTGATCTAAAACATATATACATATATTTATAATAATAATATGTAGCAAATAAAAGCTTAAAAAAGAAAATAAACTCTTCCATTATATTAAATAGACAATATATATTAGTTATCTATATCTTAAAAAATACTGTCACATCATATCCTTATAACTCCAAGATATGGAATAATTTATTCATAAAACTATAAAGCTATAAAGAAAACTAAATTTTAAGGAAAGAGAACAATACATTTTATTTCATTAAAATTTAAACTTTATCAACTAACACAAGACGTTATTCCGCTGTAAGTCAGGACACAGCTCCTGGGAGTGCTGTGGCAGCAGGGGTGAAGTGAGCGCCTGCGCCTGCTGACCCAGCATCTCCGCATCACAACGTGCACCCGAGCAGACACCGCTTCCAAGATGCACCGTAAACAACAGAATACGACACAATGTGCAGTGATTAACTAAATCTTAGACATATCTAAATACTTAACAAGATACAGTGGATACATTTCATAAAGTGCAATATGATACACATCATGTATTTAACAAACTGAAATATTCTGTTGTGCTATTCTACATGATTTACCTACATATCCCTACCATAAACCTGTGAAATAAAGAATATGAAATGTTTCCATTTTATAGGTGAGGAAAATGAGGTACAATGAGGTTAAATACCTTACCCAAGGTAACGCACAGCTGGTAAGGTATCAAAGCTAGAATTCTAATCCAGTTTAGTTCCACAGTCTTAATCGTGACTACTTTCCTTCTTCAGTGATGCCGAATGAAGTGGATGCCCATGATTAAAGTTGATGCATCTCAAAAGCATAATGTCGAATGGCAAAAGACATGAAGATGATAAATTTAATATGACACCAAGTACTGATTCATTAAAAACAAGCAAAAAATGACTATACATTGTTAATATATGTATGAGTAAAATAAAAATATTTAAAATTACTTAAAAAAGATTAAAAAATAAAAATCAAGGTCAAGATAAGGATTACTTCTGGGGAAGAAAGAGAAAGGAAAATGAAATCGAGAAGGGTGTTCCATGGGCTTCAAGTGCATTCAAATGTAAAATGAAACAGATCTGAAACCAATATGCTAAAATACTAAGGTAACTTAAAGCTGAGTAGTGGGTAGAGCAGTATTTATATATTTATAGATTATACATTCACTTACCAGAAAGAGCTTGATCTTTTCATGTGGATTTTCTATTTTTTTACAAACATACACACCCTCACTTTGTAGACACACAGACATACCGCACACATACCAGTAAGTTGATTTGTAACTGACTTAAGAAAATGTAATCATATATTGTGTACTTTATCCCAAAGTCAATACATGCAAGTCTATAGCATGAGTGTAAGCATTTGCATGGCGTTCTCTGATACTCCAACCACTTTGGACAGATATGTCATTTCAAAGTTTCACCATGACAGGTAATGCTGCAATGCACATAGTTTTATAGGCATCAGATTTAGCTCAGTTTTTTTTAGATGAACAAAAATAAGGTTTGCACATATACTTTACTAATTCAGTATAGGTATTCAAACAAACGCTTTTGCCAACCATGCCTGAAAAAGTTAAGAAGAGTCAAATAACATCTAAACAGAGTTTTTCCCACTGTTGCATTTTTGGTATTTTGAAAGTGAAAATCCTGAAAGATCATTTAAAGTTGTTATTAGAGCATAAATTATGGCAATACACACCTTACCCCTACATGCATGTAACTGGTAAACACATATAGGTGTAATACTGCTAATGCAAATTTCACTAACAATCATATATCTATACATACAGATGCAAAACATCTCTAAGGAGCTCAAAAGCACATTTTAGACTTTCGAATTCATTCTCGCAACACATCCTTTGAACTGGTGCCATGATGCTTTTGATCCCCAATGTCCTGTCAGTAAAATGACAGTGCTGGTCCGGTGTGCTCTTGAAAACGGAAAAGAATGAGAAGGAAATATGCTCTCCCCTACCCTCCTGAGGGACTTCTTCAAAAAAAAAAGATTTTATTTCTTTATTTTCAGAGAGAGTGGAAGGGAGGGAAAAAGAGAGAGAGAGAAACATCGATGCATGAGAGACACACCAATCCATTGCTTCTTGCACCTCCCCAACTATGGGCCTGGCCCACAATCCAAGCATGTGCCCTGACTAGGAATTGAACCATCAACCTTTCAATTGGCAGGTGTGTGCTCAAGCCACTGAGCCACACCCACCAGGGCCTTCTTGATCCATTTCCTTTTCTGAAGAAGGTGGTATTAGAGAAATCTCCACTAGTGTTTCCTGCTTCTTTAGATCTATAATCCATCTGTGAACTACATGGACCAACTTGGAAAAACTACTTCTAAATTCATTCTTATTAAAACCTGAACTCACTTTTTTTGTTTCATTTTTCACATGACATAGGTCAGATATTGGCAAAGGAGTCTGGAAAATTCAGGATTTTCCCTATTGATTCTATTATTGTAATTTATCCATGCTCCCTTCCTTGTACACTGCTTAGAATCAGTGGTATATTACTAATGACAGCTCTTGAGGTCTTTACGTAATGTTTTTTTCTCTTTACTCTCCTGCTACTTCTTGTCTTTCAGACTTTTTAGGTCTTGCTGTCACCCACTCTATCCGTGGCTTCAGTAACCAACTCCTTCTGGATATGGCTAACCAGATCTACCCTCTTTCAAGAGAGGTACTTCAAAAAGCTTTTTCTTTTTCTCCCATTGACATTTTGTCTTCCCCTCGACAGCTTTTTATTTTTATCCAATTTGCTAACACTCAGATCCTTCTCCCTGTTCCCGTCTTGATATTTTCTTGGGATGGTTGTCCTAAATTGTGGTATTTTCACAGCTAGACTAAATCTTTAACATCTAAATCAGTTAGCAAAACATTAAAGACTAGATCACTCTCAGCCTCTACATTTCATAGAAGGAAAAGCAAACATGCTTTAACTTGTTGTTTTGTATCTTAACATCCTTGCTCAAACATTTTTCTGTGAAGGAAGATTTCTGTCTCTATTCCTGCCAAAACTAATCATAATTCTATCTGAACTGCATTTTTGTTTGTGTGGTTTTTGAGATCTTTTCCTCTAGAGTCAGAAATGATTATCTCTGCTCATCTTATGAAATTTTATATTTGTTGAGCACAAACTGCATGTCAATTATTTTGTCAGACACTTAACACATATCCCATATAACTTTTATTAAGATCCTGGATTAGTGGATCTCAATTTTTTCAAATTCAATGGTCTATTTTATAACACTGTTTTATAATGACATTTTTACTACCCTGAAATTGAATTCACAGAATAAACAACATGCTTATATGCCTAATTTCAAAAAATCAATATAATTTTATTTTGGTAAAAGATAAATTTAAAACTTACAGTGATGGATATTTAAATATGTAAATATTTAGGCACAACTACCGTAGACAGCTTAATGAAGTCATATTTTTTTACCTGCTTACAACAAATAAATTTTGATTTTAGAGAAATAAAGATCAGAAATCATTCTGCCCTTGAACTATAGGAAGATCAAAGAGAAGAGATGTTATTATATACTAATACAAAATGTGTTAAGATAAATATTCACAGACAAGATATTAGTCTTGTGTAATAAGAAACAGCAAAATGAGAAATAATCAATCAAATAAAAGATAAACATAACAAGAAAAATTACAGTCTGAGCTGGGGAAAATGAGAAAGTACGATATAATCTTGCTAGACAGTGTGATAAACAGAATGTGTTCAAATATATCTTATCAATTCCAAGAAAGCAAGAAAGTATCATATCTGTCAAGCATTCCAGCCAACTAGGACCCTTCTTGATCTAAGATCTTGGAGTATGCATTTTAGTATTGCTTGCAAACACTTGATGGCCCCTCCCTTTATTTTGCTCCTGGACTAGAAATACAATTAAGTTCATTCTTAGATGAATATATTTGCTATCACTCAAGATTATTGATATTAAAGAAACTCCATACATTTGCTTTCTTTATTAGAAGTTACTCTAAGAACTATTTACGTTAGTGGTCGGACAACATGTATGAACAGTAGAAATAGAATTTGGAAAGAATAAAGTCATGACCAAGGACCACGGCAAGGCTTTCTCTTGTTCCTTTAGACATATACAAGTGGTTTTCAGCCACTAGACTCCAGCGTTGCTCAGATGGTGGAAATAACACCGCCCAGATTTCCCTCTGAGGTTCCTGCAGTAACTATAGCTCAGTTTAGCCTCCAGTGTGCGTTGGAACATGTTAAATTGAATCATGTTTTTCTTATCAGCATTTGACCAAATAAGTATCACTTGACTATGTCCCCTCTCCCTCTAAGTACACTAACATTAAGTCACAAATTTATAATTGTGGGCATGATGACTAACATTTTTCTAACTCTTTTTCCCAAATTTATGTTCCTATCATGTACTCCACAAGCATATCCTGTCCAGACCAGTGGTTACGCATTTGTGGTAGTTTTCATTTGGAGAGTTACAGGTTTTCATTAGTGCTAATGTTTCATCTGAGTGGGGAGTGTGTTCAACCAAGTGCTCCTTTGAATGGGGTTTCCAGATTTCACTCCAACACAGCTGCTTTCAAGGCAGAGTAACGCAAAGATAATGTCTGCCAAATTACACTTCCATACAACTTAAGGTGGGGCTCTTGAAGTACTGACACATTTTCTAAAACCAGAAATACTATTTACTTTGCTTTTGTGCATGTAGTAATTGGCAGACTAAAAATGATGACAATTTATTCAGTCATCTTTTTCCCTTCTGGTTTGGCACCACTGCAGTAGCTAATGAATGCGGTGGTGGAAGTTTATCTGTCGTCTTGCAGCTACTGGGGCTACTTGGCATTTGTTTTCAGATGCCTAATTGCTGCTGCTGTTCTGCCTCCAGGGGCAAACAGGATCTTATTGGCTCATCTAGAGGCAGTATTAGTCCAAGGGAGCCCTTTTATAGCAGTTGGGTCAGTTCTACTTGAAAGGTTATAAATTTAGTTTTATTTCTGGAGATGATCACACATAATGTTCCTGATGTAAAAGGTTAGAAACCATGGTAATAAGAAAACCTATTATATTTTTAGCTTTCATTAAAAAAAATCCTATGTCCTGTTCATAGATGGAATTAATTGGAATCTTAAAGTTTCAAGTTCAAAACTACATATGCAAACCATTTTAAGCACCGAGGAAACACTGGCTTACATAACATAGTAGTCCAAAGGCAGAATTGACTCTATTCATGGCTGGATCTGGAGGCTTGAACAGTGTTATCAAGGCCGATGTTTCTCCATTTCTTGGCTCTGCCTTGCTTTCCCTGAGCTCTGTTCTCAAGAAAGCTCCCCTTTGGGTAGAAGTATGGATGCCAACTATATAGGTTTATGTCTCCACAGTTTAAAATCCAAAAACAAAGCAGCAAAAGGAAGGAAAATGTTTCTTTTCTTCAATAATCTTAGAAAAGGCTCTAATAGTGTGTATTACTGGCTCTAAGAGCTCATGTACTCTCGCTTGAACCCATTACTGTGATCAGAGGCTAGAATGCTCTGATTGGTCAGATACAAATTCCGTGTTCACTACTAGACTGAGGATGAAGTTAATACCATCATACTTCTTGGTCTAAAAGTACAAGGATAGTCCTTGATGAAAATCAGCATGATTTACCTGCAGAAGGATGAAGGACTGAATGAGTGTTGCTACTCCCACTCCAACCCCCATCTTATCAGAAGAGACAAATTACTTTTGCTGTATAATCATTATCCATATACTGGTTAACATTGAAATGTAGTCATTAAAAAAGAAAGAAAGAAAAAAAAAACCAGATTAGGTAGCTTTTAGGTTTCCTTCATCTGAAAGTTAAGCCTGGGACCATGGGTAAATGTGAGGGTCCAGAGACACTTCAGGAAACATTTTGTATTCTGAGGAGCTCCAGAAATTCCTAACTTCTCTTGTTTCTAGTTCCATGTCATGAAGCCATGGAACCTGTGGGTACAGCTGAAAAAGTCCCGTGTGGGGGTAAACTACCAGAAGTGTTCATGCTAATTGCTGTCCCTTGAAAAGATACTTAGGACCCAGTGGCTCCAGACACATTTCACCCATTTTTCTTAAACAAGAGCCTCTCTTTGGCTTTGTCCCACTTGTAGCATAAAAAATCAGGATGTGTCACTATTACTAAGAAGCAAGATACCCATCAGAAAGGTTAAAAAAATGGAAGTAACTAGAGCTAAGATAAAGAATATGATTTTTATATAACTCTGAGTCAAAATTGGTAAATAAAAAATATTAATTTTACAGTTATTCTTGCAGGATTATCTAATAGTGGGACACAGTGAATGTATGTCATGGGACTGAGATATTTTATGGAAAATTTTTGAATGAGGAAATGACATGTAGTAGGGTGTGGAATTCACTCCTGATCACTTTCAGAGAGTCTGCTGAAGGGGCCCTCTGAGGCTGAGAGGAGTCCCAAACAGCCAGTCACCCCCGATTACGACTGCTATCACAGCTAGAAGCTTGGCAGCTAGAACCGTCATGAGGACAGTTTTGAACCTTCTCATGGTATCATGAGAGAGTCAGCCTGAAGAAATGCATTAAGACGCAAAATAGTCTGCCTGCCTTTTTCTACATCGAAAATCTTACAACCTAATTTATTACACTAATTGATCAAGTGCTAATGATTCTCAGAGAAATGAAAATTTACTCTCTAAGAATGTAGGTAACTAATAAAATTTCCTTGGCAATAATGATTTAGAGATTTGAGAGAATATTTTATATCTAATATTTTGAATCCAAAAGCTATTGACTTTTTTCTTTATTAAAAATTCATACTTTTTTCCCCTCTCATGTAAGGGTTTTATTTTGAACACCATATTGCTTCAGACTAAATATGCTATCTGAGCTCAAGATGGACAGTATTTTCAACTCTGTAGGAAGCTGCTGTTGCCAAGAAAAGATTTCAAACTGGTAGGTCAATTAGGAGTATAGAACCCCTGCTTCTAGGCAAATTTCCAGGCTGACTCAGAGCAGCATGTCAAGGGCTCCTCTCTGCTGGCGAGGTGTGTGAGCTCACCACATTGACATTTTCCTTTCAGAGTAAAGCAAGTACTGGAGAATTTTACAACTCATTTTTTCAGAATGTAATTGTGGCTTCATAGATTACAAAAGTACTAACATTTAAAAATAGATCGATTTATTAAATTCAATAATGGTTATTTGGAATTATCTCAATTATTTTTGTCTAAAGGCATTTTAGAAATATTTTGTAAATTAGAAAGAGTACATACTTATTCAATAGTTAATGGTTAAACAGTTTAACATGCTGGTAATAGTCATTTCAACTTTTCCTGAATTAACCAGGGAGAAAATCCACATATGTTTAAATGAGTCACGTAACCCAGCCTCATGTATCTTCAGCCTAGAGCTATTGCTCTTTAGTTTGTATCATTTGCAGGGGAGTGGGTAGCATAGGAGCAGGGGCTGAATTTTTTCTTACTCATAATTCCGGAGGCAATCTTTATATATATATTTAGAAGTTTGATTATGGTACACCTCATATTAAGCAATTGCTCCTGAACAAATTAAAAGGTAAATTTAGTGCTCACTTCAGCAGCACATACACTAAAATTGGAATGATATAGAGATCATTAGCATGGCCCCTGCTCAAGGATGATGTGCAAATTTGTGCACTGTTCCATATTTTTACTCAACATCAAGAAGACATCAATCCAATTAAAAAATGGGCAAAAGGCATGAACACACACTTCTCCAAAAAAGATAGATAGAGGACTTATAGGCATATGAAAGAATGCTCAGCATCACTAGCCATCAGAAAGATGCAAATTAAAGCCACAATGAGATACCACTTCATACTGGTGAGAATGGCCATCATAAACAAATCAACAAACAACAAGTGCTGGCGAGGTTGTGGAGAAAAGGAAAACCTAGTGCATTGTTGGTGGGAATGCAGACTGGTGCAGCCACTGTGCAAAACAGTATGGGATTTCCTCAGAAAACTAAAAATGGAACTGCCCTTTGACCCAGAAATTCCACTGCTGGGATTATACCCTAAGAATCCTGAAACACCAATTCAAAAGAACCTGTTCACCCCAATGGTCATAAGCAGCACAATTTACAATAGCCAAGTGCTGGGAGCAGCCTTGATGCCCATCAGCAAATGAGTGGATCATTTATAATTACTGTGGTACATTTGCATAATAGAATGCTACGCAGCAGAAAGAAAGAAAGAAGGAACTCCTACGCTTTCTGACAACAGGGATAGAACTGGAGAGTATTTTGCTAAGTGAAATAAGCCAGGCAGTGAAAGACAAATACCATACGATCTCATCAATAAGTGGAACTTAATCAACAAACAAACAAGCAAGCAGAATAGAACCAGAGACATGGAAACAGGGAACAGACTGACAGGGACCAGAGTGGTGGGAGGAGAGGAGTAAGGGAAGAAAAGGGAAACAGTTTAGTCAAGGAACAGGTACAAATATCCCAAGAACATGGACAATAAGGTGGGGATTGACTGTGGGAGCTGGGCATGGGTGGGGAAGGGGATATCAGTGGGGGAAAACTAGGACAATTGTAATAGAACAACAATAAAAATATATAAATTTATATTTGACAGGAGTAAAGCTACTTTTTCAAAGAACCTCATAGTGAATATAGTGAATTATTTGGTTAAACCAATAATTTTTTCATAATATGTTCTTCAGTTTGTGTCTATCATTTTATTTTTTTATTTCTTTTTAATCCTCACCTGAGGATGTTTTATTGATTTTAGACAGAGAGAGAGAGAAAAAAAACATTAGTTGATTGCCTCCCATTTACATCCTGACAGGGGACTGGACCCACAACCTAGGTATGTGCCCTGACTGGGAATCAAATCTACAGACTTTTGTTATATGGGACAATGCTCCAACCTACTGACCCACCTGGCCAGGACTGCATCTGTCATTTTTATGGAACAGAAATTTATTTGAAATACCATGCATAAGGGGCAGGTGGTTATGAAAGAGCAAATGGAGAGCAACAATAGCAGCAGGGATTTCAGAATGAGAAGTTGAGTTGGTCTCAGAAGCTGGGACTGAAGGCCTTCAGGCATGGGGATAGTGAAGACATGATTGTTCTTCATTTCCCTTTTTCCTGCTTTTGTGTCTTTCCTTTCTACCTTCTCTTCTCCTTTCATTAAGGCCAGACTTTTTCCCTTTCTAACCTGTATGAGTTCTGTCCCTTAGCTTCTTATTACTCGAAATGTGGGCTTCCTGCGGGACCTCAGTGCTCCAGCTCTAGCTTATTGTTGTCATCCTTCCAGTCCCAGCTCCAGCAAAAACTGTGTATCTTAGCAGTCAAGGATACAGTCTGATTGGCTCTCTCTATCATTTGTAGCCTATAAATTTTCTGCTTTAGGACAAGAGGCCCATCCTAAGACCAATCAACTGCACAGGCCACGTTACATGGTATAATAACAGAACTAATTAAGAGTTATATTTCAGCATATTCTGAGTGTGGGACAGATGCCATCCAAAGTGAATTCAAGTGTGGTAGACCTTCTGAGATTTATGATAAAAATCTCATAAAAATATGGATTTTTAAGAGAGAGAAAGAGGCAGAGAGGGAGAGAATATTGTAGTTACCTCTGAAGCTACTACTTCTCTTCACTTGTCCTAAGGAAGCTCACCATGTGATTCAAATGACTTTGATCTCATCCTAACTTCCAAAGGTAGACCTATTCCAAACCATTCAGCCCAACCCTTTGTTAAACAAGTGGTAGTTCAAGACCTAAGGTATTCAGTATTTCAATTTTATTGGGTGGGGAAATATCCTAACTGAATCAACCAGAATAAAGCCTGAGACTATTGTGTGATTTTCAGAAAAGGTGAGGTTCTCACTCTTCCTGATTAATATGAATGATAACACATGTAATCTGTGAAGCTTGACTAGCCAATCAGTTACCATAAGGTGAGACAGTCTTATGATGGGACACATAATGCTGAAGACAAGAAGAATATAACAAAAAGAATCTGGTATTTTTTAACATTGTTGAGCTTCTAAATTGAGCCTCAAAATATACTTCTTTAAACATTTCAGTTACTTGAGCTGATATGTTTCCTTTATTATTTAATCTAGTTTCCTTTAAGTTACTTAAAAATGGAAGATGCCCAAATAGTAGATCCTATTGTATTTTTCTTAAATTTTATCAAATAAGGGGATTAAACTTTTAGTAAGTATTAACTAGAAACAAGATAGTATGTTTAATGGAGGTATATTCAGTAAACTGTGAATCCTGGAAGGGCAAAAGTGAACAGGGATTCAAGGAAGCTTGGGAAAACAGTAGGACAAGGTGGATGATATAATCAGGTGTCATGAGTTCTGTGCAGCCTGAGTCAGAGTGTGAGCTTTATAGGCGAGAGAATTTTTTTCTTCATACCGTGGTAATAGATCAGTTAGCAGCTACTACATCAGATACGAGGACTGCTTTTGGGTTTACATTTTCAGATATAATTGTTCCTTTTGAACCTGTTCTGCTTGTTTGCAATTTAATCATCTATGGACCTGCTGAAAGTTACCCAAGAGCCGCCTTTTTATATCTTTTAGAGTGGGATGATTTTTCTCTTGCAGAACTCGTATTCAGCTCTGACTAGATGGGGGGTGGCTTTAGGGGGAGGGTCCAAGACTATATGCTCCTAACCAGGGCCTGAGTAGAATTGTAAACCATGGACTGTGGGAGAATGTGCTGGACTGGGACATAGGTGTGAGACTTGAGCAGAGTTCAGAGAGCACACACTAGGAAGGAGAGCAAAGCAGAGGCCAGGAAGGTAACTGTGCGGCTGGCTCATCCCCCTGGATGTCTGAAGCAACTTCAAGTGCTCTACTGCTTCTGTGCAGGCAAAACTAGAGAGGATGTGCCTCACAGGAGTAAACTCTTCACCCGGGACCTTTAAGATCAGGAAACAGACTTGTGAGGAGAGCAAACTTTGAGAGAAATGTGTTTTAAAGCTAGAGGACACTTGGAGTTCAACAGCTCCCGATGTCTGTCTCTTGGAATAGTTTTTATTTGGTATATTAATAGATGCCATGTAAAAAGAGAGTTGGAAGGGATTTTCTTGCTAAATACACTCAGAAAAGAATTTTCAAAACAATGCAAGACCTTTTTTTTTTACTGCCAAGATACTCAGGGCCTCATTAATGTGCAATGTGTAGCTATTGATTTCTTGTGTATTCTCACTATATTTCCTCAGACCCTTCTCATTTCTTTATTTTGTTCTTGCAAAAATCATTTCTTGTTTGTAAAGCTCATGAAATACATCGTAGCAATGTTATTTGAGTTTAATCACAGAAAGTTTCAGACAAGGAGACGGAGACTTAGAGGGAGAACTTCGATCAACCGGCTCGCACCAAAGTGTGAGTTAGCGGCACTGTTATAATTCAGGTCTACTTGTATCCTCCCACTCTATACTTTCTCTCCCCCACGACAGATGACCTCTTCTGTGATGTTGGGAACCACCCTGCCTGGTTTCAGAGGCTATAACCCCCATGGTTAAGGCTGAGTCAGAGTTGGGACCATAAACCACTAAGGAGACAAAGCTTATCTCCCTGGCAGGTGTGCCATGTCTGCCCACTTCACCCTGCTTGGCCCTGAGCTTGACCAGTTAGCCAATGACGGGTAAGAATCCTCAAGGGAGGATCAACCTAAGACAGGCTCATGTCACCAGGAATAAACTCGCAGGGAAGGACTCGGGCGGCTGTGGAAAAGGGGGTGATGGACCCTCGCCCCTCGGCTTTGAAATAGCCTGAGTCCTCATTCTGTCTGCAAGAAGTCTCCTAATCTCTCGGCTGCCTTACTTCCCCTGCCTGACTTAAGCCTGAGACAATGACAGAGGGCAGTGCAGTCCTGTGCCGGGAGGGGCGGATCCCCTGGGGAATCAGGCCTAAGAAAAATACATACATTCCTGTGAAACCTACTTAATTTGTACCCTCAGTTTAAGAGATAAGGGTCCAGACCTGAGATGAGTCTGGCGCCTAAAGTTTTATAGCCCTCTAACTAATTGCCTGTAACTCAGAATAAGCCCTCAAAGTTCTCTGTAAATCTTGTATTGTTTAACCCTTACCGGCTGACAGTGATTGATGAGCTTTATCCGTATTCCTGTGTAAATGAACCTAATAAAAGCCCCTGGAGAGAAAGGCTCTGGGCCCTTCTCCTTTGAGATATCGGCCACCTCTCCTCCCCAAGCAGATCATGTCTTGGTAGTCTTTTTCTTCATCCATGGTGGACCGGGGGGCTGCGTTAAAGCCCCCCGACACTGTGATGTCTAACATGCACTGGCTTTTATGTCTTTCAAGACGTGTTCTCTGCTATTTATGTTGCCCGGTGAGTTTTTAAACAGAGTTGTTAATAACAGTTGACTGGGCAGACATGGTTTAAATTACTAGAAGGTGAGCCCAAATCAGTGCATATTCGATTCCTCAAAAATGATATAGCTTGCATGCATCACAGGGATGTAAAACACAGCAGTTACAAGTGCTTTATAGAAGCATAACATCTTCATTAAATAAGCTGCATGCTGTACAAACAGGAGCTCATGAAGGCAACTATTTTATAGGATATCTCATGAAAGTGGAGGTACCATGTATTTGTATTAGCTTAGCCATTGTTAAGTATGAAGCGGTAGTCAGGACAGGAAACTTAGTTTCTTACCTAAGATAAATTCAACTTTTGTTTTTCTAAGTATAGTTTTGACTACTGAAAAAGAATGTTGAAGTTATATGAGCAGATTGCCTTATCTTGAAATTTTAAGGAGGAGGAGTATAAAACACCCTATAAATGCTACACAGCTATCTACCCTTTTATCTCTAAAACTTTCAGAGTGACATCTTGGTGTGTTGGAAAATGGGAATATCAGTTTATACCTTAGTAAATATTGCAAGGTTTATTTCAAATAGTTGAGTAGGTTTTCATAGCAGAGTGAAATGTGAGGCAAAAAATGACAGACTATATAGGAAGAGTTTTTTAGTCAGTCAACAGGAGAATATGAAAACTTGTCATTTTTAGAATCCACAATTACCAACTGTGATTCTAAAAAAGTAATTAAATAGAAACTAAATAAAGATAATGATAATCCTGAATTTTAAATTGGAGTATTTCATGTCAGTGTTTGAATATAAAATAATGACAAACTATATTAAATCTTGACATGTTATGAAGTGTTGAGAAATATATAGAATTAAGTTCAACTGGTTAAACTTTTTTGAGTTACAAATAAATACGAAAATCTAGTGACTCGGGTAAAGAGTTGAATAATGGTTTGTTAATTATTAGATCATAGTAGACTAGACTTGTAAAAGTCATTTCAGAGGTTGACTGAAACAGCGTAATCCTTCTGTGGGAATGAAGGCTGCAGTGACAGATGCATCTGTCCCACGGTAAAGAGCAGACAGGAGCATTCGTCCTATGAAGCACAGCTCATAAACTAAGGTTACTGTAAACACAATTTGGCCACTAGGAAGAAGAGGAAGTCAGATATAGGTTCATCAAAGTAGAACAAGAAACTTTAATATTTTACTAGGTCCTGATAATCAATGGAAAATGCTGTGAGAAGGTGAGGAGAAATCTGGAATGCATGTTAGACCATTGTTGACCTAACATAATGTTTAGAGCTGAGAAGCTGGACAAAGGTAACCGTGTGGAGACTGGGCGGGGGTGTTTCCTGTCCATGACCTTTGTGAGCTGCAGAAAACTCAGGGCCTCTCTAGCCTGGGGCCCTCAGCTACCACATTCATATGGCTTCAGGGTTTTTTAGTCTTCAAGGCTTTCCAAGACCATTTTAAGGTAGTTTTCACTCAAGACCTATAAAGTGATCACTTTTATTTGAATTCAGAAGAGAATTAAAGTCTTCCCCCTGACCCCATAAGAGTATATTCTGTTCTAAATAATTTAATATCTTTGTTTTGCCACATAATAGGTGCAAGTACTCTTTAACCCATTATAAAAACATTTCTGTTGAAAAAGAGAGAGATACAATGATGGTACACATATTTAAAAATAACCCCCTAATATATATCTATAAAGGCAGATTTACTGTGAGGCTGATGATGCTGAAGTTTCAGGCTCCTCACTCGGATGAGTTCTTTCTGAGGCTTTGGAAAGACCCTGTGCATGATGCTCACATGATCATACGCTTGTGAAATATTTGTAAAAGTAATAGATTTTGTCTCATTTCTCTTGAACAGAACCTCTACAAAATCTAGAACTGCCCCTTACTGTTTCTCTAATAGGCAAGACAAAAACCAAACAAATTATCTGAGCCAATCTTGACTCCCCAATCATTGGAGAGTATATATTTTTTAAGTTGCCAAATTGTGGTGTTGCAATCTCTTTAGAGGTATATGGATCTCCCCTTTCAGATAACTTTGTCACACTTGTCTCTCTTGAGTAAATAAATATTCAGTTTTCAGTTCTGGTCCAACTCTAAAATGTCTCCACTTCAAGATGAAAGTCTGTCTCTTCCCTATATATGAAGTAGAATACATGACCCCATGGTGACAGCAAGGAGGTGAGGGGTGACAATAAAATCTGCGTGCTAATCCTTTCATTCTTTATTGGTTTCTAATGCTTTAGTTGGTCTAGAGCATGAGATCATATAAATTGTTTTTCCACCAAGCCAGGACCTGACAGTTCTTCAATGTCTCCTCAGTGGTGCAGCCCTGTGTGTGGTGAGCAACATTATCAGCAGGATCCTTTTCAGAATTTTTAGCCCCACCTTCTTTAGCTTGCTCCTGGCTATATCATTGTATAGCAGGTCTTGATTATCAACTCAGTTATCACTTCCTTGTCTCCCATTGGTCACACAGAAACTTTTAACCGCATTAACTTCACTACCCGTGGGAGCAAAAGAAGAGATATTCTTATCAAGTCCCCTCTTACAACTTCCTACTGGTCATTGGAACCCTGTAGTAGTCACTTTCCACATTACAAATGAGAGTTAGGCTAATTTGTCTTGACTTTTGATTCTTATGTTACCATATCTAACACCTCCATTACAGGATTTTGACATGGATGGGGGGGCAGATTGTAAAAAAGCACCCAATTCTCTAATCCTCTTGTCCTTGTGTCCATTGCTATGCAAATGTACAGTTGTGCCCATCAAGAGATGCAGTCTATCCTCCACTGTGATTTGGGGCTGACCCTGTGATTTGCTTTAACCAGCAGAATGTGGTGGCAGAAGGGATGCTGTGCAAATTCCTAAGCCTAGGCATTAAGAAATGTTTTATAATTTAGTTCTACCCATTTGGTCCTTTACCGTCCCTGTGAAAGCAAGCCTGAGAGAAAATGCTGAAGGATGAAAACTCATGTGGACCAGAACTGATCCATCCCAGACAACATTACCCTATACCAGCAGCCACTGAAGATGCCCCAACTAACTGCAGACACATGAGCATGAGATGATTATTACTTCATATCAACATATAGACTCATAATGAATAATAATTGGTAAGCCATTAAGTTTGGTATCTTTGTATAACAATAACTAATGGATAGGTGTGTCAATCCCAAAGAAGTGCAATCGCCCTCTTCTCATGAAACAAAAATGATTTTATTTTATTTATCTTACAGAATATTCTGAGTGTTCTATAACATGACTTATATTTGATGCACTGATGCCCAAAATTTGTTTTGTATATGTAGTGGGAAACTTTTTAAATTTGGAAACCCTTCTACTCTTTTCACAAATTCTTTCTTTCAAGATTATTTTTTTGGATTTCAAAAACCTTTGAGATGCAAGTAGAACTACGATCCCTTGGTGCTAGTTGCATCTGCCCTGTCTTGCAGGGGATATATGGCATTCATGGATTGTGTGGTAAACCACAGCAACTGATTTATAACACGTGAGGGATAACTGATCATTCTTCAATGTGACCATTGCTATTACATATTCATGCTTGGATGGTATTAAAAATAAATCTGAAGAACTTTTCAAGATAAATTTTATCTTCAAGTGTAGCCAATATTGAATAACATTTTTGCAAATTTTGAAGCGTAATGATCAATAAGAAAGGTGATATATATGAAGCTTTCCAGATTTACAGAATAATACCATGATCAACATATCTCACTTAGATACTTAAAAAAAAAAAACTCTATAAGGCAGACGAGGCATGCATTGTGAACATTATTATATAAAAGGAAACTAAGCCTTACAAATATATTTTTAGGTGAAAAACCCGGAATCCATTTCAATTTCTAATCAGTTTTTACACTATGAAGAAGAGCAGAAGAAACAAAACACTCTAACCCAGATAGAAACATAGGCAGAATGTGCTGAAGTGTGTAGGAAAGGTAAGCACAGTGCTGTAGCAATTTAGAGGGGGAAGAGAACATAATTTTGGTTGACAGAACAAAAGTGGTATTTGAATGGGGCTTTATAGAAAAGAAGGTTAGTTGAGCAATGTAACAATGAATCAATATCATAGACATTTATTAATATGACATGCTGACCTGTCCAAATGATGGATTAAAAATACAAGCATTTCAAATGATGCAGAAAAAGCAATTGTTTAAATTCAATATTAATTTAAGAAGTTAATAACAACCTGAAAATTCAAGACACCTTTCTTAATTGAATAATGAGGACCTTTCAAACACCTATGGCAAACATCATACTTAAAGGTAAAATTTCAAAAGCATTCTACTTAAATCAGAAGCATGACAAGGATGTCTTTTAAGACCTGGAGTGGGGTGATGGCAGTAAAGACAGGGTCAAAATAAAATAATTTTCACAACCTTCTGAGGGAGTGACCTCCTAAAAGTCACATCTGAGGCATCACATTAAATATTCTAGACACTGGAATTAAAGACATGATTAATAAGATGACTATGATAAGGCACATGAGTGGAAAAGGAGACAAAACTGTTTCTGTGTCTAAACTAGGTAATGCTCATTCCACAAATATCAAACGTTTAACAGCCTAGATTTTTAAAGGCACCCTTAGAGTCCCAGACCAATCCTCTTGTGTTTGTAGAAGTGAAAATTAATGGATGTCTCTGGTATTATTCTAGAAGAGGCTCTTATAGTTTTCTAGTAAAGCTCTTACAATTTTCATGATCTGAATACGAGAATTGTATTTCCTGGTCTTGCAACTACCACTTTATCAGAACTTTAGCACCGTTCCAAACACCTCTTAGTTTCAGGGGAAGTCTCTTGTTGGGGGTAGGGTTACCACACAAATGAGGAACAGCTTTTATCATCACCCAGATCAGCGCATACCCCTTTCCTCTCCCTCCTCTTCAGCTCTAACCCTGTTTTCTAAAACCTACTATAGATACTCGAAAGGCTGCCTCTCCAGCACTGGGGTTGAGAGTGTCCTCTGTGATGCATCTGCTTCCTGTGTCCTATGAGACACAGAGGATCCTATGAGATTCCAAAGTAGTTGGTATCACCTGTCACCACTGACTTTAATTCCTGCTGCTACCAAATAACAAGCACCAGATACCACTACCATTGAGCCCCCTTCACCGAGTGAGGAACCTATTCTCACAACTGGGCAACAGGTCCTGTTGCTGGCTGCACATACGTGCCCCAGTGTCTCGATAGCCAGCACTATACACCCAGACGTAATTTGGAGCAGTCCCACGCTGAAGCTACGTTCACAAGTGCATTTTTTTCATTGCATATTATGTCTTGCATTTTTGATATGTTATTGGGCTTTTAGGGAAAATATTTTTTCAAACTTTATACTTTAGCCCTAATATTTCTGGGATTTAGCACTAGCCTCATAACATTTGGGTCAGAGGACAAATCTGAGTAACAAGTATCAGGCTGTACTTTGAATTTTAAATACATTTTGAATTTTAAGACTTTAAGCATTATCCATTCTTCCTCTGTTCATTTCTCCAATTTACATAAAATTAGCTTTCCTGAAAGTTGATGTAGGCATGTCAAACAATACAGAATATTTTCAAGTTTTATTGGAAGGATTCTTTAGAATATGGATTTTCAAATATGCCGTTTATATTTGCAAAATAAAATAAACAGGTGCAGCCTTAAACCAATGCGAAGAAATATTGAGAAATAAAAATTAAAGGTGCAGCATGGAAGTCCTAGATCTTACTCTGGGTGTTTCAGTTCTGGGTAGAATGGTAGATCATAGCACTTTCCAAGTAAGCAATGCCATTACGGCTGTGTGGAGTTATAATTAGATAATAAAATGGAGTTGGTATCAAATTTTTCACACTTTTAATGTTCCTGACAGTCTTACAAAAAACAGGTGTCTTTCAACATGGAGTTGACATGGATGGCTGGGCTTGGCAAACCACCAGAGAAAATCGTACCTCTTAAGAACAGCTGAAATCAACCCCTTTTAGCCACACCCATCCCATGGAAACATATCTGGAGCTGGATTCCCTAGTTCTGAGATCGCTTTGCCTGTATTCAAAATACAGACTGAGAACATGCACATCAATTTCACTTAATTAGCTTTTTACATGACTTTAATTTCTGTTAAGTTAGCTAATTAACAACATGCTTCCAAATCAACTCTCCTACTCCTTTCTCTTGAGTTCACAGGCATTTTCACGCTCATGCTCACTAAAATCAGCTCTGTTAACATCTCTTCTTCTGCAATGATTCAGGCTTGAGGGTAGTTTCCCATTGAGATACAGTAGCTGTACTATTAATTTTGTTCTATACTTTTCTCTCACCAGGAAACAGGCTATTTAATTCGTGAGATCGCTCTGAGGCAGTTTGTTTATGTTGCTGAGTAGATTTATGTAGCGCCTGTATTGAATAACTGAGTACGCTGGCTGGAAATTACTATACTTGCCACAGATACGAATTTTAAATACAATTTTTCCAAAGCCTATTCAAGTAAATGAAAAGAGCCCTGTCCATTACCAAAATGAATGCTGTCTCATGTTTCCATAATTTTTCTCTTAAAAAGAGGTGTGATTATATCTTCATGACAGACCTTCCATCATTGTTGAATGTGTCAACTACATTTTGGTTGATTAGGATATTAGTGTGAAATGACTGATAGCATGGGGCTCCTTAACTCCATCCAAAACAACCATTAGGAAAATTCTAAATGACTCCCAGACCATATCGATGCTTATTATCAGTTGACTCAGCCAAGTCTGTTAATTCTTTGAGGAAGGAAGTCACATTTCTGTCTGTTAACTCCTAAGTTTGCTTTTTAGTTCTACATAAACTGGCATAAGTACATAAGTCTCCTGAGTACATCTGAGAACTCTTTAAATTACCCATTTTACTTTCAGTTTTTATATTTCACATATGAGTAGAATCATATGGCTCTTAACTTTTTCTGCCTGACTTATTTTGCCCAGCATGATATTGTCAAGGTCCACCCATGTTGTAGCAAATGGCAGTATTTCGTCTTTTCTTATGGATAAGTAGTATTCCATTGTGTGGTACCACTTCTTTATCCAAACACAGAAACAATATGGTGAGAACCGGATCAAAGGCGGGAAGGGTGATCATAAAGGGTAGATGGGGTCAAATATATGATGAAAGAAGAGTCAGCTGCGGGTAGTGGGCACACAGTGCAACATCCTCATGATGCACCATGAAAATGTGCCTGTGAAACCTACAGAACCTTATTAACCAGTGCCAGCCCGATACATTTAATTTAAATAAATATATAAATAAGTAAAGGCTTAAGACAGTGAAAAACAAAACAAATTAAAAAATAATACATTACCCATCTTGGAGAGGAATGGATAATGTAAACTCCCAAGATGTGGTGCCAGTGTAGTTCTCTTAATTTGGATCACCACAGTGAGTTTTGAAGAATTTAGCCAAAGTTTGGCATTTTATCACAGAGCAATTGCTTTACCCATTCAGACTGTAAAATGTAAATTACTAAGTATTACCTTGGTGGATAAATGCCACACATAGGCAAGACACCCACCAGTATTGTTATGATATTAAAATAGGTGCAGGAAAAATTTCTGTGCTAATTTACCCAAACCTCTGTACATTCTGTACTCTTACAAGTAAAATAATTCCTTTCCAGATATTGCTTTAGCAAAGGGTTGCAAATGATAGCATGTTAAATCATAGCAAAATGCCGTTATTAATAAATCTGAATATGTAGCTCACCGGAAAGATAGTCATTTTAAAAAAGATATTGGCTCAAATAAAGTTGACAGTAGGAAATTTATTGACTAAGGTCATATTGATAATTCCACATATAATAATCCATTTAAAATATATAGATTGTGGGAGGTTCGTAGATGAAATGTGAGACTCAACAGGTAACGAATTAGCTGATCTTAATGGTAGCAATGATGTATAAAGAGAAAAAAGTGTTGAAACATTCAAGTCTTGATTTCCAGCAAACAATAGCCTTCTCTACTCAAAAAAAAAAAAATAGTTGGGTGCCAATTCAGAGCATATAACAAAAACTCAATGTGCAAGTAGATGAAATTTGCTAATTTGATACTAACTAATATTTTTATTATTTGAAATTCTTAAGTCCATGTCTCTAACCAGAGGAAAGTGAATTACCTCAAATAACATTTAATTAAAAATGCATTCTTTACAAATGTCTCCTCTTCTAGCAAAGCAGAAACACCTGTAAAGACTTAAAGCATTACACAGTAACTCCCGAGGGAATCCTGTCCAAAGTCATCTGGAGAAGGTAGTGTAACATAGTGTTAGAAACCAGTGATTTGGGGATCTGACCGAGTGCCAAATCCCAACTCTGCCATTTACTCAGTATAGCATCGTAGGCAAGATACTTAATCTCTTGGGTTTTGATGGTTTCATTTGAAGGGTAGGGATAATAATATGAATTTCATGACATTATGAAGGACTAAGTGAGGTGATCATTGCAAAATACTTAGTTCTGCTCCAGGAAGAAAGAAAGCATTCAATAAATTGTTAGCCTTGCAGATGAATTGTAACCTCATAGAAGGCAAGCATCATGCCTTAATATATTTTTCTGTATCCTCCATAGGATTTATCATACTGTGTGTCAAACAGTAGGCCCTTCTCTGCACACTTACAAATTTTCTTATGTAGTGACTGATTTCTGATGTGCTATTGGGATGCGCTTTCACATAAACTGTTGACTAAGTGTTACTAAACTGAAAATGAAGATTTATCACTTAGAAAATTGTTTCTGTGTTAGCTTTCTCTTACAGAGTTAAGTGTAAGTTACTGGCTTGCATGCAACCCAATAAGCAGCACTGAGAAGACTTCTTGGTTCTTTCCGTTTAAGGAAGGCCAACTGCACAGTGAGACACAAAATTGGGTTCAGGGTAAGCTAGTCAAATGCAATTTCCTTTTCTTGAGGATAATATCTATTCGGAGCTAATGGCTTTTAAGAACTGACCCAATTTCCTTCCTCCTTCAGCAAGTTTGTAAATCAGTTACCTGTGGAAAACTTTGTGAAGTTTGCTCTCAATTGTTCTTACAACTTATGTGGTCATTTAATAAAACTTATCCTGCCTACAATTGAGAGAACAACATTAGAACTTTATTGAGACCTAAATTTTGGAAGGATATATTATATTTTTATTAGATGCTCACACAGTGTTTATCTCTGTGATCATAGCAATTTTCATTTTTCTTTCAAGTAGGCCACGTTGTAGAGAAAAGAGGAAGAAGGTTATTTTACTACGCATCTCACTGATGAGAAGTAGGAATTCAATGGTGTTTCTAGTCCTGGTGAGCAATGCTCTTTTGTCATGCTTTCCGGAGCAGAAATGTATAGAGATGGTTTATGATAACCCTTTTTCCCTCACCTTGATCCTGTATTTATTTTCTATTCATTCTTCTCTCAACTACACTGCGTACTGCTACTTAATTTTAGCTGTTTTTAGAATTATTCTTAAATATAAAAATACATACTAAAACAAGCTCCAGGAAAACAGATTCTTTTTCATGTGTGTTGTGCCTCTCCATGTCCTTGACACCTTGAACAGAACAGTGGCTGATGTATTCTGTGGCTCTTAGAATATATTGATATTTTCTGAATGAATAAATAAGAGAATAAATTAATGATTCTTAAATGAGGTGGGAAGTTAATAAAAACACACAAAGACACCATCTTTTAAGAATTAACAATAATAACTTAAATTGCCTTGTCATAGATTACTGGGTAAGTTACCTCATCCTCTGTTTACTATTTCTAGAATTCTTGTAATTATGGTCAATTGTTTGTGTTCATCATTTATCTCTTGGAGCCACTGAGAATGAGGCTATATTATTTAACTAGTTTTAAATTATGTCTCTAAATACTCTATGGAAATTGCTTTACTCAAATTGAAGTTGCTCTAGGACTAATTTTCCCTTAAGTATTATCTCCCTCATTGCCTACTTGTGTATAAAATAATACAGCCTTATTTTGGCACACAATAAGATGTTTTCACGAGTATTTGGTATAAAATCTGGGTTCAAAAAAAGTGTTGTAAGTATAGTTTACTGTCTTAATGAGGACAGTTCAGAGAGCACACTGGCGAGCTGTGAAACACTTCCACCAGGGCAACAGGCGCGACCCAGGCAAACGGAGGTGTGAGGTCACCCTCGTCTGAAGTAGACTCAGCTTCCGAGATCTTGCTCCTGGAGAGAAACTGTTGGCCCTGTACCCAGGTCGGTGGGGTGTAAATTAATGCTTCGCTGTATAAGGGAATATAGTGGAAACCCTTGTTAATCTGTCATGGTGTTTCTAAAACATAAAAATGAAATGCTCTTCCTCTTCTTGCCTAAGTTACTGGTATTCGTCATTTAAACTCAACCTCTCGAATCAAGTCCTTTTGTTATAAGCACACGTGAGAACGTCACAGCACTGAAAAAAATCTCAACTCTTAATTGATTAATTATTTAATTAACCTCTCCTCTTTAAATATATGTGTTGTGAAGGTAGACACCGTGACGTTCTGTTCATTGTTTATCTGCTGGCTATTGCATCCTGAGCCCACCACAGTCCCTGACACAAATAGGTATTTTTAAATATTTAACAAATAAGTAAGAGAATGAATAAATTTCTTTGGTTTAACACCCACTAATTAAACTCATATCAATTCTATCAATATTCCGATGAAAATTAATGTTGAAAACTATAACAACGTAGAAACTTCATTGCTTTAACATGACCTTTTCTCCTTTCTATCATTTTGACTCAAACAGGCCTCATCCAGCACCCAACTCACCTGCCTCTTGCATGACCACTGCCTTAATTATTATTAAGCCCTTAGGACAATGAGGTTCTGACCCTCATCAAATAATCTTAAGAATCAAGCCCCAGCTCTGTCGGCCACAAAGAGTTTCAGTCAAACTAGAGATAACATTTAGGCCGCAGTTGTCTTTCAGTTCCAGACCCAGAAAAGTCTAGAAACCAGATGAAACAATGCCATAACTAACCCCTACCCCAGCACCGACCTATCAGTGGCAACCACAACCCTGACCATAACCCTAACTCTCTCAGTCACTATAATTAATGGATTTTCCCAAATATAACCTACCCCATAGAAGCCATGGGGCATCCAGGTCTTTGGGCATTAGTTAACCTGTTTTGGGGCTTGGACATTTCCTAAAAATAAACCCTTACTTTCTTTGCTGCAAGCTCCTGGTTTTTTTTGTTTGGGTTTTTTTTTTTTGGTCTTAATTGGGCTCTGAGTCACACAAGCAAATGGATCCAGTAACAAAAGTATGAAAGACTTGGAGAGTCATGTGAAATTAAGGCTATTTCTCTTCCACAAACCAATTTTATTTTTTCTCTCTGGAGGTTCTAGTTTCTCAAAGAAAATTCTTATACTCTTCATGACATTATTTCACTCATGGACTTCAGATAACAGAAAGGAAAATAGGGACTAACAAAGAGGTGATAAGGACAGAAGATTTATAAAATAAAGTTCTGCTTGTAAAGATTATTTTTTGTTTCTGTGCAAGCTGCCTTTGGGTAGTAGCCACCCTGACAATTTAGAATGTCTATAATATGAACATAAATGCCTTTTGAATTTTATTTACCAATTAGCTCCCTCTTGATAAAGAATTGAAGATGAAAGGAAATGATAATTTGTCGCAATCAAAGAATTCAAAAACTGTTGCTTAGTGTGTCTATTCATTTTATATGAGAAAATGAAGTTCCATAAAATGTGTAACATTCTACTGTCAAAGTTATCTTAGAAATAGTTAAAATAATTTAGGAAACCAAAATTAAAAAAAAAATTATCTACATGTAAACCGAGATTCTCATTTTAAGATTATGATTACAAACTACTCAAATCGAAAATAGAAATTCAAAAATAATTTGTAATATATGAGTATTTCTAAGTGGTATATGGTCTGGGTAAAACCAATACTACAAAGCATTGTTTTAACGTTCCATTTAACTTCAGTGAACATTGTCAGGCACTGTTCTGGAATGTGGGAGCAAAACTAGGAAATTTTAGCCTCAAGGAAATTGGGAGTCAAGAAGGGAAGGCAAACTCATAGCAAACCTGGTTCATAGAGGTGCTGCTGTCCCTACCAGGACACTACTATATCTCAGATTCCTGTTTAATATAATTATCTCCAGAAGGTTCTAGTTCAAAGTCCCTATTATCCCTGGGACAAGTTATGATGTCCAGCACTTATCAACTATTGCTGTGTTAGCACAGATCTTAATCTTGAGAAGCAAGGACAATATGTATGGACTAGGGAGAGCAACAGGAAAATGGAGCGACGAGTGAGGGCTCCTTATAGGGAAGACTAATCATTAAGTTTTCAGACTGTACAGTCCATGAGGGAAGGGATTCAATCTTGACCACCAATCAGCTCACAATAACATTATAAGCATTCAGTAAGCATTTGTTGAATGAATTAATTAAGTGGGTAGATGGAAGAATGAATAAAGGAACATGATTCCTGGTAGCACTATGAGGGCATGAGATCCAGATGAGGGATGACAGATAAAGAAGAGGTTGTACTTGTACTTAAATATTTGTATATGCAATGAAAATTTGGGGCAGCTGATATTGAATTATCTGTACCTACATTGTTGCTAAATAAGATAGGCACCAAATTTCTTGCACTTATATTGACTTAAGGGTTATGCTTTGTAGATTCTTCTGAGAGTAATGGAACTATTGCTTCCATTTGGTTAAAAAAAAAAGTGATTGATTCTCAGGCTCTTCCTCATCTGTGATATCTGGATACTTATCTTTAGCAACTGATTCACAAGTGTGGTCCAATTAGGCATCTCTGGCCTCTCACTCAGAGCCGGGCCCTGCACATGGTTTGTATATTCCTAATAAGGTGTGCCCCTTGAAGGCCTTGCATCTGTAACCACAATCATTCTCTAAATGTGCTTCTGCTCACTCAGTTTTATGACTTGGCTTCTGCTTGCAACTGGTTTCAAAAATTCATCTGTTCCCTTCATCTATTTTCTTGGACAGGAAGTCAAATAGGGGAGGTGCAGCCACCATAATTCCTGATGGGTTTTATTTTACTTATTTTTTATTTTTTTAGAGAGAGGGGACTGGAGGGAGAAAGAGAGGGAGAGAAACATTGATGCAAGAGAAAAACATCGATTGGTTGCTTTTCTTACATGCCCCAACCAGGGACTGAATCCAAAACCTAAGCATGTGCCCTGGCCAGAAATCTAACCCATGACTTTTGGTTTGTGTGACAAAGCCCAACCAACTGAGCCACTCCAGCCAAGGCCCTGACATATTTTAAAATGTGCCTTGAGAGAGCCTGCTATTCCTATGGTATTGAAAATGCTCTTCAGTTCAAACTTTCATTTTTTTCTCTGACATAGTCCCTAGAAAATATACACATACAAAAAATATATAAATATATATAAATTGTGAATTATTTTTCAGTTTATTAGAAAGATAAATTTATAAATGCCTTTTCCTATAGAAATATTTTTGTGAAATTCATATACTTCATTATGATAAGCTATTTTCTTATTGTTTTAGTCCATGTATCCATGGTTAAATGCTATCATAGAATTATTACCAAAATCTAAATACCTTAGTTTATATAATAAATCATATTTTACCATATCCATGAATTAAAGGGATTCAGAGTGATGTCTTTTAACCAGTTTAATTACACACAAACTTGGGTATGAGTAATGATCTATTAAGGAGCCATCTTCTGACTAAATTTTGTCTTTTTATCAGATTCTGAATAGAGTTCGAGAAGCTTCCAGTGGAAGGTCTAAAAATTTGGAATCTAGTAAATTTCAGTTTGATATCTTATTAATTCTAAGACAGTTAGGGGTCACTGGTTAGCTATCTTTTCTGAACTGCAGTGCTTTTTTAATTTATAAAATGAAGGCAGAATAATAAACAAAATAAAACAAACTTATTTTAAAGTATTAAATTGAGCATTCCATTGAAATGATAAAGAACTTTGCAGTTATGACGTATTGGTTTTGGCAATAGTTTTACACACACACACACACAAAGGCACAAACACATTACCTTACTTATGTATAATTTAAAATTTTTTTTGCAGGTTTTTTTCTTTTATAAACAGGACTCTTAATTCTCACCATAGATATTGTTTTACTCCTACCTATAAAAGTACTACAGGTCACAGACTAATTCACAAGACTTTATTTTCTTTTAATTTTACCAGAGCAGCACCTGGTCTTCTGGCAGAAAATTCAAACCATTTGTTGGAAGCTATGGGATTATCCCTTGGTGAGCCTATTAATGGGGTGTTTGAGTTTACTTGCTCTCTTAATCACCATTACCTGGTGGTGGATGTTCTTTCCAGGTATTTTTTTATGTTGGCTACACATATTGAATTTTTTGAAATTAGTTTTATTACTAAAAAAAATCCCTAATGAATCATATTTTATGGCTAGCTAATGGAAGTTATTTTATTCCAATTGTATAGATGCCTTTATCTTATTTTTGTTTTTATATTTTGCAATTTTCTTCCGTAATTTTACACTTCATTTTTTCTCATATTATTTATCTTTTCTCTGTTGGTTATATTTCTTAATTTTCCTTTCTATAATATTTGTCATTTAACGGTATAAAGAAATTCCCTATGGGATTTTTGGGTAAAAGTGTTTAGAAGCAATAATGTGGGCTCTTATGTTTTCTGGGTTATTGCTTTTTTATCATCATTATTATATAATGCACAAAATTTTTTTCATATGTTAGAGGAAACACAATTATTTTGTTAATAACAAGGTTTTCTATGAAAGTACAAGTCAGCATGGGGGAATAAGTGAGAACTGGGAAATTCCTAAACCTGAGTTGAGGCCTGTTAAGACAAAGACAAGTAAATAAAATGATGAATTATTAGGGTTGCATTGTGGGACCCAATTCCGTGTCTGGATGTCTGAGGCTTACTACTGAAATCATTGCTTATCTTATTCACACTAATTGGATTGGTCAGGTATGATTATGAATAATATATATGACAGCTAAATGTATAAAGTATATAACTATAATAATAGTTTAAAAGCTTATTTAATAATAATTATATAAATTTATTAACTCACAACAGCTTATTAGGAGATCTTTTATGTGTCTCTTGATTTCTTTGCTTCTTGCAAACAGAGATAATTATTGCCTTTTTATTCTTGATTAACTTTTCAAAAATATTTGTATAGGAAATCAGTTTTGGAAAATAGATGTTGTGTCTTCCTTCAGGACAAAGACCAAGTAGGTTTACTTGCAAGGGACTTTAAAAAATGAAGTTATAAATTGCAGTTCAGGGCTCCTCGGCTGCAATGCAAGACCACTGTCTGTGTAGCATCTGCCTGGGCACTTCCATGCCACTGTTGGGACTGGTATAGCAAAAAGTGGCAGGTGCCATACATAACTAAATTCTTTGTCTCTGACCCAAGAAATTTGGTCTTATACCAGCAGCCATAAAACTGCAGTTGGGTAATGTGTTAGCTTGCAGGTACATTAAACTTTCAGACCTTTCGCAGTTCTTTGAAACAGCTTCGTAAAGTAGTTTCTAAGATTATATACATTGCGAAAATGAGTAACCTAAGGCACAATGAACTTAAGTAGCTTTACCAAGGTCATACATGTAGCAGAGAGAAGAGCTAGGCCTCAAGTCCCAGACAGGTAGGCTCCAGAGCCCCTCCATGCAAACATGCTGCTGCACTGGTGGTCACACTTACTGTACTTCTGGTTTCCGCAGAGGTACACAGTTCTAGAGGACCCGGCTAACACTGACTTACTAAAGAGTACTTGTCTTGCAGCCTGTCAAGCCCTGGCAGGTCCACTCCAGACTTGGGCAGATGGAAGAAAAAGTGCAGAGCTTTGGGGATGATTGACATGCCTTTATTCACAGGTGGGAGAGCCACGCACACTGCAAGCTGCGTGTGTCCAGTGGGAAGCCCCTACCCTCTTAAATCCTAGAGACAAACAAAGCCAGCAGAGAGCCGGGATATTGTGTAACACAGAGTGATTCTGCGCATGCGAGCCCACTCAGTGTTATGGGAACTACTTATGAGGCCCTTTCTCAAGGTTAGGGGAAACTGCTTCCCTTAGTTACCCAGACACCTGGGTGAGGAAGCCAGACTGCCTCCACTTACCCTACAGTATTATAAAAATGAGATTAATTTTTATCTGAAACTTCCTCACACAGGACACTTGAAATGTTCTTTCCAAGGAATATATAAATTAGATTTTCAACTATGTTTTCTTAATCTTTTATCAACTCTACTCTTTAATCCTCTTCTTGAGCACCTTAAAACTGGCAGTGTTCACCCTGCAATGATCTAATATACAATACTATTAATTTTAAGGAGGATTTGATATCCTTCTGAAAATAACGATGCTGTCTTGTTTTTCCTTCTTTTCATCACTCCTTATATGACACATCTCACTTCCTCCTCTGAAGTTCCTCTTACTGATATACCATTTCCTACAGTGGACATTTGTGGATTTTGACTCTCCAGCACTGGTTACCCCTTCTTCATGTAACTGCTCGTTTCCTTGCCTCTCTCCTCATGTAATCTGCATAATCTTTACTCTAGCCTCTCCCTTCTGGGTCCATCATCTACAACTTGCCAGGAGGATTCCCACATTGCCCTCCACACAGTGATGGGTTCTGTGCACATGTGAACCAAGCTTAATCAAGCAAAGTGAATAGGCATTGACCTTGAGGCACTTGCTTGAATTGTTGGTAAAAATCCAAACTATGGTTGAGTTTGCTAAATTTTAGAAGTAACCCTGTGTCCCTCAGTGGCTATTTTGGCATCAAGGAAATTTCCTGCCTGAGCAGAAGCCAGCACTGATCAAAGCAGGGCCGAGGTACAGAGAGTAAGCATTTTCTGACAAAATTGTTTGAGTGCCTGGATCCAGCTATGCCATTATTTAACCTAGAAAAATCCCTGCACATTTTAGTTTTGTCATTCAATAGTGACCGCTTAAGATTTTCCCCTCTTAAGCCACTCTGATTGGAAGCATTGCCACTTGCTACAATCTTCAGATTTTTTGTGCCCCTAGTATCTTTATTTCTAAAATTATATATTTTCGCTTGACTTCTAAATTCTGTCTCACTTTAGAATGTTAAAAGCTCTGTGATTTTCTGACTCTCCAAATTTAAAATATCTCTTAAGCTTGTTTCCTCTTGGAACAAGAAATCCAGCAATGAATTTGTGGTGTTTATTTAATATTCAATCACACTTGGGTCACAATATATAATATTTTATTAAAAAATAGATGTAGGAGTAATTATTCAGGATGGTGAATTGATGAAAGAATAGTTCCTGGTTAAAATAGCAATGAATGTGATAAAATTCCATATGCAATCAACATGTAACACTTTGCTTTAAATAATATACTGCTGATCTTATTGCTTAGAAAGCAATATAATAGGTGAATAGTTCTGTACTAAGTTTTGTATTAACAAGCATATTGTGCTAACATTTTAATATATTACTTATAGTCTTGTTTCTTTTATTCAATCTCACATGAAAGAAAAGATTGTAACACTTATCAAGTCTCATTTTTTCCCCCTAGTGACCATAAATGCTCACACAGGTTATCTGCTTCTCATTTAGTTGAAAAAAAAATCTCTCACATTTGGAGAGCATAGCATATTTGGAGTTTCAAAAAGATTGTGTACATTCTCTCTTTGACTGATATAACATCCCAAAAGGTAGATGGGAAAGACATTAATATCTCCATTTTGCCTCTGAGATAAATAAGTCATGCATTCAAATGAAGCCTAGAATACAGACCTTTACTTGCTTAGTTCAGCACACCTATAACTGCAACACAAACAGAAAAATAGCTTGGAGTTAGTATGTCAAACATAAGCATCCTCACCTAAACATCAAATCTAACCCATTCCACGTACACCATCATATCTTCAAGGTAGACAGCTTAGGACCGGGGCAGGGCTGCCATATTGTACTACAAGCAGGAAATGCAAATGCAGAGGACGCATTCATTTATTGATCCTTCAAATATAGGGAACATGTCACGGCACGCCAGACACTGTTCTGAGATGAACTCTCGGTAATGAATAAGACTGACTTTGTTTTTAAAGATAGTCTTCTTTTATATTTCTCTACCTTTATTACATCACCTAAAGGGGATCTATTCGGTTATTCAATTATTCCAGGTAGATGAGCCTAATGAGGAAACCCAAGGGACAATATAGGATGTTGGATGTGCACATTAATGTGTTCTAGAGTAAAATAAAACTATAAAAATAATGAACAGTCTTGTCCGAGTACAAAATCATACCAGAAACAAATAAACATGCACAACACACACACAAAAAGCATTTTTAGTTTTGGAGTCTTCCCAAGTGAACGCAGCGTCAATCTCTCAGATGACAGACGGATTTAAACTAGCTGTTGAAGGTCTGAGGATGCTTGTTGAAGATGGGACAGGTATCATCTTCCTGCTTAATAAATAGGGTAAGAACAGAGTATACATAAGTTTGGGAACATGTTAAAACCAAAATTTTCAAAAAAAGTCAGTTTTCAACTACAAACAGACTTGCTACAACTATAGGCACTCAACCTTCCAGAGGGTGCCAATTACGGTAATCTTCCTTGCTGTGTTCTGAAAAAGAGAGGCACCATGGGGATCAAAATAAAACAGGTAATTACTTTATGTTTTAAATGCAAACTATCTGTGAAAAACAGCAGGCCAATCTTTTTCCTATCCACTCAACAGAAGTCCCTTTGGTGCCTGGACAATTCCACTAATCATTTGGGTTTAAATACATTTCAACTGCCTTGCATTCTCACTACTAACATCTCCACTCTCTCTTGGAAAGACCTACATACTTGGTTACTATTTAACCACTTATCTATTGAAGTGAGTGCCTGAGAATTAAAGCTCCCTAGAGCCAGCTGATGAGCTTTCACGCAGAGTAAGTATTGTAACACATCTGGAAATTAAGGGCTAAGGGGAAAAGGAGGCTGGAATAAGTTTCGAAAGGCACCTCTTGGTATTTGCAAAATCGCCATTATAGCATGAAATGTTTTCAGAGGAATGAAATTTGTATTTCATTAACAACATTAAAATCCTCTTGGAATCTTGATCATCTATCCCAGTGTCATTAGCAGAGAATGCCAAGGCTTAAAAGAGACGTGATAACTGTAGGAAAATGACTGAGAAAAAGCTCCACATACCTTTATGGATTTTAAATTTGCTTATTTCAGTTGTTCCTTATTCTTTGATCTTTTTGTTTGTTTGTTTAAAGTTACACCACACACTTTTTGTATCCTTAGCATTCTATAAGTTTTTTTATACTTTAAGCAGGAAATAGTAATTATCTCAGTTTTGCAATTAAGAAAAATGTACAAACCTAGAGCACAGATTTTTATAGGATCTAGCCTAAATCTTTTCCATTAGCATGTGCAGTTCTTGTACATTTATTTATATAATTATTATCAAAACATATATTTAGTGTGAATATGTAAAAGTGATGTCTAGTTGCTGGGGCAGAGGAAGGTTCTTATTAGATAATCTGATAAGAGTCTTACGGGGAAGAAAATTTGTTCTAGTTAGAAAAAAACATATGTTTAAAATAAGATACATTAACCACTCATCATGTGCACCTATCAAACATAGTACACTGGTGGCAGAAGTCTACGTTAGCTAGAAAAGCAAGACAAAATGGAAAGGCAGGGAAACGTGGAAGACAATGTGTTTCTTCAAAACTCTCAAACTTCCTTTTTTCCCCAAATTGTCTCTGATCACTGTAATTTGTGGTGACAGGGGTCAGCAACAAAGCATCCAAGATCATGGCACAAAGGTGAGATGATTCACCCTGCTTTTAAAATCTTAGTACAGAACTCTAAGATCCTCTAATTAAGGAACCAAGATAGGCATCTACTTGACCTTCACTCTGACATCTGCAGATTTAAAGCAATTCAACTCTTACTCCTACACTCGGGTTAATTTTCACTAGAAAAAAAATGATTTTGACAGTTTTAGAAAGTCAGGTTAAGCTCATATAAGGAAAAAAGATAAAATTTTCTTCTTTTGATGATAGATGTATCCTCCAAGATAGGATTTCCTGAGAGCCCGAGGACTTGTTAGGATGGTCCAGTGCTAATACACAGTGAGGGGCTCAGGGCACAGGCTTGGAGACCGAGTGTGTCAGCAGCGCACCACTCCCCATCTTCCAGTTGTCCGCGTGATCTTGGGAGAAGTGCTAGAACATCTCTGAGATATACCTGCTTCCATGAAGTGAAACAGCACTAACACGTAAAATGTATGTTGTGATTGGTAGTCCGCTGAACAATGTCCCCCAAAAGATATGTCCTTGTCCTAATCCCCGGTAACTGTGAATGATTCCTTATTTAGAACAAAATGGTCTTTGCTGATATAATTAACTTAACTATCTTGAGACGAGAATATTTGAGTGGGCTCTAAATCTGATGACAAATGTCCTTATAGGAGGCCTGCAGAGGAGAGGCACACAGAAAAGGAGCAGATTATTTATAGTGGAGAGACTGGAGTGAGGCGAACACAGCCAAAGAACACCCAGAGTCACCATAAACAAAGAGGCAAGGAATGGATTCTCCTTTAGAGCCTTAGGAGGGAGCATGACTTTGCTGACAGTTGATGTTGGACTTCTGGTCTCCAGAAGAGCAAGGGGATAAATTTATGTTTTCGGTCAACTGGCTTATGATAATTTGTTATAGCAGTCACAGAAACTAATACAACATCAAATAAAATAATTGTGAAGAATGTACTTAGCATATGATCTAAACATAAAGTGTTATTTCTAAATAGAAGTTATCATTATGCAAAACCTGAACAGTGTAGAGCCTGGAACTAACACCAAATTGAAGAAGAGCTTTGCTTTTATTGAGCTCTTTCTGTGTGCCAAGTATTGTCCTGGATGTTGTGTGCGCATTATGTAGTTTCTCCTTCTATCTCTACCAAAAGTAAATATTGTAATTTTTCTTGACAGACAAGAAGACTTGAGATTCAGAAAAGTGAAATGACATGTGCAAGGGCTTATCAAAAGTAGGATAATTAAGATTCAAACTTAGGTGTGTCTCTGGGAAAAGCACTTACTCTTTTTTCATGATGCTTCTATAAGATATGGTGTTCAGAAGCAGTGAGTGGGTTTGGCTGGGGGTGGTGTGGCGGGCACTAAGCCTAATCCATTAGTTCTCTGTAATAGTTTGTCAGACTTAAGGCTCTTAGCACAGAGGAAAAATCAAAGAACAAAGAACTAGGCAATGCAGTGGATAATGGAGGACGTAGACAAAAGTGAGAGAGTTAGAAGAAATCAAATGGTCCAACATTTCTAAGCAAATTATAGTGTTGGTAATTGGAGGCAAGGATTGGTTAGAAGTAAATGTTATAGGATGTTAAAATAGGTTTGATGCCATGGCAGGCAGGCTTCTAAGATGGCTGTCCCTTTGGTTGTCAAGATTTCTGTCCCTTCGTGTGCATACTTCTATAATCCCACCTTGGAGTGTGGGTGGGAAATGGGAATGTAGTGGGATGTCATTCCAATGATTAGGCTTCCTTACACAGCAAAGGTGAATGGAGTTTACAGCTGTGAGTCCCAAATCCGTGCATTTTTAGCTAATCAAAAGGAAGATTATTTGGTGGGGGGGTTAACTAACTAGATAAAAGCCCTTAAATGAGCAAATGGACCTTCCCTGAAGGTAGAAAGAGATTCTCCTGCAGCTCTTTCAGATGCAGCCCTATTGTGAATTGCCTTTGGAGAAGGCCATGGGGTGTGGTATCTTGGGTGGCCTCTGTGGGCTGAGCCAAACCCCATCCAATCCAACAGCCAGTTATCACACAGGTACCCCAATCTTACAATGGTAAGATAAATTTTGCCAACAGCCTGAACAAGCTTGGGAAAAAATTCTTCTCTGATCAAACTTAGTGATACAAAAGCAGCCTGGCAGATGGTTTGAATGTAGCCTTGTGAGACCCCGAGCAGATTAAAAAGTTGTTTTAATTTTAAATGACCTTTGCAGAGTGGAATTCAAAGATATTTTTCTACTGATTTGGAGATATTTCTTTGTAAATTCTAACACTGAGTATATTATATCAAAATGACTAAGGATATTTCCAAATATATTGTACAGAGTCTCCTTAGGTAGAAAACATTTTGAAATCTTCTTGCTTTTTGGACTACTCACGTAAATATTTAACTGATAATTATAGATATCTTTAGCTATGTTTTAGTGACTCAATCTTTTTCAAATTTTTCAAAGGATGATAACCCTAGCTAGTATTTGCTGATAGATTGAAAGTACAATTAGACCTCATGTTTCTCTGTGTCTCCAGCACCCACCCAGATTATATTAAATTTGAGGTGAATGACATTTTTTTCTGAAACTTAGTTACTTTTAATCTCCCAACTATTGTTATTATTAAAGTTTTATGTAGAAAAACCAAGAATTCCATCTAAAACTGACCTAAAGAGAGGTTTTCCATGTAAAATTAATTTTTCTCTTTTCCTCCCCCCTCCTGCCTTCATTTCCCTTTCTCTTTTCTCTTTCCTCTCTCTGTCTGCTTCCCTCCCTCTTCCTTTTTTTCAACCTATCTGGAAATGTGTGTATGTATTAGTATGTATGTATTAGACACACAAGACTTATCTGGAAAAAGCTCAGCCATTATAACATAATGAGGAAGGTTTGCCTGACGTCAATGTATCCTGGCAGCCAAGGAGAGTGGACTGGATTGAGTGATCAATCACGACCTCACAGTACTAGTCAATGGGGGTGGTGGACGCCATTGAGTGACTCTGCACTGTGTGGCTGTCACATTCAAAATGACTGAGCGGGTAGAACAGTGAATCTGTATCAAATTTTGCATTAAGCTTGAACATTCCTCCACAGATACTGTTCAGATGATTCAGAAGGCTTTTGGGGACAATGCAATGAGTGCAGCACAAATAAAAGTGTGGTATAAACACTTCAAAGATGGTCGAGAATCTGTTGAAAGTGATCCACATTCTGGAAGACCTGCAAGAAGCAGAACACCTGAGAATTTTGACTGTGTACAGGCTGCAATCAACAAAGCTCAGTGACTGATGTGCGAGAACTAGAAGCTGATCTGGGGATTCCAAAAACTACTGTGTCCGAGATTTTGATGCAGGATCTTATCTTAGAATGAAACATGTGTGGCAAAATTCATTCCATGGCTTCTGCTACCAGAGCAGAAGGAACATTGGGCTGCAGTTGCTAATGACTTAATTCAAACCACTTCCAATGAACCAGATTCCCTCAAGAAGGTCATAACTGTGAAGGCAACTAAGGCATCATCGTCCTATGGACAACATTTCTTGTATTTTATGTCTTCAATAAATGTTTCTATTTTTCATACTGCATGGCTGGATACTTTTATATCATGTATTTCCACTGTGTTAAGCACAAGGATATGAATAAAAGAAGACAGCTTTGTATGTGATCTCCCAAAGTTTAGAATCAAGGAGTCAGATTCAAATTTTAAAACAAGTATTTATAGTAAAGTGTGGTAAATGATATAATAAAGGAAGAGCAGAGGTTAAGGAAATGCTTAGCAGCAGCTTCTAATACAGTTGTGAGCAAGGAGTATTGCTCAGAAAAAGGTTTCTAGACAAAGTTAGGCAGAAACCTGAAGATTCATTAAACATCAGACAAGTAGTATTTCCGTGGTAAATATTGGAGGTACATGTTTATCTAGCTTTCTACCTTATTATATTGTTGTCTCTTCTTTGTCTCCAGTACCCACTAAAGTACCTGCCGTATACATAGTGTTTAATAAATATTTGTTTGATTAATGCAGAAATATATAAATAACTTAATAGTATATTGACAAAACAATCTGTTACATGTATTTGTAAATTATACAATTAAAAAGTAACATTGATTTCAAGAATATTAATACATCTCCCATGTCTCCACCACTAGTCTTAAAGTCTCTTCTGTTTTTCTTATGCTTTATTTCTTCTGTTTCTCTTCTTTTTATTCATTTTTAAACTTATTAGTGTACTCAAATCAATATACAATTGACTTGACCTTCTTACAATACAATTTATTATAGCTTCAATACTTATTCAAAGTTTAATAACTTATTTTAGGTATCATTTTATTAAAATAGCAATTTATAAAACTTCTGACTTAGTATTTGCCATTTTATTTTTCCTATAGGAAAATTTGTTTAATAAAGGACTGAAAAATTATACAAGAAAATTACCAAAAACTTTGAGTACTAAATAATTACTTTGAGTATTGCTTTAAAAAACCTGCAAGTTAATTACTTTATGCATATGGAATATATACAAATTTATGCTGATTTGGGCAGATATCATTTAATTGAAGAATAAGAATTAAAAACTTATTCAAATTCATTTTGAAATGTGAGGATATAATACACACGAAGTCAGGCCCATGCATTCATAAAAGAAAGAAAGGGCGTCAGAAAACAGCAATGCTAATTGTCGTGAAACACCAAAGCAATGGGGCATCTAAAATTGCCATTCAGAGTTGTTGAGCTTAGTTAAGAAAATGAGATTTTCGATCTCATTAGGAACTGAGCTCAACAAGATCTTACAAGGATTTTTATGCTTAGGGTGAATATTGGAAATTTGTTTATATTAGCTCAAATTGGTCCTGAGTATCTCATTTTCTTCTGTTGCCTATTCTCAATTATCTGAGAATTCAAATGCAGATAAAGGAACAGTAAAACATGCCAAAGATGGAAATGGGTCATAATTTAGTAAATACAATTATACATTGTTTTTGAAAAACAAATCATTTTTGAAAACTTCAGAGGCCAAAGTATAAAGTATATATAAAAATTTGCAAAAGAAGAAACTTAATTTAGCTTTTTCCAAAAATCAGGGATAATTTTTTAAGAGAAGCAAATTTATTTTCTGGGAAACTGATTATAACACACACACACACAATATGTGGCACAGCATATTTTAGAAAATTAAAATAATCCCTAAATTATACCTTTCCTTTAATAAATTGCTTGATCAAGATTTTTAGGAAAGGATTTTCTTTGAATATGTGAAATTTAACAGTTCTTTTTTAAATTTTATATATATATATATTATTGATTATGCTATTACAGTTGTCTTATTTTCTGCCCCTTTATTCCCCTCTACCCTGCAATTCCCCCTTCCCACCAACATCCCCCCTCCCCCCCCCCCCCCCCCCCACTTAGTTCATGTCCATGGGTCATACATATAAGATCTTTGGCTTCTCCATTTCCCATACTATTCTTAACCTCCCCCTGTCTACTTTGTACCTGCCATTTATGCTTCTCATTCCCTGTACTATCTCCCCTATTCTCCCCCATCCTTCTCCCCACCTATAACCCTTCATGTGATCTCCATTTCTGTGAATCTGTTCCTGTTCTAGTTGCTTGGTTAGTTCATTTTTGGTTTTGGTTTTGGTTTTTTTTATATTTGGTTGTTGATAGTTGTCAGTTTGTTGTCATTTTACTGTTCATATTATTAATGTTCTTCTTTTTGTTAGAAAAGTCCCTTTAACGTTTCATATAATAAGGACTTGGTGATGATGAACTCCTTTAACTTGACCTTATCTGGGAAGCAATTTATCTGTCCTCCCATTCTAAATGATAGCTTTGCTGGGTAGAGTAATCTTGGATGTAGGTCCTTGCCTATCACGACTTCAAATACTTCTTGACAGTCCCTTCTTGACTGTAAGATCTATTTTGAGAAATCAGCTGATAGTCTAATGGAAACTCCTTTGTAGGTAATCGTCTCCTTTTCTCTTGCTGCTTTTAAGATTCTCTTCTTATCTTTAATCTTGGGTAACATAATTATGATCTTCCTTGGTGTTGCTTCCTTGGGTCCAACTTTTTTGGATTCTCTGAGCTTCCTTGACTTCCTGGAAGTCTATTTCTTTTGCTAAATTAGGGAAATTCTCCTTCATTATGTTTTCAAATAAGTTTTCAATTTCTTGCTCTTTCTCTTCTCTTTCTGGCACCCCTATGATTCAGATGTTGAAACATTTAAAGTTGTCTCGAAGGTTCCTAAGCCTCTTCTCATTTTTTTGAATTCTTGTTTCTTCATTCTGTTCTGCTTGAATGTTTATTTCTTCCTTTTGTTCCAAACCATTGATTTGAGTCCTGGTTTCCTTCCCTTCACTGTTGGTTCCCTGTAAATTTTCCTTTATGTCACTTTGCATAGCCTTTACTTCCTCTCTTTTGTGACCATATTAAACCAATTCTGTGAGCATCCTGATTACCAGTGTTTTGAACTCTGCATCTGATAAGTTGTCTATGTCTTCATCACTTAGTTGTATTTTTTCTGGAGCTTTGATCTGATAAGTTGTTCTGTGCTCTTGTTATTAAATGAGGTACTAAGCCTTGACTAGTGTTGCCCAGTGGTTAGGGCGTAGTCTAGCAAACTGAAAAGACACCGGTTCGATTCCCGGTCAGGTACAAGACTGTGTTTCCTGCCAGATACATGCTTGGGGGTGTGTGAGAGGCAACCAATGGATGTTTCTTTCACACATCAATGTCTATCTCCTTCTCTTGCTCCTTCCTTTCCCCTCCTTCTAAAAGTAAATACAATCATTGAAAAACAAATGGAATACTGAAGTGTAGGTTATCTGCTTTAAGTGCATAGATATTTCCAATATAGGAACATGGAGTCTAAGCACAGTCATCATAGAGCAAGGAATAGTCAGCCAATCACATGGTTTAGAATTTGTGCACTAAAGGAAAAAGGGAAGGACAGGAGGAAGAAAAAGCAGAGATTCTAATTGATTTCATGCCATGTGGTTTGACTGTCCCTACCTTGAAAATGTAAGGGAAAGAGGTCTTTCATGGTTTTACTTGGATGGAGGAGTAGTAAATGAAAGCCACTTTAGTTTATAATTTTGCTTAATTGTAATAAGATTATAATCTGTTATTCTGTTAATTTCTTATTAAAAGAATAGCATATTCATTCTATTAATACTATTAAAAAGCTATTCTCTCTACATGGATTATAAACTTGAACTTGAAGATTGAGGAAATAATGATAATCAGGCAAAATACTCTATTTTTAATTCATATGAAAGTAGAGGATTGGGGTGTGGGGTAAGAAAAAAGAGAAGTGTACATCATTACTTTATTCATTATTTCTAGTTTTTCTTCCTAAGAGAGAATTTTCCATGTCTGCACCTGTACTATGAAGATGTTTAAAGTAAATGTTTGTCTCATTATCACTAGATTGAGGATTAAAGGGATTTCTTCATGGACTCTTTTTCCTCAAATTTTGATCAGGAAAAAGTGAAGATGATTTTGACATAGAACAATTGTATACAGATTCAACAACAAATGAAATCATTGAAATATTAGGTTGAATTATCACCATCTGAGCTGGCACAATTGCAGCCAAACACTGGTTAAAGGTTAAAAGCTGAAAAATAGAAAGTGAACTTTCCTTTTAGAATCTCATTTGATAGATTTCTACACAATAAAATATATCCCTAAGGCATGCTAGGAAAAGCAGCAACTTAGCCTTTAAATATAAAGAGAAGACTAGGTACTTAGAGATTTCAATATAGCTCCTTTCATAATAATTTAAAGCACTTACAACAAATTGAAGCAATTAGAGTTTGACTTTAATTTGCCAGCCATAGCAATTTATAATGCTTAGTACCAAGGTTCCAGTCATTGATGTGTATCAGAAGTATCCTTTTGGTATCAGAGGAAGGGGCTGATATTCTTGGTGAGAGTGATCATGCCATAAGGGACAGATCAAGTTCCAAAGATAACCTTGAATTAAAGGTGATTCAGCAAGAAAGTGGAGCTGATGTTCATGTATGAGAAGGATCTGGTATGCAGCTGCACTAGTCATACTTTTGTTGAACAACTGGTCAGCTTTACAGTTAGAACAAAAGATAATTATCGACTTTATTTTAGTGAACCAAATTTAGCTCTGAATTCACTACTTCCCTTTGTAGTTGCAGACTTTACCCCGAGTTGATTAAGCACTTTATCTAATAAATATTAATTTAAGCTTTTTTGAATATGGCTAATGAACTAATAATCTCACAAATGTTGAGGATTAAATCTCACTATAATTTAGCTTTTGATAGTTTAGAGCAATTATTAACCCCCCTGCCATTTTTCTGACACAGTGAAATATGACCATTGTCTGATTCTGAATTATGATTAGGGTGACAATACAATTTATCATCCAACAAAGAACAAGTTTGAAAGTAAACAGGATGCTGTTAATAATTATACTAGGATTTCAGTCATAAGCCAGAACCATCCCTGGTCCACAATTAGGGCCACCATAATTATAGCAGATTTATTTTCCAAGAAAATATCTTACGGGGTGGTGGGGGGAATCACAATAAAAAGAAAACTTTGATGTGATTGTGAGGGTTAATTTTACTTTGAATATTTGAAAAATGTTCCCAGAGTTTAATTTATGGAAGTCATATTTAGTTTTCTATTGACCTCAATTTTTCAAGCTCTTTCCAATCTTTTAAAATTTAAAACCTTGTAAACTTAATTAGTTACTGTACAATTGACCTTAGATGACAATAATATATACTTTCCATTTAATAACCAATGGAGAGTAGAAAAATTGCCAACATAATCATAATTTAGATTATCAGTTGCTGACTTTGAGGACATTAAAAGTGATAAGATCTCACCTTTAACTGGAACATAATCAACAAAAGAGAAAAGCAAACAAAAGATAACCAGAGACATTGAAGTTAAGAACAATCTAATAATAGCCAGAGGGGAGTGGGGAGGGGACAGTGGGGAGAAGGGTTTTCAGGAACTACTATAAAGGACACATGGACAAAACCAAGGGGGAGGGTAGAAAGGGAGGGAGGGAGGTGGGTTTGGCTGGGGTGGAGTACAGGGGTGGAGAGAAAATGCAGACAACTGTAATTGAACAAAAATTAAATTAAATTAAAAATTGGTAAGATATTGAATAATTTACCACTTAACTACACTAATTAAATTGCGCAGAGTTTGTTTTATTTGTAGTATAGGTTTATAATAAAGCAAGTTATAAATGTTGCATTTACATAATGGGCTTGTACTTTAAAAGAAACAATATCTTGCTGTCTAGTCAGTTTTTCTCCAGAAATGGTGATAAAGTTACCAAATTAAAGAGAAGGAGCTAAAATATTTAAGCTAGTTAGACAATTAATTTTTTTTCTTATTTTGTATTATACTGGTTTCGGGTGTACAGCTTAGTGCTTAGACAATCACATACTCTTTATGTCGTGTTCCTCCCGCGGTTAAACAACGGTACATACTTCCTTAGTGGCAAGCATTAGGGAGTATAACTGTTGCTTCAAACTGGGAAACAATCTGAGAGAGAGAGGGAGAAAAACATCCACACAAGAAAAACATCGGTATGTTTTTCTCCTGTAAACACCCTGACAAGGGACCGAACCTGCAACCTAGGTAGGTATTTGCAGTGACCGGGAATTAAATCCACGCTCTTTTGGTGTATGAGACTCTCTAAGCCAAATGAACCACCCCGCCAGGGCCTGATGGAGGTTTTAAATCATGTTGGAGAAAATGATTCTGACTCAGAACGAGGAAATTCATATTCAAATCACACCTGAGCATAAGGGCCATGTGGCCTTGGGCGTATTTATGAAAATGCCTTTATAGATCCAGTCTCTTCTTTAGAATCAAGATAACACTACCCTACGTACCTCACAGGCTGCTATTTGTGAGACAGTGATTGAGCTAATATGTATAAATGTAGTTGCAAATCGTAAGCCCCCAGAAAGAGAATACATTCTCTATACATGGAGAACTGTTCAATTATTTTTGTCACTTCTAATTTCACCTTGATGAGGAAGCCACATCTCACCTCCCTTGTGTGATAGCGACGTCAACTCCTGTGCAGCAGGTAGAGTGTGCATGTGTCTGCACCCTGAGTGCGCCGTTTGCTTTTGGTGGCTCAAAGGCAGTGACAGCTCAGGACTTTGACAGTTGGTAGAGACAGAAACTACAGCAGTAATAATGACTTGAGTATATAGACAAATTTTTTAACGTCATCATTACTTATTGCTAGAAGACTCTGGATAAATGCATTAGACACACATCAGCTCTTTTAATTACCATTTTAAAGCTTCGCTAGCTTTTTATCCTTTATGTTTAATAAGCTATTATAACAGTTTCCTATTATCTTCAAATTAAACTTTTCTTCCATTAAAAATGAATCCTTTAAAAATGATTGAAATATTTTAATGCATAGTTGAAAACTCTTTCAAAGTGAAAAAGTAAAGGATAATTCTCCTTTGTGGGTCTTTCATATTATCAAATATTATGTATGTACATAATAAAGCGAAAGAAATTTTTCAATGAAACCTATATATTACAAGGCAAAAACTTGAGACCTACCATTAGAAGAGGGGAAAATGATGTCCTATATCACTTCATAGGTGATCTGAGTGAAGGATATCAGTTAGTAACAGATAAAATGTGCAGTACCACACGCAATAGCATATCAGTCCTTAGGTCCCCTGAAAACAAAATATAATTTTGTTTTATTTTATTATTTTATTTTCTGATACTCAGATGCATATTGTTAGGCATGCTAATTCAGTTCATAACACGTTATCATCAATAATCAATACAAAGTCTCTGTCTTGTTTTCTTTACTGATTCCCTTTTATGACTACACTCCACATCTATTCCTATTTATCCAATAGTCAATATATTACTATGTTTAATGTGTATTTGGCATACGGATGTTTTGGCAAAAGTGTGTCATTTTGTGTGCAGTTTTGATGTGTTTAAATGGTATTGTGTTATATATGACTAAATCTATCATTTTTCTTTATTTTTATTACTAAACCTTATGTTTTAAGAACATTCATATTTCTTAATCTACCTCTAATCCATTGCTTCAACTCTTAACATTTCATTCACAGTATTTTGTGGTGGGCATCAACCTCATTTTCTTTTCTGTCCTTCTAGAAATACATGCTGAACTTTCCTCGAGCTCCCTATTACTACAAATATTGCCGCAATAAATACTGAATTACACATCTCTCTGATGACTTGTGTGAATTTCTTAGAGCTATACACCAAGGAGTGGAATTCCACAACCATGAGGCATACAGAATATTATTTTATTAGAAAATGACAGAATCTCTCCAGAATGAGTATTACAACCTACTTTCTCAGTGGCAGCAGATAGAAATTCATATAGTCATATCTGTGCCAAGGCTTTGTATTATCCAGCTTTTTAATTTTTTGGCCATTTAATAGGTATAACATGTATTTCATTGCCTTTACACTTATAATTCTTTCATTACTAATTATTGTGAGCAGTTTTTTATGTTTTTTAGCTTTTTTGATTTCTACCACTCTAAAAATATTCTTACTCACTTTGTCAATTTCAATTCCTTTGTCAATTTTTCTATTGGGACTGACTTGATTTTCAGGAATTATATCTTTTGTTGCTCCGCCATTTGTAGGCTTCAAATATCTTTTTCCATTCTGTTTTATATATACAGAGTTCATTTTGAACATAAATTCTTAATTTTCTATAATCTAATTAAACAAGATTTTTTCCGTATGGTTTGTGCTTTTGAATTTTAAGAAGTTCTTTCTTATCATGAATGTACTCTCTACATTGATTACTGATATTTTTTAGTGTTACCTTTAACATTTAGTATCTAATTCTTTTGAAATCAATCTTATTTTTCTCCATATAATGAGATGGATTATATAACACTATATAGTACAGATTTATCGTTTATCCATTCATCTGTGGGAATGAAGTTTCTATATGTTCTTTCTATCTCTGAACTTTTCTATTCTACTGGACTAGTGTCTATTTCTGTCTAATACCATGCCACATTTATTATTATGGCTTTGTAATCCATCTAATTATCTGGTTGGTCAATTTTGTAAACTTAAGAGATAGTAATGTCACTTGGTCCAAACTTTCATCTAATGCCCAAATCTCTTACAACATCCCTAATGAATCAACTTCAACTCCTCTTTAAACAAGTCTGTTGATACTTTTCCAGGCAATTCAACCCGTTGTTGATTAGGTGTCCCCACACATGACCTTTATAGTTTGAGATGGAATCTATTATTCTGTACCTCCCTTTCACCATTGCTTGTTCCTGTGGAGCAAAACAAAAGATTTATTTCATTAATATATGAAAATTCCTTAGCTATTGTGATCTTCATAGTCCTTTTTCCTCTAGGTTTAATGTCTTCAAGTACTTTATCTGTCCTCACGAACCTTGATATTCACACGTCTCAATTCCAGCCACCCTCATCTATACACAATCCATTTGGTCTTTGATCCTTTTAATACATTATAAGTGTACCTGGCAAACAGTAGATTCAGACATGTCCTGATATACACGTAGTATAGTGAAATTATACTAGCTCTTCATGTGGACCCTAAAATTCTATTGATGGGTCACTAATGTAACTCTTTCCATGGCTCACTAATGTAACTCTTCAAAAATATAGCCCATCTTGAAAAACAAGTAAAAGTGTACATGTCTACAATCTATCACTACAAAGATTTATCTTAATTATCTTTAACACGGAAAAAGTTCAATATTTTTAGTGCAATTAAATTTATGATTTTCCAAATCTTCCTCCCATGAATTAATTCACAGAGACGTCGACTTGCTAGTTGTCAAAACATACACCAAGCTGGGTTATTTCTATGACCACATATCCTTAAACTTCCATTAAACTTGTTATTTTACTTTATTACACAGGGAATCTGGTTTCCTTAGGCCACTCCAAGTCAAATTGCCCATAATAATGTCCTGAAATGTCTCTGTGCTATTTTTAGGCAAGATTTTCTCACATACCATTCAGCTCTCAGCATGGACATATCTGGGAAAATATTAGAAGAATTATCGGCCCCCCTCCAGGCAAGAAGGGAGAGAAATTCAAGAACCAGTGACAAGTTCCATGTGAGGAGAACCCAACGTGTGAAAAATCCTGTGAACCATGTGACACACTGCTGCAGGCCTGTCAGCTCACCTTCAGCGAGCTATTCAAGGATCAGTTTGCATCGTATCTTCATGAAAATTCCAGCTGTGTGTCCTGAAACCCAGGGAAAAGTTCTAGCAACAGCATGGTGTGTGATGTTCATTAAAAATGTTCGTTGTAATAAATTATTTTAGTTTTTCCTCCATAAATTCTTGCTTACACTGCTTGAAAAATAAATACTTTTGCTGCTTTGAGCTTCAACATATTTCCCTAAGCAATTTCTAGCATATTTTGACAAGCTGTCTGTAGCTTGTGTTTGGCCCCTCTAAGCAATTTAGCTGAATGAATTTAGGATCAGCCTAGAAAACTCTTGAGCTTTGTCTAATTGTATAGTTGCGTAATTCATCTCATCCTTCAAAATCCAAGTCGAAGGTCATTTCCTCAATGATGCCTCCCTCTCTGCTAGAATTAATGATTTGCCTTTTTATGCTCTCTTCAAAGAGTTCACAACATGATTATAGTACTCTTTCATTCATTCAGAACACATCTGAGTTCCCATTACAAATAAAATTCTGTGTTTGGTACCAAAGGTAAAGAATTGAACAAAATTTCGAACACTTTGCTTTAAAGATGCTTACAACCTAGTTGTGGAGCTGGACATAAATAAGTGATTGCAACACAGTATGGTAAGTACAAGGATTAAAGTATGTAGAAGAAATGGAGTTCTTTACAGGGAAGTGATCAAATTGGCCTGGGTTTGAATCAGTTCAAGCTTGATAAATGAGATATTTGATTGTAGTCTTGAGGAGAGAGTTCATCTGCAATCTAGTTTGTTTCAAATGTGTTGCCTTTTTCCTTGGGCTAGAAAACATGAGTTCTTTATCTCTGAACTACCACTGCCTAGCAAGAAAATGGATATATATAGTATGCTCAAAAATATTGGATATAAATATGTATTTTTGTGCCAAAGACTATGTCTACTTTAAGCGTAAATATTGAATAGCTTACCTTCAATAAAATTTACCTCTTGCTTATCTACATAGATTAAAACATACTTAAAAAACACCTCACTAAAATATGAAAAGAAGGAAGTAGGAAAAAAGCTGGAAGGAGGCACCCATTACTTAAGATCAAAGATAGCAAGTAAGATAGTAAGTCTGTTTTTCTATCAGTCTGTCTCTGTCCTCCCTGATCACTGGTTTTCAGGAGGAGCCCAAATTGCACAGAGTTCATGCAAATTTTCCAGATGGGCTTTGCTTTCATAGGCAGCAAAAATTAAACATGTAAATATTCTTTTTCCTTCATACCTGCCCTTTATTCCCTCCCCCCCCCCGCCAGAGGCTTTGCCTTGTGTCTTGTAACAGCAAATCCACCGAAGAGACTAATGCCATGATCATGGTTTAATGTGTGATCCCTCCCACACAGTACATCTGAGCTTAAAACAGGCAGCTGCCACAATCTACTCAAAATAGTGGCCTTGCAGTCGGATTTTTCAGACATCATGGCAATTCGATGGGAACAAAATGTTGGAATAGAAAGACTTCTTGATATAACTGAAATTCCTATAACAATATTTGCAGTACTTTGATTCTTTTCTTTCTTCTGGGAGAAAAAAAAATGGCTTGAGTAGAATATTGAAGCAGAAATAATAAAATCCGTGAGGGCAAGGCTAATGTGGTGGGCAGTAAATAGCATCAAGGCCCTCAAAAATGATTCACCAAGATGCCTCTGACACTAAGTGATGATGTGCATTGAGGAACTTTCCATGGGTTCTATTCTTCATCCTTATTCTTATGGCCCTAAAATACAGGCCATAAGATATTCTGTAAGAACTGGACATGAAGTTTGGAAGCAGCAATACAGAACCACCAGAATCTTTCAGTCTGAAAAGTACACAGAGATAATTTCTGCTAATTAATATTCCAAGAATCAAATGAAGTCAAAGTTTAGCCACCTAACCATACAGCCGAGTCATAGGTCACGCAAACAAACTCTGCTCTGGTCCAGGCCTCAGTTCCACACGGGCAATGATTTGAAGGAATTTTGACATAGTTGAAACATCTAGGCATAAGTTCTTCTCATCAAATAAATAGATCAACCACTCTGAGAAAAATAGACCTTAACTGTCAAAAAAATATAGGCTATAAGTTGCAGAATAATGATCAATTCTAGGTTGCACGATAGGGCTCTATGAAAATATATTTTAATACATATCAATATTCATGTTATATCTGCTTCAGGCACTAGTTTTATTAGCCGGGCTCTTATAAGCACTTAAGTTTGTAACACCTGAGTCACCACAAGGTGAGGCAGGTAAAGAAGCCAAACTGATGTGAAGTACAAGTGAAGCAGTTGGGGTAGATATTTTGTACTCCAAATCATGGATAGCTTTAGGTTGAATGACAAAGTGCAGCAGGAAACCTAAGTTCATGAGTAACTTAAGAAACATTGAAAATAAGAAATGTTAAAGACTGAAATAATAATAATGTTATGCATTTACTTATATTGCCCACTCTTTTTAAAAAAGATTTTATTTATTTACCTTTAGAGGGAGGGGAAGGGAAAGAGAAAGACAGGGAGAGAAGCATCAGTGTGTGGTTGCCTCTCTCGCACCCCTTGCTGGGGACCTGGCCTGCAACCCAGGCATGTGTCCTGACTGGGAATCGAACTGGTGACCCTTTGGGTTGCAGGCCCACACTCAAATCACTGAGCTAAACCAGCCAGGGGTGTTGCCCACTCTTATTTATCTTCACCAAAAATATATGTTTCAAATACAACAGAAAGTATCATTGTCACCTAGCAACATGATCAAACTGGTTTTAGAAGCAGGATTGAACATAGCTGTACTGTCACTAGAACCCTGGAATGGAAGGAATAGGACATGTATTGGCCCGTGGGAAAAGGGTAGAGGGTCCATAATTTTTAAGGTAAAGCAGTCAATTCAATTAAATGTCACCTAAAGGCCTTTCTTTTGAGACCAACTTCTTTATCTTTAACCTGACCTTCTGTCTGAATGCTTGTGTGTAAGTTGTTTATTGATACCATGTATGATAAAGGTCACAGCTAGTAAATATGCCCTGTTTCATATTACACGACTCAGGTCTAATGTTTCGGACCAGACCCCAAAGGAATGAATGTTAGTCGCAGAGCTAAGCATTAGGAAAATAATTGAATTTGTCTGGTTCAGAAGCAAAAAAAAAAAAAAAAAAAAAAGATTTGAAGGACAAAGAGGAATAAGAGTCTAAAAGGCCAAGTCAGAAAGAGAGTATTTTGAGAGTGTTTGTTTTTCCCCCCAGAGTATGCCATGCCTTTATGGAATGTTCAGTGAAATATCTAGGTAAAGATTTTAAGCAAACTAAAGGAAAATCTTCACAGTTTGGTCCTAGTTGTCTGGATATTTTAGGCAAATTTATTTCAAAAGGACAGTAAAGAGACAAAGAAAATGGTCTGACTGTCCGTAAATGAACGGGATAGTGTAACCCTGTTTCTGGGTCCGAGGCTCTGTATAAAGGATAAAGGTAGCAGCCTAGTAGGGTAACGTCAACTTGGGTCTGTGTCACTTCATACAAAAATCAGTTATGGTTGCAGACTTACCAGGTTAAAATCAGAGAACCATATGGTTTTCCAGAATTTAAGAACTTGAGCCATTTATCAGCTTCTTAATGTTTTCAGTATGGCCTCTCCCCCAAACACAATTCTAAGCACTTCAGATGTGCTCTTTTAATCTGTCCGATAACCGAATGAGGGAGGTATAATTTATCTCTACTTTATGGAGGAGAAACTGAGGTCCAGAGTCTAAATATCCTGCCCAAGGTCACACACTTAATGGTAGAAATAGGATTTAAACTGGGATTTGAATTCAGAGCCTCAGCCTGGGTGCCTTCCTCAGTGGGTTTCCGACCCCCATTTCTAGTACCCACCATGTTCTCTGTGCAGAATGCCTAAGAAACACTTCCCTCTTCAAAAGCTGTGTAATTCATATTGGATGAGCTAGAATCAGTTGTTAGAAGTATTTCTACAGCGAGGAATGAAGTCTGCTCCTCTCCTGCTGTTTTGCCAGTGGAGAAGCAGGACCCACCGCCACAGTTGCACACCGAGGTTACCAGCAGAGGAGCTGGGATCCCGGACCTACCCCGTGTCTCAGGACGCCCAGTGGTCCCTCCACCACATCAGCTGATTTTCCTTTGATATTTCTTGACAGTTTACTATTTTCCAGGCATTACACCAATATAATTTGCTTCCTCTCAAAACACCACGTATATTTTCAGACAGACTTTGTACACGTTAATGCTTTATTGAAAATCTTCTCTTTATCAAGGAACAGGAGCCGTGGTTTCAGTCCTATCTTTTTTTTTTTAATTTTTATTGTTATTCAATTACAGTTGTATGCCTTTTCTCCCCATCCCTCCACCCCACCCCAGCTGAACCCACCTCCCTCCCCCACCTCCACCATCCCCCCCGATTTTGTCCATGTGTCCTTTATAATAGTTCCTGCAATCCCCTCTTCCCACTGTCCCCACCCCACTCCCCCCTGGCCACTGCTAGACTGTTCCCAACCTCAATGTCTCTGGTTGTATTTTGTTTGCTTTTTTCTTCTATTGATTATGTTCCAGTTAAGGGTGAGATCATATGGTATTTGTCCCTCACCGCCTGGCTTATTTCACTAAGCATAATGCTCTCCAGTTCCATCCATGCTGTTGCAAAGGGTATAAGCTCCTTCTTTCTCTCTGCTGCATAGAATTCCATTGTGTAAATATACCATAGTTTTTGGATCCACTCGTTTGCTGATGGGCACTTAGGTTGCTTCCAGTACTTGGCTATTGTAAATTGTGCTGCTATGAACATTGGGGTGCACAGGTTCTTTTGGATTGGTGTTTCAGGGTTCTTAGGGTATAATCCCAGCAGTGGAATTGCTGGGTCAAAGAGCAGTTCCATTTTTAGTTTTCTGAGGAAATTCCATACTGTTTTCCACAGTGGCCTCACCAGTCCGCATTCCCACCAACAGTGCACTAGGGTTCCCTTTTCTCCGCATCCTCTCCAACATTTGTTTGTGGATTTTTTTATGCAGTCCTATCTTTTTTCAGAGTGGTCACGAGAGCGGACGGATGCGTGGTGAACAAAGGCAGGCTTAGCGAAGCATCACTGCAAGGAGACGCCGAAGGCAACCCGGCACAAACATTTTTACTCTTAATTCGCTCTGAAGAATATAGTAATTTAGCTGAGATTCGACTTGATCCTCCCTGTTTCAGTCCAGTCCCTTGCCTTCTTATTGCACCCTCATTTTCCCAAAAGCAATAAAATTTATCCAGGGTGACTTTTTCATTTTAGACATTTTTCAGAATACCCTTAATAATATAATCATCATAGGACTCCTATTGTCCCTATTTGTTTGTAATTACTGTTTTTATTGTGTAATATTATATAATTTCCCTTTAATAGAACAGAAACTCTCCAAAAAATTGTTGTGATAGCAGTAGTATTGTATAAATGTTATGCAATATTTTTTTACTTTTAAAAAGTAAATTTATTTTTAATTTTATTTAGTAAATAACTACTTATGTACACAATGTTCTTATAATTTTAAAAGTTAACCAGTTGATGGAAGTTTCATCTTCTGACAGTTATATATATATATATGTATATATATATATATATAACATATATAACACATATATATATGTTATTGTTGATCTATTACAGTTGTCCTAATTTTCCCCCATTGCTCTCTCCTGCCCCGCCTGCCCCCAGCTCCCAGTCAATCCCCACCCTGTTGTCCATGTCCATGGGTCATTTATTCGTGTTCTTTAACTAGACCCTTCCCCATTTTTCCTCCCTTGTCCTCCCTCCCCCCAGCGCAATCCCTGTCAGTTTGTTCCTTGTTATACAATTAAAAGGTCTAGACATGTAGGTTTTTGAGAGTAAAATATCTATTTGTACTATTGACTTTTCCTTGACTTGTTTGTACCTTCAGGAATAATAGTCTGATGGCTAGGGCTGAAATGCACTCATTTTGTTAACAAAAAATCACAATGAATGCAATTTGACCTTAAAAAATGAAGTAAGAGCAGCAATGGAAAGAAAGCATATTGTCATTATTAGTGGAAAATTTATATTGATATAAGTATTAAAAGGTAAAAATACCTCCCCCCCCCAACGATTTTCTTTAAAGATCAACCTTTTTGAAAACAATCTGAAAAGCACCCTTTGGATTTTGTTATTCTCTTTGTTACCTTTACAAGTTTCTTTCAGAAAGTACCAATTTTATTTTAAAGTTTTAATCAATATTTTGCAAGGTGAAATCTTTTTCTTTGACACAATGAGTTATCAAAGCACTTTTTCCTTCCCCAGGCAGCAGCTTTGAGTTGTGCCTGACAATAGATCTTGTGGATACTGCCCTGTCTTTGTAAAGATTAGCCCAGACACCATGGGGATTCCTTTTCGTGCTTGTGACTCCTGAATCAGCTGCAGCAGCACACAAATGTCTCCATTCTAAAGGTAAGTTTTCCTCAGTGGAATGACCATTGTGGATTGCACTTGATTTTCATTGCTTCAAAAACAACATGCAGCTGTACAGTTGGAAATTGTTAACTGGATACATACCTACTTGACTCGTTCCTTTTCTTTGAAAGTAGTTGTCCCTCAAAACACAGTAAAATTTCCTCATTTTAATACTGCCTACCCTTTAAATGGCATGTGCAATTAAATCTTTCGGGTAAAAAAATTATCTTTTATTGAACACAGTCCTTCCTTCCTTCCTTCCTTCCTTCCTTCCTTCCTTCCTTCCTTCCTTCCTTCCTTCTAAGATGAGAAATTTACTAGGGGAATATAAGAGGGAGACACACCAAGTGACAAAAAAAAGAACTCTGAAAATGCCCCTTCAGTCCAAGTGCAGACCTGGCCTTGACCTTCCCAGAAGGATGAGAAACGGAGGGTCACCAGTAACATTCTCTGGCAGCCGCCTTGCCAGGACATGAGTGCCCCAGACAGTGCTGCCTGCCACTCCCAGCAAAGGTGGAGAGGGGACAAAGACTATTTATAGAATCAATGTGGAGGCAACGAGAGTTGTAAGAAAGTTTGTGAGAGAGACAGAAAGAGACAGACACAGAGAGAAAGAGAGAGAGAGACAAAGAGAGAGAGAGAGATGGGAGGGCCTTCACAAAGAGTCCCAGGCTTTCAGCTCTGAGCGTCTCAAGCACAGTGACAACTCATCCCACAAAATGCCACTGCAAAAGTAAAACAGTACTTTCAAGAGCTCCCCTGGCCTGCTCCCCATGTGCCATATCACACTGCCACTGGTACATGGCAGAGCCCAAAGGTCACATTTCTGAAGAAAGAAACCCCAGAATAAGCCCTGCTGCTCTTTAAGAAGAAAGGAAGGAATTTAAGGCTGCTGGGACCTTTCCCACATAGACCTGTGTCTGTAAAACAATTTCCCAGCAGAAGCCTGGCACAGTTCTAGCGAAGGCCCCACCTTTTGCCACCTGTGCTTCAGCGTACTCTATTCTCCACTCAAGGGTTGTCAATTTCTCATTTAGTATTGGAATCTTGAACGACAACGTTTATTGAATGAGTTGAGAAAGCCCTGATTTTCTTGAAGCTGCTGGTGATGACCTCAAAGTACTCTGAGTTCTCCCAGTCCGGGTGAATTTGCCTCACACTTGTCCCACCATGGCTGTCGCCAAAGGAACCAAACTTTTTGGCATATCTCTATCTCTGTCTCTGTCTTTGTATCTATCACTATATCTATACATATTTTTTAAAACAAATTACCAGCTGTTCCTGGATGCAGAAGTGGCAACTTGGTATTGTGTTTATACCTACAAGTAACTTCCCTTCCCTTCCCTTCCCTTCCCTTCCCTTCCCTTCCCTTCCCTTCCCTTCCCTTCCCTTCCCTTCCCTTCCCTTCCCTTCCCTTCCCTTCCCATCTCTCCCCCTCTCCCTCCCTCCCTCTCCCTCCCTCCCTCTCCCTCTCTCTCTCTTTCTCTCTCTCTCTCTCTCTCTCTATTATTAGCTGTTTTCTACTTAGTGTGCCAATAGAAGTCTTTTTTCTCCATTAGGGCATTGCGGAGACCCACTCTGTACTAGTTAAGAGCATCCTGACGCTAGACTTTTGTGGGCATCCATCCTGTCTCTGCCACTTATTTGGTGGGAGGCCTTGGACAAGTCACGTAAGTTCTCTGAGCCTGTTTTCCTTGCAGGTAACATTGCCTGACTCATTGGCTGGGTAGAAGGATTTAATGATATAATCCCCAGAAATGCTTAATCCTATTATTGACACATAATGGGTGTTTTTTATATATATTAGCATCATTATTAATGAAGTAGTAAGTCTGATGTATACAGAGACAGACATTTGCCTAAAAATGGCTCATTCTTATTTAACAAAGGAAGAATTTCTTTTCACCATGTTTCCCCCAGTTAATGTCTTTGAGTATCTTATCAGCTTTTTTTTCCAATGAGGTCTAACAGGTAAAATAACATTACTTCCTAAGCATTCAAAGCAATTGGGGTGTATCTACTATGGCTTTCTGTGGGTAACATTTTAAGCATGAATTTTCTTAAGCAGACAATATTCTTTTAATATTAGACAGCTTCAGATTTTTATGATTTGAATATCCTGTGACCAGCTAACCAGGGGATTCTTAGAGAAAAATGCTAAAGCTGGTAGGTTTCAAGAAAAATGTACAGTTGGGCTGTGAGGGAAATTTGCTTCTACTTCAGCTAATACACATTAGGCTCTGTTAAGGGAGGCAGTGACCGCCTCAGTTATTGATGACCATCTGGAAGCTTCCCTGCTTTAGAAGAATGGGCAAGTGGAAGATGAAGTCATTCTCTGAAGCTTGGCCCCCTGCCCTGCTTTCTCTTCACCCTGACCATTCAGACGGTGGGCACAGAGGAGCAAGAAAGGAAGTGTAAAGCTGAGATGAAAAATGGGGTTAGTGGAGCACGAAGATGTGTAATACAAACAAAACCATTTTAGCAAAGTAGAGTTTGCAGTTTTTTTTTTTTTTGCTCTGTAAAAAATCATCATACACTCCAGAAATCAGCCAGCTTTTGAAATTTTAATTAATTTGAAATGTTAAGTGGATTGTAGGTATCTACTTCCTGGCTGAAGGCTGGAGGGAAGTTAATAATGAAAAGAACTTCCGGAAAGGAGCGTTTTTCTGCATCCAGGAAACTGACACACATGGGAAAATTTCTGTATGATTTTAATGCTTTTGACTAGGGTCTAAATCATTCATTTATGTAATTCTACAATTGTCATTTTATGCCATAATTTTCTGTGCAAGGATTTAGAAAATATTCAGGAGAGCTAGTGAAGGACAGAAATACATTTTTAAAGAGAAAAATATATAATTATCTGAAAAAAGGTTATGGAGAAAGACTGAAAGAGCATTTTAAATAAGACCCCTTTCTTCCCTTTGACTAGAATTCTTCCCAGAATTTCCCTTTTTTGGGAATTATTATATACAAAATCTTACTTTCACTTTCTGAATGAAGATATTTTTTTTTAAGGATGAGCAAATGGATTCTTTAATAATGACCCCCCTTACTTTGTTAAGGCCTTAAAACTATGCCTTATTCCTGGCATGTATAACCACCAGCCGGTGAAATATAGCCATCTGTCCAGGTAGGTGAATTTAAATCAGTTCCACTCAAAGAGAAGTATTTTGTTTCATTCTAAACAAATTAAAGGCAACTTTGTAAGCCAGGAGTAATCAGAAATTTGATGTAAAACAAAAATAAAATAAGATAAAATAAATTAAATTAAATTAAAAACTCTGTCATTTTGCTCTCCTCACCATCCGCCTGGAGCGTGTGTTTCTAATTTGCACACCTAAGGTGAGCCAGGCGAATCCTTTCCCAGGGGCCACTTGCAAGTTTATGCCACAGGGCCAGGTGCCGAAAAGGTGAACAATTGCCTTCACCCTGTGATGCCAAAATGTCACCCTCCCTCTGCAGTTCCTCTGTCTCCCCATGGGGCCTGTTCTCAGGGAAGTGCTACTAAGGCTTGTAGCCTTACTGCTTGTAGTCTAACTGCTTGTAAATGAGCTGTCCTGGAATAACCTCAGAAGGTTTTTATCCTCCCCATTGCCAAGCGTATCACAGTTTCTTAAATTTCTTAGTCTGGGGACAACTATCTTCAACCACAATCCATCGGCTCCTAAAATGTATAAAGTTATACACACATACCATGGATTTATGTTACATTGTAAATCATGTTGGTAAAAGTTTAAAAATCTCATGCCTTCAGTCCAAAAGTCTATTTTAATAAATTACTAAGAGGAAGCTATAAATGTATAAAATTATTGAATGTTCTTGTAGAGAGAGTGTTAAAATTTTATATTTGAAAGAAAGGAAGCCTTCCGAAATAGAAATAAAGGGACATTTTTCACGGATTATTTTCAGGGGTTTCTGGAGCACACGCATTGGAGCATGTGAGCAGCTTCTCTGTGTACACACACACACTATCATATTGCTGTCGGGTCAGATATGACGGGTTGCTATAGTTCTGCAAAGTCATGCTTTGTGTCTTTGTGAAATGATTCACAATTCAAAAAGTCAGTGGCTTTTTTATACATGCGCCTGAAATTATGGTGATGTGTCTGAAATATGGGAACAGGAGATGACATTTTACATTAAAGGAATTGCGTGTACTAAATAGTATTTAATTATTATACATGGAAAATTCAAGTTTCTTTGTATCTTAGATTCTTACTTTTCTAATTTTTTAAAAGACATGTGAACCTCTGAGTGTATTTTCTAGTTCCCTAATGATAAATATGCTAAAAATTACAAAAATTTTAATGTCTGTGTAAAGGATGAGCCCAGGTGATGTTTAATTGGTTTGGCTATACTGGACTTGTTAAATCTTCTATCTGAAAACAATGACGTTTGCCCTGGCTGGTGTGACTCAGTGGATGGAGTGCTGGCCTGTGAACCAAATCGTCGCTGGTTCAATTCCCAGTCTGGGGCACATGCCTGGGTTGTGGGCCAGGTCCCCAGTAAGGGGCGCATGAGAAGCAACCACACATTGATGTCTCTCTCCCACTCTTTCTCCTCTCTAAAAATAAGTAAGTAAGTAAGTAAATAAATAAATAAATAAAATGAAAACTATGATGTGATAGCCTTGCTTCTTACCTGGATTCCTGCCTCACTGGACACCTTTCCCGATCATTGCCTTAGGGAACGTACTGCCCTGGCCTGGCCCACTTGCAGGCTTTCAGTGGTATTATAAACACACACGGTTTTGCCATTCCATTCATGCTGAGGTCAGGGACAATGACTCCCTGGGTTACCAGTTTATACCCTGGAGCCTCACATGGTTCCTGGCACAGAGAAGGCGCTCAAAGCCTATTTTACGTGAATGAGAGAAGGAGTGAGGGCCACTCTGGCAGCTGATCTCTGAGAGGCCTACAGGTCCACTAATTTACGAAGAGGTTACAGAGACGAACTTCTTGCCAGCCTTGCAGCAGCTCCATCGGCCATGCCTCAGGTTCCTTCCTTGCTCTCCAAGATGGAATCCTCCTGATCGTCTCTTCTCCCATACTCTCAGCTTAAGCCAGTCGTATATTCTCTTTAGTATGACACATCTTTTTTCAGCTTTCCAGCTTCCAAACACTCCTCTATGACTTCTGCAAGCTACCGGCTATGATTAACTAACATCCATATAATCACAATCAGTCTAATCAAAGGAAGCTATCTTCACTTGTTTCCTTTAGCTGACAATGCCTGTCCCTTGAAACCATTCTTTTTCCTTTTAGATGGAGGACTGCAATACCCTACAACCCACTTTTCTCAGTGTTGGCACACGAATTTGACATTCTCCCCATTTACCACTTGCAGATAAGCACTCCTCCATTCTCATCAACAAGCCTGGCATCGGAGACTGTGGACACATTGTAAAAGGTTATGTAAATACATTCAAGGTGCAAATCCCCACATGATTCAATTTTTACTTTATTTTCCTTTTTAAATTTCTTCATGGTTTGAATTTTTAATTATATGCCTGTATTATTCCCCCCAAAAAACTATTTTTACTTATTTTTTTCAGTTTTATTGAAATGTAATTACACATAAAACATTGTTTAAACTTGAGGTTCACATGTTGAATTGATACACATATATTGCCAAATGATTGCCCCATTTTGTTACCACTTCCATCATGTCATATGATTAGCATTTCTTTTTTGTGGTTGAGAACATTTAAGATCTACTCTTTTCTTGACCTTCCAGTATACAATACATTATTATTAACTGTAATCGCTATACTGTACATCAGATCTCCAGGAAATATTCATATTGTAACTGGAATTTTGTACCCTTGGCCCAATAACTCCCAAATTCCTCACTCTTGGGCCCTGGTGACCTCCACTCTACTCTGTTTCCATGAGTTCAACTTTTTAGATTCCACGTATAAGTGAAATTATACAGCACTTGTTTTTGTGTCTGATGTTTCACTTAGCATGATCCCCTTTGGCTACTCAATCTCCCCCAGGTGTGCCCATTGCAGTGCAATCTGGTGACAGGGTGCAGCTGGGCCGGGGCATGCAGGGACACAGCTAGTGGGGGGGCAGCTACAGACGAGTGTGGTGGTACACCCCTGTGACAGAAGACAGGGCCTGATCTGGGGCCACGAGCAGCTGCGGGGTCCTGGCTGTTGGCCTGCTCTCCTGTGGCTGCACAATCACCGCCCCCCCAACCCCCAGCTGTATGCACTCCACACAGGCCAGTGAAGGGCCCATGCCAGGAGTGTGCAAGCACATGGCTGGAGGGGCTAGCACTGAGTGTGTACGTGACAGTAGGGGGTCTAGGTGACTGCTTATTCTCGTGCAGCCACAGAGGGCTGAGCTAGTGGCCAGGGTGGTTTCTGGGCTCCCAAGGGGGCAAGGAAGAGGAAGTGGGGAGCGCCTTAGGAGGCTGGCATCGGTGAATGTGGATATCTGTGGAGCAAAGGCTGGGGAAATCTTCAGGGTGTCTCGGGCACCTGTGGTGGGCCATGGTTCCTTCTTTAGTGGTGAAGGCTGCCGGGTTTGTCTATAGACCAGGTCACTGTGAACCACTCTCACTCCCTCTGCCTAGCTTCTATTAATAGCCCCTGCTTCTTTTCTTCCTGGTTTCTAGCTGTCTTTACAAGATTCTGCTTTTTAAAAAAAATCTGGAGTTAAAAGTAACACATAGTGTTTATTCATTAAAACTCCACATATAAAGAAACAGAGGTGACCATGACAGAAAAAATTCTTATGCCCATGTAACTTACCTTCTAGTAGAGAACAAATAGTAAACAAATAAATTTTAAACTGTGTGAAGTCGGACAAAGATCAGTGGTAGGAATTAAAAGCAAAGCAAAACAGTGTGATAGAGAAAGAATGCTGTTTTACATTAGGGTGGTCATGAGCACAGTTCTTCGAGGGGTGGAGAGGCCACTAATGACGTTGTTCAGAAACAGATGAACGCATAAGAAAGACACATACGAGCAGACTTTAAACAGACAGACTAGGAGAAATGTCTTCGATGCAACTTTTATTTTTTAGCTTCTTAGGGCTGTAGTGGACAACCATAAAACAAAGAACACTCTTCCCCCCCAATACAGATAAGTATGATAGATATTACATTATTTTGCTTAACGTAAAATGTAGACTTCGTAAGAATAGGTCTGTGAGTAAGGGTAATTTCTTACATAGCCTTTCAGTAGTCTCTGGTTTGCAGAATTTAGCTATGGAAAAGTAATGCCCTTCTCTGGCAAGACATCAGTGCATGGAAGATTCTTCTTCTTACCACCAACAATGAACACCCCATATGATTTACTATGATCAATTAGAATTCCCATAAAAAAGACATTTCTATATTCTAAAATGGCAGTGTATGCTTCCATGTTTGATTCACCAGAAGGGGTACATATTCACTCACAGGCAGTAATTCTAAGTTACTTTTTAGATATTGTATTCAAACAGCATGAGTGTCCTTGGGCAAAATAACAGAGAAACTAGCAAACCAGAAAAGAAAGTCTTTCTAATACTGAAGGGAAAGTAATAGGCATTGTTGGACTTTTGTATTTAATATAGATTATAGGTTGACTTTGGAGAGCCACATTAATAAAATATTTTTATAGACAAGTTAAAAAGGTGATTTTCTGTAAATCACTGGAAAAAATGAATGCTATCACTATAGCTTCCATCTGTGCATTGTATCATCTATGTGCCTCGGGAAGCCAGAACTGATTAGGGCTCCTCTAAACGGGTCATTAGTTTAAGCAGAAGTCATGCGGCTAGGAAGGCCATTTATGATTTTTTCCGGTAGAATGTTTTCTTAATGCACAGTACAACCTAGGCAATACAATGAGAACAATTTTCAGTTCAATTTTATAAAAAAGGGTAAAAAGAAAGGCTTTAAGAGCCGTCTTTTAAAAGAAAAATTAAGCCCACAGTTATTCAAAAATACTCTTTACTGTAATTATTAAGTAAAAAGAAAAATCCATTAGCTAAAACAGAGATGGGCTAAATCCACACCGATTACTTCACAAACACAATACACCTTAAATCTTGAGAAAACAAAAACAATTTTATTAAGTGAAGTGCCCCTTTTCTCAGGATTATTTTTTTAATTGATTTTGGTTTGATATATAAATAGAGTAAAAAAAATACCTGCTGGATTTGCTTGTCAGACCTTCTCATAACTGCAAAGCAGTAATAAATATTTGAAACTGAATCATAGTATCTATATTAAAGTTCAATGTCCACTTCTTATAGGAAAGTGTTTACTAGGTTATCAGGATATATTTACTTTTTCTAACTTTTAGGTAAAAATACTTTTAGCATAGTTCTAGTCAATTTAGTTCAAGCCGGAGGAATAAGTTTACAGTAAGCGCTTACCCTTTATAAAGCAGGTGCTGTGTGAAAGGTGGGTCATGAAGATGCTGAGACTTGACAGCTGGCCTCGAAGGAATTGGAATCTAGTGTGGGAGAAAGAAGTTTAAAGCAATTAACCATAAAGAAAGACATAATGTATTAAGCACTTCAATATAGCTACTACCTGACAGGATAGTAGAGCAAAGAAGAAGAATTAATTCTGACTAGGGAAGGAAAAAGATTCCTGAAAGTGGCTTTCGAGCCAATTCTGTTTGATAACTTCAGATTTCGATAGGTATCTGACTTTGTTCCTTGCGTCTCTAGCTATTCTTTCCACGCATCTTGTCCGACAAGTCCAGCCACTGATATGTTAGCAATTGTTTAAGACATCGGGGATACGAAAACGACAGGAACATGACTGTTGGTTATACTGAATGCCTTTGCAGCGATCATAGTTCATGCCTGTGTGCTAACTCAAATCATGCCATTCATCCAGGACATCCTGGTTCTCAGTGCTGCATTTCCAGCTTGCGTCCTGGACAGCTCACCCTGCATGCTCTGCTGCCACCCCAGACTGCGGCTTTCTAAAGTAAAATGCGATTTCCCTCCAAATCTACATCTCTAATTTCACAAATACAATTTTACGTAAATCTTGTTCATACAAAATCATTCAGCTACTCATTTAAATTTGACCTCCAGAGTCATCGGTTACCTCTGCTGCGATTCTCATCTAGGCTGCCCATGTAACACAGAGCACAAAGATGATTACCAATCAGCGTGTCCCTAGGTTTTCCACAGGAAGCAAGATCCTCACTTCTGGACCGCTTCCATCTCTCTCTCTCTCTCTTTTTTTTTTCTCCATTTCTCACTCCACCACACACACACAAATACCTAAAATTGGCAGAATTTCCCCCTAGTCTGTAGGGTAGAGGGTCCTCTTACATCCTAATTTCAATGCTTCCCCTCAAATATACAGTTTCTAATGTGACATTTTCAACACTACATTTTTAAACTTAGGTTTGAGGATACACAAAAGCCAGATTGGCTATTTTTTCTTTTCCTTTTTCTCAAATCCCATTCTATGGTAGTGAACACACTTTTTGGTTTAAAAGATTAAGGTGGAAATTAGACGAAGGAAAAAAATTCTGCTAATAAGCAATGCACTCTGCCCAGCTATATTTTAGCCTCTTTGCGCTTACTTCCTCACAGATAAAATAAGAACAGGTGTTTCTATCCATCACAGTTATAATAAAGATTAAATAAGAAGAATGAATAAACAGCACTTATTAACTATTGTCATTATTATTCTTCTGACAGTCAAAGACTTCACCACTAACATCTACTTAACAGATGGCAGTTTGTCGCAGAAAGGAGTCCCTGAACAGTTGTGAGTAGAGCGACCCCGAGGATCACCACCAATATGCACCTCTTGCAATATTAGTGAAGAGCACTCTCTTTGGAGCTGAGGGGCAGGTGATTCCGGGCAACAAATTATCCTGGAGGACTGGTCAGATGTCTTGATTGATTGCCATTATCGATGAAGAAATATGGGCACTGCAAAATCATGGACACCAGGCTTCCAAATAAGCTTGCCTCCAGCACAGTGCCAAGCCAGCAAGGTACTCAGCTATAAACTGGAGGTACTTACTTTGCCTTCTGAAGTCATCAAAATGCTTAGCTGGCCAGCAAATGATAACAATAAACAGCTAACCACCCATGAAACAAGAAATCAGAATTTTCTACTTGTATGCATGCTTAAGCTAGGAGAGATGCCAGTCAATGAGCTTAAAACAAGAAGAAAAAAAAAATGCTGTGGCAATGAGGCGACCGCACGATGGCATTTAGAATCTCCATTAAGACCCAGGGAAACGTGCCCAGCGCTTTACACAGTGGAGGAGAGGCATGGCTCTTTGAGGCTCTGGGAAATGAGCTTCCTGCAATAAGCAGGGCAATTAACCTAAAGCAGATTCTGGCTGCTAAGTGGGGTAGAAGTGCCTTTGTTTGGTCAGGCGCAGACTTCCCTGGTGTGCTCCTGCTGGGACTGTTCCAACAAATTTGAGTTGCCTTGGTTCCACAGCCCCCGCTCCCCTCCCCCCACCCTCTCACCCCGCGTCCCGCAGAGGGGTGCTAAAGGCCTTACTTATGTTGCTCTGAGTGCCCAGCTGTACCAAGAGGACCCGGGGCGCCGAAGAGGTATAGGAGTGGCTTGGAAAAGACACACTTCGTTCACTTGGGGAGGGAGGGAGGGGGCGTGGTTCTTAGCCCCTCCATATGCTGCGTTTAACTCACAGTTCAGTTATTTACTGAAAGTGAGAAAGAAAATCATGTGTTTTAGCCTTTGATTAAAGAGAAGGTAATGTTTTGTTAGAAAAGTCAGCTGCAGAGACTCAGTCTGAATGTGTCTGGGCTGCCGCTGAAAGGTCTTGATTTAGCTAATCACAGAGGTCTTTCTTGAATGCTAAGGAGTCCAAGCAGAACAAATTCATTTCTGATGAAGTCTTGCAGCCGACAACGTGGAATAATTTGAATCACAGCCTGCAAAATATGAAAATTTGATCAGGATGGAATTAAACGACTCCCCAAAGTGATTTGGCAAGTCTATTTTCACCAAGTCACTGCAGCGAAAGCGGGTAGCCAGCCCACGAAGAGCCTTGTGCACCGGCCAGCTCGCTCAGTGCCCTGCTGCGGAGGGGGATTCTGAGGGTCATGCCGTGGGAATATGTTTGCTCACCCGGGTCAGATTTAAAGATGTGGTACAATACTCGCACCTTCTCTTCATTACCATTTATGTCTCCATCATTTTCAAAGGTGTTCAGACCTATTTAGAATCCATTTATGCTAGGACCACCTCCTGAGGGTGATGATACTTTTACATTTATTGCCATCTGTATGAAATATAATTTCTTCCTCTTTATCTTACACTTTGCAATTGATACAGTTTAAGGAGTACAGTGTACTTGGAGAAGAAATTGAAAACTGGCATAAAAAAAATCAACCCAACCTTGAACTATTAACCCCAAGGTAGAAATTTTCTTCAGATGACCTTGATGACATTGAATGGTTCACTTCTGTTCTCACAGCTTACTGGTCAGACAGTGTCAACTTGTCTTTCCTACCGAGGTCAGAGCAGGGGTTAGGGGATGGAGCAAAAGAGGGGACAGAGAATTCTCACGTTGCACTCTAGTAGCTGTGAATTCGGCTGTTGAAGCAATTTGTATCATGGTGATAGTTTCTTTTGCGATTGCATGAATATGTTAAAAATCAGTATTAGAATATTCTGCTACAGAAAGGTAAACTATTTGAAAACATTCTTTTAATGTTATGATCTGCTACTTTGTCTCTTAGGTATAAGGCATGATGAAGAAAGTTTCTGAAAATGTTATGTAGGGCATAGCTAATCCAATTTTAAAGGACATGTTGTGGTGGTGAGAATCCAGAATGCTGGTGTTTGCAAAGGAAAGGAAGAAAAACAGAGTATCCAAGGTACATACAATAACACCAACAACAGAATACTGGGATTCAGATTTAACAAGACAGTAAGGAGACGGTGGTTAAAGAAAATTCAATATAAAAATTGCAGCATTTTTGCAACAAACAATGTATGTATTATTGATTCACCTTCAAATTGGCTAAATGCCTGGTAACAAGGAAATATCATGGCAAGAACCAGGATCCCAGTGCTTCAGCTCTCACTACAAGTTACTTCTTTAGCGGGATCACTTCTGTGTGTTTGCTGAGACATGCAGGGCACACTGGGGCCTAAGCTGGAAGTCAAGGAAAATGAAGTCAGAGTGATATTTACTTGCAAGTGCAGATCAGAATGGGGAAGCTCACAGTTTAAAACATTCTCTAAATTCAAAGAGAATGCTTTTTAAACTGGGCTTTGCTTTTCTAAAATACCACAAAAATTCCCAGGGGGAAGGAAGTTCACCTCTTTTTTTTCCAATTAGGCAATAATACATTCAGAGATAAGCGTAGAAGTACGGAGATGTGGAAATTAGGTCAATTCACGTGACATCTTTCCTTTTCATGTTCATACGTACGTCAGTACCTTGTTTCTGCAGGTGCAGTGGCCCAGGTGATGAAGTGCCACCTTTTCCCTACCACCTACTGATGGCTTAAATTATTTTGAAAAAACTCAGTTTGCTTATCATTTTATATATACACATATATGTTTGGTATATGTACATATAAACAAACCATGTATATATTATCATTTACATTGTGAAATATGAGACTCATACAAGAATTATTGAGTGAAGTTGTGTTTATTTTGAGTAACGCAGTACCAGAATACAAAAAAAGATCTTTGTCTCCTTTACAAAATCTTATGTCAGCATTACTTTAAGGGAGCGAAGAATGCTGTTCATAAGTTTGAGAGCAATTTTTTGCATGCAGTTACACTTAACAAACCATGTTTTTATTTGCTACAATTTATTTAAAAATAAATTGTGGAAAAATGCACTGCAAATGGAAATCTTCTTTTAGGCAAATTGGAAGGCATTCCAACTGCTATTCACCTAAAACAATAGGCCCACTTGTCTTTGTTTTTCTGGAGGAAGTATGACACGTCACTTTCTATCCCCTTGGCCTTAGGATACCCAGCTGGAAATGGATCTATTCATTTTAAAGTAATCCAGAGAATTGGTAATATTTAGAACTAATATAATGCACATTTATGACATTTTCATTTACACATTGTAATGGCAAAATTAAAAAGAGAATATTTTGTTTTTCTAATATTCTCATGTTGAACCCAGAGATAAAGAAATATTGGTTATTAGAAAGATTTTGGATCCTTTGAAAAACATCAGTAAATATTTTGAGAACTATCTACAGACTTTACAAGTTTCTGGCAGATTGACTCTAGCCTACATACTGCCTTCAGTCATGATAAAACTGCCCATTTCATGGTTATATCTCTTCCCTTTGGTTTCTCTGTGGCACTTGCAATGGTTCACAGGCCCTTTCTTAAATATCTTCCTTCAGATTCTGTAAAGTTGTATTTACTTTTTCAACCGTTGACAAGACTTCTTTATTTTTTATTTCGGTTTCCTTCCCCTTATTGCTATCAAAACAGGGCCATGTGCCAAGTTTTCATTCTATTTCTGTGCTTTGGCCCTCATACTTTTTATATACTCCTATGGTTTCAAATTTTACTAGCAAGTTGGAAATGTCTTAATCCATTTCTTTACCAGCAGACCTCTCTATGGTTCCATTTCCAATTTCAGCTCCCCATCCACCAGCTCTGTTACTGGACTGAAGAGGTCCATTTGCCTGCACACCTCGAAGTCCAGTGAAACATGAACAGGAGTTTGCAGTCTAGAAAATACGAGTTTATTAACAACATGGTGTACTCCCAGAGTCACAGGCAAGCTCAAGCTCAAAGACCTGGCTCCCCAATGGCTTCCGGGAGATGGATTTCATAGGGAAAAAAATCATTAGTCATGGTGAATAATAGAGTTACGGCTGTGCTCTCTACCGATGGGTCAGTGCTAGGGCACAGGTTAATTGATCATTGCATCTGGGCCTGACGTCAACCATGGAGCTACTCTGTCCAATTTTGCAACAATTTGTTTTGCTGGATCATTCTTCTTTCCCGGGTGTGGAGCTAAAACACAGCTGAGGCCAAGTTATTATGTTTAAGTCTGTCTCAGTTGTCAGTAGGCCCAGGAACTTTTTCCTAAGACTAGTTGTGGACCACAACCTCATTGTCCTGAAGGCTTAATGATTAAACAAGGGAGAGGGAGGTGGGTGAGTCAGAGCACTAGGTGAGGCCAGTCTGGGTGAAGGGAAAAAAATCAAAATAAAAGTCCAGAATAAAGAAAATAAGGGTTCTGCATTGTTACAGCTCCATATATCTATCCTATGTAATTTTTCTGACTTCCAGGCATTTCTGATCATCTGGGCTTAAGCAAAATCTCTTCCTTGGTGCATTTGCCTTTAGATTCTTTTCTTTAATGCAAATCACCTCTCACTGAAACCTCCTGGCTCCAAATAAATACATTTAATATATTCAACTATTTCCTTAATAGCTCTATATTATTATTGTTAATAATAACAATAAAAAATGATAACACTTTAATTTATCATACACAAAGCTCTTGATATACTCTGATCCTTTTCTGGTGTTTTTTGCCTCAATATATTATATCACTCTCCATCATGTTTCACAAACCAAAAAGAGGGGAATTATCTTTGACCTACCCTCACATGCAGTAAACCTAGTCATCGCTGTTGATTTGATCAAAACTATCATTGTCCTTCCCAATACTTCCACCACAGCCCCCTGTTTGCTCCACATAAGCACTTTTTGTTTTCCACTCCGTTTTCTTTAGTGAAAATGGAATCAAGCATCATTTCTATTCTCTTTATCTAGATTTTAGTCCTTAAAATCTCAGCTTACCATCACCTTCATTTTTTAAATTCTTTCATGATTCCTACCAACCTTGAAGTTTGATTTTGGTTTTGCGGTGGCCATGTGAAAGAAGGCTCTGTGCTTTGATTACAGCCATTTCACAGATGTGGGGTCTAAGGTGAGAGTAATGGTACACCCAAGGCCACCTAACGAGTCAGTAACGAAATAGGACTTTGGAACCTGGTTTACATGACTTAAAATTTATCTTTGCAATACAATATCACTCAAAGTTCAGTCTTTTCCCTAGCACATTAGTGATACTAATATGACATTATTCTTGTGCTTCTAATCTTTCTTATCCTCATATTCTCACCTAGAGAAGAAAATCTTTGAGAGAGAAACCATTGCCTCATTCATTCATTTAACAAATGCTTTCATTGACAACCTGGGCACCGAGGTTGTTACAGTGCTGACATGTAAGATTTAACAAACAAATATCTGTCTCCAGCATAAAACATACTGATTCAGAAGATCTTAATAATTATTAACACATTATAAATATGCTTTATTTTAATTTTAACACTATTAATACTCTTAGAAGATACAGGATTTCATAAGTCTAATTATTGAAATCTTGGAAAAATAACTTACAGTTGTCCCTGATATAATTCAGGTTTTGAAATATATAAACACATTCCTTCAAAGAAATACCCTTTAAAGAGTTTGAATATTTCTACACCCTTTAAAATGTTGCATAGAGTTTGAAATAGATGATGTGTTTAAAGGTATTTATTATAGAAATTCAGACTGCGTTCAGATGATCAAGTAAAATGTGTTAATATTTGTGAGGTAATATGTATACGTTTCATGTGACTAACAGAAGATAGGGATTGGGTTCAGAGGCTTAGTGTTCCATAAAAACCACAACTGTTGAACTTGGGGAAAATACGAAGGTATGATTTGTCCTGGAGGATATTCTGAATTATCTCAGGTTCTCCTTAACCTATTGCGCATGGGCAGCTGGGACAGAAGAGATAGGGTCCATCTAGGCACTGGGCTCAAGTAGGAGAGTACAAATTAGTCTACAGTAGTTGACATATCTGGAACTGTGAATCTGTCTAGGAAATTCAGCGTATCTTCTATGGCCAAATAACCCATGCTTCAAAAGTAAATAGTCAAAAAAAAAAAAAGGAGTCAGTATTTCCAGAAGAGATATTGTTACTGAGCAGACAAGGGCCCTTTCACGTGGCATGTTGGTGTATGACCCAGCAATTAATGCTGGTAGAAACAGGTCTTTATTTACAACATTCCAACCTTGGGAGAGCTTAGAGCTCCTAAGCTTGGAACCCCCTTTTCCCAGGAGACCCAGTACTCCCCATGCTCCCCACCAGACTACAAGCCAAAAACATCCTCCAAGGTTCCCCATATCCTTACTTGTGCGAGATCTGGAATATGTTGCCATCAGCCTCTGTGTCCAGAAAAACATGTGCCATGTACTGTGGATCATGGTGAAACTCAGGAAAGGCACAGGTCTTAAAAGTCCAGGTAAATCCAGGTGCAGCAGGTGAGGATCTTATAAGGAAGTCATTTGCAGTTCCGGAGTCATCCAGAGGCACGACACAGCAGCAGCATCTCCTTTCCTAGGAGTCCAGGTCGCATGGCCTCCTTCATCGCTGTGAATTACATAGCTGCTTGTTTACTTCTCCCTTCTCACTGCTCTTTCAGACTGCATGGTCTGAACTCCCCAACGGCTGCCTGCAGGCTGTGTTTAAATTCTGACTCCGAGCTTCAGACTTCTCACACAGACACCATAAGCTCCCCATTTCTGACTCCTCCCACAATGAGCTACATCACAAATCAAAGTCATGACCATCTCCCTTACCCCAGGCGCAAGCACAGCTTTTTAACATAGCTATGAAGCTAGCCAAGTTGCCGTAGATATGCAGTCTCCCAATCACAGTGCTCCGATTCCCCCATCCACCAAACCAAGTTTATCGGGACATCCTCTGAGCCCCATTAAATTATGACTGTGCTTTCTGACTGTCATTAGTGGGCAAACTTGCCCAGAGTAAGCTATCTGGGTCACGTGCATTGATACTTCATGTATTTAAAGTGGCCAGTGTCTTTGGGAGGTGTGTTTGCCTGGAGTGTCAGTAATTCTAGCTTGGCCAAGTGTTATTAGTTATGCTTTTGTGTTTATTTTACACTGCGTTTTGTTGTTATGAAAGAGGTGACTCAAAGGAGGCCATTTCCTGATTGAAAATAAGTGTCAGGATGGAGGTGAGAGTGAGAGGACTCTTTGACACCTTTTGGAAATCTGGCTCCAGACACATAAGTAATGGCCCCCAGATTTGGCCATTCTGGTCTTGTACAGAATTTGCTTAACAACCATGGCAAAGGCATCTGTCCTCTTACAGCTGGTCTTGATTCCAGAACATCCAAAGGTGGGAGTGGGAAGCGAGGGTGACCTCAGCCATCAGGTCCCAGTCTGGGAACCTCCTTAGCAGGGTTCCTTTCCACCGTCTATAATCTGTTGCAGAACCCTGACCTACTTAGTCTCTCCTCTCTCCGAGTGACTCTGACTGTTACAGCCCTAAGTACTGCCATTCCCTGTGTCTGGGCTACTTTGTGAACGAGGCCTGTAGAGTGAGCACAGCTAATTCATGAGCTAGTGTGACCGAGGAACCACATTTCCTGCTTCATTCCTTGTTAATGTATCCTCAGATTCCTCATCAGTAAAATGACATTATAGTAGTACTAAAATTGTTTATAATAAAGCAGTGAGCAGTGCACACAGTACAGAGTAAGCTTTCTATAAATAAAAAGAACTTAATTTTATTTTTTATTTTATGTTCTTAAAAATAACTTAGAGATGATTTGAAAATTTTATTTGGATATTGTTTGTACACCAAAAAAGTAAGTTTTGTGTTAATTGCCTATTATTAGTTTAACCCCACCCCACAAAGAAGTTTATAATGTATCATAGGATACATAGGAAAAGTATTACAAGGAGATAAAAGTATTAGATGGAGTTTTGAATGATGAGCAAGAGTATGTCAAACTGAAGGGATTGAAGGGTAAAGCATAGAAACATGATAAATAGTATATGGAGGTAAGAGCGGATTTGGCTTTTTTTAGGAATTAATCTTAGAAATGCATGCATGAATTTCTGAGAGAGAAAAAACTGAGAGGGGAAATGTACTTGGGTCAGGTAATCAGGGTGTTACAATGCAGGTTAAGGAGTTGAATTTTGTCAGAAGGTTGATGGTATTATAAACAAAGGTGGTTAAAATCAGCTTTATCTGAATTTACCTCTGTATGAGAATAGAGTGGTAGGTCAGAGGCCAGCACAAAAGATCTTGTAGTTGTGCAGGTGGTGAAAGATTGTAGTATCTCAGAATGCTATAATGGCAAAGGGATTGGAGAGAATATGTGTGTCCAGGAGTATTCGGAGTTGTAGTGAGTGGCATTTGATATTTGTAGAGACTAAAGAGAATAGATAACTGTATTTTGGCCTTAGTAACCAGGCTGATGATAGCATTTGTGATAGAAAACCTCAGAAGACATGCAGAAATGGGGAGAAATGTTTAGCCTTAAGTGTGTCACGTTGCCAATATGCACTTGTCTTTCTGAGTGTGGAGGTGAGGAGACAGGTGTGGGCTGAAAGGTCAGCTGAAAAACATTGGTATGAAGACTTCACTGAAGCCATGCGAATGGAGGAGATGGCTACAAAGATTATGTGGTGGGAGCAGGGACGAGTTTTAGTTTGCCTGCATTTAGCTCCTACCTAGTACATTCTTCATGTAGTTGATATTTAACAAGCCTGAACTTAATTAAGATTTAGTAAAACATATAAGACCTTCTCATTTTAAGAGTCTTCTCAGTGCAAAGATAAAATTCTGCATCCTACAATTTTTAAAGGTTGGTGCTTCCCATTTGATTTCATTAGCCCCGGCTATCAGCGGTTATCTGGTGGAGGCCTGGTTTCTGCCACGGATTTAAGGGAAGGGCGCTGAAGCTCCGGTGTGGCTGGGCCACCAGCTCCTGGCAATGGCTCCTCCTGGAGTGGCCATTCAGAGAAAATCTGAACTTGTTAATATAATAAGCTTCTAAAAGGCTTATTATTTAAATCTTAATAAGAACTTACTGAATAAAAGAGTAGATAAGAAAGTCTTTTTCATTTTTTTGTTTTGTTTTGGGAGGGCTAGAGTGGTAGTAGAAAGAAATAGAAAAAAATAATTAATTCACAATTTATGAAAAATAGAGGAAAATTAAGTTATGTGAGACAGAAATGACAATGTACACAGGTCTCTTAGACCTGAAACCAAATGTTAATCATTACCTTTGAAGCTATCCATATTTTAAGATTTTGATACCATTATCATAATAACAAATATTTATTTAATTCAAATCCAATGCTTCATTGCAAATTTTAATCATAATTCATATTATATATTAAAATTATCTTAAAATGTTAGAAACAATGTAATATTTAAATGCTGCCAGGTTTATATGTCACCCCAGGAAGTGTGTGGCCTATTGATTATCCCATCAGAATCCCACCCATCCCTGTGACTGTGTCCTTTCTGATCTTACTCTGTGCAGCAGACCTCCTTCAAGAACTAGTCCGTCCCTGGAGCATGGCTAAGCAGGGTGCTCAGAGACTCATGCCCTATTGAAGGTAGGTTTGCCTTACTGACTCACCAATTTGGGATCTCACACTCGGGTGCACTGGAGGTGTAGCTTTAAAAGGGTAGGTGACATTCTGCCGCTTAATGTATTTTCACATAATGCAGTCTTTGAGACAGAGATGGGAAGAGTGAGTTGCCTTTTGCTCTCTTCTCAGAATGAACAAAGAAGAATCAGATCTTGACTTTTCTAACTTGATTGAGCAATAGTTCACCTGGCTGCAAAGCTACCATATGCTACACACTTTCCTATTGCCTTTAGACTTGCTAAATGCATTTATAGACTGAGAACAAGCAGAAGGAAAAATGTGGTAGATGAAATGAAGTTTTTTCACACTGTCCCTTTTATTATTGTGTTATAAAAAAAAAAAGGCTCAAAAGAGATTGAGGTAGATTTATCTTTTAATGAGAATCACCAGGAGGTTTGAAGTCCAATATTCTTATCTTTTTCTCATGTCTCTAGCCCAGGACTCGTCTGCCATGCCGACCTCGCAGTATATGGTCTAGGGGGAGCTACAATGATATTATGGACTGACTTCCTTCAGAAGGGTCTTTGAAAAGAGACAATGAAGCCAGCATGCCTCCTTTCAGGCTCCATTGTCCCAGGTTATACATGTCAGCTTTTTCAGAAAGCAAAAGGCAGAAAAGTTCAGGGGCATATGTGCAGTAGGAAAGAGTAAGTTCTTGGGACATTGTTAGGAAGCTGGCCTCAGCCGCTCAAGGTCACATACAGCACTTCAAAGATTCAGCGCTTATCTGAACAGCAGGTTGGAGGTTAAGTGGGTTGAAGCTGCTGGGTCCTTTCATGCATTCTCACTGTCAGACACTGCGCAGAGCAGCTGTGCAGCGACAAACCCCCAGCTTGTCACCGCACAGCAATGCAAATGCCTCCTTCTGCTGTCACCACAGCCTCCTGACACTGAAGTGGGCCCTCAGAAACCTGTTCAGTATGAGTGACTTTACCAATTGTTCCTTGTCTTAGTTTTTCATCTTTACAAACCAGAGTGGAAATAACTTTATGCTTCTTCTAGTTTTCAGTTCCTTCCTGCATGAATTTCAAAATTCATAACAGAAGAACAGGTTGCTGTTAGGGTGGAAGAAAGGCAGAGGTAAGAAGAAAAAGTAGGCAAGCGAAGGGCACTGCTGTGTGTCAGACACAGAGTTAAATGCTGAGAATAAAGGATTGAATGATGGAAGCATGACTTTCTGACAGGGTAAAGCTAACTTTCTAGTCAAGGGAAGTAGACAATAAGTAAGAAGTATATGTGGACATCAGATAGTGATGAGCATTTGGGGGGAAAATAGAGCAGAAAAGAGATGAGCATAAATTTAATGTAATATAATTAGGAAATGCCCACTGAGAATGTGACACCTGGAAAAAGAACAGAACATGAAGAGGTAATGAGCCATGAAGATAACCAGGGGGAGAAGGAGCACAAAGAAGAGGGTACAGCAGTGCAAAGGCCCTGAGGCAGATGTGTGAACATATGTCAGAAGAATCGCAAGGAAGCCAGGTCCCTGGAGTGGAGGGAAGGATAGGAATCATCCTTTGTGAGTGGTTCAGTGTGTAGATCATGTAGGGCCACTGTCAGGACAGACTTTGTGTCTGAAGTCTGAGTGCGATGGGAAGGTTAGTGCTTTCACCCCCAAACTTTTCACTACTGTGATACATAAATTTTATTTTAGCGTCGAGTCATTTGAGAGATGCTCTTTTCAAGCATGAGTTCAAAGCAAGGCTAATCCCCATGACTTCAGCTTCCTCTCTGAGTCAGGAAGGAGGGTTTTATTGGATTTTGTTACACAGCTATCCATACTGTCAAAACCTATAGGAGTATGAAGGTTTGATGAAAGACAATGGAATTAAAACAATGCAGATGAAGTCTAAACTGGACCCAGAAAACCTAGATTTATTTCTCATCCTGAAAATCTCTAGATGGGCTTTTCGGAGAAGTAGCCTCATTGCAAGGGCAGAGTGAAGAAGAGGGTGGGAGCCAATGTCTCTGGATCCAGGCCTTTTTCCACAAGCCAGAACCAGAGCTAACACCTGATGTCTGACTCTTCAGGGAAGTCTGGAAACCAAGGGGAGGGAGCACTTGCTTGTCAGTAACCATTTAGAGCAAGGAGACCAGCACTTCCTGCCTGCTGAACGCTGGAGGTCTGGATTTTAGAACAAGGGTTTGCCAGGGGCCCTTGTGTCTTGATTAGGTCAATACGGACAAGCACTCTTCTGTCTCGACACCTCTTTTTCTGAAGAAGTGCTACCCATTCTGGATCATTGGCAGGTGGTTTCTGTTTTTTTAACTCATGATTGCAAATTACAATGAAATATTTTCTGTCTTTTCACATAGAAAAAATACAATATTTGTGGCCCGAGTGTGTGGCCCGTGCTAGATTACTCGGTAGGAAAACAACCAGCCTGATGGTGACACAGACTTTTTCCTCAAGAATTTGATAATTAATTAAAAACATATAAACCCATCTTGGAGACTTATTTTACTCCTTACAACCATTTTATCACTTAGTAGTTCTTCTATTTTTGATTATATGGGGAAAGACACTATACATTTTTAAGGTTAAGCTCTCTAAAGAATTTAGTCCTTGCCTTGCTAGAGCTAACATACGCCCTTGCAAGGTGAGAAGATGTTTCCGGTGGATAACATGATAAAATCACCATATAATGTTTATCAAATTTTGGGTGGCAGCAACTTGCGGTTTAAGAACGAGCTAATGCTGCATGAATGAAATAGGTCAGCCACTTCTCTTGAAAATACAAATGTGACAGAAAAGATTTGATCAACACTAATTGATGGTTAATAATTCATTCATTTTTCACATTATAGTATACTTACTGATTATTAAATGTCAAACTCTACATTGAGAAGATAATTTCAAACTTCAAGCATTTTCATCATTAATTATCATAACTTTGTAAAAATATGATTCGTCCTCAGTTTTCACTCTATTATTTCAGATGAAATTAAAACCAAACAAAGAATCTATGAGTACTACCAATGCTAAACAGCATTCTGACTTCAGAGAAGTTAGAATATTAAAACATACATGCCTTAGGATCAATATGACACTGAAAAACTAGATAATTCATCCAGCTGAAAGTATCATGTACCTGCTATGTATCAAGTACTGTAAGAGGCACTATAATCATAACAGATAGAACGGACACATGCAATTTCTGTCCCTAAGCTTTAAACAGCTTTGCAAAGTTCATGGAAAGTTAGATAAGTAATAATAATAAAGTTGGGCAGTGCTTTGATATGGAAAATATAGATTGATGTCTGAGTTGAGCCCCAAGTGATAAATAGATGCCAGCCAGCTAGTGTGCAGTGAGTGTCAGGAAGAGCGTTCAATGCTAAAAGGATTAGACCAGAGGAAAAGAAATAGAGTGGTGCTGGAGACATTTAGCACGGCCAGAACACACAGTTTGGCCCATAAAGCTGAAGTGCCAAGAAGTGCAATTAAAGAGACAAAAGGATGTAAGTTCCTGATGAAGGTTGATAAGAAAAGGGTAATGAAAAAAATACATTTAGATCTCTAATAGCCATCATTTAATTCAGTCAGGGTCCTAGTCACCTAGAGTGCATCTTATTCTTGAGATAATCTGTTTCTCTTGCAGTGAATAGAATTAAATGTTTGTGGTAAAGAATGTTTACCTGAAAAATCAACCTGTAATTAACAGAATTCTTTGTGCCTGAAGAGCTAGAGGCCGGATGTTGCCTGAAATCCTTCTTTTATTTGAGTATTTGAACAGACGTGATTTTAAATTGTACATTTATACAAGAAAATGCTAAATGGTAGTGGAAATGAGTCAAATGGTGCTACACGCATTGACATCAGTATAGCTCATATATATCATGCTAAGAGAAAAATCCAGTGGTAAAACAATGCATAAAGTATGAGTCTGCTTTTATTGAGCTTAAAGCTTGCATAATCAACTATGTATTATTTAATGATATAAACATGTGGTGAAATTACCATGGAAAAATCAAGGAGTCTATATTCTATTTTGTTATGAATATATGTTAAGTTTTCTATAATTTATTTGTTATGAGAAACTGGTTCCTTCTCAACTTTTCTAATACCCTCAGTCCACACACAGTACATCACACATCTTCTCACCACCAAAACTACTTTCTATCAATTATCACATCTTAGCACATCTGAATGTCAGACTCCAAGAGGGTATTACTCTCTTCAATTAACAGATAATTTGAAAATCAGAGATTTCACAGCAAATAAGTGAGGTAGCCAGTAGTAGACCAAGCTTTTTTGCCTGTAGCCCTGGGCCCCTTCCTGAATAGCCATAGCCTGATGAGTGACTGTAAAAGTCTTCCCATCATTTACCAAAGATGTAATGTCTCGAGCTGCACTGTTAAGTCAATAGTCACTAGCTTATGTTGCTATTGAACACTTTTAAAGGAGTTCAGGATAATCTGGGAATTCAATATTTTGGGGTTGCCAACCTATGTGTCCATGATTTTTTTTTTCCCGGCTGTGGCCTGATTTTGATAAAATAAGCTTCCTTGGCTGAGAGTTTCACTTTCTTTGAAGCTGGACTATTCAGATGATTAAATTCAGGTTTGGTTTTTAGCTTGCTCTGCCTTCCCATTTCAGAGGAAGAATGTGTCTGTGCGAGCTACCAGGGACTCACTGTCTTGATCTTTCATATCACTTTCCTTTTGTAATTTAATTGCAGTTTTTTTAAAGTACAGTTGACATTCGATATCGTATTAGTTTCAGGTGTACAGCGTAGTGGTTACACTCTATATAACTTACGAAATGATCCACCAGTGGGTAAGTCTGGTACCCACTTGACACCATACGTTGTCATTACAATATTATTGACTGTATTCCCTGTGCTGTACTTTACATCCCTGTGACTGTTTTGTAACTGCCAATTTGTACTTCCTAATCCTTCACCTTTTCACCCAGCCCCCTAACACCCTCCCATCTGACAAGGATCAGTTTGTTCTTTACATCATATTGCTTTTCAATTACCTGTTAATTAGCAAGAGCTTTTCATTATATTTTTCTAAGACATCGGTTATGGTGCTTAACAATAGCCATGCAATCCAATCATTCTTACAACTACTATTTCTCCTGTACCTGTTAAATGGCACCAGTATACCATCTGAATTCACTGCGTAACAATGGGGCCTAAGTCATTCTAGGGTGCATACATAAGTTACACAAATGATGATTCAAATTCCATACCAATGACTTCTATTAGACCATTGCTTATCCCTTAGCTCACATCTATGGTCTCATAGGGTGTTCCGTAGCACCAAGTGACAGAGAGAGAAAATTTAAGCTTGGTTCTCAGATGGGTCAACTTAATAGGTTAATGTAAGCTGAAAATGTTCATCTGCTGTACTTGAGTCCAATCCAGGTAAGGCCCCATAGGACCATGATGAGAAGAAATCCTTCCAGTGAGCAGAGCTAGGACAAGTATCCTTGGTCATTTACTTTGTCTCAAAGTTGGATTTGACTAGTTAAATAGGGACCTAGACATACAAAGATTGGAAGCTAGAAAAAGGAAGACTGGAGTATTATATGCAAACTGATTTGGGAGAAAGCATGATGTTTGTGGATTATTGTGCCTCACATTAAGGTCTGACCCAGACAGAAAGCTTCTATCACAGGAGAGAATTTCAGCCACCTAGGGGGATAAGATGACCCTTCCTACTGATGTCAGTTAGCTCATTTTTGGCTGGATTAGGTATTGGCACAGCTGAATGTACAACCTGTCAATGACAGCAACCAATGTGGACCCTCAATATGGTATTAATTCAAGTTAAACAATTTGGAAACATGTTGAAATGATAGAAGGTGAAATTCCTAGGCCTTTTTGAATTAGACCCTTTTAAGCCTAGAGGAGGCCACAATTTAACCTTACCAGAATTGACATTTCTAGATAGAGATGTGCTTTCCTTTTGATAATACTTCTGCCAACCTTGCCATCAAGCTCTTAAAAAATCCCTAATTTACTGGAATGGGGTTCTGCAAATTTCTTCAGGCTAATAAGACAATTTTACGAAACAAGGTTAGGCAGTAGATGCATGAGTGTTACCACGGGATGAGTCTGTCTCACTGCACACCTGATTACCACAAAGGGCTAACAAATGTAAGAAAGGAATGGCTTCTCAGTAAAACGACAGCTCAGAGCCAAGGCACCATGCAGGTTTGGTGTGCTGCTGTTTAAGACGTGTAATATGCATTAAAATAATAGCAGTATATGGCGCTGTGTTCCTAGTACCAAGGATACTAGACTCATAACCAAGTAATAAAAGTACCATTGGCTTCTCTACCCATTTTCCCTGTCAATCTATTTTGGAAATTTGTGTTTCTTATGCTTACAATTAAGACCCTGTTAAACAGATTATAAATCCTGGGGGAATGTTTCTTTCAGGGCTCACAATAAAGATCTCATTGAACTTGAAGCTAAGATTACCACCTTAATACAATGGGGAAAGGGTACAGTATGTCTGAGACCCAGAACATTCACTGGGTGCAGTGCTCAGAAATAGATGTGAGCAGACAATTCCAGCAATCAAGGTCCACCAGGGACAAGTCGACTAAGAGCTCAGACTCCTTGAGGACTTGAGTCGCCCTTAGGCAAGAAATCCACGCTAGCTGAAGTGAGGGGCTTTAAGAAAAGAGACAATGGTTCTGGCTGGTGTGGCTGAGTGGATTGAGTGCTGGCCTACAAACTAGGGGGTCACCAGTTCAATGCCTGGTGGGGGGGCACACGAGAGGCGACTACACATTGATATTTCTCCCTCCCTTTCCCTCTGTCTAAAAATAAATAAATAAATAAGAAGAAAAGAGATAATGAATAACAACTTATGACTTGAAATGACTCATAGTTCAGGGGACTATAACCGCCAAATTATTCCTCTTCTACAAACTATTCTGTAAAGTTTATAGCAATCTAACTATTTGAAGAGTTTGTTATGGATTGGAATTAATGGAGGGCACCAACTTATGCAAATGATGCACTAGCATCATCATATTAAACACCTTGTGCACTACCTCAAAATCTTTCCGCCTGGCCTCTCATTCCAATCACTGACTCAGCAGACAGTATTGTGCAGACAGTGCCTCCAGTCGAACTGCATCGGGCGTGTCTCTGCTATGTGCCTTGGAATACCTGTGGGAGCTAGCTTAGAATTCACACGTGTAACTCAGAAGGTCTGGGAGTTTATGACTCAAGGGAAACTCTCATTGGGAAGACAGTCTGATGGGTAATTGCTTCCTCTTTACATCCCCTGAGTTCTGATCCTCAGTAAAAGTTTCCTCAGTGAGTCCAAGTGGGCTGGAGAACCCAGTATCTACAGAAGCAGTCAATTTGAAAACATATTTTATATAGGCTTTCTCTCCTTTCCTGTTACACTTTCCCTCCGTCTCGGTCCATTCAGTCTGATATAACTAAACATGATAGACTAGGTGGCTCAAAAATAACAAGTTCTGGAAGCTGGGAAGTCCAAAATGAAAGCTCCTGCTTTGGTGTCTGGTGAGAGCCTTTTCCTAATTCAGTCAGCCACCTTCCTGCTGTGTCCTCACATGGTGTAGGAGGTGAGGCAGCAGTCCAGGGGTTCTTCTATTAAATGCATTAATCCCATTCATGAGAGCTCCATACTCATGACCTAATCAGCTCCCAAAGGCCCTACCTCTGAAAGCCATTACGCTGAGAATCAGGTTTTAACATGAATTTTGGAGGGACACATAATCAGTCTATGGTACCCTGGTTTCCTCACTTCTGCCTCCTGGAAGCGTTTGCCCATTAGACTATTTGAATTAAAATGCCTTTGAGCTGTATTTTTAAGGGAATCTGAACTATGAATATGCATACTCTTCAATGAATAGATTCCTTAACTTATTAGTATCTCCACTTATCCATGCCTCTGTCAGTTTACAGAGCATCAGAATAGAGTTGTGGAGATGAAAGTAGACTAAAGAAAATCCAGAGACACATTTTAGGTAGGAATGTAAAAGAGAGAGCTGGCAGAGGAGAAGGAAGTTGTGGTCACTGAATGAGAGGTCATGTTAGAAAACTCATAGTCTGTATCTTAGAAAGTTTGGGCAGGGGGATTTCCAAATTGTGGGGTCATCCCAAAATCAAATCTAAAAGTTATAATAATTTGGTAACATGTATTGAACTGACAGAAGTAGGTCAATTTTAAAAGTCGTCACTTGGAAGCAAGTACGAGACATTTTCTTTTATGGTGCATTTCTTTCGGCTGGAAGCACAAAGTAAATGTTAAGAGATAATTGGAAGTGGAGACTCTTGTACAATGGATGATGTCAATAGCTCTGCAGTTACTTGGTCTTGGTGGTAAGTGCTTGGGTTAGGGTGGACTTCACTATTATTTAAACTTGTAATTTGACTGATTCAGGGTAAGTGTGGTCAGGGGCAGGGGTAGAAATTGTGTAATTTCTATAAGAAGGGATTGTTGGTTATTTCTGGTTTTTTCATATAATGGTTTCTCAAACCCTACTGATTAGATTAATAGAAATAATGTAAATCCAACTAGCATCTTAGTTCTTTGGATCTTCTCTGTCCTAATGGAGTATTTGCCACCTGACTACAAACCATGCTTGGTGTAGCTTGCATCTGCTGCCCGACCTCCTCTGCGCTCCCCTAACTCTCTGGGCATTTTAGGAATAGAATATCTGTTGCCAAGGGATGTGATCACTTATTATTTTGGATGTCTTTTCTGTCTAAATTTTGATAACTATGATGATAGGTATTTCTCATGTTTAGTTGAGTAACTGGTAGGTAGTATTACTTTATAAATGCCCAATAATTGTAACGATTTATAAGACAAAATATTTTTAGATTATACATACCAGCAAGAAATTTGCAAATCTATCCAGAGCAATTTACAAACCCACATAGGAAAAACATGCCATCAGTGTCCATAGAATTAGATCAAATTACCCCATGTCTAGCATATTGATATAAAGGAGGAATGAGAATTATGAATACACACAATTACTATAACAACTCACAGGAACACTAACCATTACAACAATGGCTATAGAAAATCAGAGATTATATTTATTTTCTTTTGCTAAGGCCATGTTTTACCTTTGAAGAGCTCAGCAAAATAGTCTTATGAAGGCTCATATTTAAAATAAGAAAACTTGACTTATTAGCAGAGCCTCTGAGGCATTTCTGCATCTGTGCACATGGCAATATCAAACAGTTGAGCCTGCATTTTCCCCGTTATTGTTCTGTACCTAAGAGACAAATGATCTATTTGAACACAATGACCTTATGCCCAATCATGGAGATCAACTAACATAGAATGCAGCGCAGAACAACTCCAGTGGTAACAATCTTTGCTGGAAAACATCTGCTACCAGCTGAGCGTGTTTACACAGTGGCAGCGCTGGCAGATGTGTTCATAGACAGTCCATCTGCGTGGTGATGGCGCGTTGGAGGTAAGGAAGCTGGGCTGGCCGGACAGCAGGGGGAGAGCTTACTGTAACGTACTGAGTTGTTCTAGAACTGCAAATTAGCACCTCATAGCATTTTTTTTCTTCCTGTGCTATTAATGTCTTAATGCTAACTAGTCTGTGCACATTGCTTAAAATGAGCAATATGTTTTAACTTTGGGACCATTCTTAAGAATGTAGCCATGGTATAATGAATGTTTTAGAGAGTAATTGTTAATGTAAAAATTAATATAAAAATTTTAGAGACTAAATGTCAAGTTAAATTACTTTCATATTTGAAAATATTATTAAGAAAATATTTTGGCCAATGGGAAAAGACAATGCTGAATAAAGTCAACATCAGCCTTTCTAACAGCAGCTCTTCCTGTTACCTTGTCTTGTTATATTCAGAAGTGTTATCCCAAGTATGATCTGTAAGACATAATTTCATAAGTGATGGAAATTATGTACAAAATTATCTATGACTTTTTAAACAGTAAGAATATCTTTCTTTATTGCTAATTTTCTCAGACCTTTTTCTATGTTAATGCATTATCTGAATTTCCAAGGGAAAGATATAGAGAATTGCCATTCACTGAGCACATTTTCCTGGAGCAAATCCTGGACTAATATTCTCCTGTGTTTACTTGAGAAACTACTTTGGTGATTAAACCAGAAATCAGCAGTCTGGAAGCCAAAAAAAAACCCAAAACATATTTATATTGGCATTCAGCTCTTTCATATTATTTGTTTATTGAGATTTGATAAATTAACAATGAAGTGACAGAACTGTATCTTTAGGAATGGATTGAAGTATAATTTTATTCCCATATCTGAGGTTTTCTTTCCTTTTGGGAAAAAAAAAAAAAAAGGCTTGCATGGGCTTGCACAGAATAAAGGTCATATACGGTGGGAGGCATTAGCTACCCCCTTAATCTGGAGATGAAGTTATTTCCTTTTCCAGGATAAGAGGGAAGGTTGTTCTAAAAATTAATGTAAAATGAATGAATTTAGCTATCTGCACAAGTTTGACCTTATGATATTCCTGTAAATAGTTGCTAATGGAGATGAATGAAACACTCAAATTCACTCAAAATGTTTGTATAGTAACCTCACATTAGACTTTAAAATAGCTGTAATGTAATAAATTTTGTGGTACACAAAGTCAGATTCTAACATAAGTGTAATCCAGCTTGTATGAAAAAAATATAAGACGAATTTAGAGCAAGAACTGGCAGCATCTACGCTGCACCATCCAGGAGAAAGGCAGTGAACTAGAAGGTACACAACTCGTCATCAGAGATGCGTGTTCTATTTGTGGCCAGGGGCCATACGTTACACTGTCCTAAAGGCTAACTTATATACTCCTCCTATATACATACCTATACTCTTGAGCTGTGTTCATTGAATATTAATTTATTTGCAAACTTAAGTTTCCCAGAGAACTCTCGCCAGTTTAAGAGGCAGCATGAAAATGTGATGGTTAAGACATGGACACTGAAGATAGACTGACCACATGGGTTCAAATTTTGAACCTTCAAAAGTCATACAACCTTTTATTTAATCTAATCTGTATTACTGGGATATTTGCAATATGCACCTCAGTTTTATAATGAGATCTGATTACACCCCCAGAATAGATACAAGTGACCAACAGTATATGGATCTTTGAAATTCAAGGTAATTATGAAAATATAAATAAGGCCTATATTCATTAACCATTGTTAATGGTTTGCTGTTGGTCTCTAGCAAATGTTTCAAAATGGCAGAATGCTAAAAGTGATCTTATGTAACACTTTACGGAGACAGTAGTGCAGAGTCTGAAGACATAGCCTCGCTAGTTAGAGAAAGCCACGCAGTTTTCCAGACCCATCTCCTGGAAGATGAACAGCAAACAGTACCAAGTGGATTTAATAGCAGCTGAAATCGCAAATCAAAGGGCAGCCGTAAGCACGTGTCGTGTGTAAGAAACCCTTGGCCTCTCCAGCCACGAAGCTGCAGTGACTGACTGACAGCAGTCAGTAGCTCTGTAAATTGAATGTAAACAGCTAACTTGTGTAATATTTCATTTCTTCAATGACAAACAGCGTGCACCACACATAAAATTGTTAAGGATTTCCTGATGTTCATGGGCTTTTCGTTTTGTTCTTAGTCCTGTGCATACACTTTCAAATAAGTGCTATAATGCCAATGGCTAAGGCTGAGAGGCAGGGAAGACAAAAGCTTGTTAAAAACTAGGACCTTATACTGATGTACAAAGTACAACCAAGGGCTTGGATACAAGAAACAAAAGAAAAATTGAAAAAAAGGGGATTTAATTTATTTTACAATTTTACAAATGATAAAACAGCAACACCAATTGCTATACATAAACGATAGGGAAACAGTGTTGAACATAATGAATCTGACAGAATAAACCTTATCTTTCCATTTCACAAAGTATGTAAGAAATACTCAGTAGCAATTATTCTGTGCAGCAGTGCTATCTCTGTAAACTTTTCTCCTGCTATGTACATTTGAACCACTTGTGCTTTTGCCTACGCAAAGAAACAGTGTCTATTAAAAGGTGCCACTTAAATGGGAGACGCAGGGCCCAAAGCCACAATCTGAAAACTGCGATTCAAATACATTGCCAGCTTGAAGACTTTTTTTTTTAATTTTAATTTTTCTCTTTTTAAACATTTGGACAGACTAGACCCTTATTGTAACTCTAGGTATGAACAACATAGAATTCAGTTATAAAGTAGATCCCTCTTAAAGCAGGTTAGTAACTGAAGTCTCAAAAGAACTTCTTTATCCCAAAGTGGTCTCATCTCCAGAGTGCTTCACAATGCCGCCCCTGAAGACGTTAGCTTAACACAAATCTCACGTGTGTATATTACAGGCTCAGTGTGCATACACACAAACACACATATATAACAGTGTATATATGCATGGCACACCTATTTGTTCTGTATAGATATATCTATAGCACATATATAATAAAATATCTATTTCTAGGTGGACTTTATTTGGATTTTCTTTCATTAAATACGAACAATAACCTCCTTTAACTTAACTTTTAAAACATTGGTATATTGATAATGTCTGGTGGGGAAATTTCAAACTTGGAGAGGTAACAACTAACTCTATTTAACTCTTCCTATACCCCTTCCACAATTACAGCTACTCTCAACAATAACCACGTGAAAACAACTCTTTTATGAACCAATACAACATTGTGTGCATTGTGATTAACTGGTTCAATTAGAAATAAATTATTTTGTTCACCCTTTTCCTGTGTAGTAGCTTAATGACTACTTGGTATGTACACTGCCCGTAGCGTGTAGAAGGCCGCTATGCTCACCACTACAGCACCAACGCAAGCATAGCAGTATTGGAATGAACCGCTTCTGTGAGCATATATGTAGAAATCCCCATTAGCCACTGATACACATTTCACATGATATACACTACATAGACATTGGAATGCCCAGTACCTACTTTCAGATAAAAATCTTCCACAGTAATTTCATCAGTCGTGTGGGCTGAATAATTAGATTTGCCCAGAAAATTCTGTCACTGATTCATTGTTTTTAATTCCAGCAACTTCATAGTAAGTATAGAACAGGTGGGGTAGTAATGATGAAAATGTTTCCATGGCCCATTCATGTCAACAGCACACAACAACCATGCTTTCTAAAGGACAAGAATATTTCACAATCAGCTGCCTGAGCATTTGTCAGGTAAAGGGTTAAATCATGAAAAAGAAATTAAAAAAAACAAACCCAACTAAAGCTGTGAACATTTAATAGTACAAAAGAAAAACACTCAGATATTTGAAGTATGTATTTATAATTTAATTTTATCAAGATCCCTTTTGCCTCCTTATTGGTTAAATCTCAATTCTTTTCCTTATTCTTGCTGTTCGCCTTCAGTGATCTCCTTGCCCCACCTCTGTAGGAAGGCCACGGTAGACCTTGAGGGGGACGTGTGGATGGAAAGGTACACAATAGGGAATGGAGTGACTGTGTAAAGTTTATATGATTTGAACACTAAATGCCTTTAATTTAATTTATTCTTGAGTATTAAAAGTTCCCTGAGATGAACAAAAGTAGTCTCAGTTGAAACTGAAGCCCTTTTTATACGCTGAACATTTTCAGAACTGGGCAACATAGTTAGAGAACACAAAGCAAGGGTGGCAGCACAATGCGAAGCTAAAAAGGCACTACTCAATGCATCTATGAGATCAACTTCAATGCACAGAACAGTGAGCGGCTGGGATGCTTTTGCTGTGGCCTCAAAATTGTTTAAATACATTTGTTGAAAATACAGTAAAAATGGCAAGGTACCTTGCTGCTGCTTTTTAAGACATACTTTCAATGACTTCTGAGATGGATTTTACCTCTAAGAATTTACTTGTGACTTCAGAATTTCCATTGAATTTAAATTAAAGGCTATTCAAACAACTTATTTGCAAATAGTTGAAATTAAAGTTCTATAAATCACCTACCTACATTTGATTTATTAAGTCAATCAGGTTTTTACACTTTACATTCAAAATATGTGCCTAATTCTTTTAAAATTTCCGCAAGAGGTTAATGATAAAAGTACATTATGTTCTACCCATTTTTAGCTATGCATCTCTTTTATTCATTCTATGTTGTTTTATTAGAGACACATGAATTCTCAGAAAATATAGTCTTCTATATCACACAGTTCTACCATATTTTTTTAAAAAATAATACCACATATCATTAATATATCGAGAGCTGTACTATGAATATCCTTTTCCATGGTAACATATATATATATACATTCTCCATGCTATTTAATCTTTTTTTCACACTGTCTTCCCTAATAAACAAAACATACATACTCTGCGTGTTGTTCTTCTTTCCTCAGACTGCCTTGCCTGAAAAAACAAGAAGTCATTTAAGTTGTTTCAGGCCAAGAGTAGAAGTGGGAACACAGTACTTCTGCTTTTGGGGGAAACAATTTACCATCAGAATTACCTACCAGTTTAGGATAAGCTTCCAGTAAACAGGCCTATTGGTCAATTCTGTTATATACTAAAACATTTTAAATTACTTTATTCAAAATTCCATGTGCTTTTTTGAAAACACATTAATATGATAACATGAATAAATTTAACCACAGAAAAAATGTTGGTCAATTTAATTCATACAAAGTGCAAAATACTGACACACAGTTTCATTGTTAAACCTCTTAAAATGAATCATCCCTGTTAGGGAAACAGCAGCCTTATTAGTCATGTTATTCCTGCACTAAGGACATTTAACTATGGTATGAAGAGCATGCCAATCTTTTCATTTGAATAAGGGGGGCGCGGATACAAAAGAACTGGAAGTCACGTTTCGGCCCTGTCAGTCAAACATTTATTCCAAGGGGCAAAATGCTTCCACAGAGTTATTATGAAGTATAAAATCTGTGGAAGTCTTGAGTTTGGACAATTTAAAATATCTAGAGAGAACTTTCACGTTGATAGAATAACACATTAATGTATTATTTTCGTGGAGGGAGAATGGTTTGTTGTGTAGAAACATCAGTATAATCTTTGGTACCGAAAGTACATTTTTTTCAGCTAATATTACCATCTCAGGTGACATAGAACACCTTTCCTTCAGAATGGCTCGAGATTACTGAACGGTACAGTTTAGCTGGTACCTTCTACACCAATGGAAAAAAATCTGGAGGTTTAGAGTTGTGCAAAATACACCTTTTTATCAAAGTCAGTGTGTGATTGCTCTTTAAAAATGTAAGAACTTTAAACATGATTACTTGAAGGTTATTTATCTCATTCACATTGGTCTTAGAAAGGATTTCTAAGCACCCCGATAACCAATCCAAAGGAGATTCCAGACAAACAAAAACAGGAACAGAAACAGAAAATTCATGATACGACTCAGAGTCTCAACTGAAGGCATTTGTTTGAGTTGTTTACATTTATGAATCTCACTGATCAAACTGTTTGCATCTTCCTATCTGCTGACAAGGATGGTTCATGTCCCCAAGGGCGGAGTTGTGTTCCTGGGTTCCTCTGCTCACGCGCTTGGCATTGCAGCGGCAGCCCAGCAGCGATGGGCATCTTTGCTCCAGTAACTAATGATGAATGCGTTGTTGGATCTTGTAAACAGTACTGATTATACATTCAAACTGTGTTCTTCGTGGAAGTGGCACTTACTAGGACCCTTGAAGTCAAGATATTTAATTTTTAGAGCACTTTGCAGGTTTTTCATCAGCTGGTAGTGGATTTCTCAAGAATGTCCTTTGTCACCTTTCAAGTCATTGGTGAATGCTGAAACCCAGTGTTGTTTTGGATCCTATTTTCAAATCTTAGGAAGCATCTTCAGAAAAGAAGTGCATATTCAGCTGGTCTGTTTCCAAATGTGCTTTATTGCTTTACACACTTCCCTGTTGTCAGTTTCAGAGCGCCTCTATTATGTAGCACATTCAGTGTTTTGAATTCTAATGGCATCCTGTGAGGACTTGCGTTAGAAAAGTACCTATATTTTAAGTCATCATAGTAATGATATTTGACGGCTTTTCCATTCAAATCCTTAGGGAACGGCCAGAATCCATACAGGTGAATTTCATCACAGAATCTTGTCGCCAGTGTGTACATGAGGAGGCCTGTACTGGGTCTTTTGATGGGAACTTTGTTTGTCAGCCAGTAGCTGGAAAACACACACACACAAACACAGCAACAAGAATTTAGAAATCATACAACAGAGTCTATAGCAAATATACTATGCATAACTAAAGTTAATGAAAATGAAACTTGAAAAATATCTTTATGAACAACATTCAAAATATTATTGAAGAAATATATTTGTTAAGCATCTAGAATATTAATGCGTTTACTTTATTTTCCTTAATCCTTGATTTCCTCGCTTATTTTTGAGGCCAGGGCACCTGAAATGTACAGAAATATTGCTGTGTAATCCCGTATTCAAAATAAATTAGTAGCAAACATTTACATACTCTACAGAGCAGACTCTTCTCAGGAAGTGTGAAATGTGCCGTGAAAGACACAGTCACGGGCGGTGACAGTGATTCTCCTGGAAAAAGGGAACTTAAAAGTATGTCTATAGTGGTTTCAAAATCTCACATTTAAATTAAAAATTCAAACAAATACATGCTTTCCCTGTATTGTGCCTACTGACTTATTCAACATCGGTTGTCTAAGTCACTTTAATAAAAGGCTAATTAAAAATACTGTCTCAATCCACAGAACAACATAAAACACTTAGATTTGTAACTAGTCCACCATTTATGCAGCTTAACATTTTGTAAAGTTGGTAAAACATAATTCAGTGCTGATAAATACTTCGTGCTGTTCATTTTAACAGGTAATAAAATACTGCGAAGTGTTCAGGCCCAGCACTGTTGCCACACTCTGTTCCCGTGAAACGCACGCCTGCGGACTCAGGAAGTTAATCGTCACATCTGGAGTGGAAGGGGGTTTCCAGTATCTTTCACATATTCATTAGCTTCTGATAAAGGGTAAGGGGATACACTTTGTGTCACTTTCAAAGTTATCCAGTAATAAATAAATTATGTTTTTTTTAAATTTGGTTTTGATCAACATCTCCTATTCAGGAAATACATCCCCTGCCGTCCAAATGTAAAGGAACGGTTGCTAGATTCTGGTCATTGCTGTATTTTAATACTTGCCTTAGATTTTACATAATATTTCCTATTTAAAAATGATTCATGAAGCTTTTCAGGGAAGAACAAATATATCTAGACTATTGAATATGAAAGAAACAAAATTTTATTTTATTTCATTTGATGGAGAAATATTAGACTTTCAAACCTCACTACAACATCGAAAACAGGAAATATACACTTTGCCATTATCATTCCTTCTTTTTCGTTTGACTCCTCCTTCAAGCCAGAACTGACTTTTCACGTTTTATTTTTTTCCTGGGTCACATGCTGAAATGTGCTAAGCAATGTGAAATGCATTATTGACCTTTGGTTCTCACAAGTGTTTTAAGGAAGCCTATTCTCAGTAAAGAAGGTTCATAAAGAATTTTCAGAGAAGAACATCTGGGAATTTGTTTTCGATCTAAAGATAGCTGAACAAGCAAAAACCATACCACCCATGTTGGTATCACCATGCCCAAGCCACTGATGCTGACTTCATGTCTACAGCCCGAACGGTTCGAAGAAACTGAGCTACAGCCTGAAGATCCCTCCGCTTTGAGAAAGCGAGTGATTATTATAGGAAAGTCTTGTCCATGTTATCTGTGGGTGGTTAAAAATGTCAGTTGATGTGGTTGGTTAGTTTTAAAAATGCATTTATTTTTAAATTTCTCAAGTGGGTTAAGTTCGAACTCAGTGAAAAAAATATTATTTTCATCAGAGAGCATCGATGACAGGAAATAGTTTGGCAACATGAAGGTCCTACTGAATTATGTATTTTAATCTTATTCTAAGGTGAGAGAAAAAAATAACTAGGGGGCAATAATATAATGTTATCTTATTTGTATGGGAGTGAAAGATCACATTGCATGTGATTCCATGATCATATTATAAATAAATGCTTTCCATTTCTTAATTCTGGTGAGAGTTATAGAACTCTACTTAATTATGGCTAGTCATAGACAAAATACCAAAGCAACTTATATACATAATACAAATTAGCAATTCTAATGTTGAAACAAATGCTGAAGGCCATATTATTGGCCTAAATATTTGAAAATAGTCTCAGATATGTTGCTCAACATTTTCAGATCCATGCACCCTTTGAGATACCACAGACAGTTAGGGAGGTTGTCGTCTTGCCCTCAAGTACCTGACACCTTGACGCAGAGCAGGCCAATGAGCATTATGGAAACATTAGCACACCTAGGAAAATGTAATAGAAAAACATGATTCTTGTGACAATTCTCAACTCTATGATGTGACTTCAGTGAGGAATTTACCAAAGAAATAAATCTATTTTTAATAAGGATATACCTAGAATATTAATTAATATTAATAAAAACTGTGTTTTGAAAACTAAATATGATCACAAAACATCCTATATGAAAATAATCAGTAGAGATACTTTAGAAACTTGCTGTGTTTTCATAACAGAAACACTGTTATGAATAAACTTTCCTTTAAAAATGTTAGCAGAAGAAGAAAGGAAGCTTTGTGATATTTGGCTTGTAGCAATTTGAATAATTTTAAAGGAAAATAAATTACACATTTTTCAGGACATTTGTAGAAAAAAACACAAAGTAAATGCCATTTATCCTTTTGAATAATTTTAGAAATCACAAGAAAACAGACCTTAATAAATGGCATCAACATATAACAGATAAGTTAAAAGAAATTAAGCAGTTCAAGAAATAAAGTCACAGGTAATAACATTTTGTGAAATTATTACTAACAATTTATTATGTGTTTATTATAAATCTAATGTTATGCTTGAAATTGTATGAGCCAATTTAATTACCAGGATTCAGTATTTGCCCAAAAACACATTCCACATGTGAAAAAGGCAAAAAATGAATATTTTTAAAACTTCTATTAGCAGGTCAACTTTACAATAGAATAATAGAATAACATTTGGAAAGCCATATTTGAAAGTATATTAACTTAAGTTTTTAATCTTAATTAGGACAAAATTGGATGGAAACAACTGCATCGATAAAATATTGAACTACTCATAATCTAATTCAGTACAGCTGTTGTAAATTTTATCTCAAATTCTTCTCTGTTGTAGATTAAAATTTAGCAATATTTTCAAGTCAGGAAATAATCTTGTTTTCATGTATGTATTTATTTTTTACAAATAAATTATTTTTTCATTGTAAAATAAATGCTGGCTTCCCATAGAAAACTGAAGGAAAAAGATGAATGAAAAAGAAAAATATTAGCTATAATCCATCACATAAAGATAGTAGCTGTTATAATGTGTAGTATCCTTTTGTTCTCCTGACAGTTTTGGATATTAAAATACATTGTAATTATTCATAGACACACAGAGAATATTGTTCATCAGCTAGGCTGTTTTATTTCAGATATCATTGACTCCCTTTCTCCCTCCTTCCCTTCCTTTCTGTTTTAATATTGTAATACTCTGTCTTGTATGAAAAAAACTCACCTTAGATTTTATGTGTAAATTAAATTTTTCTTTTTTTAAACAGATGTAATCATTGCACTACTCAGTACAGAAGCTCTGTTCTTGCTCAGCAAGGTATCTTGTCTACTGTCCCATTTCTTATTTCAGGAGAACTCAACACTCGGGACGCCTTTACCCACCAGATCAGTGTGGTCACAGTGCATGGGTGTGAAATAACGTTTTTAAGTCATTGGAAAAGCTAGTTTATTTATTTGGACATTGGTTAATAACATTTAACATGCAAGCTTATTATGGTCATGTACAAAAGACAGTAAGTGTGGAAGAACATAGCATAACACTTGACACAGAGTAGGTAGTAGTTGAATTTCAGAATATCCCGCAACAACCCATTCTTCAGTCCTACCCACACATCCCACTTCTGTCTTGCCACCTTTTGTGTCTACGTATCGGCTGGACAGTTGCAGTCACGTTTCCTTAGTTGAGAAACAAAACCGTTGCATTGTATGACTTTGGGGTGTTCTCTACCTGTAAGATTCTGCTGCTGTTTCGGATCTGCTCCTCCATGAAACTGCACAGTCCCCAACACGTTCCTGGTCCTGATCAGCCCCCTCCTCCCTCTTCTGCTCCCTTTACCTTCTTTCAGGTTTTAATGTATTACAAAGCAGTTACTCAAGAACGCTTGATTTTAAAGCCAGCAATATGTTGTTTTTACCTCATAATAAAACTAGATAATAACCACCTGAGGAGTCAAAATGGGACTATTTCAAGCAACTGACATTTTAAAAATAAAAGCAAAAAATGTAACATACAACACACTCAACATATTGATTAATTTGTATTTATATTTAAACAAAGAAGCCTTCAAGTTTAGAATTATTATTCTTCCTCTTAAAATATTATTCTAACGATTGAACATGAACATTTCTAGAAGAATCTGAATAAAGAGTATGGAATCTCATTCTGCCAGCACTTTTAAACTTAACATTATATTGCATGCAAAGTTTCCACTCGTGAGCCCAGAAATTCTTTTATCTGGATGCGAGGTGAAGCACCTACATAACACAGTGCAGTCTTAGTTCAGAGGTGGCTGCTCCATTTCTCCTCTCATGTCTCATCTCGCAGCTGGGCTTTGTGCTTGGTTCCACAGGAAGATTCTGTTAAGGGTGTAATAGAGCCTCTGGTTCTAAAACATCTATGGATATTTGAGATACTATAAAAGAACTAGCTTTCTATAATTCATCACCCAAAATATATACCCCACCCCTAAAAAACTAGTTCTTCTATAATATCTGAATAATACACATGGGTTTTCAGGGATTCGGCCCTACATATCCGTCAGGCCATCGGGCGGGTTCATTCTTTGGAGGAATTTGTGTGGACAGGCTGTGTAGTATAAAACTGACAGCAGTCGTCCCTGGACGCACCGAAGCAGAACGGCTCTGGCATTTTGCTTTCAACTGTTCCAACAGTCATCTCATTGTATTCCCAGTCTGGAGTATGCTACATAACACGGATTCACGTTTTACATTGCATAAAACCTAATTTTGTTTTAAAACCCTTTCAGTAAAGTTTGTGATACTTTTTTAAGACTATGAGATGATCTGTCTTGTCAGAAAAGTAGGGTTGATGATCATTTAAAAAAATATGACTTCCAGCCCTGAGAATAATTGGATATACCATGAATTAATTAACCCTTATAGTATTCTAGGGAAGCAAAAAGTGATGACTTTAAATATGCTTCTCCTGTAAGGAAACAGAGTGACAGAGGGACATATTTTATGTGATTTGGCAAGTGAGGAGTAAACCCAGGGGTGAAAACGTAAGCAATTTATTAAAAAGTAGCCATGATAACCATCATTTACTGAGCATTCATAATGGGCAGAGTTATGAGCATTAAGTATAGTGTTGATTTTTTTTTTCATTTAATCCTTACCACAGACTACAAGTACATGTTACTACAGATGAGGAAATGGAGCTTGGGAAGGTTACATAACCAGTTTAAGATCATGGAGATTGGAGGTGACAGAACCGAGACTGAAGCCCATGTCTATCTGGCTATGATGGTTTCAATTTTAACTGAGAAGGAATTGACTCCTTTAGCTTCTTAAGAGCATTCAGTTTGAAAAAGCAAGTCATTGGGAGTAATTTCAACACTGAATTCACATGGAGAAAAATAAAAGATCTGTATAGTGTTTTGGCGATTAACAGTCTTTTTGGTGGTGTTTTTACACACGAACATTTTTGGGGTCTTTGTTTTAATCAGGGGTAAATAAGAGTTGACAAATATACAGGGCATACTTTTCCTAAGTACACTCTCAAAAATATTTGAAATTAGAAGAGCATTTTGTAGTTTCAATAAGTAACTCATTTAACCACATTGCAAATGCCAAAGGCAGCGACTCTCTGTCAAAGGGTAGGGATTTCCATGCAGATTTGAGTAACACTTTTTGAAGTGACATGAAAATGAAAGCTGAAATTTATAACCTCAGGAGGTCAACCTGTCAATTTTTTTCTATGAGCCCTTTGTGTGCAGAGCTCTGTGTAAAGCAGGTGATAAAAAGAACACAGACAAGCCTTTCTGCGGAGGCCCTCGTAGCCTACATGCGGCAAATGTTTTATCCATCACCTTCCTAAACCCAATTCATCAGAGGCAGAGAGGACTCATGGCATGGGGGAGCAGTAGAAATACTACTTTAGGCCCAATAACCTCTGTATTTTATTTGGTACCTATTTATGTTATTTGATGCCCCCTATAGGAATCAGACTTTGACCTTCACCCTAAATTTCATCTTTTTTCTTTTTATCTGGCCACGTCCATAGTTTATGTGTAGATGCAGTGTTAAGAAATTCTAGATCTGCCTACACTGTACTGGTTTTGCCAAGTGTCTCATTTGATCATTGAACATATAACTCTCATTACTGTGATATCAGTGGTTCTATTTGAAACTTAGTTTTGAAGTACTTTTACATGAACCTCATAAAATCCTGATATATGCTATAGTATACATTATTGTCCCTACTTCACAGAGGAAGTAGTTAAAAGCTCAAGAAGTAAAATAGTTTTCCAATTTTGCTCCACCATGGGTACGTTGATAGATGTTTCACAGCAGAGACTAAGAGATATAGTTATTGATATGCATTATTTGCTAATTTCTGTGGTGTAAACATTCCCATCACAGCTGATTTCAAGCTTCTCCCCTGATGTCAGTGAACACTGAGATGGGAAGAGATGGCACCATCAGCTCTTGTAAGCCCCTATAAGCCAGCCCCATTACACCACTGACTGCAGAATAGACGCAGAAAATATCCTCCTGACCTGTGGCTCCAGAATGTCTGTGCAGGGAAATTCAAATTTAAAGAAACCTGCCTTCGAAAAATTTCCAGGTGGTTGTTTATTTTTACCACATTTGTAAAGAGAGAAGATGGAGAAATAACTTGCATCTCTGTAAAGATAGCTTCACTACATACTAATGGAGAAGTTTAACATTATTATATAATAAAATAGACATAAATGAACCTATTTTATCTCATGATATACTAGCACAGTGCTGAATACACAGCAGGTACTTAGTGGGTGCTTATTTAGTTTCTGTTTGCTGGCATTTTAGAGATCTGCGGTGTTAAAAAATGGAGCACTCTCATGGCTTGGCCGTCCCTGAGTGACAATATTCAACCGGGGAAAGCCCTGAAAAAGCTATAGTCTTGGCTCTGCTCTACCTTAGCTAACGATGTGAGCTTGGGCAAGCCCCTTAAACTTACTCAGTTTCAGATTACCAACCAAAACATGAGGTTCTTAATACAGTTTCCACCACATCTAACACTCTCATTTGTAAAAATCAACAACGAGTCATCTGATGTCACATTGAGGAACATGCATGCTCACCCCGTTGTAGCGGCAGTCTAACTTTTATGTTTTGCTTGACATTATTCACTACTAATACTTTTATAACGTGCGATTTAACACAACCTGCAGCATTTCCTTTCAGTAACATTATGAGCTGTTTGATAAAAACATTCCTGCTGAAAAATTTAACATCGCTTTCACTTTTCTGTGATACTTACAAATAAGTAAGGTTTACTTACAAATTCATAATAACCTGATTTTTATTATCTAAAACTTATAAAACTATCCACTATAATTTCAAAGATAAAGCTAAGAGAATGAATGGAAGAGAATGATATGATATAGGAAAATGGAATTTTGCTGAGAAATTAGAACAATTAAACAAAAGTAAACAGAGGAATCCTTTAGACTTTATTTACCATGTCAGAAACCTGCATGAAATTTAAATGGATCACACCAAAACTACATCATACGTTAGTTAGATTTTAGTGAAGGAGAATTTAAAAATAACTATTGTATATAGATGTATTCTAACTCAAGTTTAGAACTTCTCAAAGATAATGTTTAAAAACCTGAACTGGTATGTGGAGGTTATGGCAAAAAAATTAAGTAGATGTAATGCTGCAGGTTTTGATGACCTTCTCTTTTGACCTGATGAATTCTGAAAGACAACTGAAATTGAAAATCTAAACTGTCAGAATGAAGAAGTGGTGACGTCCGGTGAACTACTGGCAACATAGAAGGGGAAGAGCCTTCTGAAGCATGACGATGGAGTTAAATAAATAAGGTTCATGCTGAAGTGCCTTTTGTATGATCCTTCCTATGAGATAAGATTGCTCACTGAAAATCAACAATTGTGAAAACCTTACATTTGTCTTATTAAGATGAAAAGGAAACAGTAAAATTATTTCTCATAAGATATGGAATACTACAAAAAATAAAGGAGGAATTAAAGTCAAGTGGGGGTAGGTAATCCCCAAACCTAACAACAATGAGTTTGATATTGGAAGACGAAAATGATAATTGTATTTTGTGCATGCAAATTTTTCCTTTATGTAAACATTTATTCCAAGGAGGCACTTAGAGATTACACTTCCACATTCCTCAGCCAACATAAGAACAATTTCCCAATAAAAGTTCATTTTACTATTATAACAAAATGTACACAGCTTTTTTAATGGTCGGGTGATCTTATTTAAGCTTAAATTAGACTATTTTCAAATGTATATGCTTAGTTTACATCAATAAGTCAGGTTACATTAACCTCCCAGATAAGAGCTGTGCAAAAATCTATTTCAGGAGGAGTAAGGACAAATAATTGCAATCTATAATCCATTCAATAATGTAAAATGCTTGCTAGCGAAGTGTACAAACGTCAGCCAAAGATCACAGTTCTTCTGAAGGCCCAATGAGGTAATGGAATCAAGATAGTCATAAGCAAGTTGAAAGTAGTTCTTTAAAGCTTTCCCAGCAAGCATCAACATAATAGCATGTGGGGAGTCTAGTCAAATTTAGGTCATCATTCTCTATTTTTATTCTTGCCGTAAAGGGTATGATGATGAAGGAACTGTCTATTTAGACAATTGTGTTGTGTTTGGCATAAACTTATCACTCAGTAAAGGGCATTTTATAACTATGTACTTTGGGAAAGGGGCTTCCAGCTTAAAAACAAAACAAAACAAAACAAGCCATAACTATTGCTAAGGGAATACCAGAGATGCAGGTTTGGGGATCTGAATTATACTCCAAAGCTACCTGTCACTAGAAATACTACTGCTGTAATTCTGCTCCACAAAATTAATTAGGGGGTAATTTAAAATTTTTATATAAACTATTAAGGGCTATAAGGTGAGTATAATATTTTTCATCAAGTCAAATGTCAATTAATACTTGTACTTGTTTTTATTTTCTCCAGATGTCAATATTTATTGGATACAAGTCCAGTCTAGGGATCAGTGCAATTTTCCTCCTTTTCTCTTTTTTAGCTTTAATAAGTGCTGACCCCACCCTGGCTGGTGTACTTCAGTGGATTGAGCATGGGTCTTCTAAGCAAAGGGTCATGGGTTCGATTCCTAGTCAAGTCACATGCCTGGGTTTCAGGCCCGGTTCCCAGTAGGGGGTGGGTATGTCAGAGGCAACCACACATTGATGTTTCTCTCCCTCTCTTTCTCCTTCCCTTCCCCTCTCTCTAAAAATAAATTTAAAAAATGTTTTTAAAAATAATTAAAAAATAAATGCTGATCCCTTCAATGTATTTTTAAGCAGAATCACTTAATATATAAATCACATTTATTAATTGATGAATGGAAGACCATTAGTAGAGATTTAAAAGAAAAAAGAATGTTTTTGTACTTCTGAAAAAATAAAACAATCAGGAATATGGTTGTAAAGACAATTATATTATGTAATATCCTATTCTTTGCACTGGAAAAATATGAAAGTGGAAACAGTACTACGAAATCTGGCTAACGTTTAACAAAATGCACCTTGCATGAGACTTGCCCTTTTTTTGTTTACCATAATATTTAGTTAAAATGCAACACTGAAAGAATGAAGTTGGACACATTCCTCTTACCATTTGCAAAAATTACTCAAAATGAATCATAGGCCTAAATTTAAGAGCTAAAACTCTACAACTCTTACAAGAAATACTGGAATAATGTAACACAACTTTAGGTAAAAGACTTCTTATATAATACTTATTATACCAAAAACACAAGTGATAATAGAAAAATTAAATTGGACTTCATCAACATTAAAACTGTGTTTCAAAAAAGAAAAAGAAAAAATTCCACGGAATAGGTGAAAATATTTGCAAGTGACATATCTGATAAGGGACTTGCATCTAAAATATCTAAATACTCTTACAATTCAATATTGAATACACAAAAATACTGAAAAATGAACAAAGGAATAGACGTTTTGCCAAAGACGATATAAATATGCATGGGAAAAGACGGTCAACATCATTAGCCATAACAGCCATGTAAGTCAAAACCACAACGAGATACTTTCTCACACCAACTAGAATGGTTATAATAAAAAACGCAAATAATAATGTGTTGATGAGGAGGTGATGCAGTTGGAACCTCTTACATTGTTGGTGCTTGTGTATGAGAGTAAAATGACGTAGCCCTTTTCGGACAAGGTCTGGAAGATTTTTGAGAGGTTAAACCTAGAGTTACTTTATTATGCAGCAATTTCATTCATAGGTATGCGATTCCCTCCTCAACCAAACTTCAGTTAGGATTGTCTGCACCCTCTTGTCCTCTAGGCCACTATGGTTTTCTGTGTCCATTCTTGCTGGGTCCAGTTTTAGCAAGAATCCTGCCAAGATAGTTTAGAAAGAATCCCCCACTTTTGATATCTGACTACCCTTTACATCCGATCAAACTTTTTCCAGTTCACTAGGAAATATTAATTTATATACAAATGAAATTTAATTTATTATTAGAAAAGGTCAGTCACATTACCTATGCACATGGCTACATAACATTCAATTAATGAATTTGAATTCAGTTTAGTTTAGTTCTTGTTTTTGTTTAAAGAACTTGATGAAGTATTGCCTACCTACATTATAGTACTAGGACTTAAAAATCACCGAGGGAAACAAAACAAACCAAAAAATCTATAGTTACTTTGTTAAACTTGTTACATTTTAAAAGGCAAGGAGAAATAACCTTACATTTCTATCTAGAATGTGAACTATACAATTCAAGTTAATACAGCAATAATGAAATTCACACAAAATTTAGAAGCAGTGGCCTAAGACAATCACTTTCATACTATTTGCTTTTCTTTTAGCTATACTGATATAACAGAAATTCAAGAATGAGAGTAACAAAACTTTTTTCCCAGACTCTTTGAATAAGAATGCAAGTTGATGGAGATAATTAGCTAAGAGTTCATAACAATAAACTTATCAAGAGGGTGAAACATAACTTTCTTTAAAGTGAAAATGTAACTGAAATGCCTTTTTGCTGTTGTTGTTGTTCAAGAGCAATATTTCCATAAAAAAAGCATCTCAAATCACTTGTCTAATGATTGATTCTACTTGGAAAAAAATCTGAAGACAGGCAATCTGTGAGAGACGGCTTACAGAGCATGTGTACGGTATTCTTGACCATCTGCTATTCTTTGGTAGTGCATTCATGTAATATCGTCTTGTATGCTGACTCAATTTCATTTGTAAACTTCCTGGATGCATGAAACACCCATAGAGCACAGAAAGCCAGAGATGAACCTGGGGAATATACAGGTTCAGAAAAGGACTATACACCTACTAAAGAATAAATTATATTTATTTTGGAATAAGTGCAATTAGGTTTAAAATATTAAGAAATCTCAAACTGACTCTTATATGGCCTTTCCTAACTAATAAAGACACCTCTAAAATGTCTCAGTTATCTTAATATTCATCCTTTCAAATAAAGAAGACAAATGCAATGCAACAGCAATCTGACTACAAATCATTGTAATTTGTGGGCTCTCCGTAAGAGCTGTCCAGAGGATCCTTCACTTTGTATTGGCATGAAAACGAGCCCTTCATCTCCGGCCTAGCAATTGTGGATGGTCGCAAAGTCAGGATCTCAGAGACTGAGCTACGTATACGAGAAACGTTAATTTAGAGAATCTAAGAGATAAGAAGACGCCAGGGTAGGCCATCCTGTAGAGCTCCATAAGTAAATAAGAAAATGTACCTATTAATTTCCTCAAAGTGGCTGCCTACATCAAAGCCTTGGGTAAATCAGATCATCGGCTACCTTACTGGGACCAGTGATTATTCAGTGATGAAGATGAAACAGGTGGGTTTCTGAAGTGGAGTGGAAGTAGAAGAAGCATAGTAAAATTCTAATTATTCTGATAGAGTTTAAGTTGCAGTATTTAATTTATTTAAGAAGTGTATGAAATGTCATGGTTTTCAAGTTTCAAAATTGTTGAGGATGGTCTATGAATTCTACCTAGAAGTATTTTATGATAGTGACATTAAACTTTCTATGTTGATGGTGTTAAAATGGAGTAATGAACATGGAGATAAGAAGTTCATCGATGGCTGTCTTTGTTCACATTTTGGTTATTAAATTCTGCCTGTAGCATATGGAGTTCTCAGCTCATTAAGGGCTCAAGAATTCAGTATTATCTAATCTAGACCAATTGCCAGTTAGTTTAGTCTAATAGACCTTTAATTAAAGAAGGCTAAAAATACTTGTTATGATTGTTCTTCCAACAGCAAGAATTATCAGGTCACAGACAAGCTCTGGAAGTACAGGGCAGTGGCTGAACTTGGCCATTAGACAGCCTTTTAGATCTGACGACTGGTTATGATAAGTAAAATACGTTATATTGTATAAAATGGAATATTAATGTGTAAATAAGTGTGTATTTTATAGCCATGGGCTTATGATCTTAAGTAGTCTTTTTAAATCATTTTTTAAAAGAAAAGAGTATTTATTTATAGCTTAGGAGAGCTTTCTCTGGAACCGAATTACCAGTAAGGGTAAATTTGCCTATATTAAGGTCAACAATGTAATTATAATTAGAGTATTTTGACCAGAGAGAAAGAAACATGGGCAACCTGGTATATACAATACACACTACTTAAAAACCCTCTTTTCAAGCTGTGATGGAAGTTTGGTTGGTTTGGAATGACCTAAATCTCTGTTTTATATGTGGTTCTGCAGACTAAAGAAACCGAAACTCCACTGCAATGCTAAGCGATGATCCTCCGGTTTTTATTGCCACACAGTCTGGCCACTTGCCCTGTTCCCTGCCTCTTACCATATTCAAGGTCTGGCTACATATTCCAATGTGGGAAAACACTGCTGCTTTTCAAACAGAAGTTCTACGTAAGTTTAAATTTACACTTGATTCATCAAAACAAAGCTGGTTCAGAAAGGGGAAAAATTACAAATTGCTCACATCTGTTCAACCTAAAACATTATTCATACTCTGCCAATGATGACTGCTAAGCCATCTGGGGAATGTGATAGGTGTTTGGGGTGGGAGTGGGGGAATCTGTCATAGAGCAATGAGGAAATAACATGTGTGAAAGTCTCAAGGTTATTTCATACTTCAGGGATGGCTTTTTGGTATTTTGGGATAGACATGTTCTGAATTTATATATACACAAACTAGGAACACTTCTCTACTAAACAGTTTTATATAGTAGCCATAAGCATAGTTGTTAAATTAATGAATTATTGGAATCAAGTGATTTTGAGATAAACAAGTGAAACAAATTGTTACATATAATAGGGGATAGAACATTTCATTCTAATTAATAAACTGATATATAAGTATATTATCAAGTATGGCTATATAATATACAATAGTTATATGTCACATATTATGCTTATATTTGAAATTAAACATAATAGGTTCAAAAACACATGTAAATACATGTATGTAATGCATAAGTAGATATATACCTCATTTGCTATGAAAATACAGGGTCTGGCAAAAATAACGCCCTGTTTATTACAAAATTTTTTATTACCAAATTATAAGCATGTAATTCTGTAACATAACAATATCACAATCAAGCACACCATATGACATTTTAGATGAAATGTTCAAATTAAAATTATAAATTATTACACCCATATTATTACCCCACCAACCACTCACAAGCAGGCGTTACTTCTGCCAGACCCAGTCTCTATATACAAACATCCCACAGGTATATAAATAATTATCTAAATATCAGAATACATTGTTAAAATAGTGCCGAAATAAAAAATAGCTTGGGATAGTAAGACTTTTTTAACTCTAATGTTAGCTGAATCAAAATTTCTGTCATTTCCTTTTTGCTGTTGAAAGGCAGTCTATTGGTTGGCAGTGCAGATCTGTCTGATTCCTGAGGAAACTCTTCCTGTCACGAGGCATTCTTGTTATGAGACTTAGTTCAGCCAATTTTATTAAGAACGTACCAAATTAAAACACAAGTTTGTACTTGACCACTTCCTACATTTCAGAAACTTTTAATAGAAACTCAAAAAAAGAAATTTGCGCCAGAAGTGACTTATTGCCACCTATTTGGACACACCTGAGGGACCATGCATGTTAGTTTCCTACCAGGAAAATGCTTCTATAGTTACTGACGTTATTCACCGACCTTCTCTTGACATCCATGGCACGAGAAATTTTCAAGTTCTAGTATAAATTTTGGTGTTAGTGCTTTAGATAAAAATGTTGAATAGAACAAGTTTAGTATCAAGGAATAAATATGAAATAAACCTTTTAAATCTGGATTGTGGACCCATGTGTCTTCCAAACTTTTCACTGAAATACTTTTGGAGATCTATAGCAATTTTATTTTTATTGAGGAACGAGAACAGAGTTGCATATTTTAAATTTGTGTGGCATCCAAATATTCTGTGCTCCTCTCAACTACAGATCAAGAGAAATATTGAACCAGTTTGCCTCCAGAAAATGCTCAGCAATCCAAGATGAGGAGAGGTATGGGATCACCTCCACTAACGTGCATATGTAGTGTAGACTAAACTGCTGAAGAGAAATCACATTCAAACGTGGCCGGAGCCGTGCATTTGTAATTCATCCCACCATGGAAACAGTCCGAATGCTTTCCTCGGGAGATTTATGTATCTCGCTGACAGCTGCAGTGCCACAATACGCTGAAGTGGCTCATCTTGACAGGGCACATCCTGCATTTCACATTCTGAATGGCAGCTGGGGTGCCCGCGAGTTTTTTCACGGTAGGTGGGCCCTGTACCTAATCAGGCCTGCCCTGGCTTCAGAGACAAGCTGCATGTGTGGCTGCAGGCCACTCGAAGAAGTCCAAGATGTAACTTTGTCACAACCTGAAGTGCAGTGACAGTCACGGCAGCGATCTCTGTGGTTCTGTAAGAACACTGCAAAGTGCCTTTTAAGAGCACAGATTTCCTGTGTCCAGCTGTAGCACTTCTCTCAAATGCCACATTCACTATCAGCACCATGTCCATCACTGGTAAACACTGGATAAGGGATTCAAATTTCAAACTGAAACCTGTATCTACGCCCATGTCTCGAGCTATGTACTGATGCATAAACTGAAGTAAAAGTTAAAACACCTTGATCTGCAGTTCTGGGTCATCTTACCAATTAGAGTGGATGTGTGATCGCTACGACAAAACATGGATCCACTTCCAGTCGCTGGAGAGTGGATTACCTGTCCTAGCTGAGTCCTTGCGTTCTTCCAGGGGTGCATTTCTTGAATTCATTACAACTGTGGCCTGCACCAACCAACCATAGCGCAAAACCCAAATGAGCTGACAGGAGATAAATTGGTATGTGCTGGCCTGTCAGAGTCCCTCACTTGGGCCAGACCAGCAGCTTCCAGAGGTATTCGCCCAGAGCCCACAGGATGGCGGCTGCTGGCTACACCTTGGGCCAGCTGGAAGCCCTGCTCTTCACCCCCTGAGACCTCAAAAGCACAATCAGCACTTTTTTGAAAACCTAACAGAAAGAGGCTCACAACAGGATAAAAACTTTTGTGTTAGATGGGAACATAGGTTAAGTTTAAGATTCCTAAGCACATCTTTGCCAAAAGATGTCTTTCAGTCCTAAAGCCTAGATAGTGCCCTAGATTTTCTCACTTGAGGGATACCAGAGATATTTAGGGCCTTGTTTCATGATTAAACCTGAAGTTTGCCCATTGAAAATGTAAGTAGAAAGCTCCAGACTTCCAAGAGGAGAATCAGCACTTTGGATGGGGTGTGGGAGATCCTTATCCACAGGTGTTGATTCAAGCCAAAGAGGTAAAGGCCCTTTTTCCAGCAATACTACTCCCTAATTAAGCAAGGGAAGACTTCAGTGTTTGCCAAGGCCTAGATTCCTGTAAAATGTCCTTAGCAAGTCTGAGACTGAGAATAATTTTCATTGGCTTAACTATTACAGTCAGGGAAAGAACCAAGGGGTACCAAGTGACTTACTATAAGATGTCAACGAATTCTGATGCAGACAGTTTTGTGCCCCAAACACAAAACTGAACTGTGAATATCCTACATGTAGAAATATCATTATATGTGCTTATACTCACCCAGCAGCCCTGCAGAGCTCTGCCTTCTCACAACAATGTCTAAAAGGCCCCCAGGAAGCAATAGAGCCTGAGAAACCTTGAGAGCTGTGTGAACCAAGGACCCTCTAGCACCGTCTCACTACCCTTCAAAGCACAATCGTCTTTAGACCTGATGTCCACCACTCTTGTCTTTTTTTCCACTCACAGATTAGAAACTTAACCTTCATTCTTTTTTCAAACCTAAGCATATATGACCCATATATGGTCATTGGCCCATTTTCCTTGACTCCTCCCTATGACTGCCCCAATGCTTTGATAAATCTTTTCATTTACTTAAAGTTTTGTTTTTTGTCTTAATTCTACTTTAGAGTAATAAAGAAAAGTTGAAACATAAAGGGTATGTACAGTGATAAATCTATAATAGGAAAAGGAAAGTCATAAATTCAACAGAAAATTGACATAAATTTCTTGTGCCCTTAATCTCTAAAATGCTTGAACATATCCTTTAAAACTGCCACAGTGTTTCTATCTAGTGATATTCTTTTCTGAGTTAAACTGATTTTTCTGAAGTACAATTAAACAAGATAAAGAGATATAAAGTTTTATCTATTTATTATTTATGCTGTACTATTAAGAGTGCGATAGTAGTATTTTTTGCAATATTTGGCTGTGACTATGGAACATTAAAGATAAGAGGCTTGTGTGGCCCAGTCTAAGAGTTTAGATCTTTATAAAAATTATAAAAAGTTGAATAAGAAGACCTGTTCTAATGGGCAAATAAGTGGAAGGCAGCAGAGTTTAGCAAGATGTACTACTGTGAGGGAGTTTGGGCAAATGGGAGCCTGACTCAGGGGATTCAAGGCCCAGTGCTACCATTTACTACGTGAGCTTGTACGAGATATTTAACTTCCTTGGGCCTCACTCCATCATCAGAAAAATGGGGATGAGTGCAGAGTGGTGTGGCTCAGTTGGCTGGGCGTCCTCCCGAAAAGTGAAACGTCTCTGGTTTGAGTCGTGGTTGGGACATGGGCCTGGGTTGCAGGTTCAGTCTCCAGTCGGGGTATGTGCAAGAGGCAACTGATCCATGTTTCTCTCTCACATCAATGTTTCTCTCCCTCTCTTTCTCCTTCCCTCCCCCTCTCTCCAAACATAACTACATAAAATCTTTAAAAAATAAAAATAAAATGGGAATGATCTTTACCTTATAGGATTGTTATGGAGACTAAATAAGTTAAAATTTGTAAAGTGCTGCAAACAGCACCTGACACAACTGTATACTATTTATTATTGAATAAAGCAGCTAATAAAAAAGCAAAATTTTGAAGCTTAATCCATTCCTTAGTTAGAAACTGTGCATATGCAGTGGATAGCCATGTAGAACAAAGATTTTATTTTTCTGAATTCAGGACACCCTTTCAAGCCCTCACTAGGCTAATTCCGTGTATTGTTACGTAATCCCTCTGGATGGTAGCATATTGTATTAATGCTTGTGGGTTCAGGCAAGCAGTCACGGACACTTCGTCAAGAACGACATGGAAAATCACGGTTGTGTTACTTAGGCGAAGAGGTTCTTGTGAATGGCTGCATTGTATCTGTCTGTGGGTGTGCGCATGTGTGTGCCTATGTGTACAGACATGCGCACAGCATACCTGTGAAAATACAAGGAAAATAAATTCCACAGACGAACAAGCTTCTTATTTCCTTAGCCTGAACTGTTCTTAAAAGGCGACTTACAAAACCTTCTTGTTATGAGGGTTAAAAGAGAAGTGTTCAGTAAAGGGAGTTATTCTCACTGCTATTGTCCGTCCTCCCATGAAGAGACACGCGACTCTTCTCTAGAACATCATCCTTCTCCACCTCGGTTCATCCTGTCCGTTTTTCCTTCATTCTCCACTACTTCTGCTCCACTGCTTAAACTTCCATTGGAATCGCAGTCGGTTCTTAGCCAGATAACATGCTCCTGAGTGCTTTGACCTTATCTGAAGGGGCCTCAAACAAATAATTTTATTTATTTTATTTTTAAAGCTCTCCTTATCTGACTCGTGATCTAACTTTTCTACAGTTTTTTTGGTTTTGCAGAGGGGAGAGATGGTGACTTGAATTGAGACACGATAGAAACCTATATGTGCAAGTGGATTGTATTTGAGTAGCTCTCTAAATCCGGAACCATAACTTTCTTTAAAACATTGATTCTGGAAAAGACTTAGACTTCATCTATGAATTCTAAAATCTGGTTTCATTTGAACGCAGTGCCATTTAGCTTTGACTGAGTAAGCACTGAATATCAATAATGGAGACTTCATAACTGGATAAATTAAACACATTGTATTTATACGTAAAGCAAAAACTTTGATACAAATCAGTTCACACTTTAGGTTTTATCTTTTGTTTTTTTTTTAAACTTAACTCTACATAGATTAGTTTATCTTTTTCAGGCTTTGATGGGGCACCACAGTTTTTACAATTAGACCTAAAATGCCATACTGTATATCTGGGACATACGTCTGAGGGAAGCCTTCCAATTTTTTAAAAAATATTGAGGATATTTCAGTATCACAGATGTTTCATTATTGAAGATATTTCGGTATCATAGATATTTCATTTTCAAACATGCTTTGGCCCACAGCAACTATAATAGTAAGCAGAAAGACTTGCTATTCCCATCAATGAAGTAAAGGAATTGTTCTTATTTTCAAAGTGTGGCTCGCTCTCTTTCAGTTAATGTAGGTCAGTGCACTAAAACCTACTGCACCATTCTAAAATTTCAGCATATCCTTAGCTAACTTCTTCATCTTTCTGTTTCCTTATCTTCTTGTTTTTGTTGGCCTGCTTTAGTCCATTGTTAATTTGCACACACTTTAACAAATTAGCCTCTAAAATATTCTTATAGGCTCCAGTTACAAAATGCAATGCTAATTTTATTGTGTAACTAGAAGTGAAGCTCTGATTTGTCATTTCTTATCCACAGATTTTCCACTTTCAAAAACATAAAGTTCCTTGTTACATCTTTTAAGGTTATTTTTTTAGAATCTTATACTAGTCAAACTCTTCAGGAAATCCTCTGTCTTTACTCAATTATTTACCTTTCTACTCTACTGATTTTGCTCATCCTTTATGTATTAAGCAAGTGTCATTTACTCTGCTACTCTACCATTTTCCAGTAGGGAAGTCCAATTCACTCTTCAGGTTCCCAAATGTCTCTTTTTAATGAATATCTCATGATTCACAGTGAGGACAGCAATTTTTTCCTTTGTAACACACTGCTGCATTCATTTGTTCATTCCATGTGTAATGTGTTTGACACTGTGCTCTGAATTCAAAGTAAATAAGGAGAACTCTGCCCTCACATCATACAGGTGTCTGCTCAGTCGTATTTGTCCTAAGTTGTATATCTTCTTATTGGTTCACACATCACCTCACAGACAAAACTGGAAAGGCAGGGCTTAAACCAATTGATCTTTATGTTCCTGAGTCCTAACTGGGAACTTTGCATGTAGAGAGAGACAACAAATCTCTGTTGAAGTGAAGTGAATTCCTAGTCTGCTATGGACTATGACTCATTATAAATGCAGAGGCAGTTTGGTGATTTATATTATTTGAGCTACTGTAAGCTGGTCTCCAAAATGAATACCTCATATATATAACTAATTAAATTTTTACTTTAATGCATTTCCACTGTGAAAGGCACTATGGAAGCGAGAGGGAGAATGCAGATTCAAGCTGTCTGGCTTGGACTCTGGATTTGCTTTTCACTTGTTGGTAAGTTACTTCACTCGTTCCTTCCTCAGTTTTCTCATGTGAAAAATGAAAGTAGTAACAGAACTAGCTTACAGGGTTTTTTGCATAGAGTGAAAACGTCTTGTAATAAGGCTGGTACTTAAGAGTTGTATGAGTGTTAGCTAATATTAAACAATGAAATGATTGCAAAAAGTCATTTGTCTTTACACATGTCATTTTCCCTGCCTTAAATAGTCCCCCTATTCCTGCATTAACTAAACATAAATTTCTCCAGCAGGTCTTTTTCTTTCAATCAATTTTCCATTTTTACTTCTTCTAGAAGTGACTGTCCCACACTGTCCTTCCCTCCCCCATCATAGCACTTGTGACACCGACATAATCATCCAGGTGAAGGTGAGGACTGTGTCTATTTACTATGAACTTGCTCCCCACGTCTCCACGGCACACAGCTGAGGTCTGATTAAAGCAGAATGCTAAATGACTTCACTGAAGAAAATTGAAGTTTAGGTAATTCTCTTAGTCAACTGAATATAAACATAATAATAAAGGAGATTTCTATCAAATACAATTAAAATGTTATATAAAATATATATGTTTACATAATCTCGAGGTCTATTTTTAATATAATTGAAAAGTTAAAAATTATAGAATAATGAAAAGAAATAAAACATGAAGTCCTATAATGACAAGAAGGGTTATTGTTAGTTTGTGGGGAATGAAAAGACAGTACGACAGCTTAGGATTTATCATTTCTTAATATTGTGCTTGGATATGAAATACAGAAACCTCATGGTTGTCCATCTCACATACACACACAAAAAAGTCCTCATTTGTGAAAATGCCTGTAATTTGGTGGCTAATGGGGACATTAAATATAGTTACTGTAAGAAATTTTTGTGTGACATACAATATTTTAATTTGATGGTTTTGAATTTCTAAATGCTTAAAAATATTTGTTTTGCATTTAATGTTTTTCCTCATTCTCTCTTTTTTAGAGATTGTATTTATTTTATTCTTGGAGAGAGGGGAAAGGAAGGAGAAAGAGAGGGAAATATCAATGTGGTGTTGCCTCTCACGCGCCCCATCCTGGGGACCTGGCCTGCAACCCAGGCATGTGCCTTGACTGGGAACTGAACCAACGACCCTCTGGGTAGCAGCGGTGCTCAATCCACTGAACCACACCAGTCAGGGCTTTTTCCTCATTCTCAAATTGTCGCTCAATGAAATTGAACATCCTTCTTGGATTAATTTGTTTCAAAGCTATAAAACACGGAAAAAAATTGGAAAAAATCTTCCAGCTTATATTCTTACATTTATAGCTATGGCAGTTTTGCATCCATAACATGATACTAATTTGGTCTTTTCAACTTGTACACAAAGTTCTTAATCACAAATTATAAGAAGGTTTATAGTTTCACAACAGTTGCACAAATAAGCACAAGTGGCCATTTTGGTCTTTGTTCCTACTTCCTGGCATAGAGATCCTAAAACCCTTGGAATTTCCTGAGTGATGGGAGTGTGTCTTTTGTTATTCACTAAGGGTCACTTTCAATTACATCTGAGTTTATACTGCGGAAGTTACATAGGGTGGGGTCCCTAGATACCTCAGGACTGGGGCTGGTGAAAAGAAAGGCCAACTGATAAGTGGGTGAGAACCTTCAGCCACATCTCTGACACCCAGAAAGGAGAAGAGGCTGAAGAATGGGTTATAAAAACTCTTGAACCAGGAGGTCCAGAGAGCTTCCCAGTTAGTAATCACACCAAGGAGCTGCAAACTCCTAGCCATGTTCCTATCCCTTTTCCTCCACCATATCTTGCCATATGAATCTTCTATTTGGCAGTTCCTGAGTTACAAACCTTATAATAAATCAGTAATAATAAGTAAAGTGCCATCCTGAGTTATATGAGGGTTTTTTTTTTTTTTTTTTTTGCAAATTACCAAACTCAAGGAAGAAGCTGTGCAAACCCTCAATTTATAGCCAATCTGACAGAAATATATGAGGCCAGGGACTTGTATCTCCTACCTGAAGTGCGGGCAAGCATATGGCTTTAAGATCTTTCACTTACAATGTGCCAGGCACCATTCTATATGCATTACATATATAAAACTCAAATGATTCTCTCAGCCATCCAATGAAGTAGGTACTCTTAATAACTTTGTTTTACAATTCAGAACCGCAAAGCATGGTGAGAGTAACAACAGGACCCAAAGTCATAGAGTTGGTGAGCTGTGAAACTTGGAGTTAAAAAACAGCCTCCCTCCAGAGTATGTGTCCTAAACATTATGTTGAGTTGAATCTCAACAAAATCCCAGGAGTGCTATTAATTTGGCCATGCCATTTTAGTTGGCATTACATTAATTTCAGAATCAATAGTTAAATTACTAAAACATAAAATGTGACTGAGGGTCCAATACCTCATTTTATAACTTTCTTGGGTATAATTCTGAGATTAGTCATTGGGTATGTTGCATTAACTGACTTAAAAAACACAAAGAGAAGTAAAAACCCTCCTAAAATCTAATGTAGAAGAGAAGGTTAACATGCTTTTCTGTCTTAGTTAAATATATGGTACTTCTTAGTAAGTGTAACCTGGAATTAAAAAACTTTCACTGTTCTATGGCAAATATTAAATCTCATGTAACTTCCTCAACTTGTCAAATCAAAGTTATTCCATTTCATTGAGGGGGAGAAATACAATTTAGAACTAAAAAATAATTTAAAACAATCAACTTGAACTATAAATAATTAGGAAAGTATTTTATCATCCCCAGATTCTGTTAGTACTTACATTTAGTAGAAATAATGCTGATACTTGGAAAAGAATAAAATCCACCAGAGAAAATTACTATTGTTCTGTGCTGACATTAAAATGGAATCATTTGGAGGCATACTACTCAATTTTTAGGTAAAAATATTCCCATGCCAGTTATTATCACTATTGGCTTTATTTATAGGAGCTCTAAAGGAAGGTTAAGGAGTTTTCTCATTAGTGCTAAAACACACACACACACACACACACACACAATACCTGAGGGAAATAAGAGACCATCCTGAATATTAACTCTACTTTCCACTTGTAAAATCTGAGTCACCATAAATGTAAAAGGTGTTTCAGGGAGCCAGTGTTGAATTGGTTTACAAAACAGAGGAAAAAAAGAGAGATTAGAGAGAGAGAGAGAGAGAGAGAGAGAGAGAGATTTCTGCAGTTTTGTTTTCCATACCACACGCTTTCTCTAAATTTGAGGAAAACACATAAACCAAAATAATAAGCCAATTTAAATCTTAGTCTTAAGCACTGATTTCTACCCCCAACTTCTGTCTAGAGGATAATGCTACAATCCTAGGACAGGCTATTTTACTTTTTTTTCATACACTACTCACCCTAAAATCAAAATCCTAATTGTCCCTAAACCATTGAGCAAAAGAAATAATTTCCTTTATGTTATGAATGAAGAACTATGAAAAATAACAGAGGATAGAGTTCAACAACTATTCCAAGTGATTCTCCCATGCAACACACACACATGAACACACTTTCTTCTCCTTCGCCAGTCTTTTCACAGACAAAATCAAATAAATGGGGCTTGTACGTCCTGTGAGCAGCAGCTAGCTTTTACTAGTGTTTGAATATTCATCTTGAAATCTTATCTTTTTTCTCTTTGTAAATCGAGTGTTACATTTGCCTGTTTTCTTATTGTTTCTTTTTACCCAGAAAAGAAAATCAGTGAAAGCAAACAGTGCAGATTTCCCATCTGCAACATTTAATAATTCTATGGCACTGGGCAAGTCATCTTCCTACAAGAGGATGAACTACTTCAGATGCACTGGTTTTGATGAGACCCTGTTCAGTTTGGGGGATGAATGTAAGAGGTTTTAGATGACAAAGTCTTTCTCTTCAAATAGATGATTAACTCTGCTAGAAAATAGAGTAAGGATGAACTATGTATGACCTCCAGTACTGTAAATGATTTGACTAATTCCTGTTACTGACAAGATACTTTTACCACGGAAGAAGGAAGAAACAATATTTCAGTTTCTCAGCCTAAAACACCTGTGGAATAAATAAATGCATTTATGTAAAACATGGCAGATGAAATAAATTTTATTTCCTGTAAATTTGAAAAAAAATTTGATATGCTATTTTGCATATCATCTTTTTTCTATTAGAAATAAATCTTAATATGTATTGATGATTAGTTTGATTAGTTCACTCACATAATGCTTTAGAGTTCTGGAATTAGATGTAGATTTGGATGCACATTAGCTGGAATGCACACATCTGCACATATATAATACATATATATGTTGTGTTTCTACAGGAGAAATACACATATTTGCTATAATATTTTAATCATGTATCATCAAATATTAAAATTTACTTCTATTTTCTGTATAAAAATTTACCCAAAAATATTTTCTTACATATTTAGTAATAACTAAAGGAAAAGAAAATATATTGTACTTTCTCAGATGTTATCATTTTTACTAATATCACCTTGAGTTTTAGGTTAAGTAGTTAAGAAATCATATTTTTCCAATTATGTAAGTAAACATATTTCATATGATGAGAATCATGTCAAAACGACCAAGTTTCTAGATTAAACTGGAAAATTTTAATTCATGTCAAATTCTTTCAAGGATTTATAATAGAGAAATTAGAATATAAGAATTTTTTCATATGATAGTTATTATTAATAAGATTATCAGTTCTTACATTTTAGGAAAAAAATGAACATGTATGTCTAAGGTAATATTCATTTCTGACAAACATCAAAAAATTTGAATGCCATTCACAAGCATTTAGCCAGACCAGGCTCAAAAGCAGTGTGAAAAATTTGAGTATTTTTTCTTTAGTCAATAACATTAAATACTCCACTTTAAGTATTATTATATAAAATATCTATCATGTGTATTTATATTTAATTAGTATAATAAACCAAACAGATGAATTATATAAATGTTATTGAATTTGCTTTTTATCTATCACTGTAGCCAGTGCATCTGCATTAGTCAATCGAAACAATGATGACAGAAACAATAAAAATAAAACATTCTAATAAATCAGATAGACATTTCTTAGAGTTGACAGTGTGATAGAAAGAATTTTGTTTAATAAGCCTATGTTTTAATGGTTTGAATTTCTCTATGATATACACAAGAATCTCCCTGAATTATGTATTTATTCTGATGGGTTGACACTGGCTTCTTATTGATTCACAAGAGCCGTCATTAAATTTTCTTGGATTTTATATAAGGCGATTGACATCTCACCAATAGCTTAAAATTGGGCATGGTGGGAAATGAACATGGTCTGTAGAACCAGCGAATGTGATAGTCCAGATTTGCTTGTGTTCCCAGATTGCTGATTGTTAAACATTTATCAGCACACACTGCCTGAAAAGAACCTCTACTGATGAAATACTGCATAATTTCTGCAACTATTTCAGTTTTTAAACTAGTGAAAAAAGCATTACACTTGGTGTCAAAAGATGTATATTTGAGACCAAACTATGGCATATAAAGTCTGAGTCACTTTAACTGCCCAAATATGCTTTCATGTCATAATTTTTAATGAACCCTTTAATTAGATGATATATAATCTCCTCTAGTTCTAAGACTGTCTGAATCAGTTGACAT